>NW_023425529.1:179675365-180275365 GCF_014108245.1 Pipistrellus kuhlii | reverse complement strand
TAACTAGTTGTTCAGGGACTTGAGAGGAGAAAAACTGGGAAATTGGAGCTAAGGGCATCTGGGGAAGATGCATATTTCATGGAGAAATGAAAGTAGCCACAAAATGTGTCCATCTTTGTGTCTTAAAGTAATGCCCACAAACGAGCATCAACACAAAGAGCTCTTAAAAAGCCATTTGATTCTGATGACTCATCCAGGATAGGCAAGCCAGCCTCTGTCTTCGGTCACACAGTTCTTACACAATAGACCTACAAATAGCATGGACATAATGGCAGGGATAGAGATTATGCATGGGATCATGCTGACCTCGATAGTGCCACCACTCAATGCCCAACCTACCGCAGAAGAGACTGATGCTGAGACTACTATGAGGAGGCCAGCCAGTCACTTGGTTGCAGTTTGATTACATTAAACCCTCCACTTTGGCAATAGTTCTTTACCGGAATCGATGTGAACTCTAGATGTGGGGATGCCATCTTTGCCTGAGATGCCTCTTTTAGAACCACCATCAGAGAGCTTTCGGAATGCCAGATTTCCAGCACTGTTTTTTTTTTTTTTTTTTTTTTTTTTGCAATAGTCAAGTATTTGACAGAAAATTAACTGTTTCACCTAACTTAAAAGAAGGGACTACAAAGTAATACAAAAAAATGCATAAGAAAATGGAAGTTATGAAAGATTTTGAGAGAGAGAGAGGAGGATTTTGGTGATTGGTTCTGATGAAAATAGTGGAAAACACCACTAGGTAAGGATGTGGAGAAACAAAAACAAGCCCAGAAAAATTAAAAAAAAAAAAAATTAAATACACACATTTCCCATCAATGGGAGATAAAGAATCAAAAGTGTTATTCAATAAACTAACTTTATTATAATTATTAATAAAACTAGAGGCCCAGTACATGAAATTCACGCACAGGGTGTGTCTCCCTCAGCCCAGCCTGCACGCTTTCCAATCTGGGACCCCTTGAGGGATGTCCGACTGCCGTTTAGGCCCAATCCCGGTAGGATAGGGCCTAAACAAGCAATTGGATATCCTTCTCACAATCCAGGACTGTTATTTCCCAATTGCTCGCCTGCATGCCTTCCTGATTGCCCCTAACTACTTCTGCCTGCCAGCATGATCACTCCCTAACCACACCTCTAACAGCCTGATTGATGCCTAACTGCTCCCCTGCAAGCCTGTTTGCCCCTATCTGCCCTCCACTTCAGGCCTGGTCATCCCTAATTGCCCTCCCCTACAGGCCTGGTCACCCCTAACTGTTCTCCCCTGCAAGTCTGGGTTCCCCTCAACTGCCCTTCCCTGCAGGCCTCGTTGCCCCCACATCCCTCCTCTGCTGGCCTGGTCACCCCTAACTGCCCTCCCTTGCAGGCCTAGTGCCTCCCAACTGCTCTCCTTTGCAGGCCTGGGTCCCCACCCAACTGCCCTTCCCTGCAGGCCCGGTTGCTCTCAACTTCCCTCTTCTGCTAGCCTGGTCACTCCTAACTGCCCTCCCTTGCAGGCTGGTCCCTCCCAACTGCTCTTCCCTGATGGCTATCTTGTGGTGGTCATTTTGTGTCCACATAGATGCAGCCATCTTTGACCACAAGGGGGTAGCCATCTTGTGTGTTGGAATGATGGTCAATTTGCATATTACTTTTTTATTAGATAGGGTAGAGGCCTGGTGCTTGGGTTGGGGTCAGCTGGTTTATCCTGAAGAGTGTCCCAGATCAGGGTGGAGGAGGTTCCCAGAGTGGCCTGGGTGAGGGGTCTGTAGTAGGTTTCAGGCTGGTCACACCCCTCGGCAACCCAAGCAGAGGCCCTGGTATCTGGTATTTATTTATCTTCTATAATTGAAACTTTGTAGCCTGGAGTGGAGCCAAGTCCTCTTTTCGCTCTGTGGCCACAGCCATTTTTGTTGGGATTTATGTACCTTGTATAAGTGAAACTTTGCAGCCTTGAGCGGAGGCCAAGGCAGGGCAGGGCTACGGAAAGCTTGGCTTCCTCCATTGCCACAGAAACCCAAGCCTCCTCCTCGCTCATGGCCACAGCCATCTTGTTTGGGTTAATTTGCATACTTGATTGACTGGTGGGTGTGGCTTGTGGGTGTAGCAGAGTAATGGTTAATTTGCATATTACTCTTTTATTAGATTAGATTTTTTTTTTTAATTCATGCAATTCCTCACTACTATGAGTTCCTGAAGAAATAAAATGTACTGAAAAAAATGAGTCTGGATAGAAATTAGAATGGTAGATTAAAAAGAACAGGTTAGTTTCTCATCCAGACTGTGATGTTCTTTAACTGGATGGCCCGCGGCGAGTCACCTATCTTGTCTGGGCTCTAGTTTCATCCTTTGTGAAGTTTGGAGGTAGGAATTCATGGTCCTCTCATGGCGTCTTCAGCAGTAAAGATGTCATGCACAGTCAAACTATTGAAAGGAGGCTATTTCACTTTGATGCCTGAAACCTAATGCGGACTCATTGTACTGCTTCTCTCCTCTGATTCAAGCCCCACGAGAACCTCTAATGAGGGGTCCAAGTGCTCAATGAGTTACACCTCAAACAACTCTCCTCTTGGAGCGGCTTGTCTTCACATGCTAATAACAGGCACGAAGCTAAAGGAAGAGAAGCAGGGAAGCATTAAATGAGAAAATGGTAGAACGGTTAATCCATAAACTGAATAACCTGCTGTTGGACAGTTGGGTTTGGACCATCCACTCTAGCTAGTTGAATTCTAAACGATTGCAGTTTGAGGAAACTTTTTAATTTTGAACTTTTACAAATTGGAGTTATAAGAATTGTATATCAGGATATGAGAGAAAGATTATTATGTGCCTTATATGATTTTTGTACTAAAATCCAGGGTGTATAAAGATTATTTGGGTGTTATTTTTCCTCCTCTTTATTTATTTTACACTTAATTCATCCAATCTAGATTAAATCATCTCAGAGAAAGCATGAAACCTTGTATATATTTATTTCAGAAAATGCATTTTTGTGCACAGCTATACATAAATGAATTAAAATTAGTAACAAATGAAGTGGGAAGTGACTCAGGATTTGTGATTTCTGAACATTCACTTAGAAATCAAAACACATTTTGTATTTAACGAACATAAAATATATATTATAAATGAAATGCGGTTTCAGAATAACACTGTATTTGAATCTGTTAAAACAATAGTAGATTTTATATTGCCTGGCACTCGTTGGTGAATGAAAGAATGAGTGGGAAAAAGACTGAATGATTGAGTGATGGGAAGTTCATGTTTTATCAGTATTTCTAGTGATTAAATTAATAACTGAAAATAAAAGGTTAAATCTTCCATTATAGAACAATGAGGGGTCCAGTGTGCACAAATGTGTGCACCTTGAAAAGCACTGTGAGCTATGAGGCTGTGGTGGGCACAGGGGTGGGTCTCAACCCATCCTCCGTGCTCCCACCCAGCCCCTCCCACCACAGTTTCTGGTTCCCAGCCTGCTGGTGGCCCTGGTCCTGCCATTGCCTCTCCCACATGCTGTCAGCACTGGCCCTGCTTGCAGCTGCTGATGGTGCAGAGCGTTTGGGGCCAGAGCCGCCAGTGGGTGTCAGCAGCAGCTACTGCCCTGATCAACCCTCAGGAGCAAGGGGAGGTGAAGAAGCCCTCTGGGGCAATTGGGGCCAGCAGCCACTGCTTGTACTCTGACAGCGCCAAGTGAATGGGAGTTGATGCCAGGCACCAGCAGCAGGTGTGAGTGCTGGCAAAACCACTGGACATGGGAACAAAGTATTTTCAGTAACCACCAGAGGCCTGCCTCAATGACAGCGACCGGTGCCCCACGTTGGCCCGGCGTCCCAGCTCACCTGCTCCACCCCACTCACCTGCTCCATCCCACCACAGCTGATGCCCACCATGTTACATGTGTGTCCCCTGGTGGTCAGGGCATGTCACGGCAACTGGTTGTACAGCCATCTAGTCTATTTGCATATTAGCCTTTTTTTATCTAATAAAAGAGTAACATGCTAATTGACCATACCCACCAGCCAATCAGCTAATATGCAAATTAACCCAACAAAGACGGTAGGTTAATTTGCATCCATAAGTGCTGAGCTGCCAGGGGTGGGGCGGGATGCTTGTGTCGTTGCCATGGCGACAACACAGGCCTTCTGCAGCACCTCCAGCCGCTCTGGGCCTCTGGGCTGTGTGGGAAGGTGGAAAGGCAGCTTTGGCCAGAGTAGTGGTGGTGCCAGAAGGCTGGGAAGGAAGGCCCATTCCTGCATGAATCTTCATGCATCGGGCCTCTAGTTTTATATAGAATGATAACAAACCATTTTACCACCATGGATCTTGAAGTTTGAAGAATTTTGCTACTAAACATGATACATTTATTTGGTAGGCACTTTCTTTTTTCCATTTTAATAACAATGACATATAATAATAATACTGACAGAAAAGATCACCTATTAGATCTGTATTACGTATTAAGGTAACAGAATGATTCAGAGCATGAATTTTTAGTAAAGAGCCATAGACTCAACAGGATAGCCTTGGTTGAAACTTCACTGCATTAGCTGGGCGGCCTAATGAAGGGTAAGTTTTAAAAACTGTTCTGGGTCTCAATTTCTTCCTCTTAAAAAGGGGGATAATAATTTTGTCAACTTCATCATGTTGGCTTGAATGAATCAATGAAAAGCACTTAGCACAGTTTCTAGGTCATAGTGGGCTTTTAAGAAATGTTGGTGATTCCACACTGTGTAACCTGGGTGCTTGCAGAGATTATTCCCAGGGCTCATTGGTGCACAGCATAGCCTAATGTCCAGTTTACAGATGAAAAAACTGAGGCCTGCTGAGATTTAAAAAAAAAAAAATCACCCAATTGAACAAAGACTGATTCAGGTCTAAAGCCAAATCCTGTTCCTTTCCTCTTGTCTCCTTCCCTTTCTCCATCCTTCCTCCTCTCTCTTCCTCTCTTCCTCCCTCCATTCCTTATTCCTTCCTCCCCTCCTTTTTGTCACCTTCATTTCCTTTCCTGATCTGCAAGAGACAACCAGTGTTGCCCCTTTACATTAACATAATTCCAGGCAGAATCGAAGTTGCTTGACATTTCAATTAGCTTTGCAACGGTATTGAAAGTAAACTGCATTGTCTGTTTAACTCACAAATATGGAAAAGTGGCTTCAGAAACTCTATTTCTCACAAATTAGGAGCCCTGCTAGAAGCAGGTTATGTAATAGGCACTTTTCCTTTGCTATTTCATAATTCTTAACACTTTCATGTTAGGTCAATTATTTAAATAGGGCCATAAATAAGATTAAGAGGGAGGCAAAAAAAAAAAAAAAAAAAAAAAAAAAAAAAAAAAAAAAAAAAAAAGACTTGCTTGTTTTTTAATGAAAAATTCTTGATTTTATGATTTTCTAGATATTAGAAACCACCAATGTTTTCAAAAGTCAGCATCACACGTGCCTTGAGGTACAAGGAAGGACAATTTTTGCAAAGATGGCTAATTTCACAGACAGCCCCAAACATTCATTCTTTTAGCTTCTGTTAAAAAAAGAGAAGAAAAGAAAAAAAGAGCAGCCACACCATGGCTGCTGCTCCTCCCAACGTTACCACTGAGGTTTATAATCTATTCTCTGCCTTTTCTGGCTGCGGCTGTGCTTACGGAGGCGCAGGCTTGGAGGGGCTCCAGGGCCACACACAGGCAGCCTCCCCATGTGACAGTGTCTTTTATGGAGCCGAGCGAAGGGAGCACACACCCTCCCCGAGGGAGGAGCCCGCCACAGGACACCCCTCATTATCCTCACCACCCCCAGAACCAACTGGCAGTTCAAGGCTTGGCTGAGCCCCGAGGAAAGTCAAAGCTGAGTAATGGATAAACACCATGAAGTTACAGTGCGGTGACTGGAAGAAGACTAATGCATTTTTTATTTTTTATTTTTTTTATGTCTTAAGTAGGACCTATTTATTCATGCCTCTGGTTTTCAGGAATGGTACCTCATCAGCCCCGCCCTCACCACTCACCACTGGTCTTTGCTTTGAGAAAACACCCTTGGACTCCAAGCCAGTTGCTCCCAGTTGCCATGCCAGCTCCCCAGCCTTGCACACCAACAGCGGGCACTGCCCTCGGCTGCCTTCCTGAGCCCCTTCCTCTCTGTTCTGCTCAGCCTGCTGTTCCCCCTCTTCCCTGCCTTCCTCTTCTCTCCTCCCTCATTCCATGTGGTGCTTGCTTTTCTCTCACTTTGGCCAAACTTGTTCCCTTTTCCCTGGCAAAAGGTTTTAAGGCCCTAGCCGGTTTGGCTCAGTGGATAGAGTGTTGGCCTGCAGCTTGAAGGGTCCTGGGTTCGATTCCGGTCAAGGGCATATGCCCGGGGTTGCAGGCTGGATCCCCAGTGTGGGGTGTACAGGAGGCAACTGATCAATGATTCTCTCTCATCATTGATGTTTCTATCTCTCTCTCCCTCTCCCTGCTTCTCTGAAATGAATAAAAAAAAATATTAAAAAAATCAATAAAGTATTTTTTTTTTTAAAAAAATGAAGGTTGTAGGTTCTCCATCTTCTGCAATTCCTCTTTACAGAGCAGACAGCATGGCCATCTCCCCCTCTCATGGATTGCACACATCGCATCCTTTCCTCAGGAGCAGCCTGGCCTCGCAGACAGCACCGGGCAGCTGCTCTGTGGTAGAACTTGGCAGGCAGCCTGTTCCCTGGCAGCTCCTGCCAGGAGACACTGGTCTCTGAAGTTGCCCCAGAAGAACGTTCCTGTCTCTGAGTAGCGTGTTAAAGTGCAGAGCAAGGATAAAACCATCAATTAATCTGCACCAAAGCTGTTGATGCTTCTCAAATCCCAAAGAATTCACTGTCTGATGCAGTCTTCCTGCGTTTCTGAGTAAGTGAGTGAAGAGATGGAGCTGGTGGGAGGAGAGGAGGCACACTGCACATTCCTCGAAGTCTTGCTGAGGGCTGGCTCTACTGGGCAGAAACACATTCTTAACCCTGGGTGCCAATGCCAATGCCCTTCATTAAATTGCTGGATTTGGGCTGCCATATTCCCTACTGTTTTTTGATGCTGTTTGATTGGTATAAAAATTTCTGATTGTATTTTCTAAAAAAAAAAATTTATTTTATTTTATTTATTTATTTATTTATTTATTTAAACAAAGCCTTAAGCTCTTTGGAGTAAAAGTACTACATGAAACCAGTGAATCAATGAAAATGGCAAGATATCTTTATCGAGTATTTTTATTAGTTATATACTTCAACTTCCTCCCCTATTCCCCAAAATTATATGTGAATCCTGCCTGAGGTGAACCTGGAAACTATTTTCCTTTTATTAAACAAACTAGAAATTCATCACCTAGGCCTGGCCGGTGATCAGGGCTGATCTGTGGGGCAACTGGCCGGACTATTGGGGGCCCTTGCTTGCACCTGCCTTGGATGGCCTGACTCCACCTGCTAGCCAGCCCTGCCCCCCACCGCTGCCACTGGTTGAGGCCTGTGGGCTGAGGGCAGCTCCTGTGTTGAACATCTGCTCCCTGGTGGTCAGTGTGTGTCATAGCAACTGGTCATTCTGCTGTTCAGCCGATTTGCATATTAGGGTTTTATCTAGACAGATAATAACTCTTTTTTTCTTTTCTTATAAAAAGTAGAACATGTTCATGGTAAATTCAAACAAAGAAACAAAAAATATAAAAGATGGTTCAGAATAGGGGAGATGAAAAGGAAAATCCTCCCTCGAGCCTCACTCCTCAGCAGTGATTCTCAGTGGGGGGGACAATGTTGGCTTCCAGGGGACACAATGTCTGAAGGCATTTAGATTGTCATCCAGGGGATGGGGATTTGCTGAGTGCATTTAGCAGAAACGTCCAGAGTTGCGGCAAAACATCTTTCAATGCACAGGAAGACCCCATAACAAGCAATTAACCCGTCCAAAGCGTCATTCGGGCCTCTACTGAGAGACCCAGTCTGTAGGGGCAACTTCTGGCTATGTTTTCCATAAACATAAACTTTCCAGAAAGTTAAAATACATATGTCTATTTTTGACCACTTTTTTTTTTTTTTTTAACTCATATGGCCTCAGCGTGTTCCTGTTGACCTGCAAGTTGCTTCCCCCCCCCCTCCCCCCCCTTAACCATGCCTTGGTTATTTTTCCTTATCGATGCATACCATCTACCTCGTGGATTTTAATTGGCTCATCTTCAATTGGCTCATTAGGCCATAAAATAGTTAACTAGCTCTTAAAAAATAGCTGATTTTGTTGTCTTTCATGTTTTCTTTGTTATTAAACAAGTCTACCAGGAACGAATTACTGAAAGAAAGACCCCCACCAAGAGTGGCCTCTGCCTCCACACTCCTGGTTGTGTTGCTTTAGAAGCTAAACCCACAATGGGAGGTGGAATCAGTTTCTTTCCCACAGTTCCCAGGCCGGGCTGGCCTGCAGCGCCCAGGAACGTGGGAGGAGGGGAGGAGAGGGACTGTTTTGTGCACCAGGCCCCTGTGGGGCTTAGGCTGGAGACATTTTTAACGTCAAGCTCACAAGCCAACAAGTCGTGTCAGCTGTGGAAACGTTGGGCTTAGGGGGCTCGCCGTATCTGAATCGCTTCCAAGACTATTTTTTTTTTCCAGGACCTGGATTAGTTAAAATATGTGGGAGATCCAAGTGGTCCCTGAGATTCATAAAGACACAACCACTTCAAAGCCTCATTGTCTAAGTTGTTTTTTCCTGCCCCGAGATCAGGCCAGGAGGCCAGGCAGTTGATAGACATCTTTGCTGCTTTCTATGTTTACTTTCTTTTTAGATTAGAAAAAGCGAGGCTGTACATCCGTTCTAAAGAGAACATAGGATTCAAACCTCACGGTGTGGCTCTTGTGGGCAGGGGGATGCTCCCATTGACCATTCAAGGTCAATGTTATTTTCGTGACCTCCCCAAAGAGGAGGCTATCACAAGGAAAATATGCAATGATTTCCACTTTGCAAGGACCTACTGGCCACGAGTCTGATACACTTCAATTCTTAAACTACGTGGACTTATCTATTTCATCTCGCTTCAAGCAGCACAGAAAGTAGTTTTCTTTCAAATCAGTCTCTGCGACCTGTGTGAAAACCAGTCAAAGTTCCCAACTGGAGGAACTGCTTTCAGAAAAAGAAAGAACTGCTTTAAGAGCTGTGGCTCCCCGCCTATAGGGGTTGCCACATTCCTTTTACATACATTCACATCTGCTGTTAGGCCTTAGCCTGTCCGGCCCTTCCTTCAGCCTCACTGCAATTCATCCATTGGCAACAAGCAGCAATTTTCATATAAACAACTTCCTGCCTTTTCCATAGAGATAAAAATAAAGGAGTAAATATAACCATTTCCCTTGTAAGGCCTCCTATATCAATAGGGGTATTTTTAAGGCTCCTGTAGATTCTTCTGTGAGTAGCTGTAGGTTGTGAGGAGCTGGTGCCGAATCGTCCGCTCCCCTCCCTGGTTAATGGTGTTGCTGTGCATTTTATACAGGTTTCCTCACGGATGTGACATGCAAAGCCCGCAGGAAGGATAACAAGCAGGATCCAAGAACCAGCCATTGCTTCCTCTGCCAGAGATTCACTTCATGACTGAATAATTCACACTCTTCTCCATCTGACCCAGTGATTGGACGTGGAGAAGTGGCCAAGTTTTCTTATCTTCTCAGGAACCAGAAGCTGTAAAGTCAAGGCCAAAGCTAAACTTCTCTGTGAGTCCTTCTGGCGGAACACTTATGCGGGCCCAGCTGTGGAAAGATGAGCCAAAGAGAAAGTGCAGAGTTGTGGAGACAGCAGAGTGAATGGGACAAAGGGAGTTGACATAAGGAGCTCCGTTAGAACAATGTGCTGGAAATGTTCTTCATTTGGCCATGAACGTCCCTTACCTTTGCACAACTTCACACTTTAGACCCCATGTCAGAAGTTTAGAAGGGTAGAAAGATTGTTTGCTGATGTCTAAGACAGAGCTATTTTTTAAAAAATTCCATTTCCTTTGGATTAAATGTCTAGGAGGATTCTCAACTCAGGACACACACAGAGCTCAGTCAACCGGCTCCTCTACCACCCTGTTTTTACAAATCTGTTTAGATGCCTTCTCTCACATGGTGGCTTGTTAATCACTGTAATGTTTTGTGGCAACTCCAACTAAAAAATATTTGTATTTGCTCTGTTTTACAATCCTTAGGTGATATTAAACAGCTCAAGTGATGGGATGTCTTCTTATCATTCTATCCCATATTTTCCAATGGTGACTGGCAGGGAGTTAGTCTCATTAACATTCACGTCTTTGGGTTCTGGAGGATGAGAAGGATGAAAACCAAAGAGTGTAACTCCTGGTCCTGCTTCTTGCCACCACGGCATCATCTGAAGACAAGATCTCTTCACCTCCCAGGTGGGTGCTGAGTGAACTGAGCTCTTAACCAAACAAGAAAGGAAGTAGTTTCTGTGTGTCCCCCAGGGCTTCACGTCTACAGGCCCAGAGCGTTGCATAAAAATAGCATGGGCTGAGCCTTTCAGGGAAGCTATTTTTTCTAGCAGAACGATTTTTGAAAATTGGGACTGAAATTATAGATTGCATGTCGTAATGTATTGAAATTCCCTTCTACTCTACTCTAAATAGCATTGCGCTCTATCCAATTGTGGGGATGGAATAAAACTACCACAGGAGATTTCTGAGCAGCGGTTGTACATGAAAATGCTGCCTGTTACACATGGAAACTTCATAACTGGGAAAAGTGGCGACCAAGGTGATTTTAGCTGAGTTAGCTTTGTGGATTATGGTTTTTATTAACAGTATGAAACAAATTTTCCATTTTTTGGTATACATTAAAATATGTGTATTTTTACTAGACCACATACACTTGCATATTCATCTACATATTGGATTTTCATGTTTACTCACATATATTATAATTTTGCTATAAAAGCTGTGTCACAGGACATATTTTTACAACCCTTTTAAAATTAAAGCTTTTGAACCAAAGGAAATTTAAAAATACATCACTTTTTTTTCCTAGAAATGGGCCAAATAATTTATAAAAATAATTATGTTCTGGAAAGGGAAACTAGGGGAATTTAAATTAATTTTTTTAAAATGACCTCCATTTTTTTTTATTATTATTTTTTTACATATTCTCTGAAACTATTAGCAGCTTGCTTTTCCTTAATATGCAAATATCTCTGTCTCCCAGATCTTCCGACAAGGTCTTCTTTGTTCTAGTTTTAAGGACTCATCTATTTTCCTGCCCATTTATCAAAAGGGGCTAGTGTGAGTATATGCTACCTCTCTCAAAGTCACACATTTCCTATATTTGGTTCATTTTTTTGTAAGCTCTCATAAAAATCTATTTTTGTATCACTTCTTAATTCACTGATGTGGTTAAATAAACACTTTTTAAAATTAATGTCACCAATAATGGACCAAAGTATCAGCAGCCTTCTGATCTGATGTATAACCATTTGTGGTATTTCTGCCCAAAGTGCAACTTCTGACTGCAATCATGAATTTTTCAGCCCACAAACTTCGTTTGAGGAACATTCCACAAAATAACTGGACTATACCCTCAAAAATAATGATAAAACCAAGAAAGTCAAAGTAAAGGGGCACTAAAGAGACATGTCCATCCCATGCAATATGTGATGCTGGCTTTGATCTTGAGTTTGGGAAGAAAAATGCACCGTAAAGGATATTATTGTGACAGTTGGCAAAATTTGAATATAAACCACGATTAGATAATAGTGTCAATGTTAAATTTCCCGATTTGAATAATTGCCCTGTGGTTATGTTGGTGGCTAAAACGGTATCAGAATGTTACCAGGGATTGGACCTCAGTTCAGCAACCTTGAGTTCTGCCTAAGAAAGAATTCAGGGCCAAACTACAAGAGAAAGTTTATTTAGAAAGTCACAGAGGTAGAAAAAGTGAGCCACCTGGGCTTGGGCTCAGGAAACAAGTTTCAGAGACAAAAGCAGGGCCCTTGGAGCTTGGGAGGAGAGAGGCGGGAAAATGTGCCTGAGGAAAGGGGGTGGGGAAAGGCAAAGGGTGTATTCCATAGGGTGAGCTGCTCTGGGTCCACCATCCACAGAGCTTTTAAGAGTGGGGGTGTTAGGGGAGTCCCGGGGGGAGCCGGCAATAGAATATTTATCAGCTTTCCAGGTGTGTCCTTTCAGGGTCACTGTTGCCACTGATTGGTAGGTGCCAGGGCAGGGGTCACTAGTCATTGCACAAGGTCCTGATGTCAGCGATCTGGTTTTGCTGCTTTTCTGTGCCTGGAGCTGTAACCCAACTGAGATCTAGCTGTTATTCCCAGGGGCTAATACTTAAGGGAGTGGTTGAGCAAGGAAGTCCTATGAGGCACTCTACAGCCCCTTGTTCCTCCTCTAAGGGTCTACCACTTGATTATTGACATGCCAGGTGATAAAAAGGCAGGGGAGGGTCCAAGCTGTGTGACCAGCGACAGGAAAGACCAGGGCGTTTAAGACGCATGGCCAGTGATATGCTGGGGAGGAAAGCTTACCCTGGGGGTGAGGCTCTTGTTTGCTCAATTTTGTCCATTTCAAGGAGACCTTCTGTATCTGGCGCATCGACCTTTCTCTGCTCATGCCTGTCAAACTGCCTACCACGGTTATATAAGGGAAGGTCTTTGTTGTTAGAAATACATACTGAAGTATTAAGGGTAAAGGGCCATGATGTAATTTACTCTCATATGAATTATACAAATATGAGAGAGACAGAGACAGAGAGAGAGAGACAGAGAGAGCTCGCAAACGGGGCCAATGTTAACAAATAGTAAGCCTGCGTGAAGTGTATACTGGACTTCATAATATTTTTGCAAGGTTTGTAAGTTGGAAGTGATATCAAAATGAAAACTCACTAAAACAAATAAAAAAATAACAAATATACCCCTGATTTTATCATATCACTCACCTCTCTTAGGGCATCACGTAGAAATTACTATTGTAGAGAATAATAATCTTTATGTTTATATATTCTAACCCTGTTCTTGGGGTTCACATCGCCTACCAGAAGAGCACCAGCTTTTTCAAAACCTTCCGCTGTAATTAATGAGGAATCTGGTAAAGTGTTAATTTTTGGGGGGAGAAAAAAGATGTGTGTTGAATGAGAGCTCCAGTTGATGGGAGGCATTAATATTGTTTGATTCCAGCAGGGAAAACACAGCCAGCTGTGGAGGCCTGGGAGGCTTAGGGGAAGAGAGTTTAAAAAGAAGTTTTACAAAATTCATGCAGCCTGGAAAATAAGGAATGCTAATCATCTTTCAACAATTTTGGAAGCAAATTAATTCTTAGCAAAATCACTTAAATCAGGATAGTAAAAAAAGTGCAAGAAATGTTAAAATTTATTTAATTCTTTTAGCTTCAGAATGAAATTTATTTCATTCCTTTATGCTATTCTTAAGCCCTCTTTGTCTGTTGCTTTCAAGTAAATGCAATTCTCTTTATGCTCAATTAATGATTACAATTCTCTTTATGTTTAATTTATGATTCAAAGAGCAAAGTTTAGCCTTTTTGATTCATTGTAATAGGAATATATATATATATATAATTTCTTGAACACATTGAGCTATATACAAAGTATTGAATCCCAAAAGATTCTAAAGCTATAAAGACTAATAATATAAGGTTTGTATTTTATAGGAACATTCAGTTTGAAGCTATACGTAGAGGGAACAGACAGTTAAACAGATTATGAGAAGATTAAAATTCTCTGACATAGATTAAGTGTTATGATGGGCATGTGGTTATTTGGGGAAATCTAAGTTATTAGAGGCAAAAGGGGGGAATTTGGGGCCCAGGGAATAGCAAAGAGAATACGAAGAAGTGGAAGAGAAGATGTTAAGCATTTCTCCACTTTATCCTTTTCTGACCCTTTGGAAAGTAAAATCCTTAGCAGTAAAATTGCAGTCAGTCTCAGCATGTCCTGAAGTCTTGGCAAACTGACTTCAGGGTTTTTCTGGATCTGCTCTATGGCGTAGGTGTGACTGTTGAAGCCACTAGACTTTACCTTTCCTGCCTCAGGCATTTATTTATACCTGTTGCCCAGATAATTTTTTAGAGAGATCTTTTGAGGCCCCACCAGCCACTGATTAAGTATCCACCCTTCTTTACGATAGGTAACTTCTAATGAGTCCGGCTTTTATCATCTTGCTGCTATCCAAAAGATCCAAGGGCTAAAATGTCTGCGTGCACTCTGCTCATGGAGATCACCATTTAGAAGATGCTCTGTCATTCTCTCTTTAATATTACCTTGTCAACTAGTTTCTGGTTTTTGAAACTGATTGAAAAAATGGCAGTCCTTTATTTTTCATGTCTTAAAAACATTTTTTAAATATATTTTGTTCTTTATATTCCATTAGCTGAATCCAGGATAGTTTCATTGGACTTATCTTTCAGGTTGCCAATTCTCTCTACAACTATATCTATTCTATTTATTCTGTCCTTTGAGATTTTAATTTTTTGCACTTCTATTTGATTCTTTTAATAATCTACTTTGTGTGTTTTTTATAATCTGATGTTCCTTAATTCTATTTTCAAGTCCCTTTCTTTTTCTTATCTTTTTTAAGATCACACACATAATTACGCTATATCCTGAATCTAAAAATTCAAATATCTGAAGTCTGCATGGTTATTTCCTCCTGTCTGTTGTTTTGGTTGACTCTCCCACATACTTTTTGTTTCCATGAGTATTTTGTGCCTGCTTTTACTTGGAGCTCATATACTTTTTAATGATGGAAACTCATTAATGTCTAGATTAAAGTAATGCTCTTTCAAAGAGAGCTTGCATTTGTTTTTGTCAGACAATTTAGGCACACACATGCTCTTTAACTGGACCACTTTAAATAAAATTCTCTGCTAAGAGTTCTGCATCACATAGGTAGGTGACTTTGAAATTCAATGCTGTAAATTCTCAAGATATTTTCTTAGTTTTCTACTTTGCTCTAAGGTTGAGACAGGCAAATTTCTGTGCTGTGAGGTGGGAAATGGAGGTGGGAAATGGACTTATTTTTCAGTTGTCTTCAGGCTAATGTTGTGTAACTCTTGGCCACATGGGATGAATTTTAACCTCCCATGCTCCACACCCCATGCCTGGCCTGGTGGAAACTCAAGGTCTTAGGGTTTAGCAGAGAAAAGGCTTGGCATGGTTTAACTCATGGGTTTCTGCTTTCACTTTAATTTTGGCCTATGTGGATTTCTTTCTTTTGTGCCACTTCAACAATGCAATCATAAGTCTCTTTTTTTCTTAATTCAACATTTTAGTCATTTTTATTGGCAGGATCTTTCAGGTTATCTGGTCTATAGTATTGCCAGAAACAAAAGTTGGCTCTAGCAGCCAATGGCAAGAGAAAGATATAATCAATTATGTGGTCTCAGAGGCCAGGAGAAAAAACAATTCACAGTTGCTTTGGAGAGACACAACAATTTTGGGCACTGAAGTCAGATTGGGATTTTTCTCAGCAGCCATTCCAGCAGGCACCATAGTCTTTCCTGTGGCTTGGATGACAGAGGATGCGCCACCAGGACTGAAGGCCCGTAGACTGCCAAAGCTGGGTGGTTTTTAGTAGTGAAGAAGATCCAAGAAGACAAATGACTCTTTCCATGTCGTGTTATACTCCGTGAGCGTGATTCCAAAGTGATATGACGTTAGAAGAGGCTTCTGAATGATCATGCCCACACTTTCAGTTTCTCAGACATGCTCAGACGGGTCGGGAATTGTTCAGAGCCCCGGCACGGGAGATAGTGATTTGCTGAGTCAGTTGACCTCTAAGTGACATGGGTGGAATTGGTCTCCCATCACTATCAGCAGTAAAATTGAGTCATGGCATCTTCCCCACCCTCTTTATGGCCTGGTCCAACCTCCCTGGGAACACATCTCTAGATAAGCTGAAATCAAAGGTCAGAATGTTTTACAGCTAAAGGAAAGAAACCTCCTGTAATAGTTAACCATTTTATATTCCAGACCCTGTTCTAGTTATATTTTAGTTTAGTTTTCAGTGTAGGTTTCAATAAAACCTACAGAGTGAAAGAATACTTACTTGATTAGTTGGACTGATAAGATTAAAGAAGTTAACCATTATTAATTATTGTACATCAAGTTTGAGAGTTTTGAATGATACTTGACCAGAAGACTTGTTTTCTAGAATAGTGAAGAGACTATATGGCAGATGGAATCCTAGATTTGTATTTACATTTAAATAAAAGTATGTAAAAATATTAATTAAAAATCTATTTTCAAGGCAATGATAGGTGAATATTCTTCTAAGAATAGCACTAAACAAGTGGTTATTTAAAGCCTCTGTACGTGGGATATTTGAAAGGAAGAAAAACTTTATATACAAACTAAGAAAAAAACTTCAGTAAAATGATAATATTAATGATCAAGAAGGGATTTATGAAGAGGGAGATAAACTTCAGTTTAAAGATAAATAACTGCCTCTCAATTTCAGCTGGGTTTTAGTGAAGAAACAAAGGTTTAAAAACAATTGTGTGAGTTCTTTTATCTCGTGTGGTGAAACAGAACCAATGTCCTCAGAAAGAGATTTCTGTCATATCTCAGAAACAACAAGAAGTACTGTTAGGATTCCATGAAGTCATCTACATAATGGAATACTATGCTGCCATAAAAAAGAAGGAATTCTCATCATTTGCAGCAACCTGGATGGAATTGGAGAACATCATGCTGAGTGAAATAAGCCAATCAATGAAAGAGAAACACCACATGACCTCACTCATTTATGGATAATAAAGAACATTATAAACTGATGAACCAAATGATAGATATAGAGACAGTAAAGCAACAAGCAGACTGTCAAATTATAGTGGGGAGGGGAGGAAGATCTGGGGGAGATAATAGATCAACCGAAGGACTTATATACATGCATATAAGTACAACCAATGGACATAAAACTCTGGGGAGGGAGGGTATGGAGAGGAGGGAGGGAGGGGGGCAAAAAAAATCAAAAAATCAATAAAATATATTAAAAAGAATAAATAAATAAATAAAAATGTAAAAAAAGAAGTACTGTTAGGATTCCATGAAGTCAATTTGAAAGACTGGTTGGGATCCCTGTTGAAGAAATGCCTTTCATAACAGATTGGTGATTTTAGCAAAAGCTCTTACCTATTTCCAAAATGGTTGGGTTCAGTAAATTTACTAAATTATACCCTTTCTCTTAATTTTTAACCCAGTTGTTGTTTTGTCTCTCATACAGCATGTGTAATAACAGCAACATTACATTTATAGTGAAGTGTTTTGTTTTTCACGGTTTCTATAGTTATTTTTCTGGTTTCTAACAATTTTTCATCCCCTAGACAAGTTCTCCACAATGACATAAAGGCTACACAGCAGGCAATCTATATAGATTCCAATCTTTGCTTCATAAGCAGGAAATTACTGTTCTTAGGTTCAGAGATTTCTCTTCTCCCTCCCACCCCGTCCCCCTCAGAAATCTGAAATCCTGTTTGGCCAGCTAGAAGAGCTTTTTTCCTGAGCAGCAGAAGTGGGTGTGAATGTTCAAACCTCTAAGTTCTAATTCCACAATTTTGTCAACATTTAAAGAAAGAGCTAGAAGACTAACCATTTGTTTTTATTCTTTAAAAAATATATATTTTTATAGAGGAAGGGAGAGGGAGAAAGAGATAGAAACATCAGTGATGAGAGATAATCATTGACTGGCTGCCTCCTGCATGCCCCCTAGCAAGGATTGAGCCCACAACTCGGGCATGTGCGCTGACTGGGAATCGAACTGTCACTTTCTACTGGCTGGGTTGTTTTTATCCTCCTAATGTGTGTTTTATCCTTACCATAGTACATGTTTTGAGAGAGGAAGGGAAAGAGAGTTAGAAACGTTGATGTGAAAGAGAAACATCAATCGGTTGCCTTCTGTACATGCCCGGACCAGGTATCAAACCTGCAACCCAGGTATGTGCCTTTAATGGGAATGGAACCAGCAACCTTTCGGTGCACAGGATGATGCTTAACAACCGAGGCACTCCAGCCAGGCTACTTGTGAACCTAATGGTTTTGGCTATTTTAAGAGGGGAAATAGGAGTTACTAGTGATACTGAAAAACTATATTCTGTAAGTTGCCTAATTAAGTAGAAAGACTTTTAAATTAATAATGCACACTTATGTGAGATTCCTCATGCCTTTCATTTATGAAAGTGATCAAGTTTCATTAGGTAGTAGTTTATTTCCCACATTAAAAAATTGAAGTGTTTTCCTCCTCAAGCTTTGAGTATAAAGTATCAAGAGTCACCTGATTTGTTTTTTATTTAAGCATTCTATTCTCCCAAATCATGCCTTTATGTTAGTCACACAGTTTAAGAATTTTCAGAAAATGTCAAATATCACCATCCCCATTGGAAATATGATATACAAATGACCACTCATGTGTTGGTTCTGGTGCAAATGGTCTGTTAGTGCTGAATGATTGGTTTAAAGGTTTTCACAATAAAAAGTTATTAAAAAAAACATACACACACACAAACTCATTCATCCTCTTCATGGGGGTGATCTTTCCCACAGTGTGGAAATCTGTTCTCCAGGGCCTGTGGCTTCATCAGGAAGGAAGAAAGTCTACAGGGCTTGATGGAAACAGGGCTTGTCTGCTCAGCATCATTTCCCATCATCCTCTACTCCTCCCCACTCTTAGTGGTCCAGATGGCAGTGTCAGTCAGAACAGCCTGTCCCCACTTCCTGAGTAAGCATGTGACTAAGCCTCATTATCTGAGTGCCAAGGATTGATTCAGGAATGTGCATGTAACTCAAGAAAGATAAATAAGTGCCTTTTCTAAGATTGATAGAGGGCCTTGCTGGGCGGGGGACATCTAATTCCTCGGTGATCGCTAAGCAGGGCAAATGTGCCTCTGGGGCGGAGTGACGTCAGCTTGTCTGACACATGCACAGAGAAATCTGCCTAGGATATGAGTGAAGATCAGCATAGCTGGAGGTAGAAAGGAAAGCAGTCCTCTTTCTCTTTTCCCTATAGCGTGAGCAACAATCAGATATTTTGAAGGCTTTATGCTAATATGAACAAATACACTACAACACAAAGAATGATTTCACAGTGTAATTCACATATAGATTCCTCACGACATAGCCCAAGGATGTTTGCCATTGCCCATGAACTTGTGTAATAACTTTGGTTCAGTGCTTTCATGTACAGTTTCTGCTGTGCAGAGCGGAGAGCACCCTGAGAGCTAACCTGTGGGACAATGTAAAGAGGAGCATATATTTATTCCAGGCACTTGTAGCTGTCATCTTACGCTTTGAGAGTTATGAATGGGGGTATTGTTGCAAACAGTTGTGCCATGAAGGCATTTAAGCCCGTTATTACTGCCTGTGGTGTCTGCACTCAAAATGTTGCAAATACTGAAATTATGATCTACAGAGGTGAAAATTGTATGTTTTATAAGATGTAGCTGCACTGTCTCTGTCTCTTCATATTATTTGACAAATTCTTTTGCAAATTCTCTAGAGTTGAGTTTGCAAATTCTCTTGCAACCCCAATTAATTCAAAAAAGATGGTCAGAGTATACCATGCAACACGTAATAACTTGTGAATTTAGAAAACAATATGGTAACGAATATTATTTTAATATATTTAATTATTTATCAATGCATTATGTTCAACCTACATTATGTGGAACACAATCTGAAGACTTAGACTATAGTAAAATAAGTTATACATTTACATATCTCAGACAATGGTGAATTTTGTTGAACTGAACTGAAATGACAAATAGATTTTGGAATTAAAAAAAATAGTAATTTTACATTTCCTGGAAGAATTCTTTGATATCTTGCCCAATAACTTCTTTCCTTCTAGTAAAATGACCATCTTTAATACCTAGAGATCTATTGCTACACCCAGTTCAGTGGACTAATTTGTGCTAAAATTCCTTCTTTTCCTCATCTTACCAAAATGGTGATGGAACTTTTCACTTAAATTAAACTCTTCATTTAGTTAAGCTTGACATAGGAATACCATAACTGGGCTATCCTTAGTGCTTCATGTCTTGTAAAGGTAAATCACACCCCATTTCACGTCTTTTTGGTTCTTGGGCCAATTAAGAGGTATTCTCAGAATAGTTGCTAAAAAAGAAGTTTGCACAAATAGGAAAAATATAAATATATTTACTACGGCAAATGGCCTCAAATAAAACATGCGATTATCCACTTACATATCTTATAGACTTTTCAGAACTCTCCTAAATTGTCTTCAGAGTATGATTGATACCTTAAGAATTTGCTCAATCTGTAACACTTTGATAGGAAAAGTAGGGTGTCAACGACCACTAATAAAAATCATATGAATGATGATTGTGACTTATAATAAAAATCAACATTCATTGTGTTGCTTTGTTGGATCCTTGTTTTTGTCTGAGAGCACAAATCCCAAGCCCATTTCCCCCATGCTTCCTAGATACGATCTTAGGAGGACCTGCTGTCTCCAATGCAGCTCTCTGAACATCCAAGATGATTTTTTTTTCTTTTTTTTTACTTTGTCAACATTTCTTGGAGACTGCTTGGGGGTGATTGTCTATGTTGCTTTTAGATAGTAAACAGTGTTTGTAAAGGAACAGTGAAGTTAAGATTATTATCAGAATAAATCTGATGTTTTTTCCACTCTACTTACAGTGTATAGCTTTGTGAGATGTGGGACTAAACCATTGTGTGCTTAGGAAGTTGGACTAATTTTTATATGCTGCCTGAGAAGAAAATAATGTAAATAGACCAGAGAGATAAGCAACAGTGATTTGAAATAAAATATTAGGATATTGTTCATCAGAATAATAACCAATTATATCAGAGCATTCACAAATACTGCATCCTCAATATTACCAAGTATATGAAACCATATTCTAAGCAATTTACACACAATGATATATTTAGTATTTAGAAAAACCCTAGGAGGTAAGATTTGCTAACTCTACCCATTCACAAATGAGGAAACTAACACATAGGGAAATTAATACATTTTCCTAAGTTCAAATGTCTAGTAAGTCAGAGTCAGAATTTGAATCCAGGAGTCTGGATCCAGATCCAAGCTCTTACCTATCAGGATATAGAGTGGTTATGAATGATTTTAAGGTGTTGTAATAAATTAAGAATTATATTAAAATTTGCCAACATTTTGCACAGTGAGTTCTGTGGAATGAAGGAGACAGCATAAACAAAGTAAGTAGCATTAAATAGTATATGGCAGTATAAGGATTTTGTGACTATGACTTTACGCCATGCCCAAGTGCTGGTAAATGTGGAATTTGGTTTAGGAAAGGCTTCTGGTATGCTTCAACAAGGACTATATCTAAAATATGTGAGCCACCATCCGCTGTGATGACAATGTTGTTATTCTCCCAGTAGCTTGATGGGCCCTTTGTGTAGGTTTCATGACTTGCATGTGGTTATGTTTAAATAATGCAAATTTTGCATGTTATTATCTGTGGCCAATGTAGCTCATTTGCTTGTGAGATGATGGATTAGGAATTCACTTATGGTTGTGAAACTACGCGTGATCATCCTACAACTATTGAAATACTCAAAGTCTACTCCATGATTTTCTATCCAAGGGACAGATGCAATGTCACTATGAGTGTTTTCATGTTCATGTTATTTCTTGAGTATTTTTAATACTATTGATGAAAATGGCGAACAATTATTTGCATATTTTATGTATGTCCTTTCAGTCTTTGTCTTTCTGCTGATAGAATTTTATGCTTATAATCTTGCTGTACATATAATTTTGTATACTTCTTGTCCTTAACATTTCTCATGCTGCTACAACTTTTATAATTATTTTATCTTAATGGCTACATAATAAACCACTGAGTTGATTATCATATTTTATGAAACTATGTTCTAATTGTTGAGATCATTGTTAATTCTCCCCCCCCCCCCCAACTTATTTGCCATTAATAAGCAATAACCAAAACTGAGTTTGGTCCATGGACCAAATCCTGTCCACTACTTACTTTTGTAAATTAAGTTTCATTGGAACACAGCCACATACTCATTTACATATAATCTATTACTGCTTTCTCGTTAGTGTTTAGTAGGAACCATATGACTCACAAAGCCTAAAATATTTAATTATCTGGCCCTTTACAGAAAAAGTTTGCCAACTCTAAATTATTATTATAGTAGCCAAATTGTTTTCCTTCCTTTGGATACTTTCATTAAGATAAAGTTCCTGGTTTGGAATTACTTGGCTCACATGTTTGAGTATAACATGGTCTCAAAGAGTATTTCCAAATTGTTTTCTAAAGCTGTTATATTGATTTATAATGCTACCGACAATATATAGGTATGCCACTTTCATCCCACTTTCTAATTGGGTGTTATCACAGTTTTTCTCAATTTAATGATTACAAATATTAATAGTACATCATTGGTCTTTTTGTTTGCCTTCTTCGTTATGAACAATGCTACTTCCCTGTATATTTATTAGCTCTTTTTTTCCCTTTTGTATAAAATGTCTGATCATGTTTCTTGTATGCTAATCTATTAGAGCTTTATTGCTTCACTTGTTAATTTGTATGCGCCTGTGGATGATTTTCTGACTTACGTTAAAAGAACCAGTGATGAGATATGTTGGTTGATGGCTTGCTGCACAGAGATACGTATAACTCATACGTATAATTCATTAAAGCAGATAGGGAAGTCGGGCTGATAATAATTATGAATGCCACCTCTTAAAGCGGGAATATCTGTGTTCCTGATGTAAATAATGCTAGTCGTTCTTTTATGACTCTCTAAATCTGTAAGCTGAACTCCTGTAAGGAAAATATGTCTCCTTTATGTAATGAAAATATTTGCTTGTGTCGTATTAAATTTCTCATTTGTGTACGACTCATTAAAGCAGGCTTCTAACTCAGATATGCTCCTAAATAAAAGAACCCTGTTACAATAACCTTTTTCCTCAAGATGTAAACTGTTGACAAGCTGGAGTCTCTCCCACTATGGCTGCAAAAATTAAAAAGGGCTATCATAAAAGTATAGAAGGCAAAACTGTGCCCCAATACAGGACTCAATTTTCAGACTAAAAGGAAGAACAGCCTCGGGGGAGGGGAGTGAGGAGAGCTTATGTGCACTTACTTATGACCCTCAGGAAGGTTTTCAGGTGCAGATCTGGTGGTCATATTTTGAAGGTATTAAACCAATGAACTTTAATTTCCCCTTTAATATTGGTTCCCTTCCAGCCTCCCACCTCTGCTGCTGGGCCATGCGGTTGCATTGCCCCGCAGGACGAGACACCGCTCAGCCTTAGTCACACAGCTGTTTCCTGGGTGTGCAGTCAGACAATCATTCTGGAAGCCAGACTTTGATGGGAAGGAAATGCTATTTCAATTTTTTTTTCTTGGCTTTCATTAACATAAAAATGTGGTTGACTATTACATGCGAAGGATAGCTGGAACTCAGAATCAGAGACAGAGTGCAATGAGAAATATTTCCCCTTTTGACCCGAGGGATGAAGCAGAAAAAATGAAAGGAAGACTCAGGCCGGTAATGGGAGGTATTATGGGAGGGTGCAGCTAGCGGTCACGTTCCACGTACAGAAATAGTGCCTAGTGCTTAAAAAAGAGGTGCCTGGGGCAGTTTCTTGTTTCCAGGCCTGCAGGAGACATGTGGGACTTTCAGATGGCTGGATGCTTTGGAAAAGAACAACGAGGTCTGAGCAAAGTTAAGCATAGGGTAAAAGGGTCATAGTGTGAGGGAAGTTTAGTGTCCAAAGGTCCTACTTAGGACCATGGAACCTAGTAGTGCTGACCAGTTGATGGCCATTGTGCCTCAGCATCCACCAGTCTAGGGAGCAGATGGAATCACCAGATGGTCCGATATAGGGAGGATCCGAGGGACTCAGAGGACTTCTTGGTGTAAGCCAAGTGTGGTGGCTAAGAGTTCAGGCACTGATGTCAGGCGGCCCAAGCTTGAATAGTGGGTTCCAACCTGACTTACGAGCTGCCTGACCTCACTCCAGTTACTCATTTCCCTCATTTCTGAAGTAAAGATAGAGTTTCGATGACAGTTTAAATAAGGTAACTTTTATAAGATATTTGAAAGGCTGTCTCACATACATAAAATCCCCAACTGTCTCATTCATGTAGGTTGATACTGGGGAGGAGCATTTGCTGGAGAGACTGATTCACCAAAAGAGACCATTTAACCTGCAAGAGAATGAGAACATCGCTAATAATTAGGTTTATTGCACTTTGCCCAGTGGAAGACCGGTTATTAAAAAATAAAGAAGTCATGTTATTTTTGTGTACCTGAGGGCAGTACTTGTGAAGTTGTGAAGATATGTTGGGCCAAGCCCCTCGCTCGATCCCTTGAGCCCCTCTAGCCACGGTCTTCCTTAACTCCATGGTCAAGCTTCTGAAAAGAGTTCTGTTTTAGTCAAAATCTCTCCATTGCCACACCTCACTCTTTCTCCCCCTCTTCACCTTACAACCCAATACCTGCCCCATCATTCACCTAACCGGCTCCCCAGCACTGCCCTTGTCCCGTTCACTCATTAGCCCAATGAAAGGCTCTGAGCACTCGCAGCCCCATCTACCCACTCGCTGCTATTCGCCATGTCCGCTGCTCCACCTGCCCGCTCCTTGCCTTCCAGTGATCTGAGCCAGTGGACTATAGGGGAGGGATTGAGAGGTGCTCAATGCACCTCAGGGTGACCCATCATTTGGTCATCCTGTTCATCACAGACACTGGGTTTTTATATATAAAGATTGCCTATGAGATGGTTCTTACTTGGAACTCTCATGATTCCTCAAAGTCAGCATACCTCCAGCTAACACCACAGGTCTTGAAATTCAAATCAGTTGTTACATTATTTAGCTGCCCAGTGCTCCCTATGGAAAAAACAAAACAAAACAAACAAAACCTGATCTTTTAAAAATGATAGTGTTTGTTTCATTTCTCTACCTTCCTTAATGAACTATCGATATAATCTTCGTGAGGGCAGAGATTCCTATTTCTTCAGTGGCTGGCAAACGGTAGACCCAGAGTTAGTTTTATTGAGTGGATGAATCCACGGTGGATGAATGTGGCTGAATGAAGGTGAATGGATCTCTGGAAAATTTAGTTATGTGATAAAAGACTGATGCAGGCCTTCACTCTTCATAACCATAGGGAATTGGCAGTAGCTTAAAAAAGCAGTATAGCTGACTGTACATGCTGTTAGCTTACAAAATCTTTCTCACCTGATTTATGTAAATGATACATTATTTTATATTTATTACATGTAATATATTATTTTATTTATTTAATATTTATTATATAGGCTCTTATTTTATAAGGCAAATACCTTTCCCGTGTTCCTGTGAAATTTAATCTTTCTAGATACATACTTTTTAGTTTTTAGCCAGCTTTTCTCTGTCATTCTTAAGTGAATATAATCATAATCATTCCATAGGAGTTTATATGAAACAAATATCATTGTGCGGCAAATAATAAGAACATACGTTAATCAGTAAGGGATGACCCTGTGTCCAGTGTTTGGGACAGACATTTGGCTGCCCTATATGCCCTTTCATTTTCCTCAAGCCCCAGGGATTCAGAATAATTTCATCTTTGGAGGTTGACCCTTTATTATTTGCTCCTGGATTTCTTTCTGCCCTGATTGGCAACGGAATGAACATTTTGCGCTCTCTCTCTCTCTCTCTCTCTCCCCTTCCCCCCCTCCTTTCCTCAATGGCCCAACAAGTAAGTCAAGAAACGCAGCTGTTTAATAACTTTCTGGTCATTCTTGGGTGGTTTTGGAAGCGGTCTTGGGGAATCATCCAGTCGAGTTCAGTGCCCTCAAAGTCTGTTTCTTATCCTTGTCTCTGAAAAGGGATCTCCAAGCTGCCCGCTGAGGTCCAGGAGTGAAAGCAAACTTCCTTATTGGGCCTCTCCCCAGATTCCTTCTGGGCTTCAGACAGGCCTGCAAGCATAGTCACCTCCTTCACTCTGCAAACACACCTGTCACTCCATTGCTTTGAAGTTTAGCCCTCAAATATGGTTGATTTCTCTTATTTATTTTTTAATTAAAAATTATTGAGGTATAATTGACATACATTTTGTTTCAAGTGTACAATGTCATGATTCAATATTTGTCTATATTTCAAAACGATCAGCACAGTAAGTCCAGATAACATCCACCACAACACATAGTTGCAATTGTTTTTATGATGAGAACTTTCAAGATCCACTTTCTGAGTTACTTTTAAATATATGATACCATGTTACTAATTATATCATAGTTACCGCGCTGTACATTACATAACCACGACTTAGTCATCTTATAACTGGAAATTTGTACCTTTGACTCCTTTCATCCACTTCCCCTGCACCCTTCTCCCCCCATTCTTAAAATCTATAAGATGTGTGTTTCTTTTTCTTTTTCCTAATTAAATATTAGCTAGGCCCCTTCTAGATTCCATGGTCAGTCTAGGGCTCAGCTTTCTTACCTTGCTGCAAGGCCAAGGCTCAGGATCCTGGCCACAGAGATTAAACTGGCACCTGCCCTCCGCTTCTCATTGCCCTTCTCTCTGTCCTCTGCTCACTGCTCCAGTTTCTTCCCACTGTGGAGGGACCAGGCTCTTCTGGGAGACTTCTCTTACTTCAGGATAGCTCAGTCATTCCTAATCCTTCATGCAGAATTCCTCTTCCACCAGAAGCGAAAGCCATCCTTTCCCCACACAGGCTGTGAAGAGACAATTTTTACAGAGTTCTGTGGTTTATAACTGTGCTCCTTTGGCCCACTGTGGTAGTGACAGTGTTGGTGTTGATAGTATATCCTATATAATAAAAGGAGATGAGAGAGGTGGGAATAGAGAGATAAGACTCCAGGCCCTTCAGTCCAGCTTTGTAAAGCATTTTTCAATGTGGTCTGCATGTAAAATTAAAAAATATTGTAATATATTGATTTCAGAGAGGAAGGGAGATGAGAGATAGAAACATCAATGATGAAAGAATAATTTGATTGGCTTCCTCTGGCATGCCCCCTATTGGAGATCTAGACCACAACTCAGGCATATGTCCTGACTGGGAATTAAACATGACCTCTAGGTTCATAGTTTTATGCTCAACCATTGAGCTACACCCACCAGGCAAACATGTAGAATTTTAATGACAGAAGGGGTCCAAATCTTGAACATTTGTTCAAATCAAATGAATTATTTCATTATACAAAGTTCAGTGTATCCAATCTACTCAGCCTTAAAAGTTCTTTGTGATGATTTAATGGCCTTTTACAAGTATAGAGTTTTGTTGTATTTTTCTAATGTAAAAAAGAGTGTAAACACACAGAAACCAGAGCAGAAAAAAATCCAGCAAAAGAGAAATCATTGCCTCACAAGAGAGATCATACTTCAAGGGAAAATGAAACAGAGAAGTGACCAGAAGGATGGGTAGAGATTTTTAGGTGAAAGACTGTGCTATTTTAAGAGTTAATACAGTAGTAACAATAATATTAAAAATGTCATGAACTGTGATGGCCCTCTAACATTGGTTCATAGGAAACTCTTCTTGCCATCAGATTCATGTATCCATGATCTAACACATATGTATTATGAACATGGTCTCCTTGGGGCAGATCTGCCTGCAGGTAAATTGTTAATACCTCATTTTCATCAGCCCACTTTTATGAGTCTATACTAAGTGAAAACACATACTGGAAAAACAAGAATACTAAAATCAAGATTCCTATCAAAATATCTCGTGTTTCTAAGAGCTGAGTTTGGTAAGGCCTGTCGAGCTTGTTGCAATTATAGAATAATCTCTTTTGCAAGGTCTGAAAAAATTTACTAACATATAATGTTACACTATTTTTGGTGTGTTTACTGTATGATGGATGCATAAATGTATATAAAGTTTCTCATCTAGTTTTGACTTGTACACTATTGATTTCTATAACCTTCATTATAAAAATGAGGCTGAGAGAGGCTCAATAACTTGATGAAAGTCTGTAGCTTGTATGTGATAGAACTAAGTTTGCAACACATGTCTATCTGGTTAGAAAGCTTTTGTGTATGTATATATAGATGTATAAATATATATCCATATACATGTATATGTGTGTGCACGTACATATATATACTGCTTATTTTATTAAAAAATTTTCTTTATGTTTGTTTTAGGTGTACTAGTATAGTATAGTATAGTATAGTATAGTATAGTGGTGGTTAGACAATCATGTAATTTATGAAGTGATCTCCCTGATAATTCTAGTACTCATTCGGCACAATACATAGTTATTATCATATTATTGACTATATTTCCTATGCTGTACTTTACATCCCTGTGATTATGTTGTAACTTTGTACTCCTTTCACCCTTTTCACCCATCCTAACACCCCTCACCCATCTGTCAATCTCAAGTTTGTCAACCGTATGTACTACTTAAATACCATCTCTTTCCTTACTTGGTCATAACCACCCAGGAATATACAATAGTTTTCATTATAGTGATCATGATTCAAATGTCATAGTTCAGTAAGACTCCTTTGCATCTGATTTTTTGAAGAGTTCTGCTACCATAAGTAATATTTTTTTTTCATAAAATATTTCACAGGAACCTTATAAAATGAGTCAGCATTGCTCTCTAGATGAAGAAAGCAAGCTAGAATTGCCTGAAGTCACTGTGGAGACCTAGCTAAAAGGAGAGTCCAAGGTCCCAGTCACATCACCTCCTGGAGAAACTTCAGAGCCCACTTCACTGTTTACTCAAAGCGTTTGATACTAAATGTGAAGGAAAAGCCAGTTTTGGAAATATTAACGTGAGGAAACCTATCCTTTTAGACAGAATAATGCGATTTCTAATCCTTTTTTGGTGCTATCCTTAACAGCTCCAAAAAAAAAACCTTCTTAAGTGCATGCCATAAATACTTCTGGAATATTTAAAAATTTTTTTAGGACTGTCAAATATATTTTAATAGCTAACTTGAGGAGCATGTGGATAAATTCCGCGTAATGGCCAAAGAAGCATAATAAATTGTTTTGAAAAGTAGAATAAAATTCTGTTATTTTCACATATAATCTTTCTTGGTCCTGTATTTTACAGTTCACTGACCTAAATATAAAAGAAAAGAAATGCATTGTAATTTTGATGAGGCCAACACTAGAGTACATAAAATATGCCTTTTTAGCATACTTCCTGTTGACCTTTTAGGTACTATGAGGAAGTAACAAATAGCTTTCTGCTTATGCTGTCAAACTAATTAAAAAGATATATATTTTTATTGCTTTCAGAGAA
Source organism: Pipistrellus kuhlii (assembly GCF_014108245.1). Lineage (NCBI taxonomy): Eukaryota > Metazoa > Chordata > Mammalia > Chiroptera > Vespertilionidae > Pipistrellus > Pipistrellus kuhlii. The sequence continues at coordinate 180,246,156 of NW_023425529.1, read as the reverse complement.
GGGAGAGGGAGAGAGAGATAGAAATATCCATGATGAGAGAGAATCATGGATCGGCTGCCTCCCATATACCTCCCACAGGGGACTGAGCCTGCAACCCAGGCATGCGCCCTTGACCAGAATCGAATCTGGGATCCTTCAGTCTGCAGGCTGATGCTGTATCCACTGAGCCAAATCAGCTAGGATTATGTCATGAAACTTAAACTGCCTTTTTTTATAGCTATAATTGTAAATTAAATACTTAAATATTTAAATATATAACAAATATGACTTAAATGTAAAAATTAAAATAACTATAAACTTAAAAAAACCTTAAACTTATATACAAGTTACAAATACAAGAAATAATCTGAATTTTTATGCTGATATTTACAGCAGGTGAACTATTTACTTAGATGCTACAGACAAAAATCCAATAACAGCAGATTTGTTCTATATGGAGTAGAAGTGTGTGTGTGTGTGTGTGTGTGTGTGTGTGTGTGTGTGTGTGTTTTGGGGAGTGGTCATCTGAGCTCTGCTTTTTTCTTTTTTTAAATATATTTTATTGATTTTTTATAGAGAGGAAGGGAGAGAGATAGAGAGCTAGAAACATCAATGAGAGAGAAACATCGATCAGCTGCCTCCTGCACACCCCTACTGGGGATGAGCTTGCAACCAAGGTACATGCCCTTGACTGGAATCAAATCTGGGACCTTTCAGTCCGCAGGTCAACACTCTATCCACTGAGCCAAACCAGTGAGGGCTGAGCTCTGGTCTTACAGTTCCTTCCCCCTGTGGAACATCTACAGAATTCCTTGTAATTTTAGGACTTTAATTTAAAAATCATTATTTAGAGAATTTTTAATCCAGCTCTAAGTGTCTACTATTTTATAAGTCCTTGGTTAGCTAAAGAAGACACCCAGGTACTTGAGTAGAGTTTACATGAACCTAGAGTTGCCCAAAATATTTTGCTTAGAAAGTAAAATATATTCATGTGTACAATATATTCAACTATAAGCCAAAGAAAACATTGATGAATCTTACATTTTCATATGTCACTCTTTAAAATTATTGTGGAAACGCCAGGAAAACATAAATGGTTTTAGGAGGATAAATTTGGCTCACAACAATTATCACAAGCAATTACATAGTTTATGTGACTAAGAAAAGGCAGGTGTGGAAAAATTATATCCTTCTTGGGGGGGAAAAATGCATTTCCTCCAGAAGAGACAGAGGAATTATAATGAGTAAGTGGGCAACGTTGTTGGCTATAGAGCCAGGACAAATATGCCAGAAAGTGAAACCACAGAGGCCATGCTATAAAACATGGTCAGGCAAGCTGGCTTGGCAGTTCCCTGTGACCGGAGCTGTGGTGAACATCTGCTTTCAACAAAAAAGGCAAATATCATGGCACCAGCAGTTCTAGGCATTTTATCAAGAAGTCTCTTTGCTCAAGCGAATGCTAGCCACACAGGCCCAGTTTCTGCTGGAATTCTATGCAGTCTGTTGATTTGGCCACCACGCCGATGGCTGGACAGATCAGATGTAATCAGACTGATTCCTGTGCTCCCTGCATACCCAGGAAGGAAGACTCCCCCAAGGCCCGAAGGGATGGTCTTGGACACGTTTCAAAGCTACGTGCTGCAGAAAGAGAATGGCTGCATGACGGAGCTGAGCTTCCGCAGGGCTGACCTTTGGTGGTGTTCTAGATAATTAAGGAGCACCGTCAGAAACTTGGCTGCTGATTTCTGACCATACTCGCTTCAGCTGCTCCTGCAAGAAGCTCTTTTCACACAGAACAGCATTCTCCACACAGTCCTGCAGACAGCAGTGGCCCACAGTTAGACAACACGAAGCACATTCAGAACACTGTGTGAGAGAAATGGTCATGAATGTCCCCAGAGAAGAACCCCGTTTACATTTTAGTTGCTAAGACACATGTCTCAGTTCTGCTCCATAAGAAACTCGCAGACAGTCCACCAAAATAATTACAGTAGCAATATAAATAACAACCCAACACAACCATTAAGACTCTCTCGGACACTGCATAGCAAAACAGCCAACTTGCCTCTAAGTCTACAAAACAATCTGCAAATACGTGACCCCAAACGAACTATTAGGAGCAAACGAGGATCTGAAATTTCAAAAGCATTTTATTAATATAGCCAACAAGCCATTCTCAAGATAAAATAGGCAGACAAGCTAACCGATGATGAGATCCTAGATGCGGCTGAGTCATCGGTGTTGAAATCCATTCCTGTGGTTCACGCCTCTTGGTTATGGAAGGTAGGAAGACAGATGAAAACACATTTTCTAGGCAGCACTGCAGCCCTGGGCTGACACCCAGGCAGGAAATGAAATATATTCCTACGCAGGATTCGTGCATACAGATTGTGAAATGCAAAGAAATAGTAGCAGGAGAATCAACAGGCTGCAACATAGTAGGAAATGTGGACAGGGAATTGTCTCAGAATCCATGAGAGAGAAAACTAAGCTATTAATGGGCCATTTTTACTTATAAAATTTGGCCTTTGAGTGGTTCAATAGAAACTGCTCTAAAGTATTCTTCTTTTTAATAATTAATAAGTATTGTAATAGTATACTAAATAATTATAAAATAATAATAATTATTATTAACACTATAATTAGTAGTTATTATTTTTGATGGTCCAACATATCTATAAAATTTATAATTGAGGCCCTAAGTCGCCCTCCCCTTTTATTATTAGTAAACCTGTATAGCCTCTATTGCCCTAGCTCTTCCTGGAGCTACTCTCTCTACAGGGCTTTCCCACATGCGTGCTGAATCAGTTCTCACCTGGTCACCCACTTACCCTCCGTTAAGTCACAGGTGTTTCTTTACCCCCTTCTCCTTTTGCTCCCCCTCCCCCACCATTTGGGCCAGCCCTGGCAGAGAACAAGCTTTTCTTCCCAACAGTGAAAACCTCACGACGGCCGCTGCTGGGCCCAGACTCCGTGGCTCCCATGGCTGACATGTCCATCACAGGACCCTGCACAAGCTGCTGCCTAGGAAACCAGTGTCGCTGCAGCAACTGCTTGCCCCTTCTCACCTGGCCCACTTCCCAGTGCTGCCTCTGGCGCAGAGGCAATGCTGGATTGCCTGAGCTCTCTTTGTGCGGATGAACCCTGGTATGTCCTCACCTCAGCGGCCAGGGCAAAGGTGAACAGGCATTTTCAGTTTCAGTAATGGCAGCTGGGCTCCCTCTCAAAAGGTGCTATCTCTTAAAGGAAGAGAGCTATTTTGTTCTTTTTGTTCACCCAGGTTACAGGGGTCTTCAAACTACGGCCCTCCGGCCACATGCGGCCCGCAGAGGAGTCTGATCCGGCCCGCCAGGTTTTTTGGGCAGTGAGTGCAGCCGAGGTGTTACAGTAGGAATTAGTATTAATAGTTCATATAGTCCGGCCCTCCAGCTCTCTGAGGGACCGTGATCTGGCCCCCACTTTAAAAAGTTTGAGGATGCCTGACCCAGGAGAATAAAACAACCCTTCCCAAACACTAGAGAGAGGATGAAATCTGCCAAAGAAATTTTCACCTGGATGCCAGGGAAGAGGGCATTTTCTTTGTTGCTTTTGGCTGGAAGTGCAGGAATGCTCAGAACAGACACCATTCCGGGCAGTTACTAAGTAGGCAACATGGCATTCAGCCCGACGCATAATTTATGTATTAACCACCTGGCATAGTAAGTGCAAAGTTTACGAGTCACAACAAGATTGCTCTAACTGTCAAATTAGAAGCTGAGGGTGCTGTGCTTAAACAAATTTTTGCTTTAAACATCATCACCAATAATAACCCGTGGGCTCTGAGCTCAGCCGGATGTGGAGCCGGTGATGTGTGAGGGCGAGTGGAATGCAGCTGATTGCTCCCCAGCTCTATTAGCTCAGCCTGGCTCAGCAGCAGAAGCCCACTTTTGGGAGCTTGTCCGGGACAGGTAAGTGTAATTTCAAATAGCCACTTAGGAGTCTGGAGACACGCAGGCTGTCTAATTAAGGATGCCCTTTCGTGCAGGCTCTTTTCAGACCCAAATTGCACTTCCATTCAAAGGAATGCATAAATATACATGATAATCGACTATAATGACAGGAAAAGAATGTGATGAAATATTTCCTGATAAAATCTAGTCTGGGCCCGCAAAGAGGATCTGGACTCCTCCTCAGTCACTGTGATTTACAGCAAAAAAGGGAAATTCTAAGGGCCAAGTAATTTTGTTCGGAAGGTAGAGTCTTTGTATGAAGAATAGCGGAGGGCCTTTGTGTTATCTGGACAAGGGGAATTATAAATGTTCTCGAGATGGAAGGGGAAAAATCCCATTTGACAAGCCCACTTTCCTTAATGGCCTTTTTAGTTTCTAGGTATCGAGTCAATTTTTCAATTCCTCTTGCAAGTGTGTGTGCTCCTGATTACACAGCGGTTAGCTCGGTAGGCAGCGCGAAAAGGACATTGTTTCTGGGCTTTCTTCCATTGTTTTCGCAGAGCATGCCTCCAGCCACACTTCCCCTGTTCTGCTATGAGTCTGGCACTCTTCAGAGATATGAAATGCAATTATAATGATCAAGCATCGGAGCGCTTGAGAATGAATCTTTGAAACTAGACCCAATTTTAGAACGCAATTGCAAGGCTTTGGGTAAACATTCCATACATTTGGAGGTCGTAGGATTTACAGAGAACTCCTTGCCCATAATCCTCGCTCTATATTAATAAGGCCCAAATTGGCAGTTATCAGAGGGATAGCGAACCTGATTTCTTATCTTAAAAGTCATTCAGTGTTGAGCTTCTCACCGAAATAGCTTCAGTCCTCTTAGGAACAGAAATGGAAAAACAGACACAATCAAAATAAAACTCTGGGGCCATGAACAAATATTCCCTCTGATGCAAAACAAAGGATTTCAGCAATCCAAATAATCATCGACAGAACAAATACCTTGATATTGCATGAAACAGCAAGCACCTGGCAGAGTTAGTGTTTATAATGCATATTATATTAGAATAACCGGCAGTCACATGCTTTACACATGGGTACACTTCCTCATAGCAATGTAGGTGGTTTTAGTAAAGGATTGAAAATAATCTTGACCAATTATAGGGACATGTTTTCAGAAAGTCCAAATTATTTACTGAAACAGATTTTTATTCCCTAGCTCTTTATAGGTGTCTGGTGCATGAGATTCGTGTACTTGGGTGGAGGGGGAACCTCAGCCCGGCCTGCATCCTCTTGCAGTCCAGGAGCCCTTGGGGAGGGCCTAAGTAGTCAGTCAGACATCCTTACCATTGCTGCGGAGGGAGGAGAGGCTCTCGCCATCGGCCATCGCTGTTGCACTCACCAGCCGTGAGCCTGGCTTCTGGCCGAGTGGTGCTCTCCCTGTGGGAGCACACTGACCACCAGGGAAGCTCCTGCATTGAGTGTCTGCCCCCTGGTGGTCAGTGAGTGTCATAGAGACCGGTTGTTCCACCATTTGGTCGATTTGCATATTTGCCTTTTATTATAGGATTTCTTCATTCATTCTAATTCACTGACTGAATTCTGCTTCCTCTGTCACCATTAGGACTCCTCTGTCCACACGTTATAGGTTGGTGTCCCCAAGGTTCTTTCACCCCCTATTGCTCTTTTCCTTCCAACACTTTCTCTGGGGACTCCATCCATGTTCATAGTTCCAAACACCCACTAATCTCCAGTTAACACCTTCCTCCTGAGCTTCAGATTTATATCCAACTCCATTCTGGAAATCTTCATGCAATGGACTGAATCTTTACATCTCCTTAAAATGCCAATGTTGAAACCCTAACCCCCAAGGTGAAGATAATAGGAGGTGAGTGAGGTTTTTGAGAGGTCATTAGGTCATAAGGTGGAGCCCTCATGAATGAGATCAGTAGCTTTCTAAAGGGTTCTGGACTGGAGAACTCCCCTCCTCCAGTCCCCCGACACCTTTCTGCCACATGAACCAGGAAGTAAGTTCTCACCAGACACTGAATCTGTCAACCTCCTGATCTTGAACTTCCCAGCTTCCAAAACTGTGAGAAATAAATTTCTGTTGCTTATGATTCACCTGGTTATGGTATTTTATCATAGCAGCCTGGATGGACTAAAGTACCCTCAAATCATCTTAAACTCAACTTTCTCCAAACTGAATTCTTCATCTTCTCTTGCACAACCCTGCTCCCTTCTGGTATCAGTTGGTGGCATCTACGTGGTCACAGAGGAGAGAAAACTGAGAGCAGGGCTTACATTTTCGAATGAGAGATGGCTCCTGGGCAAAGTGAGACCTGGGAGGGGTGAAGAGGAAGAAGGGAGAGTGCTTTGTCTTCTGAGTTTGGGTTTCTGGTTTCAAGTTCTGCTTGACCTCCACAGAAGATGGCCCTGAGCCCACCTCTTATTTGCTCTCCATCACAACTCTGCAATGTGGGCAAGTTAGATTTTTGTTACTTCCACTTGACAAATGAGAAACATGATGCTCACAGGCATTATTATTCAGAAGTACAGGTATTAATTCTGGAAGTGTATTGAAGAATACCTAGTTCAGCCCACTTGTTTTGAGGAAACTGAACTTCAGAAAAATTCCTGTCTTTCCCTAGTTCCCACAGCTGGCCTGTCTTTTTCTAAAAATTGAATTTATTGGGGGTGAAGTTGGTTAATATAATTATATAGGTTCCAGGTAAACAATTCTATAGTACATCATCTGTATATTGTGTTGGATGTTCCACCACCCCAAGTCAAGACTGCTTGGCCTGTCTTTGAGTTCATTGTCAGCTTGGTGCTTTGGAGCCAATTATTCAATTTCTCTGAGCTATAGTTTACTCATTTATAAAATGGGGATTTTTCTATTTACCTCATAAGACTGTTGTGAAAAATAGTTGGAATTGATATGTAACAGGCTTACCACAATCTAAATGTCTGCTATGTATTCAACAGATTATCAGCTTTTTAAAATTCTCTTGGTCTTCCCTCTTTTTTCTCTAAGGTTGTTGTTGGTATTTGATTTTATCCCATACCATAGAGCTATAAAATCTCCAATTCCCATATCCTCCTCCCTGATATTTTTTCTTTCTTTTTTTTTCCAACTACACTTTGCATTCAATATTATTTTGTATTTGTTTCAGGTGTACAGCATATTGGTTAGACAATCATTTACTTTACAAAGTGTTCCCCCTGCTATATCCAGTACCCATCTGGCACTGCGTATGGTTTTACAATATTATTGACTATATTCCCTATGCTGTACTTTACATCTCATGACTATTTCATAATTATCAATTTGTACTTCCTAATCTCTTCACCTTTTTCACCCCATCCCCCAATACCCCATGCATCTGTCTGCCAGTCTGATCTCTGTATCCATGAGCCTGTTTCTGTTTTGTATGCTGGTTTATATTGTCCTTTAGATTCCACATATAAGTAAACAATCTCCTTTCTGAACCAGGAGATCTTCTTTTCCTCCAGCTCAGGCCCCTTTTACTCCCTGTAATCCTCTCCAAAACCCGCTCCATCGATCGGGTCATCTTGACCTTCACTGGCTCCATTTCCAGCCCAAACACTACACTCCATCATCTCCTGCCACTATTTTTTAAGAAGGTTGCTCTCTTTGCTCACAGAACTCCAGTTTTCACTCAGCCTAAACACTGGCTTTCCCTGATGCCTGAGGGCTGTGATGCCCCCCACGACCCCACCCCACCCCACACATTCTTGGTCTCACCTCAGCTGGGCCCTCAATTTCCCACAATTGTTTCCAGTTCTAGTCCCATTTCCCTCAGCGATTCTTCAGTTTTCATCTCATTCCTCAAACTCCTGACCTCACCACCTCTTCCATCCCTTTCTGCAAACGACGTTGCCTTCCACTCTGCTGAGAACATCAGACTCATTCCTGTGAATAATCGCCAACATCAGTGCTGACTGCATGCCGGACATTGAGGCAAGTCCTTTACGCACATCAACTCATCTCATCTTCACCAGAGCTTCCTCAAGGGGATTTGGACATTGTTGCTCCATTTTGGGGTGGGAGCAGCAGAGGCTAAGAGAAGTTGGGTGACTTACCCAAGGGAGGACCAGCGAGGGGATGATAGCCAGGATTCAAACCCTTATGGGTTATCTCCGAGCTCACCTTTTCAGCACCAAACAATAAATTCTTCAACTTTCTCTCCCATAAATGACAAACTTATCTTCATTAATTAAAAATTAGGTTTCAAATTTTTTTCTCTGAGTTATTCATGCACCTAATTTAAAGAGATAACCATGCCTGAAAGCACAGCAGTCCCTGATCTTCTTATGCTTAATTTCCTCTTCCCCAGAAGCAACCACTTTTAGGTGACCCTTTGGGCATGTATTACATTTTTATAAATAACAGGCATATGTTGGTACTTATGGATCTGTCCAATTCATCCGCTTTGAAATATGAGGACTGAGCTCTTGCACAAAGCAAAGCACCTTCCCCTGAACACATCTAGTATGTTTTCTTTCCTTTCCCATTCCCTACCAGTGATATTATTTGTATATTATAAAATGTAAATGCTAACCATGACTAAGTCAGAGGAATATCATAATTGCTTTTCCTTTCCTGAACACCCTGGTTTTAAGGCCTGAAACGAAGGCCCAATATTACTCTGATGTGATGCCTTGACATCTGGCAAAATCAGGAGGCCTCAAAGGGTCTGATTATGTTTCCTTTCCCCACTCTGCTCTCATGGATACTGTCCCCTAGCCAAACAACTCTCCTTATCAAGGGGACCAGGTGTGGTTCCTGCCTATCCTTGAGTAATAAATCTCAGTTCCCTGCTGGCACTTGGAATTATTCAAACGAGCTAATCACATCTTCCCGGGGTCACCTTGCCATCTTGGTACTACTCAGAGTGCCTCCCACAGGCCTGGGTGGTGCCCTCTGTTGCTGTGTGCAACCTCTGTGTGGCCCAGCATGGCGTGTGGTGTCCTCTACCCCTGGCTGTATCTGTTACTAAGATATTGTTATTGATCTCATCTGCCCAGTGATAGCTATCTTGTGTTTAGCCACCACATAACCCTAGGATGGGGCTTCCTTCCTCACCAAAGGGATGGACAGGAGGCAATTAAAACACACATCTGTCTGTGTTTCCAGGACAGATAATAATCTAGTTGGTTTTCCCTGTTCTCTTCTCAGATGCGTGAATCTCTCAACCCTTAATGTTAGGTTCCTGTTCTTGGCAAAGCATCTTCTAGGAGTCTCTGACTTGCTCCAGTCTGGCCTGGTTGATAACTATGTCACCTTTTTTGAGATCAAACACATCTGAAAATGCTATTCTCCTACTTGATAGTTTGACCAGGCTTAGAATTCTTGGCTGACAACTATTTTTCCTCAGAATTTTGAGGCTACTTTCCATGGCTTTTTTCCCCTCCAGCACTGCTGCTGAGAAGTCCAAACCATTCAAATCCCCAATCCTTTATATGTGACCTGTTTTTCCTTTTCTCTGTTGAAAAAAATCCCTCCTTTTCCTCAATATTTTTTCCACCTATGGATGGACCCTCTCCCCACTTTCTTCTTTTAATTGACCAATGAAACGTATCAGTGGGTTCTATTTTTCTCCATTGAACTTGGTACTTGCTGGATGTTTCTAAGCTGGAAACTCATATCCTTCAGTTCTCGGCAAATTTCCAGTCTTACTCACTTTATGATTTTCTCCATTTCATTTTCCTTTCTTAATTTCTCTTTCCATTTCTATCTGTGTATTTTAAATTTTAAGATTTTCTCCCAATGCTCTTTTTTGGGCATCTCTATGCTGCTGGTGGTGTTTTATTTATAGTGGGCTTCACTGTAGGGTTAGTTGGCTGGCTATTTTTTGAAGAATCTCCAATATTAGTATGTTTTACTCTTATGGATGGACCAAGTCTCAAGGGAAGGAAGGCTTTCTCATAGTCTTGCCTGGAAGAATACACCATGATGCCAGCATACGCATGAGTATTCCTCAGAACTGAGTCTTCTGCAGATGGGGAGATGTACATTGGGCTATTTTTTTTTTTTTAAACTTTCTCTACTGTTAAATTTCTCAGTTTTGCTAAGTCAGTTACCATTCACCCATTTACTTTTCCATTTCCAAAATTATACTCAAATTTAATACTTTTTACATATTAATAGCCTCACTGTTACCTGTATGAAATTTGGGAAAAAGTTGAGGCTATTGCATATGTTTAAGTTTTGCCTCTTTGTTTCTATTCTTACCCATCCTTTGCTCATTATCTCTTAATTTAGTTAAAGCCTTTTCTATTGGGTCGGCAACTACGTAATTGCGGATTTTTTAAAGAAAATCAAAGACAATTTTTTCATGGAACTAAATAACTTTATTCTGTAATGTATTGCCCATTTTGATCAATGACCTTTTGCCATCTTTCAGGCAGCATCATAATCCCACATTAAAAAAACTTCTGGTTTTTATTAGCAAAAAACTGAATCAGGTACTATTTGACATCATCATCATTATTGAAATTTTTACCATTCAAGGAGTTTTGTAAAGATCGAAACAAAAAGTAATCAGATGGTGCAAGGTCAGGACTATATGGTGGATGTGGCAAAACATCCCCACCAAGCTCCATTAATTTTTGCCGAGTGACCAAAGATGTGTGTGGCCTTGCATTGTCATGATGGAATACAACACCTTTTCGATTTGTCAATTCGGGCCGCTTTTCTTCAACTGCATTGTTTAATTTCGTTAGTTGTTCAATGTAGACATCAGAATTGATCGTTCGGTTGGGTGGTAAGAGTGCAAAGTAGACAATTCCTTTGTAATCCCACCAAACTGATAACAAAACCTTCTTTTGATGAATATCAGCTTTTGATGTTGTTTGAGTTGGTTCACCTGGCCTGCTCCACGATCTTTTCCGCTTGATATTGTTGTAAACAACCCATTTTTCATCGCCAGTTATCAGTCGTTTTAAAAATGGATCTATTTTCATTACATTTCTTTAGCAAATCGCAGCTGCTAATGCGTTGCGTTAACTGTGATTCTTTCAGTTCGTGAGGAACCCATGTATCGAGTTTTTGAACATAGCCAAGTTGTTTTAAGTGATTTTCAATGCATGTATGTGATACATGAAGCTTCTCTGCAATCTCACGTGTTGTACTGTGACAGTCCGAATTGATTATTGCTTTGATTAGGGCGTCATCAACTTCAACTGGACGACCAGAGCGTTTTTCATCTTTGAGTGAAAAATCACCAGAACGAAATTTGACAAACCAATTTTGACACTGCCGTTCTTTTAAGGCTTCGTCACCATAAACAGCACATAACTTTTTATGAGCTTGCGATGCGTTTTTCCCTTTGCGGAAATAAAAAAGCAAAATATGACGAAAATGTTCCTTTTGATTTTCCATTTTTCAACGAACGCCAAACGAAAACTACAAAACAGATCAAAAAACTTTTTTTACTGATTAACAGCTGAATAGCCAACTATCAAATAACAAAATGTGTTTTACATTTGTACTACGTCTGCAAACCTAAAAATTCAACTGAAGCCATATATGTGTGAAACCCGCAATTACCTAGTTGCTGACCCCTAGTCTAAGGCTATTACTTCACCTAACATTCAAATTCAATGTCCTTCTGTCTCTTCAGTGGCATTACTCCAACTGCCACCATTCCCTGTCTAGTACTTTTAAATCTGTATTGGCTCTTTCCTGTCAGCTATAAACACGTTGAGATAATTCCATCATTAGATATTCCTTTGAACTAATACCTTTCTCGTGCTCACTCCTATCTTTCTCACCCTCCGGTGTATACTGCTGCTTCTTTTTACAGTCCAGATTTTTAAAAGCATCCACTGTACTTGCCATCTCTACTTCCTCTGAGCCCAATTACAACTCTACCCATCAAATAAAGGGACTACTAGTAAAATCCCCAAATGACTTCCATATTGCCAAATCAATAAATACTTTCTTCTCTTAAGTTTACTCTACTGCTCTATGGTATTTTTGACCACATTGACCCTTTTTTCTCCGTATTTTTAAAATTTTATCTTTAAAAGGGACTTTACCCATAATAAAAGTCATATATAGTAATTATATAAAATTTAGAAAATAGAAAAAGTATATGCAAGGCATAGAAAATTTTATCTTTAAATCCACCAAACTGAGATTAATACTTATTAAAATTAAGATTTTTCCCTTCTCAACATTTTGCTGAGTATATATTATTTGCACCATTAGATACATAGTTAATATATATTCACACAAAATTGCATATTCTACTTTTAGAAAAGGCTCTGATCTCTATATCCAATGATCTTGGGTACCTCTCTACTTACATGCCACCCAAAAGCCTCAAACTTAACATTTTCAAATAATCTTCCAGAAAATTGGTTACTTTAAAATTTCCTATATTAATAAACAAATTGTATCCCTACTCAACCAATTGATAAAACCAGAAACCCATGCGACTTCTTCACTTTTTTTTCTCTTCTGGACCTTTTGCATTTGAGAGACATGAAGTCTTTGAATTCTACCTCTTTAACAGTTCTCAGTTATTTACTCCTTCTATAAAAGCATCATCACTTTAGGTTAGGATTTTACCCTTTATGCCTGAATTATTGCATTCACCACCTAATTAAAATCCTTGCCTCTCTTTTTAACTATTATTCATAAGGCTGTCAGAACCATTGCTATCATGTACTTGCCCAAGCATGTCATTAACTTATTTGAAAATCCTTCAACATCTCTCCATAATCTGATGAATAAAGTTCAAATTCCTTTGCCTAGGACTCATGGCTTTTGTGTGTCTTTCAGAGGTGTCTTGCCTCTTTCTCTAGCTTTATTTGTTTAGCCTATGTCTCTTTGATAATAAAACAATGGGTCATTCCTTTCCTTTAAAGCTTTCTTTACTCTTTTTTGTTTTTCCCCTTTTTGTCTAGCTAACATCAACATAATCTTCAAAAGTATGAGCATCACTTATTCAAAGAGACCCTTCTTTATCTCTGAATCTAATTGAGCAGCTCCTCCTAGGTGCTTCCATGTTACCCTTTGAAGGGTGCTATCCCGTCACTGAAACAATGATTTACTTTGCTGCTTCATCTAATAGGGGTGTCGAACTCAATCAGAGAAGGGGCCAAAATCTAAAATCTAGCCTAAATCGCGGGCCGAATGGTTTACTGAACAGTCATAAATTGTCATTGTGATGGAAACACAGCGGAGTGCAGTGATGACAGCACGGTGCGGGCCACATTGCAAGGCCTGGCGGGACGGATTTGGCCCGAGGGCATACATTTTCAGAGTCAAGACTATATACAATTTGACTTTGTATTTCTAATGCCTAATCCAGTGCTTGACCAAAGATAGACTCTCAATGTTTAATTAAGGAATAGTTCCCATTCTGGTTTTTACTAGAATGCTTTGTTTTCAAGGGCAGTACTCTTTTACTTTACAATTCCTTTATGAGAATGTGAAAAGATTATTGTGTGGGTGTGCGGGGAGAGTGGAAGGAAATTAGAAGTTCATATAGGTCATCATAAAGGATTATTCCAAATGACCTCGATGGGTTTCTCACTCCTGTGTTTATGATAGGGCTAGAATCCAACCAAAGCATAGAAGTGGGAAGAGATGGGAAGTTTCCTCATTTGAAAGTCTAATGCAATGAACTGTATATTTTCAAAGGGAAATTGTTGTAGCATAGTATCATTAAAGTACTTTAATAGGTAATTGTTTGAGTATTTCCTTGCCAAATTACATGATATGACAATAAAAAGCCTATCATTTAAAAGTACACACTTTAAAAATATTGAATACTAAAAATCACATACAAGATGCCCTACTAATGGTGAGCTGCATTAATTTTCCATGGAAAAGTTTTCTGTCTTTGTTTATACATAAAGCTTCTTCATTTACAGGGTAAAGCGCCTTTTCCTCCCTGTGGTGTTTCTCTCTTAGCTTATATAAGTTTATATAGTAGAGCATTTCACATTGAGACCTATAATTTCCTCAATTGTATTACCTCAAGATGAAGGTTACCTGGCTTTTGAAACAAGATATCACATATGTTTCTTAGCAGTTTGTTGGGTCCAAGTCATAAGACACTCTTTTATTGACTTCATTTTTCAGAGCTGCTTTAGGTTCACAGAGAAATTGAGAGAAAAGTAGAGAGATTTCTCATACATTCTCTGCCCCTACACCTGCACAGCCTCCCCCATTTTCAGCATGTCCACCAGAATGGTACATTTGTTACTGTTGAAAGACCTACATTGACACATCATTATCATCCAATGTCCATAGTTCACATTAGGATTCACTTTAGGTGCTGTACATTCGATGGGTTTGAATAAATGTATGGTGACATGGATTCCTCATTATGGTGTCATACAGAATAGTTTCACTGTCCTAAATATTCTCTGTGCTTCGCCTACTTATCTCTCCCTTTTCCCAACCTTTGCAATCACTGATCTTTTAACTGTCTCCATAGTTTTACCTTTCCCAGAATGTCACATAGTTGAAATAATTCAGTATGTAGCCTTTTCAGATCATGTGTGTCTCTTGTTCAGTAATATGTATTTAGAGTTCTTCCTTATCTTTTCATGGCTTGAAAGCTCATTTCCTTTTAGTACCGAATCATATTTGCTTGTTTAAAGGTAACCATAGTTTATTTGTCCACTCAGCTACTGAAGGTCATCTTGGCTGAGTTCATGTTTTGGTGATTATGAATAAAGTTGCTATAAACATTCATGTGCAGGTTTTTGGGTGGACATAGGTTTTAAATTTCTTTGGGAGTGTGATTGCTAGATCACATGGTAGGAGTATGTTCAGTTTTATAAGAAGCCACCCAACTGTCTTCCAAGGTGGTTGTACCATTTTGCATTTTTACCAGCAGTGAAGGAGAGTTCTCTTTGCCAGCATTCGGTGTTCTCAGTGTTCTGGACTTCGGTCATTCTCATAGGTCTGTACTGGTATCTAATTGTCTTAGTTTGCATTTTCTTAATTTTTTCCCCCCCTCAGATAGTCATATAGTGTCAGAGACAAAAGGATCATAAATACAATGTAATCCAGAGATTCTCTATCAGGAAGCGGGGATGATGATAAGGCTGATTTGTATTAAAAAAATAAAAAACTACCCTTAGTCTTGGCCGGTGTGGCTCAGTTGATTGGGCACCATCCCATGGACTGAAGGGTTGCCTGTTTGATTCTAGGTGGATGGATGTTTCTCTCTCTCCATCTCCCTTCTTCTCTCTCTAAAAATCAATTAAAAATCTTAAAAAAAAAAAAAAAAACACCTTAGAAATTTTATGAGACATTGATTTCTGATTTCTTGGCTTCTAGAAGTCTTTAAGTTGGCAGAGAGAGCCACTCAGGCCTGAGTGTTACACACACACACACACACACACACACACGCACGCATGCACACACACACATGCACACATACACAAACACTTCTAGGTGATCATAATATCCTCCCCTCTCTGAAGTGAGAACTATTGACTTAGTGTAGCCTTTATTTTCAAGGAAACAGTGACTTGTTCTGGGTCATGGAGCTGATTAATGGCAAAGCCAACACTAGAAGCTCAATCTCTTGCAATTGGCAAAGGGCTTCACTTACCACATGCACCACTTTCCTGGTCTCCTTAGAACCAGATTTTCAGCTCTAAGGAATCTAGAGAGGAAGCCTTCGCCTGACTCTGAGGATCGCCACAACATTCTGCTGGAGAAAGTGTTCAGATCTCCCACGCTCACTATTTCCACAAGGCTGCCAGGGTCTAACTAGCTGGTGAAAACTCCAGAGAACGATTTCTCTAAACTAGAGCAAGGGCTAGAGGGAGCATTGAAATTATTATTATTTTCCATTATGCCCTTGAATCTGGGGAGGTCTTAAAAGAAGGAGCAAATCCACCTTCAAAAGAATATTCAGTTCTATGTGTCCCAATGTGGTTTGAGAATTAGCCGAGTGGCTCTCCCTGCCAACACAGAGACCTCTAGGCTTGCTCATCAGTGTTTGCCACCAGGCGACAGAGGATACAAACAGTCATTCTGAGGCCTGACTTCAGCAAACAGGGCTGCTGCCTTGTCCTGGGAAGCACAGGGGCCTGGTGGGGAAGAAGGATCACTGTCACCATGAGCATGATTTTGCCCCATGGTAGTCTCCCTCATAAGGAAGCATCTACCTGGCAGAGAGCGCACCTGGAACCGTCTAAGTGTGCAGGCTGGACCTCTCTCTCCTGCTCTTTCAAACACTTCCCAATACGTGAAAATGGAATACTGCCTCCAAAAGATTCTGGCTACAAGGAGAAAACCAAACCAAAACGTCACTCCAGCATGTCAGAACCCAGCAGTGGGTGGGAGGGGTACAGATGATGGGGAGCATAGGCTGCGCAGCCTTCCTCTCTCCACAGGAAGCCAGACCTTTCTCTGTAGAGAAACATGCTGGGCAGAACACACCCCATCAAAAGGGGGGCTAAGTGGTCAGGCTCCATTCAGCCCAGGATAAAAGGCACTTAGGACTGGCTCCGTCAAGTGCTGCGCATAAAAGACAACTGCAGGCTCAATGGGCTGGGCTGGGAGGCAGCAGCTGCGTTTTAGGCCGTTCCTGGGAGAGGCAGAATGTAGACCTCACACTATACTCCTCTCCCACGCCCAGCACATACCCACTAACCACGTACACACCTACACTAGCCGTGTAAGCACCGTATAAAATGCCTGTACGTTGTGCTAAAAATTAATAAAGCACCAAGTGACGGGGAAGCTCTCGAGTTTGCCCTCGCGATGCAGGCAAACAACAG
Source organism: Pipistrellus kuhlii (assembly GCF_014108245.1). Taxonomy (NCBI): domain Eukaryota; kingdom Metazoa; phylum Chordata; class Mammalia; order Chiroptera; family Vespertilionidae; genus Pipistrellus; species Pipistrellus kuhlii. The sequence continues at coordinate 180,229,456 of NW_023425529.1, read as the reverse complement.
ATGGTTGGACGTTTGCTTATCCTGCTCACACACCGCACGGCGTAAGGCAGCAAAGCTGTCAGTTGAATTTTAGGAGTTTTTGTTTGGAACAACTTGGACAATTCAGATGGTGTTTCGAGTTGTGGGGTGAGTTTGAAAGCCTATTACTGGACTCTCACTCCCCATCACGTTAGCGTCAGAACAGGAAGCTGTTGAGTTTTTTGGAACCACCGTGCCTGAAATCACGGAGCAAACAGACTCCGAGGCATCATATACTGGTCTTACCTGCTGTCCCTCTCTCTGACTTCCCAGCATTAATCAAGGCTGGTTTCCCCCTTGGGGCTCCTACATATTTTCTCCTTCTCTATCACACTTCCAGAAAACTGCTCCCCACCTTGTGACCTGGAAAAAAGAATGACCTGAACCCAGCTCTTCTCCCTCTAATTTACCTTCCTGTCCACGTCATCTGAGCTTCCTAAACAGCAAATCCTTTCTGTACTCAAAAGCCTTCAATGGCTCCCCTTTATCTATACTGATTAAAGGGCAATATGCTAAAAAAACTGAAAATGGAACTCCCATTTGACCCAGTAATCCCACTCCTAGGAATATATCCCAAGAAGCTAGAAACATCAATCAGAAAGGATAGATGCACCCCTATGTTCATAGCAATTTACAATAGCTAGGATTTGGAAACAGCCTAGGTGCCCATCAGCAGATGATTGGATCCAAAAACTATGGTACATTTACACAATGGAATAGTATGCTGCCATAAAAAAGAAAAATTCTCATCGTTTGCAGCAACCTGGATGGAATTGGAGAACATCATGCTGAGTGAAACAAGCCAGTCAATGAAAGAGAGACACCACATGACCTAACTTATATATGGATGATAAAGAACATTATAAACTGAAGAACCAAAAGATAGATATAGAGACAGTAAAACAACAAGCAGGCTGTCAAATTACAGCAGGGAGGTTGGGGAGATCTGGGGGAGATAAGAGATCAGCTGAAGGACTTGTATACATGCATATAAGTACAACTAATGGACACAAAACTCTGGGGAGGGAGGGTATGTATGGGAGGGGGGGCATTGGTATATGTACAAAAATAATAATTAAAAAATTATCATAATGAAGTACTGTAATTAAAGGAAACTGCAATTCTAAAAAAAAAAGTAAAATAAAGGGCAATATGCTTATTAGACTGGATATCTTTTGGACTTCCATCCGGACGTCCTTTCAGACAAAGCCACGGTGGCAGGGGCTGAGGCAGAGGTGGTTAGGGGTGGTCAGGTTGGGAAGGTCAATTAAGGGCAACCAGGCCAGCAGGGGAGGGCAGTTAGGGGCGATCAGGCTGGCAGGCAGAAATGGTTAGGGGCAATCAGGAAGGCAGATAGGCAAGTGGTTAGGAGCCAGCAGTCCTGGATTGCAAGACAGTGGAGGCTCGGCTGAGAGACTCCCTCAACCCTGTGCATGAGTTTCACGCACTAGGCCTCTAGTTTGTATAATAAAACTCAAATCCAATTCGTCCTCCAATCCCTGCCCTCATTGCCTGTCACCTCTTTGCCTTGGTATCTTAGGGCCTCGTTTTAACCTAGTCTTTTGTCTGGGCCTTTTCTTCTTCTACTTCTGGTTTGTGAAACCCACTTTCCCTCAGGGCTGTTTGTGGAACTTCTGCCCGCTGCTTTAGACTTTCCTCATTCTAGTCCACATGTGTCAAACACAAGGCCCTCGGGCCAAATCCGTCCCGCCAGGCCTTGCAATGTGGCCCGCACCACGCTGTCATCACTGCACTCCGCTGCGTTTTCATCACAATGACAGTTTATGACTGTTCAGTAAACCATTTGGCCCGCGATTTAGGCTGGATTTTAGATTTTGGCCCCTTCTCTGATTGAGTTCGACACCCCTATTCTAGTCTTTTCTGGAAGGAAAGCTTCTCCCGCCCCTGTTCTCCCACTGCACCATGTTAATAACTCTACTGCAGCCCTTTCTGTGTTGTAGTTACAGTGTGTATCTCTGACCCTCCCACTACACTGTGAGCCCCTTCAATAGTTCAGAGGCGAAGGATACTGTAAGGTCAGGGGCGAAGGATACTGTAAGAAAATAACAGGAAATGACAGGTTTCAGAGTGAGCAGGATTGCAAGAAAGCAGAGATCTCTCACATGCCACTACTTTGGTATTTAGTGGTTTTTTACAACTCATTTTATAGATAAAACCTCATATTTGCAAGGTTTATGGTTACTAAAACTAACATTTGACATACAATCAAATGTTCCATAACATGTGTAAATGTGCAATGCTCAGCTGTAAGTTGGGTACTTCCATAAAATATCATCAGATATTATCCTAAACTGAGATATAAAAAAAATTAAATGGCTAAAAATATCCAGAAAACCTTCCAAAGGGTTCTATGTAATCACTAACTTTTAATGTTTGAAGAACGAGTAGAAAAGCATCAAAACAGGTCAGATTTAGTACAATGGACTTTAACTTCTAGATATAAAGAATGCCTTGTCATCCGTGTAAGTTATTTTGCTTGAAAACAGAGAAATTTGTACTTGCTGTTTCTCAATATTTATCTATGCAGTCACAAGGTTGTAGCGATGAACCCTGATTTATGACAGCATCAAAAAATGGCTAAAAATAAGTGTGTCTCCGGATGATTCAAAGTGCAATAAGGGAATTTCCAATGATTTGGTAACAAATGTAGCAGCCCAACTCCATTTATTTTTCCTGCAAATATTCCCAAGGAGCATGCAAACTGACAGCTGCGTAATCAGAACAGTTAATGTTTTCATGTTAGTTAATTCAACCTTTTGTGTCAACAAATAAAAGCATTGGAAGGAAAAGCAAGAGACCGTGTAAGTAATAGATCAAGTTTGTGTATAAACAACTCTGGAAATAAGATCTCCAATATTCTATCAGTAGCCAAATATAGTCTAGTCCAGCGTTTTTCAACCGCTGTTCCGCGGCACACTGTTGCCTGGTATGCCGTAGGTGCAGACAAGACAAGAATTTTATAATTTTTCACTATTTTGTTTACTTAATATTTCATAATAAAGTAATTATAAAATACTTTCTTTGTGTTTATTTGATTCCTATTCAAGAGAATTACTTTATATATAGTCAATATAGGCACAGAGTTAAATTTTTTAACATTTTCTAATGGTGGTGTGCCTCGTGATTTTTTTCATGAAACAAGTGTGCCTTTGCCCAAAAAAGGTTGAAAAACACTGGTCTAGTCATTAAGCCTAATTGCAGAGAAATGATACAATAAACAATAGGACGAGGCTACAATCTTGGTGAGATAGCAATGTGAAAACGGCAAGTGCAAAAACCTATTACTGAATTCAGCCTCCCACCTTGAACAAGGATCATTCCAAAGCACTCATCTTAGAAGTAGACTCCAGTCTGTTAAATACTTACAACGTGGAGGGCTCACTATCTCTGTCTTGATGTCCTAGCATGTGGTCGGCAATCTCATGAGTCCACAGAGCCAAATATCAACAGGACAACGACTGACATTTCTTTGGAGAGCCACATTTTTAAAACTTAAATTTCTTCTAATGCCACTTCTTCAAAATAGACTCATCCAGGCCGTGGTATTTTGTGGAAGAGCCACACTCAAGGGACCAAAGAGCCACATGTAGCTTGTAAGCTGTGGTTTGCCGACCATGATCCTAGGGCCACTGTAACAAATGGCCACACCTTTAGTGGCTTAAAACAAACAGTAATGGATTACCTCCCAGTTCTGGAGCCCAGAAACTTGAAGGGATTCCCTAGAGCTTCACTGTCTACAGAGACCCTAAGGGAGAACCTGTCCACTCCTCTTCTGGTTGCAGTGGTGGCTGGTTTCCTTGGCTTGTGGCCATAACATCTCAATCTCTGGTTTTTGCATTCATTTAGGACTTCACAGTAGTCTATCTCAGTCCCCCTCTCCTCCCCCTACCAAACTGATTTATTTGCAAGCCCGGTGTTCCCAACAGAACTGTAAACTCCCAGAGGGTAAGGATATGGTCTCTTTTCTTTAGTATAATGGTTCAGAGGCGTTTAATAGGCACAATAGACGTTTAGTTTTTCCTATTTATGAGCAACCCGAGAGTAGGTGACTTGTAAACTTCTGTAATTTTGCTGAAGCAAGACTTTTCTAATTATACAAGTTAGAGAAGTTCTTGAAAATAAAAGCTCCCTGAACCATCCCATCTTCCAATCCTAGTTGACTTCAATTTTACCAAAATGAAGGGATTCCTGTATATTTTTTTATCAAATCTCCAATATAAGCAACCTTCCTACCCTACTTCTCTTCTCTGCCCTTTTCTCTATCACCCTTCCATTGTCTCAGTGGGTTAACTGCTGGCCATCATTTAGATTGTGTTTAAAAGTGTGTTCCCTGGTACCTCATGTCTGGATTATCAGGTTGCATCTTTTGCCACATGCTTTCTCCAAACAAGGCCTATGCTGTAGTTGCCTCTTTCTTGTCTCTGTAACTCATGTATGACTGTGTACCCAATGCACTATCTGGGTCTGCCTGGTTCACTTTTGAACCTTCATGGTCCAGAATAGGTTTAGGACTAATAGGAGCTGAACATTATTTTTTGAATGAACATAAAATCAATCAATTAATACATAAATAACCAATCATAGTTTTTTAACGTAAGTAGGCAATGTAAGACATTTGCTTATTGAATGTTTATTAATTGTGTGATTGTAATATGAGTATTTGGTAAGATTCTATTGATAACAATGAAACCACATACTTAAGGATTTTGCTTATTTTTTCCTCTGTTACAACTGAATCATTTTTTTCCTGCTCAAGTCATAACTATAAATGCACATAATATTTTAATGATTCTTTCATGCTTTTAAAAAATAGTACTTATTTCCTTTATTCCTTGACATAACATTTTTCTTTGCTTACTGATAATGGGTGGTGGCTGGCATTTCTAAAGAGCTAAGGCCTTATCTAAGCTGAGTATATCCTGAGGTGAATAACTATAAAATATATGTCCAAGAGAAGTGACTCATATTGACATGGGTGGTAAGGCGGGCTAATAAATGTGGGAGGTAGGCAGAAAGGGAAAGAATGCTGTAGGTATTTTCTCTTTGATGTGTGAGTTTGAAAGTTTTTATTGCCAAGATCCTTATGATTAGTGAGTTTACAGGGAAATGTACAGAGTTATAAAAACACTGTGCTAAAAAAAAATGTGTGGCTTTTCTTTCCTGAATTGTTGACATGACAACTGAGTTGCTGTAACTGGTAAGGTGTGGCACGTCCTAGCAGTAAGAGGTTTGTATACAATACATACATTCAATGTAAGAATGAATAAGTTAAAGGCTTTTCTCTTTAGTTAATAAGTAAAACCAGAGTATGGCACCAACACCCAGTTTCTGCAGAGTTTATGGCATAATTAGTGAAACTGAAAGTAACTCACACGTAATTGTACCCAACTCAGAAGAAGGTGTTGAAATGAATATTCAGTGCTTGTGTACGACTTCAGGAGCAGGTACTGGAAAGGAAGTTAGAAACAGCAGTGCTACAGACTGTCTGCAGACCCTCATTTATGAGATTATGACAACCAAGGACAATATTCAGCTAGGTTTGACCAAACAATATCTAAATCAAAACATCACCATATCAGTTATCTGTTATTTTATTCTAAATTCAATCTAAATAAATGATCAAACAGTTTGTGCCTTTCTATCAACAAAAGGATGAGAAAACTACAATGATTACCTGGATGGGAGAAACAAATAAATATCTGGAATCCAGACCTCAGAAACTACTTTCAATGAGAAAGATTTAAAAGCTAATGTAGCCGAAACCAGTTTGGCTCAGTGGTAGAGAGTCGGTCTGCGGACTGAAAGGTCCCGGGTTCAATTCCAGTCAAGGGCATGTACCTTGGTTGTGGGCACATCCCCTGTAGGGGGTGTGCAAGAGGCAACTGGTTGATGTTTCTCTCTCATAGATGTTTCTAGCTCTCTATCTCTCTCCCTTCCTCTCTGTAAAAAATCAATAAAATATATTTTAAAAAAAGAAGAAAAACAGTGAACAACAAAAAACTATTTAAAAAATAAATAAATAAATAAAAAATAAATAAAAGCTAATGTAGAAAATTCCATCAGTCACCAATTTCATGTGCTCTGAGAAAGACCTTATATAGTGAACAGCATATGGTAGGCAACAGATTGGGTATTTGATGTGAGATAAATGTATGTTGTGGCCACAGAATGACCCTCACATGTTACCTTGTCTACTTTTCACTGTGTTTTTTTTCCTTCATATTTATTGCTTTCATCAGGCGACAATCTTTACACTGTATGTATAGCACTGTGCTTTCACATGTGCTTTCTAAGAACTGGGTTTTTATCTTTTGTAAAAGTGCTGATGAATTATTCCCTTAAAAGTTTGTAAGAGATCTTTTCCCTAATATATACCCTAAATATGTTGGCCTGTGTTTTCATAAACTGGAGATCCCAAAGCTTTTTTATCTCCTGTGAGTAGAGAAAGACATGTGGGTACAGAACAATAGGACAAAAGTAGGAGTTGAGGACAGGGATTTGTCATTCAAAAAGTATATATCAAATGCTGTCAACTGATGGGAGGGCACACATTAAGCTTTAAACTTAATGGGAACAAGATAGAACTTATGGTATAAATGAAGATGTTGGCTCTGTAATGAACAGTATACCATATACTACATATGTATATGTAGTATATACATATATACTATGTCTTAGTAATTTAGCACCCACTAGTAGCTAGAGTGGAAGCTGACACCGGTGACTGACTCTCTAACAACTATACTCTCAACTTACTTATTCGCAAACTGGAAATAACACCAGTGAACTCACAGCATCACTGTGAGAAATGAACATGATACTGGACGTAAACAGGTCAGAGTTTATGCTCTCTCAATGACAATTGGTATCAAAACAAATATTTCCAACTTTGAACCCCTCTAAATAAACTACATTGGCTTTTCAGGAAGATTTCTCTGACGTTGGAGGTATTATTTGGGAGGTTGTCCAAAAGTTAGACAGCTGGTTTTCGGAGATTTAAAGAGTAGGATTCTGCAGCCAGTTATGTTCACCCCATCAGCATGAGTCCGATCTGAGGTCCACTTGGGAAGCCGGATGTGTTACCAGGACGGCCCCTCCAAATGCTGAGCCTGCCTGCCTCAGACTATTCATTGTCCACCGATGGCCAGATGAGACCTCTTTGCTCTGGGTCTGACCAGCTGGGAATTTGCATGCTTCTGCTCTGGGCTCACATGTCTGGTCCTTATCAGGAAGTGCCACCTGGCCTTCACTGTTCCCTGACCTGTTGTTGCAGGTGACCTTGACGTGTCTTGCTCACTGGTTTCACTTAGGAAAAGCTGGCATTTTTATTTAGTTCATGCCCTTGGGGCAATGACCCTGTTGAGAACGGCTGCCTTCTGATTTAAAGGGTGCCTAGAAAACTTGAATGAGGAAGGGCTCTAAGAACTGAAGGCAGTGTGCAATCCTCTGACTCAGGGGTTCTCAAAATGGGATTTTTGGATCTCTTTGGGACCCGTGAGTCCTTTACATGCATTTTGAAATAGTGTTTGTTTGATTTTATGGTGACAAAAAAATTGACAGAAGCATATTCTGCCTCATCCCAATGGCCATTTTGTAACCGAATCCCATCTCCATGTCTGCATCTGGGCTTGTGTCTAAAACCAGACTGGTTCCTACAGTGAGAGCATTGAATTTCCACCCTGTTGGGATGCGGCTGCCTTTAAGGCAGCACAAAATGACAGCTACCCTGTGGGTCCACCATTGTGCTTATGGCATAATTATTGTTCTAGTTGAAGAGACAAAAATGATTTCTCTTTTGAGATTAAAATTGGCAATGAGAAGTACTTTAATTCTGAATGAACTAACAAGAAAATAATAGAAGTTGACCTTAAATGTGAAAGTTGCTATCACATCAAAGAAGCCAAATGGATGTTATTTTTCCTGAGCTGAACACAAAGTGTGAACAATGTAAGAAAATGTGACTCCTTTCCTCCAATGGTTTGGTGCTAGGATGTGCCAAAATTTGAAATCTTTCCCATGTCTGTAAGAATTGAAAGCTCATTTCAGATTATTATCTTCCTGATAGATTTCAATAGTAATTTAATTGGGTTCACACTTCAAGCAAATTTCAATAATCCCACCATAATTTCCTTATGTTTTTAAAAACAAAATTTAGGTTAATCCTGAGAATTTTAGAAGTTTCTCCCACACTATTTAAGTTGGAAAGCCACTGCTTGTGGCAAAGATAGGAACAAGCTAGCTATTAAGGGACTCTTCTGTCCTTTGACTAATTTTGTGATCTTAATATAGCTGGACATTTGGAAATCTTTTTTCTTTACATGTCATAGCTGTATGGCATTGAATCATTTCCGTGTTATAAATTTACCTTCTTAAAATAAAGACTGACAATTGCAAAAGAATGGGAGGATAGCTCTTCTGCTTTGGAGTGTGGATTTAGAGGATTAAACTCAGGCATTTAGACATAAATGAACTATCTCACCTCAGGCTAAGACCTATTTCCTAGCAACTGTGAACTGGGAGGAAGCCTGTCTGATATCTTCTTACTCTCTGAAATAGCCAATGCTCAGAGACACCAATCTGTGGCTTATATTATAACACTAGAGGCCTGGTGCATGAATTCATGCATGGATGGGGTCCCTCAGTGTGGCTTGCAGAGATTGGGCCTAAACTGGCAGTCCAAAGCTGCTTGCCACTCCTGCCTGCTGCTCCCACTCATCCTGGCCCTGCTTCGCCTGCCATGGGTTCGCGCCCATTCAGTCCTGATCAGGAGAGACTTGTGCCACTGTAGTAGCATTTATCAGCCGTGAGCCCTGCATCTGGTGCCCGCCCAAAGGGAGTAAGGGGGGGAAAAGGGGATTCCCTTGCAGGTTCAGGATCCAAATCTATCCTGCTGGACATTCATGCAGGTTGTTGGGAGCCACCTGGCAGCCACTTTTATATAGTTTCTTCCTTGTGGAGTGTCTAGGGAGGGAAAGCAGCTGTGATGTCCTAGGCCGATTTCCGGGAGGCCTGTGGCACTGTAGGGATCATGCAAGTGGTACTGATTTGTCGGTGCCTGGCCTGGCTAGTGGGTCACCTGGATGGTTTGGTTAGCTGAGCGGCACTCCCACTGTGGGAGCACACTGACCACCATGGGGTAGCTCCTGTGTTGAGCTTTTGCACCCTGGTGGTCATTGCATGTCACAGCGACCAGTCGACCGGTCATTCGGTTGCTTAGGCTTTTATATAGATAATAGCTTACTGATAGCAAAGCTTGAATTAGGCCTGTCTACAATTTAGTCATAACCATCAAATTTCTTCCCAGTAAGAACAGTATACAGCCGGGACCGTTTTGGCTCAGTGGATAGAGCGTCGGCCTGCGGACTGAAAGGTCCCAGGTTCGATTCCGGTCAAGGGCATGTACCTTGGTTGCGGGCACATCCCCTGTGGGGGGTATGCAAGAGGCGGCTGGTTTCTCTCTCATCGACATTTCTAACTCTCTGTCCCTCTCAATTCCTCTCTGTGTAAAATCAATAAAATATATTAAAAAAAGAGAAAAGTATACATTATATGGCTGTCTCATATTTTAGTTACTCCATAAGTAATTTATGCCTTATGAAATAATTTTAATGCAATTAATTACATGGGAATTTTTAACCTCATAGCAAAACAATTTACAATAGTTGTAAACAACCTTTGACAATTTTATGCCAATATATTTTATAGTAAATAAAATATCCATGTATCTATGAACATATACATATTTTGTATGAAAAATGATCTTTTACTTTATGTCTTGGTGGGATTCTTAAAAGCTTTGTTGATACAAAAAAATTGAGAAGCATAGTATAGTAGATACTCATGATTCTGTTGGATGATAGACTTTAATATTTAATCTTGCCCATAGTTAAGATTCTAAGTAATGGTAAAGAGTTCCCTGGGCAGAAGAAAGTAACTTGATGTCATACAAGTTTTGTTTGTTGATAAAGCACGGTGGTGCTCAAAGGGAAGACTCTAGCACTTTTATCAAAATAAATCCACTGACACCAAAAGTTGAAGGGTCCTTCTGTATAGTACACTTCTCTGGATCATTTATTTGGCTTTACTTATTTTCTCTTTTCTTCATACAACCTTTTTATGGATTTGCAGTCTACAAATGCCATGTATTAAGTACATTTACAAATTATTTAGTCTCTTTGTGTAGAAGATAGAAAACTCTCATGCATTCAAAATATATTTATGAGTATGTATCATGTGACATCCACATGTCAGAGGCTACAGACATGATAAAAAATAAGGAACTAAGTGTATTATGAGAGATAGGGACACAAAAATATTCATACATATGACACTTTACATGGCAACTCAGAGTTCTGACTGCATTATTATGGTACTCTTACTGTGTCTTAGGAAATCAAGCAAAGCTTAACAGTGGAGAGTGCATTTTGCCTAGATGTCTGGGATAAATAGGAATTTAGCAAACAAACAACCAAGAAAATGGGAAGATTTCATACAATTACAGCCCAGAGCATATGCAAAAGCATCAAGTTTTTTAAATTTGTGATGTGTCGAAGGACCTGAAAATGGCACAATGATTATTTTATCCTTCTTTTGCCCTATAAGAAAGAGAGATAAGACCAAGAAAAGAGAAAAGAATAAGCATGGAAGCATAGAATGTATATAAATATATATATTTAATAATGCAGGGGGAGAAGAGAGGATTTGGATTTCAAAAATAAATGATATAGGTCATTTCAATCAACTTTAAGTTTTGGCCTGTGTAGATATATAGAAGGAAAAAAAAAAATCACATTTAAGGAGGTAAACAGAAAGAACCAAAGTACAGAAAAAAGTGATTGATGATTGGGCACAGCAGAAACAAACATATCATTTTTATTATTGAATGATACTATTGAGGATGATTTATTGAACACTTTCTGTGTAGCAGGTACTGTGTAAGCATGTTATCATCTCATTAAGTCTTCCCTGTCTCTTACTAAGTACTACTCATTTAGTAGGCATTATTTTTGTATCCACTTTGTGGAAAGACAACTGAGATCAGAAAGCTTAAATAGCTAGCCCAAGTTTATATATTTGTGAAAAGGTAGGTATAGTATTTGACTCCAACAGACCTCCCTTCAGAAGTATAAAGGCTTAGCCACTATGCATACTGCCTCTCTTACTCACATTTGACTAAGATGATTGACTTTATAAGAGGCAGGCTCAGACTTTCTATAGCGATGTGGATGGTATAGTGAGGCAAATAATGATACACAGAACAAATATAGAACAAAACAAACAAGAGCAACAACTTTTGTAGCATAATTTGGACATTGGTTCAAAGGAGACGTGGTTGAAGTTTTCTCAAAATGACACAGTGAGGTTAAAACAAACCAAGTCATTCTAGCCTCAAGGTTTTGGTCAGAGAGGAAAAAAAAAGGCATCAGAATTTTATAGTGATTATATGCTCCATGGAAAACTGTTTTGGAATAGGGGTGATATCCTACCTAATAAAAGAGTAATATGTAAATTTACCCACACTTTCCCTATACCCAAGCTACTCCCACCAGCCAATCAGGGAGAGTATGCAAATTAACCCAACCAAGATGGCAGTTAATTTGCATATCAAGACAGTGTAGAAAAAAGCCAAGTGCTACAGAAGGGAGTAAAGCTGCAGAGAAGCAAGCAAAGGGCAGGGGAGAAGGAAGGGAAGCAGGTGGGGTGGGGGAGAGTGCAGTAAGAAGCCCTATTGCAGGAATCTTCCTGCAACAGGCTTCTAGTTAATTATTATCTGTGATAAAAATCTTTGTAGGAAATAAAAAATACATACACAAGTACATGCATTGTTAACTTTTGGCATTGCTAGTCTCTTTCTCTTCCTTTTAGCCATTTTATTGCAAAAAAAAAAAATCAATTGTTTTTTCATTCATGCCTAGATTTTTTTGTTATTCTCTTTCTAGGCCATCTTTTCTTTTATATATTTACCTCTGCTAAGTAATATATATTAATAAGTCCCACATCAAAGATGTGTAGATATATGGAATGCTGTGAGGAGCTGTATGTAGGATAACAAGAATGTTACTATCCCAGATGCCTGGAGGTGGTGAGGGAATTAATGGGAGGTGGGTGGTTTGTTCTCTACTGGAGAGAATAACAGAAGTAGTCAGAGGACCTGAAACCTTGGGAGGCTGTCTCTCCCTGTGTCAGGAGAGATGATTAAATGATGTATTTTCTTAATTCAAAAGGTATTTTCTATAAGTTCAGGCAGTTTACTTATCAGGGGGGAAGCCAAATTATTACTAAAGATGTAGGTTTGGGGGTGTCATAGAACCATTTAGGTCAGTGTGAACAGGCCTTTGTGGGCACATGCTATGCCCCTTTGGGGATCCTGCACCTCCAGAGAGTCACTGAGTGGAGGTGAGAGTGAGGAATGTGCTGCCTGGCTCCGATCCATTGCTGCATTGGACTCAGTATGGACTGGGGTGAGGTAGAGAGTACAAGCAATCCATAAACTGGTCACAAATAACAGGTACTCTTTCCAAAAATAGACTACGTATAAAAATCATTTTGCAGGGGATGATGGAGATGTTGGGGAGGAGAAAGAGAGGGGTTTGCAATACAAAAGAGAAAGTTCAGACCCCACGCAATGAATAGTAAGACTACATCTCTTCAGGCCACACAAAGCAATGGCCAGGTATGCCTGTCATGATGATCTTAAACAGTATCAAAGATGAACTGGCACTTTTCTCAGATTCCTGGTGGTCCAAACACAAAGATTAAACAGAACCACTTAGATGATTCCTACTCTTTAGAAGGAGGAAACACACCAGGATGTCAAATGTTAAAATCACTTTTCATCCCAGTACAAATGGAAAAGAAGCAGAGAGGGGCAGAAATTGCTCGAGAGAAAAATGAATGGCCACAGGACCTCGATGTCACCCTTCTTTTCCTGGTATGTTAGAAGTCCTCACAAGTTATTTTTCTTTGACTTTGAAGACAATGCCATACTCCCAGAGGTCGTCATAAATTTACTTTAGAAACACCCAGAAATGTTTGAAGTTTCCTAACAACTGTATTCTGTATATATAGCCAAATCTGATTTTGCCAGACTCTGACATTTTGGTTATGTTGAGGATTCATCCACAACAAAAATATACTGTAGATAACGGATTTATAAGCCACGTGGTTTCTGTTTGTTGGTGTGAGGCACAGAACAAGTACAGAGCAGATAAGGAAAATATACATTTGTCAGGGAAGGATTCTTTTCACATTGCCTGTCACATTCTGAAATGGAATGCCATTAATTTCTCTGCTTTCTCCAGTTCAGTAAGTTTATTTTCTTAAAATCTATTCTCTGAGTTAGTGTTAAGAAACCGGTCCAATTAAATACCATATTGGAAGTAGCTCCATAGACAGCCTGGCTAATGTAAGCAAAAATTATAGCCATAGAAGAAAACTGAAATCTGAGAATTAAACACACACACACACACACACACACACACACACACACACACACACAAACAACAACAAAAAAACCAAAAAAACAACAAAAAACCAAGAACAAGAAAAGAGTGTTATGTATCACTGAGAAATGTGGGCTCATTATTGCTTAATAGTTTAATGATCTAACTGGAGGAAGTGTGCTCCGAGGACATGCCCGGGCAGACAGCTGTTCCTTCCACAACTCACATGGAAAGAGATACCGTGAGATCCTAAAAGGCAGCTCTGGACCCAAATTTAGTGAGTGCTATTATTATACTGCTCTCTGTGGTGAAATTAAAAACAAAAGGCATACTTTGTTAGTCTTTGAAACCATTGCATATGGATATTCATTGGAACGTTTCAACATATTGCAGCTTTTAATGCTTTTCTTTGGAGATGTACTAGAGATCCAACGAACGCAGTTGAGTGTAGATGCACTTTATCCCAGCAAGCTGTCATGGGGATTATTTACATTTTGCAATAGAAAATAATAGAAATAGACAAAACAATATACCCCTTTTTATTGTTCAGTATAGCTTGCCTTCATTAAACAAATGAATTGAAATATCCACCAACCCAACTATTGTTTTTTGTTATGTGCTTCAGGCTATCTGAGTAACTAACAAGAAACAAGATTAGGTATGTTATGTAAGTCATTGATTTTTGTCCCTAATGAATTCAGGGAAAATTGCATATTGAAGTCACACAAACTACTGCTATTCCATTTTTAAAAGATTAATCCATGTGGGCTTGTTGGTTCAAGGTATCCACCTACTACACATGAGCAGCGATCACACAGGGTAAGCCTCTTGTTGCTAGGAACCTGATAAGAGCCCCACCAAGCTTCCCAAGCCACAGTCTTCCTACCCTGGGGAAAAAAAAATCATAAAATGTCAATGTCAATGTGAACATGAAGATTAATCTGATAAGAATGGTTCATGGTGTTTATTTTGTTTTGCTATAAAATCAGGAAAAAATGGCACGGTCACTAACATTGCTAGCAAGAGATACATTTAAGGGTTAAATGAAATAAATAACGTCCTTTAAAAAATATTGTTTTCATTGCTTTGTAAATTTTGAACCTTGGATTTTTTTACATTGGTAAAACTATATGTGTGATTTACTTCCAAGGTACATTTACTTCCAAATTTGTTTTTTTCTCTATTAGTACTTTTAAGGACAGAAAAGCTGTAGGCACTCCTGGTGAGTTTCTGATCAATATAAGCATTTCAAAGTCACATTGCTACCCTGTTTCCCCCAAAATAAGACAGTGTCTTATATTAATTTTTTTTCTCCCAAAGTTGCGCCAGGTCTTATTTTCAGGGGATGTCTTATCTTTCCATGTGCTAGGTCTTATTTTCTGAGGATGTCTTATTTTCAGGGAAACACGGTAGTTTTCTTTATTGTCACAAAAATGGTTTGCAGGACAATCCTTTAATTTGAAAACAATAAATTTTATTATCACTTAGAAAAGTAGCCCTCCACCCAAGGAGTTTTGTTTTCAAATGTATTTCCCAGTTCAAACTGGATGAGGAAGAGAAGCTCCAAGCTGTAATGGAATTCCCAAGCTCTTTGAAGAGCCTTTTCTGTTGTCACTTTTACATCCCTACACAGCCTCAGCAGGCACTACAAGTCCTCATGGTCTAAATGCTAGTTTCTACAGAGCACGTGACAATCAGTTTTCCTGTCCTGGGGAGGGTATAACTCAATCAAAAATCATTCAGTCACAGAGGACCTTCAAGATGAAATGATATTCCAGATGCCAAGTCTTAGAGTGAAGTACAGAGCTAGGGCTAAAAAGGCCCCTCATGATGCCCACCCTTCCACTTTCATGTTGGTCCTCATTAATGTGAGCCCCCATTCACTAATGCCAAAAGCAGAAGAAAAAAACAAACACAAACTACCCCGAGATTGTTCTAAAGTAGGGGTGTCGAACTCAATCAGAGAAGGGGCCAAAATCTAAAATCCAGCCTAAATCGAGGGTCGAATGGTTTACTGAACAGTCATAATCTGTCATTGTGATGGAAACGCAGCGGAGTGCAGTGATGACAGCGCGGTGCGGGCCACATTGCAAGGCCTGGCGGGACGGATTTGGCCCGCGGGCCTTGTGTTTGACACATGTGTTCTAAAATATTCTAAGGGAAAATTCCTTTCTCATTCTCAAATTTTGGCAGACTGGTAAATCTTGAAACATGATTTCTCCCGCATGAAACATATCATTCCATTTATAGTCTGAGATCTCAAGAGTGTAATAAAGGAAGTCACATATTTAAAAATGGTCTCCTATTATTTCCTGCTAGTCAGACTCTGGACTTCAGAAGGAAAAAATCAGTTTTAAAAATCAGTCACTTAATATCTCATCCTATATTGTGCTTCTAGGCTTAATGAGATTGTATAATAAATTCCAGTAATTCTTTATTTAGCTTTGTTTTCTAGGTACAATCTAAGAAGTGATTTTTTTTTAAAGGCAAGACATTGGCCTTATGAAGAAGGTATTTAAAGTTCTCTATGAAAATATCTTATTGATTGTAGAGGTTTTGTATATTTTTAAGGATTGTTAGAATCCAATATGTGCAGATATTGTAATTATTTTCCTTCTCAAATACAATAAATGTATTTGTATGAAATATAGCCAATCAGCTAATATTCTATAATGAAGAATACTCAAAGTTATCCTTTGGTTCTCACCAGGACTATAGTTCTATTGGCATGTTATTATAAAAATGTTGACTATTGATTTGGAAATGTACTAAGTTTATTATATTTATCAAAAGTAAAAAATGAAGATAAAGATGAATGGAAATAATTCAAAGCCTTATATATCTTCACTTCAATTTGTAGATGTTTTCAGCAAAATTCTACTTCCCATATAACTGTTTCAAGTATTCACTTAAAATTATAAATACATTTTAAAGTTGGTTCAAATTCATGTTGTTTTCTTCCAAATCACTGGGGGGAAATAAGCCTTTTTACTATAATTGTTTATTTTACCTAGTATTCTAATTATTTATAAAAATTTCAGCTTATAGGCCAAAAGATAAAATTCATAATTGCTTCCTTTATTATGTCATTTATCAATAGAAAGTATTTATTTCCATTTTGTATTTGTAATTTTATGCTTATGATAGGCTGTGAAAATTCAATTAGAGTTTTTTTTTTATTTTTATGAGTCAAAAGGATGAGGTGGCTGCTTCCAATCATATGGATAAAATGTTAGTGCATTTATCTGACAAAAATTACAAAAAACAAAATGGTCTCATGAGAAGAGTACTGTATTTGGTAGTTGCTCATCTGTCTTTAGATTAACATTACCTTTTCTTTAGGTTTTCTGGCTTGACAGATAGTTAACCTGGGAGATAGATTAGGCAATAGATTCAACCTGAATGTCTTTTATTTCCGTCTACAAATGTTTCATCAGGCTTTGTCATAAATGCCGTTTACATTTTGATGAAGCTTCTGATAAAAGCAAAAAAAGGTACAATGCTATCATTATAAATCATTCCATTTTTTTTCAAATTATTGATTTTAAGAGGATAACTTTTATTGGAACAGAGCCATACAGGTAGTTAAAATGAATATGTTAATATTTGGTATGAATTTTTCATTAGGATGATTTAGAATGTGATTTTTAACTCTCTAAAAGACCTTGAATGGAATCATATGTACTATTTTTAACTTTTCATTTAAATAGAAAATGACATCGATACTGGCTAACCACTATTAAATTTTTTTTTTATGTTTGTGTGTGTGTGTGTGTGTGTGTGTGTGTGAGTGTGTGTGTGTATGTGTGTGTGTGTGTGTGTGTGTGTGTGTGGGTGTTTTGGGGCACTATAGACCTGGGAAATTCACGTTTTTCTATTCTTAATGAGATATCTAATCCCGACTTGTAGAGGAATGTGATTCTGGTATTTTTTTGGAAAGGAAATACTCTGCACTCTAGAAGATGGAATTTTTGGATATCACTAAATCTATTGTTAAATATTAAAAAGGGAAAACAGGCAACAGAATCTCATTTTTAAAAAAATAATAGATTAACTGTCTTCAGTGGACTATTATACAGTACACACCAATTCACGCACTTATGCAGTTCTAGTATGTTTATTTCCAAACATAAAATAGATTTCCCTTCTTTCTCAGTGTTATGAAGAGCCACCACACTAAGGTTTTAATTTTAGAGGAAGACTACTTTTGACACAATAAAATCAGCTTTGAAGCTTAGTTCTTCCCACATTCCATAATTGCAAGAAGAGGTTTTATTTAATACATTAAAGGCAAGTGACTTCAGTCAGTGAACTCTAATTATGACTGAATCACCCTCTCAATTCTCTACAGGAAGTTCTTTACCTGTTAATGGAATGAAGGATTGAACAAAATAGTTTGTTTAAAAATTATTCTTGTTTTATTAAATATAAATTGCAAATTAAAAGTAAAATATAAAGACAATATGAAAGAGTCCCCTTTAATGTGTATTTTAATCAAAATATTTAGATTTTTTAAATCTATTCCTATTCCAAGTTTTAAGTTTACCTTTCATATTCTCTTCAGTGGGCTCTTGAATGGTTGCTATTATTATTAATATTTGGCAGGATTTAAGAGTACTCTGGGTAGAACAGAATACCTAAATAATATCACTCACTCTTTGTTCTATTGGGAAGGATTGCCACGGTCTGAGCCTATGTTGGGGTGTTGGGTCCTGGCAGCTTGCATGAACAGATATCTTTACTTAATTGCTGCATAGTCAGTGAGAAGAAAAGGAATCCTGGTTGAGAAGGGAAGTACAAGTTTGAAGCCGGAGCAAGGCTCGGTGGAGAAACTGAAGAGAGATATGAATCATAAGGTCGGAGGCTGGGATGAGTTGAAGCAGGATAGAAAGGAAGAATAAAATGAGTCAAAGGCTTAAACGTTATAGAAGGTGACGGTTGAGCCAAAGGCATTTGTAAGTTTCGATGGTAGTCTTGCCCCTAAATAGTTTCTCTGTCAGGGTGACCAACTGCCCTGAAATGAGGGTTAGGCAGGGTTAATTATAATCCATGCCATTATTATTAGGGCGGTTGATATAAATAACTAATATTTCCAAGCACCACCGTGACTGGGATATGTGGGGTGTGGAGAGCTGACACTGGGCAGAAGACTTTGAATTGGTTTGTGCAACAAATGGCAGTGGTTTAGGTTTTTAAAATAGAGTAAAAAGTAAGAGTGTTAGAAAGGAGGGATAAGACATTCTACTGAGGGGAAACTGAGGGAGGAGTTGGAAGTGGGAGTGTACTCTGTACTCTGAGGTGTCTGAGGGAGGAGGAGGAAGTAGCAGTCACTGGTGTGGGAGCCTGGTTGGTTTGTTTGACCCACACCCAACTCCCAAGCTGGAGTCATTTCATGTCTTCCCAGCTGAACTTGGGAGGTTTAGTTCAACCCAGGGTCTGATATCCTGCTGGTTCCCAGAATTGAGGAAATTTAATTAGCATTTGATCAAAATAAATCATTAGCAATGTTCTTTTGCAGATTTCAGTATTTCCCTACTCTGCCTCCTGAAGTTTCCAGGGTGCGACATCTATGGAATAACTGTGTCTCTGTTATTCCCAGGTCTCTGGCTTGTTGCTTTCTGGGACTGTAGTAACTCCAGTTTGGACTTTAGATACCTGTTTTATAGGCACATGTGATAACCGAAGGATGTTGGCTGAACACTGGGGATACTTTGACCCAGACACAAAAAGAGTGTGGAATTTGTTGAGTCATCCCCTTCTGGAATAGTTCAAAAGTTCCAGCAATCCTGTATAATGAAGGCAAGGCTTTAAATAAGTGATTGCCGCTTAGAATTCTTCTTAACAAACAATACTTTACAAACAAAATTGTAATAAGTATCGCTACAAAGATGCCTCCCCATATCTCACTATCCTAATGAATTGTCTTTATTTTGCCATTTTCTTTTTTAGTTCTTGCCAATATGTAGAGGTCATTTTTACTTAGCATAGCAGAGATCGCAAGTTCATTTTCTCCAACGAGAAAATATGAAGGCCTGTATCATAGTACCTGTTATGATCTTAATATGTCCTTCCCAAGTTCACATATTGGAACCACCAGCCCCAAAGTGATGCTAGTAGGAGGTAGGACATTTGGGAAGTGTTTAAATCATGAGGGTGGAACCTCCATGAATGGGATGAGTGCCTTATAAAAGGCTGCAGGAAGATCCTTAGCCCTTTGCACCACGTGAAGGTACAATTAGAAGTAAGCAACCTGAAGCAGGTCCTTCCCTGACCTCAGACTTCCAACCTCCAGGACAGTGAGCAATTTTTGTCTCTGTAGTTTATAAGCTCCCCACGCAATGATATTTTGTTATAGCAACCTGAACAGACTAAGATAATACCCAAAACGTTGAAACAAAAGTAATTAATGGAAGACTGCACTACCAGCCGAATTAGCTGGTGGGTTCTATAGTTCTTAGGATTCCTAATTTTTTAAAAAATATATTTTATTGATTTTTCACAAAGAGGAAGAGAGAGGGATAGAGAGTTAGAAACATGGATGAGAGAGAATCATCGATCAGCTACCTCTTGCACACCCCCTACTGGGGATGTGCCTGCAACCAAGGTACATGCCCTCAATCGGAATCAAACCCGGGACCCTGCAGTCCGCAGGCCAACGCTCTATCCACTGAGCCAAACCGGTCCCGGTATAAGATTCCTAATTTTTTAAGTGAACTTGGACCTCTGTGAGAAAATGATTATTTCACTACCAGTGGTAGAAAAATTATTGAGAGGTGTGGACAGTCTTTGTCCTGTGCATTGCAGATACATGATCAATTTTACTTGCTGCTTTGATCCCCAATATTGCACAAGTTCATCTTATTTTTTAAAATATATTTTATTGCCGAAACCGGTTTGGCTCGTTGGATAGAGCATCAGCCTGGGGACTGAAGGGTCCAAAATTCAATTCTAGTCAAGGGCATGTACCTTGGTTGCGGGCACATCCCCAGTGGAGGGTGTGCAGGAGACACTGGTCGATGTTTCTCTCTCATCGTCATTGATGTTTCTAGCTCTCTATCCCTCTCCCTTCCTCTCTGTAAAAAAAAAATCAATAAAATATATTTTACAGAGAGGAAGGGAGAGGGATAGAGAGCTAGAAACATCAATGACGATGAGAGAGAAACATCGATCAGCTGTCTCCTGCACACCCCCCCATTGGGGATATGCCCGCAACCAAGGTACATGTCTTTGACCGGAATCAAACCTGGGATCCTTTAGTCCTCAGGCCAATGCTCTATCCACTGAGCCAAACTGGTTAGGGCCTCAAGTTCATCTTAAAACCAGATCCCTGAGGTTTTATTTACCCCTTTATTCTGCCATTCCATTGGGGTTTTGAGAGACTAGAAAACAGTCTTTCAGTAAAGGCAGTGCTGTGAGGAGAAATTTATTAAACCCTGGAGAGAGGCACTATTGCTGTTGTCATTAGTTTAAACGGGTATTTCAAGATGACATCCCAAAAGTTGAACTTGATGATTAGGTAACTTCCAATAATACACATAAAATTGTTCTAAAATCTGCAAGAAAAACAAGCAAACAAACAAACAAAACACAACAAAACATAATTTTGGTGTTAGAGCTCAGTCTGGGAGATAGGAAGTGGGACTAGTTTTAAACAAACTGGTAAATTTGACAAAACGTATCTGAGTCAGCTTGTTCCTTCTTATTCTTCTGCTCTTCCTCCTCCTCATGTTTGCTGATAAAGTATGCTCCCAACTTAGAGAGCTGCTTGATGGATTCATTATCGCAGATGTTTTAAGGACTGACTTACTGGTGTTTGTCAGAAAAACCTCAGGGGAGAATATTTAACCCAGGAGAGGTTCTCCAATAGCAGGATTTAAGAGCTGCATTTCTTGAAGGGGAGGTATTTGCTGCACTACACGCTTCCTGGACAGTCACAGCATCTGAGAGCATGACCACTCACTACGTATAAAGACACCTTGAAAAACAGTCAAGGTCTTTGGGCAGGAATTTGAGTAGATAATCTCAAGATTTAGAGAAGCCTGGCACACAGGAAATTGCAAATCATCTTTTTTTTGAAAGAAAGGACAGCCATGTCTGCTCTGTGGTTGCCCTATGCTTCTTACCTCTCCCAAAGAATGAAGACGGGAATTTAGTGGTTACCCGAAGCCATCAAGGTAAATATTTCTCTCCAGGGATTTAGAAGGCAATTAGGTGAAATCACTTCTTTGAACACTTCTGACATATTGGGACTTGTTGGTCCTCTTAACATCATGTTTTTCTTCGGCAATTGGTTTAGCAGGTCTCCCAAAACCCTCCCCTTAAGGGTCATTCAAAATTCTGTGCTAGTGACTGACGCTAAGGTTACATGAGGTCACTGGCAACATCTCTCAGAAGTGCTAACCTCTACTGGATGTAGAAGCATGGTGAGACTGGTTCTACATCCTCTAAACTCTTTGAAGCATGGGACTTGATAGTGCTTTGGTGATTTTGGCATATCTATAATAACAAAAGCATGATATGCTAATTTGACAGGATAGTCGACCGACCTTTTGGGCGTCCTTCCAGAAGTCCTTTCAGATGACCTTCTGGGCAAAGCCATGGCTGTGAGGGCCAAGCTCCTTGCATGAATTTCATGCATCGGGCCTCTAGTAAAGAAATAAAAAAAACTGCAGTTTTTGTGTGTTTTTTTTGTTTTGTTTTGTTTTGTTTTTATCACTTGGTAGCTGCTAAAATAGTACATAATATAAAAATATGTTTTAGGAAATAAAAACAGTAATGTTATTTACTTTTATAAATGAATTTACCAATTTATATTCATTGGAATTATATATAAACATCAATAGACTCCTTAAGCCAATATTCAAAGATTTTATTAATTTCCTTTTTTGTAAACTACAATATATTGACATAATTAAAGCTATATTATTTAGAAAGGTACTTATGCATTCTATTAATTAGGACCTTTTCCTCTAATTTTGTTTTAAGAAATCAGACATTTAATGTGTTACTGTAACAGTTAATATTCTAAACACATTTAAATAAGAAATGCCTACTTGTAGAAATTTCTATTTTCTTGTCTGAAACTGCCATAACCACCATCTAGTGAAACATTGCTATAAAAATTCAAAACATTATATTTGGCGGAATACAAAACATTTACCTAGGTTGTACTGAGTATCTAATAGTCAGCAAACTTACATCCATCGATAGCTAATGCTTCATTGTTAAATGTATATGGTCTTGTTTTTATTTGCCTTCAAAGGTTAAATGCTTTGTTCTTTGTAAGGTTTTTCAAACACAGAATAAATCAGGTCTTACCTGTCTGCCAGTGAAATTAGTGGCAAAAACTAATGAGGAGTAATTCTTGACTCGACTTTGCAGTTGTTCATCGCTGGTTCAAATGATTTTTATGTCTTTCTATATTCCATAATATATTCTTGCCCAAAGGCATTTTCTTCCCTTTAGAAAGTAATCATTAGATCATTTATTTTCAAGACATAGCGACCCACAAAATTATGACTAAAGATGTGGAAATTAAGTGCATATAAGAGGCAAAGCTGCCTTTTGCATGACACTTCATGGCCAAGGAGTGTCTGTTTGTATTCTCTTCAATCAGACAGTAAAGTCCGTTTTAATGCATCAGCGTGGTGAGCTGATGACATTCTTGACCTTGAGTGAAAGGCCTGGCTGAGAGGTTCTCTTTGTTCTTTGTGGCTCTGTCCTGAGACACTCGGCTGTTCCCTTAAAAGTGGAGGCGGGCATAATGGACTGGAGAGAGGATGGCCTGGTGTAACCTACACAAATGTGTTGGTCTTGATTTGCTTGGACCCTTAGATGGGCCTTTCTAGATGTTACCATGTTAGTATTCTGTTGGATGGGAAGAATTCGATTAGTTTGGGAAAGAATTTGATTACTTTGGGAATCGATAGCTCCTCTGGACATTTTTGTAACGTGTTGAGCAAGATGAAGTTGCTACTTTTGTCTCCCTCCATTTATAGACACATGACTCTATTAAGGGAAATTTAATCCTTATGTTTCTGATTCCTTTACACTTAACTCATCAAAATGTTGTTTTGTAAGAGCCCTTTGAAGTCAAGGAAGCCTTTTAAGTCATTTTTTATGAGACTTTTTCAAGCCTCTTTTCTTAGGAACAGGAAGTGGCAGTTAGCCAACAGTTAACAAACTCAAACACCAAAAGGTTCAACTTGGGTTTGCATCTCTGAACCCACAAGTGTTTGAATGGACTCTTGACATGACCATCTTTGTGGGATCTGTGGTGCCAATGGCCATCGTAACGGACCTAATTACCACGATGACGCCAGGATCCCAACTGCCTGCCAGCTCCCAAGTGTTTTTCTAATCAATCCACTTCAGGCTAAATTATGACTCATTTAACTTTAAAGGAACTACTTTATTACCCAATCGGCCTAGCATTTTTGTGTGTGACTTCTGTGAGGGCCATTTAAATTGTCAGTCTCACAGAGCTAGCTAGCTGGAACTTTGAAATCCAGTCACAAATAAAATTGCCCAAGAAGGCAAGTTCACAGGACAGGTTGAGTGTTAATTGAGCATGAAGGCTTCTACCCTCAAAGACAGAGATTGTTTCAGCCACTCAGGTTCTGAGTAAAGAAGATAACGGGCGATTCTTTAGAAAAGAAAAATGCACATTAAAATAAATAAAGCATCTGGCTTCAGAAGTTCTCACTTGATTTATATTCAACAGTTGCTGTAAGTATAAACTAGCCTTCATTTCTCAGGAAATTTAGAGAGAGCCCCCCCCCCCTTCCTCTCAAAAGCACAGTTCTGTTGTAGTAGTTCCCTTTGCCTAAGGCATTTGAGGTGATTCTGTACAGTAAGCTTTGGAATCACCTTGGTAAGGATTAATTCTGCAACTTGCAAATTACGCAATGATGAATATGCCACACGGTAATGTGTTTGAAAGCTCTAAAGGAGTCTCAAACATAGCACAGAAAGGGGGGTGAGAAATAATTCTGCAAACAGGAGTTTTTCAGTAACCAGCATTGCTGTGAAGAGAGCTCAGGCAGAATGCTATGCCTCTCCTTCAGGGGCACTGTGACTCAGAGCTCTGTGGACACTTCAGTGTTCAGGGTAAGGAGACCAGGGATATAGATGATCCTTGTATAGACATCAGAATGGCACATTGGCTGAGTGCCCAGGGGCCCTGGAATCCAAACATGACTCCAGCCATCACTGCATCTGTGACCTTGGGAAAATGGGGCTAATGATAACCTATCTCAATGGGCTGTTATGAGGATTGAAGAAGATGATACAGGTGAGGTGTCTGCTCAAAAAACTACAATGTTGGTGATGTTGGTGATGGTGGTGATGATAGTGATGATGGTGTTTAGGACCAGAAAGTAGTACAGCAAGGAAGCAGTCCACTCAGGCATGGAACTTGGAGCTCCTCACATTCTTTTACCTTCCTAGAGATTTTCATCTGTGTCCGTAGCTTTAAGTGGCATTTCATTATTGACAATTCTCAAGTCAAGGCCTTCCTCTAGGACTCTCTCACAGCAAGACCTATCAGCCAGCATCAGCCTCATCTTCTATTCCTCTTCTGAACTACAGGCCTTTTCTCCAACTTGCGTGTTCCGTTCACACCAATGCTTGTAGACCTGGTGCTCCTTCTGAATTTTATGCCACCCTTCTTGTCCATCTATCTGGAAATTTTCTCCCTATCTTCCAATGAGCAAATGCTTCATCTTCTATAAGAGCCTTTTTGCTGATGTGGATCTTCCTGCCTTGATGCATTTATGCTTCACACTCACCTATGTGCACTGTGAAGACTAGGCCTGCACCTGGCATGTTTGGGTTCCAGCACCTAGCACAGTGCCTGGCATATGGTGGGCATTCAACAGAAAGGAAACTATATGTAAGAATAACAGGAAAGTAAAATGGCTTGAACATAGTTTTGGTTTCATCAGTTTTACGTTTACTATAGTGGACTCTGGACTTCATATCTCAATCATTCTTATATTCAGTCATATCTAGCAGATTGGAGTCTTGGAATAGTCTACATGTACAAAAGACATGCCCCAGTGCTCTCTGCAGGAAGAATGCATGTTCTGTTTCCCATATTGTATATGGCCTACCACAGCCCAGATTTCAAAGTAGCTCAACCACGCCTGATGTTTGAGAGCAAAGAGAGACAGTATTTGGTTAGATTAAAGATGAGAACTCAGTGTTTGTGTGTGTGTGTGTGTGTGTGTGTGTGTGTGTGTGTGTGTGGATTTGTTTTGTTTTGTTTTGTTTTGTTTTTCACTTATTCAAGTAGGTGCTTTCGTTCTTTAGTGGGATTTTAGTCTTTAGACTGACTCATTGCGTTTAGCAGTTTTCCCAGATGTCCATGCCAAAGTGTCTTCTTTCTCCATCCTCATTTCTAACCATACCTCCACAATGTTCTTCCAGTGTGGGACATGCTGAGAAACTTGTACACAACTTTCAAAACCCAACTGCACGTGCTCTGTGAAAGCTGCAAGTCACTAACTCTGAGTGCTTGATGCTTATGGCCAAGATGTGGCTTATAGTTCATCAAATGGCTGACTGTGAAGAACTATGTATGTTGCCTGGCTTCAGAGCCACTGTGAGAATTCTGAACCCATCTGAAGACATTCTAACATTTTTTTAAAATATAGAAATGAAAAATCTAGAATCTAGTCAATTGCTGAGAGCAGTGTGAAACATTGTGCCCTCAGAGATTCTCTGTTCAAGGGATGTGACCTAAGATCTAGTTACTCTAGCCGACATTTTCACAACCCTCATGCTTAGCTAAGGTGGTCCTAAAGGGTATTTTAAACTACCAGTCATAACTCATTAATTGGTAATGAGATTAACTTAAAAATAAAATGTAGGTGAACATCAGCATATTTTACATAGTAAGAGTAAGTGCTGTTCTATTAAACTTTTTAAAAGTCTCACTGCATTGTGGAAGTGGGTGGGGAGTGTGGTGTGCTATGTGCTGGGTCTTAATGCAAAATTTATTTCTTACTCTGGGTTGCAGTAAAAACACTATGAGAGCTGTTGTCTTAGAAACTCTGCAGAAGCCTGAAGTTTGGATGTTGATCAAGGAATCACAACCACCCTGCAATACCAAACAGCTAAACTGGGACACCGCTCAGCACCAACTCGTGTGGCTTTTGTATGTTATGTGGCTCTTACCAGGGCCAGCTCTCAATATGCATGGACATGGAAGACAAGGACATCTCAGAAAATTGACGAATTTCAGATTTGTTTGTCTAATTTTACTCACTTTCCCCTTTGATTTAAGAAGCATCTGCTGAGAATCTATTCGTGAACTTTGTAGATGCTAGGGAGATAACAATGTGAAACTCAGACTCTAAACTCAAGGAGCTTAAGATATTTTCCCAAGAAAGTCTTATTGTCCTGAGTTATTAACCTTCTGTTAACCTTCTCTGATAAAATGGGTAGTAAACAGAAATTGGTTAAGTAGATGAGCAACCTAAAGGAAAAAAAAAAAAAAAAAAAAAGGGAAAATATTGAGCCTGGAAAACACATAATTAGCCCCTGAGTACTCAAGGTAATTGGGGAAGTAATAATGTCACACACAAATCTGACTTCCTAAGTTGACACCCCTCCCTAAAAAAAGAAAAGAAAAGAAAATCTTTAGATCTATCTGCGTGTCCAGAATCCTGAGTGTTGTCAGTGAGGCTGGATGTCCTGGGATTTCTTCCTGGGAAAGAAACGAGAAGCTCACCATTTAACTCTGATTCTGACTTTGAATTCTTCTCTGGGAGCAAAGATAATGTAACAAGCTACTTTGCCCTGTGCTGTTTATCTTTTCCTGCCTCTCACTGCTCCATGATGCACTGTCATGTGTAAGAATCGCCAAGGAAAACCCCTCCAGCATGGTCAGTCATAAATATCCCATGTTTTGTCAACCATCAACGCAGGGAAGACAACATACTTTTCAAAGAGGATAAACAAAGTTCCCATGCCATTGCCTCTAAAAGTTTTCCATGTTTTGTTTACACTGCCATTTCCAAAGCTGACGGTATCTCTTCTTCCTGCTCCTTGGTGTATGAAAAGCTTCCCATGTAAGTTTGATCGTTCTGGCTGAAAATATTTATACAGTCTCCTGTGTACCTAAATATCTTCTGCAATAGAATTCTACAGATCAGGGGCTTAATACTTTCCATTTTCTTTCAACAAATTTAACTTGTCTGCACTATCATAAGCTTTAGCTTTAGGGTCCATTCCACCGCCCTGCAGGAAGTCTCTTTTTAAACCTGATTATATACTTTGAGCACAAAGCTGCCCATTTTCCCCCCCAGTTGGCATTTTTTATGGCTGCTCCCCTCCTTCCTGGTAGCAGATTTTGGATGACACATCCATAGCAACCGTTGTTTTATTTTTAAGTAAACTGGAGAAGCAGCTTGGACTTTGGCCTCCCTGAGCACACACAGCCCAGCCAGGCTGCAGTTGCAGTTATGTCTACTGGTGGTGATGTGACTCAGGGTTTACCAAGGATTTCCAAAGAAATCTGTTCTGTGGGAGGAAATTGATCAGCCAATACAATGCAAAAATGAAAAGTGATGCGGCAATGACTATTCTTTTAAAGTAGGGGTGTCGAACTCAATCAGAGAAGGGGCCAAAATCTAAAATCCAGCCTAAATCGCGGGCCGAATGGTTTACTGAACAGTCATAAACTGTCATTGTGATGGAAACGCAGCGGAGTGCAGTGATGACAGCGCGGTGCGGGCCACATTGCAAGGCCTGGCGGGACGGATTTGGCCCGCGGGCCTTGTGTTTGACACATGTGTTTTAAAGCATACTTGGTGGTTAAAACTAAGTTCAAAATAGGTTTGAACTCAGCCTGAGTCCACTCAATGAGTTCACACACACACACACAAAAAGTGTTAAATGATGTAATCAAGTCAATCAATATAGACCTGGATTTGACGCCCCAAGGTCCACGGTGGATTCCATCATAAGGCGTGCAGAGACCTAATGAGCAGGCTGATGGGATGGGCAAAGGCTGTTTTGGGGAACCCCGGGGGGTGTCCAGGAAAGACGGTGAAGGATTTGTTGAAGAACTGTGTTAAAATTCGGGGAATTTTTATGTTCTAACCAAAAGCTTTCTTTATTCTAAATCTCAACAACCCAACTATCTAAGAGCCGTTAAGAACTGCATTTCCCCCAGGCTTATGGAATGCAAAAGGGCAAACTTCCACATTGCCAAGGAGGAATAGGGTGACTGTCCAACCAAAATAATTGAACGGCTAAGTGCGATCATGGAAAGCATCTGGAGGAGTCATACATGCAAATAAGCAATTTCATATGATGCTTATCTTCCCCTCCCAGCTGCAGTCACTGCAGATCGCAGTCTATTTAGTGCTGATGGGACTCCGCCCTGTGACCCACTCGCTAAGCAGGCTTTGCAGCTTCTGCTCCAGGCCCCTCCCAGCCCCCGTGCGGCCTTGGGGTGAGCCTTGCGCACTCTGATCTCAGCCTCCTGCAGGCCAGTCCTGCGTTTTCCTGGCTGTCACATTGCTTAGAGTTTGTCCTCAGTGGACTTTGCTTTCATTCTATCTAGACTTTAAGGTCACTTGCCACCTTCCTCTTGCTACCATCCTTTGCTCTCTGATAAGCACTCATGGACCCAGACATGGACACATGGACGTGAACAGACCTGAACAAGCCCGTATTCCCCCATCCCTCTGGGACTTCAGCTCCCAACCAGCAGGGGGAATTTCCCACGGTCTACACACACACACACACACACACACACACACACCCCAGCTGCCTCCACCTCTCTGCTTGGCCGTGTTCCTGAAAACTCAGCCTGCTGGCCCCAATTCATTCAAGCTCATCATTTTGAGTCCCAGATAAATGGCCACTTGAACAGAGAAAGCATTCAACTGGCTTCCGTATTTTCCCAGAGACAAACTGACGTGGAAGAAACGAAGCATCACATTCAACTCAGCGCCGTGGAGTCCTCACCGGGAAACGCTGCCCAAATGTCCCCTCCAGCAAAGCGCAGGAGGTGGCAGCTTTTCAGTGGAGCTCTGCTGCTTCTCAGGGAGCGAGGAATCCTCAGGGCGATTAGGAAATGCTTGCTTCAGGGTTAGGAGTCTAAAACAAAGATTGAGATTTTGGTTAAAGAAAAATTCAGATGTAATAATTGATATTCTGTTGTAATTTGGTTGACAAATAATCCTTTCTGTACATTTTATTTTTCCAAGAGAGAATTTTGTATTTTTCCCATTGGAAAAAAAAATGATATGCCAAATGAAAGACAGATTTTATTTTCTTGCGATCCTACTTTTGCATTTGAGATTATCAGAGTGAAATATGAGGAAAAAGCAGCGCAAGTTTAAAAAAAATGTGGTCCCAAAAGAGAGATGTATCATTATGCTACAACTCCAACACTGATTCTCTCTTTGGTATGCTATTATCCTTCCCCACCTCCTCCTCCCTCAAGATAAAAATCAAATAAAATCTAACTTGGTCCATTGTTCAGTTGGTCTTTGGAACATTTCGGGCTTTAATTCTTTAATTCTTTCAATGTTTTGAAAAATAATAGTCATTGGTCATTTCCAATTTGGAAATGTCTTAAGATTATTTTTGAACACGAAATGGTTTTAATATTATTGTAAGAAAAACACCCTGTGGCCGAAACCGGTTTGGCTCAGTGGATAGAGCGTCGGTCTGCTGACTGAAAGGTCCCAGGTTCGATTCCGGTCAAGGGCATGTATCAATACATTGGTTGCGGGCACATCCCCAGTAGGGGGTGTGCAAGAGGCAGCTGGTCGATGTTTCTCTCTCATTGACGTTTCTAGCTCTCTATTTCTCTCCCTTCCTCTCTGTAAAAAATCAATAAAAAATCAATTAAAAAGAACAAAACAAACAAACAAAAAAAAACACCCTGTGATACCAGTAGTTCAGCGTATCAGCTGTATTTTCTGCCCTGATGAAATATTTAGGTAGTTTCTGGCCAGAGAAGATCGAGGAAATAGGGCTGAATGCTTTATCAATATACTGAATGGAGATTCTTTTTAGTCCCAGACCGCAGTGGACGGGAAGGGCTTCGCTCCTAAGAAGTGAATGTTTGACAATTAAAAATAGCTGCTAGCATGTGAAGTCACTAAGCAGGCATCTCAAACATGGGGAGAGAGAGCCTTGTGACTCGCTCTGCGATAAGACAGTTCTCAGGCACCTCAGGCACCAGAATGCGACATCAGCCCGACCCTCTCTCTTCCCCAGAGGCGCTTATTTTGGGAACGCTTACAGATGATAAAAAGCATGTTTGCACACTCTATGCTCGGCAGGAAAATACAGTCTGCCCGCTGTGTTGGTGGCAATAAAGACAGCACTCTCCTCCCTGCAAAGTCAGGATGCAATCTGTGGAGAAATCAGAGTAGGAGCTTCGTTAGCCCTGTGGATGCCTGGCGGTGAGGTCTGACCGGGTCAGGCTCAGGGAGGCCAGCGGGAGACCCCACAGCTGCAGGAGCTAGTGTCAATCAGGCGGAGTGTGTCTGGTGGCTGATTCCAGCAGTTGGAAAGACCTCAGCAGCGTGTACTTTCTCCTCTTCCTGTCTCCCGTTAATCCCCGGAATTGCTGGTGTCTTGTATGGCCAGAAAGGGAAGTGCCCACTTGGAAATTATTTAAGGTTAATTGCTCTCAGGGGACGGTCCGCTGTCGCCCTGCTCCTGGGGCGACCCCTCCACGCTGACATCATCCTTTCCCACGGATTCTAGAAGCAGGGCCGCCTCTAGGGACAGGAGGTCAGGCCTGTGGCCTGGAGGGATGGCAACCTCCCAACAGGGGGCGGGGCCTGCTCTGGCCTCCCTGGCCTCCCACCTCTGGCCACAGGTCGGCAGGGGAGACCAGGGGGAAGTGGGAGACCAGTGGGGGAAGGTAGCTGCAGCCTCAGGCATCGCATCAGAGTGTCCATCCCTCCATCTGCTTCCCTTCTCACGCGCCGTCCTCAGCAGTTTGGACCTGGGATTGGAATTGAGGCTCCTTCTGGCTCCGAGCACAGACATCCGCTGAGGTCTAGTCATGGAGAAGGACCACCTGCCCTGCTAATCAGACAACCTGCAGGGCTTTGCTGCCTCTGGCTTGTGCTGCAGGAACAGAGCCCTTGCTAGTCAACTTGGGATGTAATGAGAATTGACTAAATACAACATTATGGAACCCGTACAGAGTCAGCATGAGGGGGCATCTGGGAAGAGCTTGGTTTACCTTTTTGTGGTATCAATGCCTTGCAGAGTGCTGGCACTTATAGGTGTCACCTGCTCATGTTCACGTGGCTGTAAAATTCTAGCCATCGCGTTGTCTTTCTCTGGTTGGTGTATGTTAAAAACCCATAAAAGCCAGTGTGCAGCAACTTCCATCTCTGGGCTGCTTCTCTTCTGTCTTCATGGTTAGAGTAGTCCTGTCAATTCCTCTCTGTTGCCAGAATTCACATAGTCTCAGAGTTGTTTTCTGAAAATATACAAACATATTCTCACCAAAAGTTAATGAAGAAATATTTTCTATAAATTTGAGATAAGGATCCATAGGTCAGACTGTTGGACCTCAAAGGGAGGGTGGGGATAAAAGGGAGAGATCAACCAAAGGACTTGTGTGCACAAATATGAGCCTCACCAGTGGTCAAGGACAATAGGGGGGGTGGGGGCATGAGTGTGTGTGTGGGGGGAATTGGAATGGGGGATTGAGAACAAATATGTGATACCGTAATCAATAAAGAAATTAATTATTTAAAAAAAGGCTGTGTGCATTGTAGCTCTCTGAAAACGGGCATAATTCCAACCTATCAGATAGGGTTCGTGGGTGGGTTTGTAATAATGGCTGAGAAGCATATGCAATGCTCATATAAACAAGGGGGTTAGTGCATCCAAACCAAAGGAGGGATGCTCAGAGGCCACGTTCCTAGGAAAAGACATAAACACAGAGAACCTGTGCACGCCATTAAGCACAGTGATGTTCCAGATCCGCAGTGATTTGCACAGGATGGAGAACAGCTGCCTGCCTCGCTGAACAGGTGCCCGTCCCTGGCCAGCCCCTCCAGTGGCAGCAAACGGAGGTCACTGGGAAAGGCAGCCTTGCTCTTGCTGTCACTCTTTCATGATCTGAAAAACGATGCTGTGCTCTTCTGCAGGGAGGCAGACACGCCTTCAGGGGATCCCAGAAGAATGGGAGAACTCACAAGTCCAAGGGGTGCTGCAACCCTGGGAAGATCCCGGTGCCCTTTGCGCTGTGTGCTACTGCATTTCCAGAATGACTCCGACTCAGGCCGAGCAAGACCCCAAGCTATCTTCTCTGCACCTGGCAGCGTGTGCAATTAGGTGGTGACTCAGCCTGGTCTTGGAGGGACAGGTGGCCACTGCAGGAACCCAGCCGGCCCCTCTGCAGCCCTCCAGACCGAGGCACTCAGCCACCGGGTCGATGGCAGGAAGGCATCTCCGAGAGGCAGGGAGCTCCCTGCTAGAAATGGCATCCAGTTCAGTCCAAGGCCTTCCCAGGGCTTTTCTGCGAAGTGCATAGCAGTGAAGTGGGCGTTGCAGGGGAGACAGAAGGAGGGAGATGGGGTGCTTGCTGCAAGCAGCTTGCAATCAGAGATGTTCTCGGCTTCAAAAGGAAAGAGAGGTGAGAAGAAAGAGAAGCCACATCGGTTGTGCAGCTAAATTAAGCCTTCACCTTCTTTGCTTACAAAATTATCATATACAAACACTAGCCATTTTCAGAAAAAGATGGCTAGCATGAATGAAGGGATAGGTACCTTTGTGGATGTATTTTTGCCAGTGAAGGGAGGAAAGGTGTGGAACAGACATTGTTCCCAAACACGGAGAGCTGGGGCAAGTCAGGCCCCCATACCCAAGAGATGAGTCTCAGGGGGAGTGTTGCTAGCTTCCCAGTGTTGACGCTGCAGTGGGGTGAACTGGACCAATGTCAGCCCTGAAAAATTGGAACAGCCCGTGTGTATCTGGAAGCAAACACTCCACAGATGGAGAGAGAAGTGGGAGGTTAGCTCGGACCACTTGATTTTAATTAAACAGCTTTCAGTTTTGTGAACTTGGAAAGAGCAAGCAGAACTGATAACATCCATGTGACATTGACTCTATTTCTTCAGCACTGGTTTTCTTTAACTCTATTTTTTTTTAACCTAGGTATACAAACAAACAAACAAACAAGAGCCTTGCCTATTCGTGCCAACCTCAGCTCTATATTGTGGTTCCCTTTCCTAAGGAGGCTAGTGTTCCTATGGCTGGGGCCAAGTGTGAAGCCTCCGAGATTCATAGAATCATAGGAGGAAGCTTTAGTAATTGTTGTTATGGCTCCTAAGAGAGGGTCAATGTGGCCTCGATGTGCTCTTTAGGGATGTTTGACAGAACACCGTTTGAGGGAACACGGTTCTATGGTTAGTGGGACAGATGGACTGGGTACCGCCAGCCTGCTCCCACCACTGCCTCCAGGGCTCGTGGGTAGCATTCAGAGTGCAGACATCCAGGGACATTGTGAGGCCAGAGGCAGGAAGATTGCCAGGGCCCAGGTGCACCCAAGGTTGGGGTGGACTGGTGTGTTGCTTAGAACTAACGCTGGCTCAGGTTCGCTTCCTCCTGAAGGCTTTCTCAGACTCTGGGGAAGAGGAGAGAGAGAGAGCCACATCCTTCTTTATTCCTGTCCCAACCTTATTAATGCCTCTTTTCCCTCTTCATCTCAGATTTTTCTTATTCAGAATTGATTAGCCAGAAAATATAGTAATAGCTGTATTGATATTCTACTATGGCTATTACAAAAACCTCTTAGTCATGACGCTGTCATGCCATCATGCCGTAACCACCAAAGACTGGTCACCAGGAGGCTGTGTGTGCAGTGAAGCACACAGCAAGGCACAGTCGGGTGGGTGGGGACTTGATTCTGAGTCTCCTGGGACTGGCAGGACTCAATGCTGTGTCTCCGCAGGCACTGGCAGGACTTGACTCTGAGTCCCGCAGTGTGCCAAGTCTGGGTCTTGCACATTTTCGTGTGCTGAGCCCCTAGTTAAACATAAAATGTCTAGACCAGTTGTCTTTAGTTGGAGGTGATTTAATTCATCAGGGAGCGAGACATTTAGTGATATCTGGAGATGTTTTGGGTTGTCACAACTGGTGAAGGGATGTTGGCATGTAGAAGGAAGATGCAACTAAATGTTCTACATTGCACAGGACGACCCCCCCCCCCCCCTCCCCATTAAGAATTACTGGGTAGTGCCAAGGTTGAGAATCCATGATCTAAGTTAAGACCTGGTTTTTGCAGACAGAAGCCTTGAATGGTTGAGTGAGGTTGGATGAAGTTGTGCCTACTTTTAACAGGTTTGCTTTAGGCTTTATTTCATGTATTAGCAGACAGTTTTTGTGATGTTTTTTGTTACCAAGATTTTTTTTTTTTTTTATCACCCTGATCATCTACATATTTTTTTCTTTTTAAGAAAGGTTGCTAATTGTACTTGTGAGAGTCATCTTGTCTCTGTCATGGCTGACTTTGAGGTAGAATGAAATTTCCTACCTAGCCCTGTAATCTAAATTCCCTTTTTTGTGTGTCTGTGTGGAGAATATGCCTGTCTAATAATGAACTTTTTTTTTTTTTTTTGCTTCCCAGATTATATCCTTGGTGAGAATCAACAACATGTTTAGAGGGCCATTGCTTGAATACTTATTTTACTTTTTAAATTTCATTAAAAACATTTTTATTTATAGTACCATTATTAATATCATGAATACACTGGTACAGTAAAGTGAACCAAACAAGAGATTTTACTTGCAACCTGCAGAATGGTCCTACATCTGGCTTGTCTACTCTTCCTTCTTGCTTTCTCAGAGTGACTGCTGCTTCTAGGGTGGATGGATTGATGGCTCATCCTACTGGCCTGAACTTCATCATTTTGTACATGGCAGAGATTTTGAGGCTTGTGAAGATACCCATATATTAGTTGACCTTGAATAAAAAGCATTCTTATTGAGAAGATTCTTAATTTTTCCCATCTTTAACATATAACATTTAGGGGCTGTAGATAAAATAATTAATTATCTAACTAAAATATCCACTCAATGTAGTTCTGTCTGCACACTAAAAATCAAATCATTACATAATATAACCATTGAGAAGCACTTTTTCCACTTTTAACTTTTGCAAGACAATTGAGTGCAGCGTACTCCATGCATCTTTCAATAGTAGATCTTCATCATCACCAGAGCCATGTTTGAGGTTTCTCTTATCATAGTCCGTGGATTTTTGAGAAATGTCTCTTTGAATTATATGTGATGTTTTCAATGGAAATGTTACCTCATTGCATAAGTGTCCACTCACAAAACATTAAAATTACTTTTTTTCATTTATTTTAAGTGTATATTTCTAATGTTCACTTATAATTGGTCATAAGTAATATATTTTTTAATTATTATATCTGTTAAAAAATTTCAAGACAAATTCTGAAAGGTAATGTCTGTAAGCATCTAAAACTAGCAGTGATAAAGGTCATTAGGGTAGAATGTGTACCATACATTGTTGTTCATAATAGAGTAACTGGGATGGCGTTCTTTAAGCTAACTGACTCTAAGGTCTGAAATAGAAGGTGGTTTCCTTCTTTCTAAGATGAAAGCTGGAACTTTTAAGGGAAGAAATTTCTGACCTTAATATTTGAGCACACAAAGCATGTGAGTGTACATCTATCTTATTTATTTCATGATGGGTGCTTATGATATTTATACCAAGCTCTACTATAACTTGGATACACTGAGAAGAATCTAATATTATAGTAGAAAACTGGTTTAAGAAATAAAACTACTTATATTCATACATTTTAAATTCTAAATACCGTTAACTTTTGCTTAAATAACTCTTTGCAAAGTTACTACTACATTCATTCTGCCTCTATTCCAATCCCTAACTTGGAGAAAAGACCCTTACTTACTACTTAAATGAAAGCTCCCTGAATGATGGCCACATGGGAAACCACAGAGCCCAGGTGCTCGCCCCTATGACTTCATCCTGGAAACACCACATGTTTACCCCCAGAGAGGGAGCAATATGTTTCTGAAATAATATGCAAATTAAAAAAAGTTTTAAGGAACAAAATGAATAAAATATTCAGCCAGAGTACGTGGTTTCCAGGTGTGTACCCAAGACAGCTTCTGACAAATGTAAATATTTTCTGAGTAATTACCCTTATTTTATGATGTGTATCCTCAAGGTCATTTAAACAACATAAATGCACATAAGGCAGAATAAAAGAGAATTCCACCTGTAACTCAACCTCATCACCACCATTTGCCACCTGGGTAATCTTGGATAAGTCACAGCTTTTCAACTTTCTTCACCTCTAAGGATGTTTCTGAAGGTGACTGCCAAAAACACATGAGATAATGTACTTGGAAATGCCTGACCCACAAATGTCAGTTACTGATTAGTAGAAGTATAAAACTTTCCTTAGTTGTATCTCTGATTGCCAATCATTTATTCCTACTATTTTAATAGTAAGGGTGTGGATATTTTTGTAGGGCTACAACAATATTCTATATAATTTAGGAAAAATTATAAAGAATTTGCTTTCAAAATCTGGATAATGAAAACTAGTAATATATAACCCATTTCAGGCTTTTTCCAAGTTGGGTTACCTCTGGGTCCAGTATTCAATGAGGATGGGGCTATAAAAGTTGGCTTCCAAGTTGTAGAGAGCTTTGTTTTCTGGAAACTTTTCACACTAAGGCACTCCTTGTTTTTTTTTTATTTTTATTTCCATCTAAGACTATATCTAAATCAGGTCAGAGTACAAACTTTGAGCAATGTGCTGAGACTTCTGGACAATTTAACTGACTCACCCAGGAGGCTGGCTCTCCACCCTGTGCTCAACTTGAAATTCTACGCAAGCAGCTGGGAGGAGGATGGATAACAGAATCCAGACAATGACTCTGTGGTAACAAAGAAGGTTAAGGTCATATTTCTGGGAGGTGAGCTGCAGACAATTAAAATAAAATAGACAATAAGCTGAAGAGAAATGTTGATGATTAGGTGCTTCAGAATGAGAACTATGATTTACAAAGTGCCCTCAGGGCCAAAAAAGTACGCAAAAACACCAAACAAAAATCTCATCACATTTCCATTAAGACCTTGGAATCACTGGGTCTACTTGATCTAATTGTCATGAGGCGTGGCAGATACTGCAGACTGAGTCACTGGATACTCATTTAAACGCCCCAATTCCTTGCCTTCTTGAACGATGAAGCTGAAAGACAAATATTGAATTTCCAACTTTTCTTGCAACTAAAAATAATCGTGAGCATAGTTCTGGACAATAATACAAAGGCGAAGTTTCCCAGGAAAGTTTCATTTTTCAGATTAAAAACCAAATTCTTCCCAAAAAAAGCATTTTGTTTGGCCTCTTCGGTTTTTTCTGTCTTGAATATGAAAGTGATGTTTAAAAGTGCAGGACGTGATCCTGGGGAGGAGAGACCACATGCTAAGAATGGTGGAGTAAAAAATTAAAAACCTGAGGTGTTGGTGGGAGAGATGGTGGAGTAGGAAGCTGGAGGTTCTTAGGTTCCTGAAAGCATTGTTGAGGTGAAGGGTTAGTCTAGACTCCTTGTAAAGATGTCAAATATTCCACTTATTGTCTAAGCCACCGTGGTAGGATTTTCTACTATTCACAGCTGAGTGTATTCTTAACCGAAACCCGAGAATGATTTTTTAAAAATTTTGTATCAAGATTTCCTATGACACATAAACTTAATTTAAATCTGGTACTCTGGAGGAGGCATACATTTCTTTGGGTTATGACAGTCATTAATGCATAAAATGAGAAGAATTTCATGTTGTTCATTCCAGATACAATTTTTTGCCTTAGCAGAAATTGAACAGCAAAAAAATATATGAAAATTTAGTCAAGAAGTACTGAAGACCTAAATCTTCTTTCTTTGGTGTTGGTTTACTTGTAGAAGGTCCAATGAACATAGACTGAACTGTACCTGATTCCAGAAGTTTCAGGCTCAATCCAGATATATTACTGTGTTTAACTCCAGGCTTATTAAATGGAATTCCTAGGACAACCTGAAATTTGGTGTGAGAATGAGACCACTCTCTCTAGTATAATGAGTCCAGCTCTATTTCACCTGTTACTTTTGGTTCCTAAGAAATAAATGTAAGTTATAAATGTGGGGTAGCATCCAGCACTATCCAGAAAATCGTACAGTGATGGTCTGAGAGTGCAATCAATCTCCCTGTTTACTCTGGGGCGGGTGGTACTTTGTGGCTAGAAATAGAAACCAACTCTGGCTGGTTTCAACAGAAAAGATTTTATTGAAAGGATGCTGGGTAATTCACAGAATTGCCAGACTAGATGGAGAATCAGACATGGGAAATGGGCAGGAACCAATGGAGGTGATGAATGACAACCAGAGCCAAACTTCCATCTGGGCCAGTCTGTCAGGGATGCTTTTGTTGTCACAGGGGACAATGCAGCTGTGCTGGTTCTGGATAGTGCCACCAGCCCAGCCCTGGGAACCATCTCTGGCTCGACTGTGATGGAAAGAGAGAAATGTTCCCACCATCTCTGGAACAAAATTGTCCTCTGACCCAGCTTCTTTGCTCACTTGCTTCAAACTCTTGGGCATCAGCATCTGATTGTTTGAATCCAACAATAAGATTAAATAACAATTTTAAAAAATGAAAAGGGGACTAGATTTAATACTTACCATGTTCCAAATCATGTCTGACTTACTCCCTTTTCCCTAGATTGTTTTATTAAATATGGGATAGTGGAAGAAAAACGCAAACAAAGTAATTTAAAAGCTATGAAAAATGATCAGTTGTTGAATAATTAAATAAAATAATCAAAGAATGCCAAAGACTTTGGTGTATTACGCATATAGAGCAAGAATCTAAAAGGAGACTAGTGCATCTGTTGGAGTGATTTGGATGTGAGCACAGTGCTGATGCAGAAAAAATAAACAACTAACTTAATTTTCTCCTCCACCCTGTTGTAGGCAACTCAATCGCATGAGTCTTTAAAATCCCCATGGTGACTGGGTATCCAGACTTATTTAAAAAAAAAAATACAATTAGATTAAACAATTTAGAAACCCATGCTCCCCTTTTCCCAATACCTTTGCACTGTTATTTATACAGTTTGGTGTCTTTTGCAAATTGCTTGTGCTTTTAGCTTTACTTCCTCAAGACGTTTTCCCTTCCTTCTGGTTAATTTTGATTTAAGCTTCTTTTATTTTCCAGCACTTCACTTAACTGAGTTCACATGGTGTTCTGAGTAAGAACTTACTGTTCTGTCATCTGGATGACTTCTGTTTGGGTGGGAGAGTCACAAAAGTTTTTACCAGAGAAGAAGCTTGACTAAGTTTGCATTATTCATGT
The DNA here is from genome assembly GCF_014108245.1 of Pipistrellus kuhlii. Taxonomy (NCBI): domain Eukaryota; kingdom Metazoa; phylum Chordata; class Mammalia; order Chiroptera; family Vespertilionidae; genus Pipistrellus; species Pipistrellus kuhlii. Next base: position 180,189,589 of record NW_023425529.1, on the reverse strand, counting down.
GCAAAGCCAATTCACAAATGCTTAGAGTTAGAGAGAAAGAAAACCAAGAATTTGGTCTCAGGGCCTCTCCGTAGACCTGAGGAAGACAAATGGCCTGGAAGATTTTTGGTGTCAGATCTGAACTCTAATCCGTCAAGGAGAGATATTTGCAAAACTGGGTGGTCAAAACAGCACCCTAGGAATTTTCAGAGTTGCATTCTTCAATAGGAGAGCCTGAGAGACAATCCAAAGAAATGCTCACCCACAAGCATTTTAATACAAAATGATGCAATTCAGAGAAAAATTGGAAACAGCCAATTTCTGAGAATTATACACAATGAACTGTGGTGTGACCATTATTTGTGTTAACACCATTAAATGTTTTAGGAAATTAGGTTTGTTTGACTAAAATGAGAATTCTTTCTTTTCCCAAATGACTAGTTCCTGTCTATATTTGCACAGTATTCTTTCATTGTGTTAATCACATATATAATTTCTTTATTGTCCATCTTCCTCCACTAAGTTTGTAAGTTTTAGAGGGCAGGAACTAAGTCTACTTTGTTAACTCTGGGCTCCTGTCACCTAGCAAATGCTTAGCACATAGTAAGTCCTTCATTATTTGTTGATTGATTAGCAAATAGAATCATGGAGACAAATGAGTTCTATTTAGAAAATTTATCCTGAAGATAGGCACTGACAGTAGAAGGCAGAGTATGTAATTCTTCTAGTTAACTTGCTCTCATTTCTTGACTCCTCAAGGCTCTTGCTAGTTTGACTCACTTCCATGATTCTATGTCCAGTTTGTGATTTTCTACTGCAAATCGTTGGAAAGGACTAACTCTTGTGTATAAATATTCATTATTTGTATAAATAATAGATACTTTTATTATTTGTATAAATATTTATTATTTAGACTAGAAGCCTGGTGCACAGATTCATGCACCAGTGGGGTCCCTCAGCGTGGCCTGCAGCGATTGGGCTAAAATCAGCAGTCCAATGCTGCCTCTGGCTCTGCTGTGTTTGCTGTGGGTTCATGCCCAGTCAGTCCTGATTGGGAGAGGCTCTCACCACCACAGTGGCACTTGTCAGGCATGAGCCCTGCCTGGCACCTGTCAGTCAGCTGAGGGGCGCTCTTGCTGTGGGAACACACTGACCACCAGGGGGAATCTCCTGCATTGACTGTCTGCTCCCTGATGGTTAGTACAAGTCATAGTGACTGGTCAACCAGTCATTTGGTTTCTCAGTCACTTTAGGCTTTTATATAGATAGAAGTTGTTCACTGTTGACTGATCTGGGGGTCTTGGCTACAAACATTTGAGTTTGGTATGAATCTAATTGACTCTGGAATTAAGAGTTATCTAGAGCAGATGTTAAGCCTACAATTGATATCTATATAGTTACATATAATTGGCCCTAACATACTTATATATTATACGTATATTACATATAATTGAAATTCACTGGACTTGAGACAATCAGTCTGAAGCCAGAGCAAGTCCCTCTTTCATGGCTACTCTTGGATAAGCTGAACTTTCACAGCACAAATACTAAGATCTTCATTAATATATCATATTTATTGAGTGATGAGGATTTTAACTTTTGTATATTTTCTATAACACTAAGTTGAGTAATTATTATTACTGATAATAACAGTGAAATAGTTTTAAAGTATTATGTAATACTAGAGACCTGGTGCATGAAAATTCGTGCACTTGGGAGGGGGGCCCTCAGCCTGTCCTGCACCCTCTCACAGTCCAGGACCCCTTGGGGGAGGTCCACCTGCCAGCTTAGGCCTGATCCCTGGGGGAAGTGGGCCTAAGCAGCAGTCGGACATCCTTGGTGCTGCAGAGGAGGCAGGAGAGGCTCCCACCATTGCCACTGCACTCATAGCTGTCAGCCCAGCTTGTGGGTGAGGGGAGCTCCCCCTGTGGGAGCACACTGACCACCAAGGGGCAGCTCCTGCATTGAGCATCTGCCCCCTGGTGGTCAGTGCGTGTCATAGTGTCCTGCCATTCCCTGTCATTCCATCATTAGGGTCAATTTGCATATTATCCTTTTATTAGATAGGATATTTACCTTTTTATAAAAATGATGATTTTCTTGGATTGAGCATCGAGGCAAATAATGAAATGATGCAACTGGTGAAATAATGTGTACAAATAAAAAAAATATTTCCCTTTTACAATTTTTGTACTTTACTCCTTTATGTGGTTCCTACAGAATACATTAGTAATGGTGTGCATGTGTGTTTCATGGTTGCTTATATAAAATGAGACTTGATAATCTGAGAACAAAATAGAATTGCATTAAAAATAGAACCAAGAATAGTGAAAGAAGTTAGGTCACTTTAATAGCACCAATTGGTGCCTGTAAGACAACATTAAAAACCCAAATATGGCTATTTGCCATATGTTGAATGCAGGAGCACAATGGGGTTTCCACGTTCATTTATTTTTGGTGTCCACTTTAATGAGCCTTAGGATGGGACAAAGCACCTTTAATCTACTGTCTTTTAAGGCAGGCCCTTTGGATCACATGATGACAATAGCATGAAATGGTCTCAATAAAACAAAAATTGATTGGATTTCAGGAACATTTCATTCAGAAATTCTTAAGGTGAAATTGATAATTTGGTAAGTCAATATCAGTTGAATGTTGGGATATCATGGATCTCTTTTTATTGGATTTTGAGAGCATGGAGGACAGAGATAGGTAATCATATCCTTCTGAATTTCCTGCTTGTGACAAGATATAACCATGGAAATATTGATCTGCTAGGGGAAATAGTATTTTCTCAACTTTACCAAGCTATACAGAGTCAAGAAATAGAATAAAACCTATTAATATCTCCTCTCTTACAAGTTTTATATTTCTTTAACTGCTAACTCAGATACTCTAGTAACATTAGGGTGAACTCAGTAGAGGTTTTTTCCCTCTAAATTATATTCACAGGGATCCATTAAGATAGATTTCACTCTCCCGGAAATATAGGAAGCTTTTGGAAACTATCTGTAGGTTTCTTTTTGAAGAACACTGTAGAGGCTATTGTGATCAGCCACCTACAAACTTGTGATGGTCCTGTTGAATCAATTTCAAGGTGATACCTTTAGAGAATAGTTGAAGAAATGTTCTGTTAGGATAAAGATTTAATTCCAAAAGTGAGATGACAAAGACCAACAATATCAAAAGATCCAAGTAGGGCAGCACACGTCTAACTTAAAATGGGGATAATAGTGCCAAGTAGAAAGAAAAAAATGTAACCGCGCTTAATGTTTTGTACAATATAGGCATATATGGTTCTGCTTAATCTGTTAAATATATATAGGTACTATGCTAACTATATATGAGGTACTATAAGTGGTTTTCATCCTTAAATTCTATATATGATAGAAAACACAATATTTAGGCTTTGCACATGTAAATGAAAATGAAGAAATGAGAGAATGGAATGGATAGCTACTTTTATAAAACTGATTTTTTTATTTGAATTGATTGGAAAGTGACACTATTTCTCTACTTTTCTTGATATATATAGAAGAGGTTTAATGGTAAAATATTCTCAAAAGAAGATGAATTTTTCATGCATTTATCAGTTTGATAAACAATTCTGAGGATAAAAGTTGAGTATTCTTAAACATCATTTATTAAGGATATTTTCCTCTAAAGTTCTTTAATAAGTTATATAAGTTACAAGAGGTTGTTTAATGTCAGGAAGCATAATTCTTAAATCTCAAGACTTTTACTTAAATTTGGATATGCAAAATATTCTTCTGCACTGATACTGTAATACTCTCTATGTACAATTAGGAAATAATTGAGGACACTTTTATTACCTTAGTATTCTTCAATTTAATTTTACACATAATTTGTTGATTGTAGATTAATGAGTCTTGGTCATTGTTTGGCTTTACATAATTCCTCAATATACTTTGCCTAAGAAACCATTTTACAATATAATTCACATCAGAAATGCTACCAATCTCATTCTAGCAGTTGGCCCAAGATTCTGCACACATTTTTCCAGTGTGCAGTGAGGCAAAGGTAAATGAAATACTATACAGTGGATAGAATTGGCATGGGATAAACCCAAAGTCCTATTGGGGTATGGAAAAGCTTCAGGCTGGGTCAAATAGGAGCTCACAACATTTCAGTAGAGGAAAGATAAATTTCACACAGACAGTCCCCACCCCCTCTATTTAATAAAACTTTAATGAAATTCTGTGGGGTGATTGGATTGGCAGTGTATAGAGTATCGTATAATCTTTTGGGAATTAATTATTCCTAAATGTGATGTGAAGAAATTTCCTTAGAGCTTCCGTTTTCTCCAGATAGCTATAAAATGCACTATGCTTGATTACAAGGATGCACAATGACTTTTCCATATTCAACTGTTTTTTAGGCAGAACTCAAATTTTAACCAGTAATGGATTCCAGTGACTAGAAATGGGATTGCCTATGAACAGTACTCCAATAGATGGTTCCACTGCTTATAATCAGAGTAGAATGGACAGTGATCACAGAAATACTTTGATCGGTTGATACTTAATAAGTAGTTGAAATGTTAAATGAAAAGGTGTGTAAGATAACTTCTAACTTCACCATCTTCATTCTCTTTCATATCCCCAGTAGATATTCTGTTTCTCATCCTTTCCTTTCCCATCCAAGGCCCGGATTTGCACCATTTGAAATCAGGTCTCCATAAACACATCTGAGACTAAGGGGAAAGACAAGAAAGTGAGGGTTCCTTGAGACTGTTTGTCTTGATTTTTGGACTGAGATAAAACTGTGCGCCAACTGTTTTCCTTCAGTCTGTGGTCCAGTTCCCTGGTGGAGTGGCCTTTCGGTGGAAAGCCAATTGGTGAAAACACAGTGAGAAGACAGAAGAACGTCTCTGAAGGTTTGTTTACCTATCACAGTGGTTCTAAAAATGTGCTCTATGGTCCTTTGAGGGTTTCTGAGAGTAGCTTTCAGGAGATCTGAGAGTTAAGTCTATTTTCATTGTAATACGAAAGCATTATTTTCCTTTTTCACTAATATTTATACCAGGGATACAAAGGCAATGATGGGTAAAACAGCTGGTACCTTCGTACATGCAAGATGAAGGCAGTAGCAAGCTGTAGTGGTAGTTACTGTAATCTTCATTGCCATACTTGCATTAAACACACACACACACACACACACACACACACACACACACACACGCCTAGTTTTGCTTAAGAATATTCTTGATGAAGCAGTAAAAATTATTGATTTTATTAATTTCAATCTCTGAGTACATGTCTTTTTAATATTTCTGTGGGAAGAGATGAGAAATACACATAAGGTGTCTCTACTGCTTATCAAATTATGATTGTCCTAAGGAAAAATCTTACAGCAACTGTTTGAGTTGCAGGTTGAATTAGCCCATTATTTCATAGGATAGCACTTTTACTTGAAAGAATAACTTACAGATGGATTATGGCCAATCAGAGTTGCATACTTGCTACACATTTTTTTAAAAAAATGAATAAAGTGATTGTGACCCCTCAAGGAAAGGAACTAATAATGTTTGTTGTCAGTGGAAATTAGAATTTTGAAAATCTTGTGTCTGTTCCTGTGAACTTGACTTTTCCCCTAATACTTAAAAGCTTTTCTGTGGCAATATTAAATGTGATTTTTAAAACTATTAACTAATGAAATGTGTCAATATTTGGAAGATTTATATATCTCATAAGTTAATATTTTCCACATGGCAATGCATGACATTATAAAATCATGCCTAGAGAAAAATGCATTCAAATTGTGAGAGGGAGCTGGGAATTTTAATATAGCAGAGTATATAGATTTCACTGGTATGGTTTCAGATTCCACATTGTCACTATCCTTTAAAAACTACTAATTGCCAAATTTGGGTGGAGTAGTAAAAAAGACCATCCATAATGATCTGAAAGGGCAATTAAAATGCTCATCCTGTTTCAGACATGAGTGAGGAGGATTTTGTTGACACACTTATACCAATCCAGTTGTTCAGCTCTTTTATTGTCAGACACTAGTACAGAGAGTTGCAAAGTGCAAAATAATACCTTTCTTCTTTTTACTTTTTTTTTGGGGGGGGGAAATGTTGATATTTTTGAATGACAATATATTCTATATGTTAACATGCATTAGGTTACTATTGTCTTTAAATAAATAACAATAAATATTTAACATTTTCTTGTATTAATTTCTAGCACTGTAAGTATGGGTAGATACTCACATAAACAAAAGCTTCTGTGGTCCTCAGTATTTTTTAAGAATGTGAAAAAGATGTCCTGAGACTATGGAGTTTAAAAACTGCTACTCTATCCAGATATTTTGGGAAAAATTTTAGAGTAAATTAAACAAAAAATTGTCTCATTTTAATATGCCACAATGTTATCAAGTCTAAGACCAAAGAATAATTTTGTAATATTTTCCTTTTTTTATTCATAAACCAAATTTTATGTCATTTGCCACAAAATTAAGATTCATTTTTGTTAAGTTCCAAATGATTTCTATAATTATCATTTTGTAAGATATATATAATTATGTAAATTACAATGAGAAAGATATCCTAATTAACAGACTACACAGATTGTCTTTGGAGGTAGTTTTCATTGGTTTGTTTATTCCCTTGTTTAAGTCACCTATAGTGGAAACTATGGGTGCTCAGATCCCTTTGCTGTACTGGGCTCCCATCCTACACGTATGTGGGTGTCGACTGCTGAGGGCCCACAGCTTCAGTCTTTTTGAAGGATTGCCCTTCACCTATGGGAGCTGCCTTGCCCAGGAGGTTATGTGTCACTCTCGGAAGGTGGCTGCCAAGGTTTATATACATATAAGTGTAATATGCAAATTGACCATACAGCAGAATGACCAGTCTTCTATGAGGTGCACTGACCACCTGGGGGCAGACACTCAACACAGGAGCTGCCCCCAGCCCACAGGCCCCAATTGCCCCAGGGGTACCAGGGGTGAGTGGTGGCAGCGGTGGGTGGGACCAGCCGCCTGTAGCCGGGAAAGATGGCCCTGATCGCAAGCCAGGCCTACACACCCTATCTGTGCACAAATTTTGTGTTTCGGGCTTCTAGTGTGGTATAAAGGGCCAGCCCTTGCCTGCAAGCAAGACGCACTCTAGGCAGGACCTACTTTGTGGTGCAACTTTTATGGTCCAGAGCTTCTCATGGTTCAGGCTGAAGCTAGATCACAACAAAAATCACTTCCTTTTTGGCTCTTTCTCTCTCCCTATCCTGTCTCCTCACCTTCTTTCAGATTCCTCCTGGAATCAATACCTCAGAGCCTGGGACAAGCATCCTTCTCTTAGATACCCCACCTTAGACATCACTGTAGACAAATTTCATTTGTTCTCCGGGGTGAGGTTGTAGGGAGCGCAGATGGTGCATTTTGGGTACTTGTGTTGAAATCAGTGGAGTGAGGATGTGCCCACTACAACCATCAACCTTTCATTCTACCTCCTAATGAAAACTGTAACTTTATAAGCTGAATTTCTGTTGTCATTCAAATGATGAGCATGGGGGTTCATTACAAAAACGAAGTATGACTATTCGACCTGTGCCAAGGGGCCAGCTTTGCTCATCATTGTTTCTGTATTATTCATATGAATATTAATGGAAAAAGGCAAATCATGGTTCTGAAATGGGATAATATGTTCCCCGGGAGACATTTATCAATTTTTAGTTGTCACAAATGGGAGGAAGATGCTATTGGCTTTGTTGGCTAGAGGCAGGGATTCTGTTAAACATCGCACAATGCAGAGAATACTACCTAAAACAAAGAAGTAGCTGGTCCTTCATTTTAATAATGCGGAAGCTGAGAAACTTGATTGAAATAAGAAAAAAAATTCTAATACAGTGTTATTAATGGTGTAAGGCCTTCCCATAAAGCTATTTGGTAACTCAGACTTTATAATGCTTGTCCCCCTTAGGAGAAGATCTAGTAATGTGTGTTTTCTTTTTCTTGTCTCAGCTCCAAGCAACTCATGGGAGAAAATAATCAATTTCAACACCCCCGCAATCTGCCCCTGAAATTGGCAAAAGTAATGAAGGCAGAAATTCTGTTTGTTAGCTTCCAAGTTCTGGTTTATGTCAAATTAATTTAACTAAAACGATGAGACCAAAACTTTTAGGCAAGTACATTTCTCATTTCCTCATGTTTTTAAGACGCAGCCCTGGAGAAAATGTTCGACAGGCGATAGCTTTTATTCTCGGAATTTTATGGGGCCATTCTCAGCACTGAGCATATTAACACGGTTAGCACAAAGCCACTGTGCTCACCGTAGTTCATGAGATAATTGCCTTTGAGACCTTTCTGTTCTGGTTTAAATAAAAATGAATACTTTGAAGTGTTAGGATGCACTTAATTTTTAAAGAATAAAACATTCATACTAATCAATTAATCCATTAGCCTCTGCCTTTGACCTTGAATGGCTCCTGCTGACTGCCGTGTATTTATCATGGAAACCATGGACTGTTCATTTCTTCTCATTGTGAGCGGGGCTACTTGTTGCTGCCAGATATTTTTTTCCTCTAACTTGTTTTTGTCATAATGATACGTCCACTGCATGCTATTCTTTTTGACTCCAGGCATTTTCTGATTTTTTTTTTTTAAAGAAAGCTGTTTCTTACCACCCCTTCCGCTATAAAAGTTCTAATGATTTGTCTTCACTCGATTCTATCCCCAAATCGGGGAGCAAAGCTCCTTTTGGTTTTCTTGTTCATGACTGTGTTTATGTATGAACTGGCTCACTTTTACCATAAAAGACTACTTGGCAATGGGCCTTTTGGCTCAAGTGTTTGTCTTTTGTTCTGTCTCTAGTATCTGTCCTGGCCCAAGTTCAAGCCTGCCCTTGAGCCTCTCCTTCTGTGATGTGTCCTGTCTTTGCAGGTAGGAACTCTAGGTGTCTGGTCTTCAGCCAAATATTCTCACCCAGAGTAGAACTGGCCCCACGAATGCCTTTGATCCTGTCCTTAAAGAAGCTCCTCTTCAGCGCCTCTGTGTTACTGTGGATTACATATTGCAAGAGTTTGGGTAATGGATGAAGCATGAACATGTTCCAGGCATTTTGAAAGGAAATATACTCTGTAAGAATCGAACGGTGGTCACATTTTTATTTCCCCTGCAAGACATTTTTCAGTCACGGCCTTTCAGCAAATTTGCAAAGAAAAGATGATAAATACAAATGGAGTCACGGTTATTTCAGTGCTTTGAAATGTCTTTTTTTTTTTTTTTTAAGCAAAGATTTGCAGCTTGAAACGTTGACAATCTAGCACTTTCTCCCTTTATCTCTCTACATGATGGGTTTCTGTAGCACTTTCTATAATAGTTCACAATTCAGAAATGAATTAGAGACCATTACATTTCCTATATTATCTAAAATGTGCACTGCTGATACAAAGCTTACCTATACTAGTCATACCTCTAGCTATGGTTTGTGAGGTAACGTATACATTATAGATGTTTGTTAAGGTTGGAATGATATTAGAAATATTTTTGTAAGTCTGACAGTATGTCACTATGGGAATCATCGATAAACTGTATTAGAAATAAAGTGTATTACACACGGATGATTAGCTATGAACCCTTGAGACAAAGACTGTGTCTTTGCCATATTGTACATTCTCTTCTCTCACTATCTTTAGCAAGGAATACACTTTACTATGTAAAGATTTGTTGATTTAAAAGTCAATGCATGGCAATCTTTCCAATCCATTTCTCCCCCCAGCAGCGTGTTGATTTGGATATTGCTTATTTTGCATTTCTTCCTCTTTTCCCTCCCAGACAAGTGATCAAAGGCAAATGATGGATGGTTGCTCAACTTCTTATACATGCAGCCTGTTTTAGCACTTCTTCATACCGGACTCTCATCGCTGGTGTTGATTGATGTTATGTTATTTACCAGACAGTCAGGGGCTACTGGTTTCTAGCGTTCAAGGTGAAACATGAGGCGGTGAGCAAGGCGGAGAGTTCCTTCTGCTGGGGCAGGCTAATGGCCTATCACGGACTGTGCATGCTGGGAATACTTCCTATGTTCTGAGGCCAAGTGTACGTGTGAGATAATGTTTCTATCCTTTTGAGAATGTAAGTTAGCAGATTTTCACCTTTAGAAGGGGGATTTGGGATGATTGGTCTTGAATGTCTGCTTGCTGAAAACACCAATACTGGTCCATAACTGGTATTTAGGAACCAGATTCCTCTTTCTCTTTCCCTGTTTTGCCAATATTGTTGCATATCGGCACCTACCTAGTGTTTGTGCCTGAGAGTGTAGATTTGTTGCTTGTGCTGCAGAGCCAGAGAATGCAGCATCTATGTCATTGATGTTCTCTGAGGACTTAACATAGTATTGGTTACGTGCTGAGAACAGAATTCCTGAGTGTTTTTGCGGTTGCATGAATGACAGACAATGAACTACCTGCATTCTAATTTGTCAGTCTCACTTTGTCTTTTCATTTTGAGAAAATGAGAGAGGGCATCAAACATTAGTTAAAATATAATGTATGGACTCTGGATTTAGCTTTGTAGATTGTTGTTTGCTTTGGTTATACCATGATTACACCATGATGACAGAGAGATTTTTGTGAATCAAAGCAAAAATAGAAAATATATGTGCAGGTTGAAGTAAAACACAACCTTTTGATGGGGTAAGTCTTGGGAATAATAGTTCCATTTGGCTCTACTTTGCTAATCTAGAACTTTGAATTTCTTTACAGTCCCTTTTTAGGTCATATTTTAATTTTATGTTTTTTTTTCAATAACAAATTAATTGAGCATTAAAAACATCAATCGTTTTTGGATAATATAGCATTTCATGTAATCAAGCTTAGATTCTTGAAAGCAAAGCAATGCAAACAACTCAGAATTTCCATAAGATTGATATAAACAAATGAAATATCATTTGTTGATTTTTAAATGAACTTTAGATTGATTTGTTTTCCAGTAGAAGACCCTTTTCTAGGCAGGCTAGACGGAGCATTTGCTAGTATTCCCAGGAGTTTACAACCGAGTGAAATTCATATTTAATGTGCCACTAATCAGGCATGTATAGATTTAAAAGCTGTGAAAATACTGAAATAATCTAATATGAATTTATCATCAAGTTCACAAAATGAAGAACACTGGTTTTGTTCTATTTTAAGGAAATACTATCATAACATAATGAACTGTATACAACATTAAAGCAGCATTTGGTAAATAAATAAATTGTCAGGTATGTAGTTACAGGTTCAAAGAAGGACTAAGGCCAAGGAACTTTCATACAGTGGATAAGAATTTATAACAAGTTCTAACAGCGCTGTAAACTGCTTAAAAATACTTAATGAGATTGCTAGATTTATTAATGGGGACTTTTAAAAAAAATTGGCAATAAAACAATAGCATTTGTTTAAACAGAAAAATAAATAATCTCCTCTGCATTCCTTCTTTTGAAAGGAAACAGCCACGTTATGTGTGTTCTCATAGTTTTATGCTGAAACCAGGCACCTTTTCAAAAACTGTCAAGTTTAGTGTTTCAAAGACATGTTGAAGAAACAATATAGTGGGTACATAAATAAACATGCTGATTGTGTAAACACTGCTTCTAGTTTTACTTAGGAGGTTTTAGAGCTTCTGAATGGAGTATGGTTTTAAAGGTTAAATATTTAAAGTCAAAGTTTTCCTTTTGGAATAATGTATATAAGAAGTGATCTTAAGATTTTTCCCTTGTCTAGGTAAGAATTCTGGTCAATTCAGGAAATGGAGTTCAATCCCTATTTTTTAAATTTCTAAGCAAGAGTATAAAAAATTAATCCAAAATATTATCCATTGATATAAGAGTTTAAGTTTAATTGTTTCAAAATAGAAGAAAATTCGGTTATCAAGCTAAGCTGGTTCTTAAAACACTCACCATATTTCCACAATGACATAGTGACGTGAAGAGACACTGTTTTTTTCACTCAAATAACTTGTCATTTGATTGATAAAACTAGATTAGTATACAAAGCCATTAGGGGAAATAAATGAGTAAATAGTCAAGTAGTAATTAAAGCTTTGAAGAATATATCTCAGATTCTATCGTGTTGTATGTCCTCTAGGAAGCTCAGATCATTTTATGTTCCATTGGTTTTAGCTTGACTTAAAAATTAAACAAACAAATCCAATCAACAATGACAAGGGGGGGTCCCTCTACCCTTTGGCCAAACAAACAAATAAACAAACAAAACCAACAATAAAAATAACAACAACAAAAACAACAACAACAAAGCGCTCGAACAAATGACTTGAACAATTTTAAAACTGAGTTTGTGGGCTTGTAATTAAATTTAACTTCACTAAAAATGACAAAATAATCTCAACGGACAGGATTGTTTTTAATGAGGTTAAATTCACTAACATAAGAATTGACCATTTTAATGTGTACAATTCAGTGGCATTTTAGGACATTGTTGATGATGTCCATCCATCAAGTCCATTTGGTGCTAAAACATTTTTATCAGCTCCAAAAGAGATTCTGGACCCATTAAGCAGTCCCTTTTCATTTTGCTCTCTTTAACAGCCCCATCAACAAAGAGCCTGCTTTATGGCTCTGTGGGTTCACCTAATCCAGACATTTGCTATAAATGGAATCATACACTATATAATCTTTTGTGTCTGGCTACTTTCACTTAGCATAATAGTTTGAAGGTTCATCCATGTGAAAGCATTTATCAGCACTTCATTCCTTTTATGACTGACTAATATTCCATTGCATGGATAAGTCCTTAACAGACAGATAATATTCTCTTCAATACATTGTTTTTCACTTTCTTGATAGTGTTCTTGAACATATTTTAATTTTGATGAAGGCCAATTTATCTATTTTTTTTTTTAGTTGACTGTGCTTTAGGTGTCCTATATAAGACTTTATTGCCAAATCCAAGGTCTTCAATATCTCACTGTTTTCTTTTAATTTTGGAATTGTTCATTTTTAGTTCATAAAAACACAACTGCTTTTAGCCCGTTGATCTTGTAACTTTGTCGAATTTATTAATTCTAATATATTTTTGTGTGACTTCTTTAGGATTTTCTACATATAAGATCATGTCATTTGTGGAAAAAAATAGTTTTACTTCTTTCTTTCCAATTTGTATGTTCTTTTATTCCTTTTCCTTTTCTTTCTTTTTTGTTTTGTCTTTTTGTTAATCCTCACATGAAGATATTTTTCCATTGATTTTTAGGAAGAGTAGAAGAGAGGAGGAAAGACAGAGAGAAACATCGATGGGAGAGAAACAAACATTAATTGGTTGCTTCCTACAGGAGCCTGGACCAGGGCCCGGGCCAGGGAAGAGCCTGCAACCAAGGTACATGCCCTTGACTGGAATCAAACCCAGGATCCTTTGGACTGTAGGCCTACTCTCTTATCCACTGAGCCAAACCGGCTAGGACTCTTTTTCTTGTCTAATTACACTGGCTAGAACTTCCAGTACAATGGTGAATAGAATTAGTGAAAACAACTTCTGTTTGATTATTGATCAGAAAGTTTTCAGTTTTTCACCATGTATATGATGTTTGTAAGCTCTGAGTTTTTAATAAATGCCCTTTATTAGAATGAGGAAATTTACTTGTATTCCTTGTTTGTTAAATGTGGTGTGTGTGTTTTTTAATCATGAAAGGCACTGGACTTTTTTCAAATGCTGTTTGTGATCACTGGAAATGGACAGTGATCCTCCCCCCATTCTATAATGTGGCGTATTATATTGATTGCTTTTTGTATTTTGAGCCTCTGTTACATTTATGGGATAAATTCCACTTGATCATTGGTTATAATTCTTCAAATATGCTTCTGGATTTGGTTTGTTATTATTTTCTTGTGTATTTCACATCAATATTCATGAAGCATATTAGTTTATGGTTTTCTTTCTTTGAGATGTCTGTGGCTTACTATGAAAATAATTCTGATCTATTAGAGTGAATGAAGAGGTATTTCTTCTACTTTTGGAAGAATTTGAGAAAGATTGGCATTAATTCTTCCTTAAATGGTTTGTAGCGTTTACCAGTGTCGTCATCTTTAGAAGTTCATGTTTTATGAATAGGCAATTGAAGGTATGAAAATTTAAATGGAAATGTTTGAGATTTGGCAGTAATAAAAAAATCACAAACTCTACCCCTTTCTGTCAAAAGAATAGCTCATACCACTTTTAAAATGAAATGATATATTTAGAAATATAGGAGGGGAGGATGAAAATAATTTTATACCATATTTAAAGCTTAACTTCTATTAGGTAGACTCTACACATATAAAATATGTTGAAGATATGAGGTACTTATTCAAATAAATAGGAATATAATTGAGAAATGAGTGTTGTAATGTATTCTGACACCTACCTTGATTTTCCATTTCACTTAACCACACACAAATAATCAGAGTTACTTTTAATTGGAAATCTGTTTAAACTAGAAAGAGAAAAATATTTTACAGTTTTATTTTTTCAGTTAGACTCATTTTTCTGAGATGTCAAGTTAATGTTTTTAAAAAGCTTTCCAAAACACACACACACACACACACACACACACACACACACACACACACATAATAGCAATATATAGAATAGTTGGTCATTCAGATAACCAACTAATTAGATTGAAAATACAGAGCTATGGTTTATGTGTTACATATAAATCTCCTAGATACTTATATTGAATTATCATCATGAATATTAGTTTCAGAAAGAATGTTTGAAAAGACACATGGAAAGTAATGTTTTTAAGGTTTTGCGTGATGAGGGTGGACAGCCATCAGAATAACACAACTGCACACCAATTTATTTTTGAGTGGGTGGAAATGATATTAATGTTCCTGTCAGAATTAAAGAGATACAGAAGCAAAGACTAACCTTTAGAGGCAGGAAATTAGTAATTTCACCACCTCTTAACATAAGTATACCATACAAAAAGCAGTATATGTTGCTTGCAATTTAAAAAATGTAAGCACCCTGAATTGGCATAATGTTTGGGTTATTGGAAGCTCTTTCAGAATAAAACATTTAGGGGTAGCTCCTGGGTGAATTATACTAGAATTTCTCAAGATAAGGGATTTGTATCAGAAGATTTGACTTACTATGACATTTTATGTAGTTTTTGTATTATTAAAACAACTGTGAATATCTTTTGAGCATTCTTTTCTGCGTGTTATCTAGTAGTAACATATGTTAGCCCTTGGACTTTAAACTTTTATAAACGAATTCACTCACTAGTTGGAATGTCTAGCATACATACAGGCAAGTGTTCAGTAAATACATATTGAATGAATAATCATATAGTGAAGACAAAGCATGAACTAGACAGAATCATTAAATTTTAGAGTCATGTTATGAACTATGGCCATTTAGATCTGGAATCTTAACTTGCCTAGACTTAAGTTTCCTTGAATTAAGGAGTTGGGATAGTCTATTTATTAAGTCATTCTAGCTCCTAAATGCTATGACATGGGTTCAACACTAGACTTGTTAGTACCTTTTCAACTGAACTCAATTCTCAATGTCTTACATCAAATCTTATAAGAAATAAGACACTGAGCATCTCAATTTATTTTCTTTACTTGAATTGCTATAAATGTATTAAAATTAATCACCTGTAAATGCAGGTACTATACTCAGACATTTTCTAAGTATCATATATGGTCTCCACTCTCAAGGAACTTATAATCTAGTATAGAAAAAAGAAATGTACAGAGTAGGGTAAAAGTAGATTTACAATTGTTTGTATGGAAAATAATAATGCTAGAATAAATTCTGTGCCTCACGTACTCACAACTATAAATCTATCTTTGCCCACCCTGCATACAAAGTGATGCAACTAACACAAAGAAATAGGGAGAAATGAACAGTGTTTCATAATTTCTTTGTTGTGAGTCTAGATTTAGTTAAAACTTGAAATGAGTATATTGCAGAGATAATTTCCTATTGAATCATAGCCATGATTTTTAAAATATATATTTTTATTGATTTCAGAGAGGAAGGTAGAAGGAGAAAGAGACAGATACATCAATGTTGAGAATAACTGATGGGCTGCCTCCTGCATGCCCCACACTGGGGGTCAAGCCCACAACCCAGGCATGTGCCCTGACTGGGAAATGAACTACAGGTTCATAGGTGGACACTCAACCAGTGAGCCACCCCAATTTTTGTTATACCTTTCCCCTATGCACTTAATGTTTCCCTATATACTTTCTTATGTACTAATGCGCTCCTTCATTTGATTTACTGTTTTTTACTTAAGCAAATGCATATGAGAAGAAGTTTGGATAGAAACCCAAATCATTATATATAGAGATGATTATTATAAAAATAAAAGAATATCATTATTTTCTTTCTGGGTCCTGATGCCTTCATGAAGTTTCTGCACCTGAGACCTGCTCTTCTGTTTATAAAATGGAAACTTACCATACACTGAGGGAGCTTATTAAAAATGTACTGTTCCCAAATTGAGACTTTCTCCTGGAAGGTCTCAGAACTAACTAGAAGCACCAAGAAAGAGCGGGAAGAGGAAAACTGTGGCTGTTGCTGGTGGCTGTGTTTATGCATATTTCTTCTGAAAGGAAGACACTGCTTATCTTCTGTGGAATCTGGAGGAAGCATTGTTAATAGTCTTTCCTTGGCTTTTGTCAGATGTTAAACTTGCAGAGATAATTTGTAGGCTACGTGACTCCCAGATTGCATATCAGTATTAGGGCCACTACCAGTCAGATTTTCCAAGAAAATATAATTGAGTTGGTCTCTCTACCTGAACTGAGTCAAATGGGAAAATGCACTGTTTAAATTCATTTTCTTTTGTCGTCTGTGGTAAATTTTTCCAATGATAAAATGAATTGATTTTGCTGTGTAATCTATGACAGTGGGAGAGGTCAGGCAATAAATAGAGGAAAACCAGGAGCTGAATATGATTTACAATGCTTGCAGCTCACAGATAGCAGTGATAGAAATTTGGGATTTAAACAAATACAGTTTTAAAATTTTAATTTTGTTAAAAACAAGATATACACATTCTAGTCGGTCATAAATAACTATTCCAAGTATACTTAGTGGCCTCTTGCTTAGACATAGTTGTTATTCTTATTTAACATTAATAATCACCGACTGTGCACTTGAATTCAAGTCCAACTATAATCAATGTCATCATTGTCATAGAATAAATTAAAATATTACCTCATTAATGCAGTTTGCCTTTCAACTCAACTAGGTGCCTCACATACATTATATGGCTTAATTTTCACTAAAACTCTGTGACATATATATTATCTTTTTTTTATGATAAAATAGACCCTCATAAGGAGCTTAAAAAAACAATTTATATCAATCTAGCAAGACATTTATTTCTGTTTATTACCTAGGTATCTTTGAGACAGAGTGAGCTCATAAATATTGCATAGTTACATGCAAAATCATAGAACATCTCCCACATGAGATTCATAAGTAGCTCTTCCAATCCTTAATGTTTGGTAATAAAATGCAAATGACAATAAGAAAAGGGCCGGGGCAATTTAATTATTATTTTTAATAACAAATTATAAATGTTTTCTATAGAAAGCAGTGTATTAAGATTTGCAGTCATACATGAGATGGTCATCAGCCATTTTTCAGAATGCCACATTTCAAGTGGAGTTATTAATAATCCCATTTCTTGTGTATTTCAATCTCATTTCACAATGTGAAATTGTTAAGAGACGTAGATTTATCAAATATGGCCCACAATATTACTTGTTTGTCATTACTTCCCTCAGTACATAAGATTTTTTGTTACATGATCAATAGGACAGTCTTCTCTTGAGAGAAGGCAACTAATCTCCCTGCCTACTTTGAGTTGGTTGACATAAAAATATTAAAAAAATTTCTCTGGTTGCTTTTCTTCACTCATTGTCCTTTCTTATCCTCAGACCCCTTTATCAATAAGCCTGCTTCTTCACTGTGGCCTCAAAACATGAAGGCTTACTGGACCATCATCCTCTATAATAAAAGGCTAATATGCAAATTAACTGAATGGTGAAATGACCAGTCACTATGATGTGCACTGACCACAAGGGGGCAGACACTTAATAAAGGAGCTGCCCCTTGGTGGCCAGTGTGCTCAGCCAGAAGCCTGGCTCACAGCTGGTGAGGACAGAGGTGGTGGTGGGAGTCTCTACCTCTGGGGCAATGCTAAGGATGTCTGACTGAAGGCTTAGGCCCTGCATCCTCTGAGGGCTCCCTGACTGCCTTCCCCACCACAGTGCACAATTTTTGTGCACTGAGCCTCTAGTATCTAGATAAAATAGCTGTTATAGTAATGTAACAACGTGACCTCAGTTTGGTCTGGACTCAGAAATTAAAAAACCTGACATGAGGCAAGACTAGAAAAATGGTTCATTCAAAATTATAAAAACTAGAGGCCTGGTGCATGGATTTTTGCACCCTGAGGTCCTTGGCCTGTGCCCTCTCGCAATCTGGGATCCCTTGGGGGATGTTGAATTGTAGATTTCAGCCTGATCCCATGTAGTAGTGTACAAAGTAGCAGGCGGTCAGAGAGGAGCCTGAGCCAGAGTTGGGAGTTTCTCTCACTCATCCAGGCCCCGCTGTACCTGCTGCCACTTGGTAGTGCTGCGGTGGAGGTGAGAGAGGCTTGCACTATCATAGCTGCTCTCACCAGCCATGAGCCCGGCTTCTGGCTAAGTGGTGCCACCACTGTAGGAATGCACTGACCACCAGGGCAGCTCCTGTGTTGTCAGTGCACAGCATAGTGACTGGTCAACTGGTCATTCAGTCCCTTAGGCTTTTATATATATAGATGATTTTGCTAAGAGAAGTGTATTAGTCAGGTTCTCCAGAAAAACAGAGCTAATAAGATTTGCATATATACAGAAAGAGGTCTATTTTAAGTAACTGGCTCATGTGATTGTGGAGGCTTGACAAATCCAAAATCTGATGGGCATGAGTGGAAGGTTGGAGGCTCAGAAAAGAGTCGAAGTGTGATTCTAAAGGCATTCTGCTGGAGAATTCTCTCTTGTTCAGAATTCTCTCTTGTTATTTGGATATTCAACTGATTGGACTAGGCCTACCTACATTACAATCTACTTTACTCAGCGACCACAGATTTAAATGTAAATATCATCCAAAACACCCTCAGACAAACATTCAAAATAATGTTTGTCCAAATATATTGGCACTGTGGCCCAAGCAAGTTGACATATAATTAGCCATCACAAGGAAGAATCCATCTTTGAGGTATATTTTCCTGGAAAATCATTTTATAGTTACATTTAGAGAAAATTCTCAACTGGAATGAAGAGGTTTGAAGTGATGCCTCCAAAGAACTAAACTGTTCTGAATTCCAGGCAATCTCCATATATTTTGCTTTCTTTTCAGAACTATTTGTTTTCTAATTTTAGATTTAGACTGTCATACGCATTTTTATTATTGCTTGTTCTTGGTCTGTGTGTGTCTTGTCTGTCTAGGTAATGATTGAGGTCATTGTTCCCTGGAGATTGAGAGCCAAGTACCAGGGAGGTCCCTGAGGTAGTCTGAGGAAAGGGGGATGGTGGTATGGACTGTGCCATCTTTGTAAGTTATCCTTTGTGTCACTTTCCCCTATTGTTGTAGAAGCTTCAGCAGATCCCCTTACAAATTACAACCCCTTGTTGGTTGTGCTGTGGATGTTAAAGTGGAAAAGGCAACACTAGGTGGAAATACTTCCCGTGAAAGGTCTTCCCTGGACAAGAGTATTGTGGATGCAGATTATAGATAGAATCTTCATGTTTTCCAAAAATTTATATATTGAAATTATAACCTCTACATGAAGGTATTAGGAGATCAGGCCTTTGGGAGATAATTAGTAATAAGGGTGGGGTCCTCTTGAATGGGATTGGTGTCCCTCTAAGAAGTAACAGGAGAGTGTTTGCTTCCTCTCTTGGTCTCTGACATGTGAGGACACAAGGAGAAGATGGCCTTCTGCAGCTCAGGAATCAAGCCCATCAGACACCAGATCTGCATGTTCCTTGATCTTGGCCTTCCCAGTCTCCAGAGTTTGTTGGTTAAACTCCAAGTCTACAATGTTTTTATTTTAGCATCTGAATGGACCCAGACATCATAGCAATGGTGGTTACAGGTGTAGCCAGCACATTCAGACATTGAATACATCTTTACTGTATTTTGTCCCCTCTGCTTTAGGAAGTGC
The DNA here is from genome assembly GCF_014108245.1 of Pipistrellus kuhlii. Lineage (NCBI taxonomy): Eukaryota > Metazoa > Chordata > Mammalia > Chiroptera > Vespertilionidae > Pipistrellus > Pipistrellus kuhlii. The sequence continues at coordinate 180,169,438 of NW_023425529.1, read as the reverse complement.
TATATTAAGGGGACAAAATTAGAACAAAGCAGAACACAATGTCTATGCTCAGGAAATTTGAATTCTAGTGTGGAGATACAGAAAATAAGCAAACAACAACAATAACAAAAGTCAAAGAATAATGAGTGCTGGGAAAGAGAAGCAGAGTATAGTGGTCAGCATATTAGAGAGGCACTATTTTAGAGAAAGAAATTTGAATTGGCTTCTCTCAAAAAGAGAAGACATTGAGTACAGATTTGAGTGAAGTAAGGGAAGAAGTTGTTGGTCTATCTGGGGCAAATGGGAACTGTCTAGGGCAAAAGCTCTAAGACATGATAATATGCCATAATAGTAATGATATGGGGAAACAAGATAGTGGAGCCTCAAGCAGCACTTAGGGCGGGAGATGAGGTAGATTTGACTCCCCCAAACCCTGCTCCCCAGGTGGTGCTATGTAACTAAGTGGGACAGTCTTTGTTTATAGGGTTTTGTTGGGTTAGTAAGGGCAAGTGGGTTAGGGATAACCTTCTCATGTTGGATCAACTGCAGACTTTACTGAGAAATCTGCTCTGGGAACACAAGTGAGACCACAAGTCACCCTGATGTCATCAAAGGCTGATTTTCTGAAAGTACATGCTTACCTGCCAATGGAAAGTGTCTAACTCCCAGCAAGACTGTTAGTCTAGAGAGAGAACCTACTTGGATTTAAAGACAGCATGTGTGTGTGTGTGTGTGTTTAACATCTCTTTACACACCATAAAATTCAGTGCTTTTTAAGGAACAAAACAAATGGTGGCTTTAGAAAACTATTTACTTGTATTTTGTTCCATATCTCTAGTGCATCTCCTGCATTTGAAAATCACAAACATCTTTCCTTCAGATCTTTCTTTGGCTTATTACCCCATAAGTACTGAAAAGTCCAGGCTGTTATTACTTGCAATTGGGGGGCAAATGTCAGCCTCTTTTCTATTATGAGGGAAAATGTGCAATGTGAAAAAAAGGCCTACTTTGGCGCAGATTTATCTTAACCTAAATTGAAGGGTTTTTGTGAAGATTACTGAATTGATGTTTTCAAAATTCTTTGACATCTTCAGTTAAAAACACTAGGGTTATTTTTACTATGATGGTAGTGCTATATTAAGCATACTTTTTCATTCTTTGCTATGGAATTTATTGGGGTGACAGTAGTTAATAAAACCATACAGGTTTCAAGTGTATAATTCTCTAATACATGATTTGCATACTGCTTCATGCTCTCACCACTTAAAATAAAGTCTCTTCCTGCCACCATTTATCCCCCTTTGCCCTTTTCCACCTCCCTCCATGCCCCTTTCCCTTTGTCAATCACCATACTGCTGTCTTGGTTGGGTATTTTAAAAAATATATATTTTATTTAGTTCAGAGAGGAAGGGAGAGGGAGTGAGAGATGTAAAGATCAATGATGTGAGAAACTCATTGATTGGCTGCCTCCTGCAAGCTTCACACTTGGGACTGAGCCCACAACCTAGGCTTGTGCCCTTGACCAGAATTGAACCTGGGACCTTTCAATCTGTAGACTGATACTCTAGCCCCTGAGCCAAACCTGCTAGGGCTTGCTTGGGTATTTTTTGAGTTTCAATCCATCCCACATGGTTAAAATGACACATGTTCTCACTTGAGGTTATGAGAATATTTTGAAATATTGAAGATTTTGAAGGTATACTATACATGCATATAATGCCTTATTAATTTTGAACATAATTTAGGATGGGAGATAAGTAAATATCTATTTCTACCACTTCATTTTTCAACAAAGAATCTTCTTGGCCATTGTCCTCACTGAATCTGAGCTGGGATGTTTCATTATATAGGACATACTGTAGTTATCAAACAAGCATTTCAATAGGATGGGACTGTTCCATTCTATTGCCTTTCTAACCACTCCAAAGTTTCTTGATGCATCCAGCTCATGACAGTAAAGGAAAAACACATACCCAGAAACTAAAAGGCAGCCTTAGGAAATTATGTACACCTCATCTATTAAAGCCTTTTAAACTTGGGGGTTGAGAAAACTTTCTTTTTCTTGTCTTTTAAAGATGTGTGAAATAGTCACATTGACCCACTTAGTGAATCTTGAGCATATTATGCTATGTTAGGTAAGATGTACAGAGAAAGACAAGTATCGCATGATGTCACTTATTTGTGGAATCTAAAAAAACAAACTTATAAAAGGGGAAAGTAAATGGTGGTTGGGGGATGGGGAGGAAGGGTGGATGTCTTAGGGCATACACTTACAAAGAGTAGGAAATAAACCCTAAAGATCTAATGCACAGTGTAGTGAAGATAGCCAATAATATTATATTGTGATCATTAAACTTGCTAAGAGACTAGCACATAATGATTTCAACCACTAAGAGGAACGTTTGAGTTTAAAATCCATTGCTGGCATATTCAGGGATGGGAGGTGAAACTTCAAGTCCTAAGTTATAAGTCTATTGCTATGTAGGCTCTCTTCCTTTTCCCTTTCAGATACCCTCTCCACCCTGCTCTGGAGGTTGACCAATGGGTTTCACATCAATGAGTCTCTCTTGACTTCAGTTGGGTTCAACCTCTAAAGAGAGTGGAAGGAAAGCAGTAAGCTAGCTGCATCTCTCTACAAACTTTCTCTCTCCCCTCCCATCCCAGGACCTCTGTGAGCCTGGAAATGGTAATCGAACTCCACTATTCCTATCTCCAGAATACTGCTCTGACTCTTATGGTTTCCTATCATCTTGCCCTCACCTTATAAATAGTCCCTTTATTACACTTTTGGCAAATTTATTGCCTCCCCACTGGCTGCTTGATACAATCTTCAATCACAAAACTTCCTACTTATTTGGCCCTTGAGCTGATAACATCTGTTATGTATCCATTGTCTTTGAGGTGCAGTACTTATTGCAAGATAATCAGAAAATTTATCATCATTGTGGGACAGGAGAGGAAAAGCAAACATTAATTTGTTTAAAAGAGTATAATTCAAGCATGGTTTTAAATACAAAATTAAGATTTTCAATAAAAATCTTAATCATATGGAATTGGGTATAATTTATTTCCAATTTCAAAAGCACCTTAAAAACAACCATATCTCATGGTTCAGTTGAGTTCAGGTAAAACAAAGATCTGTATGCGAAGACATCTTGAATCAAAGAAGCTGATGGGTAGTTCTGAAGAAAGGGATACTGATATCTACCCTAAAAACAGATATTGACAGCATAACTATACTATAAAATTATGATATGATGATATGAAAACCATAGGAAAAGTAATTCTATTAAAAGTGATCATGGGGCCATTCTTCATTTATCTATTGGTCTGAAAAATATCTTTTTAAAAAAATATATTTTATTGAGACAGAGGGTACACTTACGGATCCCAGACACATTACTAGAACTTTAGAGTTTGCTGAAAACCTAAAAAATATTATACACTGAGTTGATGTGATTTGATATTGCACACACAGTAATTAGATCTGTTATGTTTGATCCAAGGAAGGCTTTCTGACACTGCTCAACTGAAAAATCTTGAATTTTTCAAGGAATGCCCATTAAATTGTATAACAATAAAATACAGACTAGAAATATATACCATCTTTCAGTGTATTTCTTTTTCTGAACCTAATGATTGGGAATACAATTCTAGTCTAGTTCTCATTATACTTTTGAGGTGGAAAATAAAATACAATATGTGTATTCGGAGCACTGTGGCATCTAAGTCAGCAAATGAGAATGGGACTTCTCAGGCCCTCCTTCTCAGAGAAAATCCAGCTGCATTTCTCTTTGAAAATGGGACAGTACTTGAAACAGGATATTTTTCTTCTACCATATGAGGTTGAGGGCTGATATTTTATAGAGCTAAAATAAGTGCTAATATTTGCTCTTCTGTCCATAACTTTATACATTAAGTTTTCTTTCTCCTGTGGCAGAGAGCAGAGGATATGTTTTACTAGCCAATGCCCTCTCACTACAGGCAAACATCTCTGCCAGTACCACACCCGGACCCACTGTGGCACCACCCTGAGAAAATGTTCCCTGGCCATAGTACCAACAACACATCTGGCTACCCACCCCTCCTTGGTACGGTCCACTCCAGCTTCTCTGTCTGGTAAATCGGTCCCAAAGGCCCCAAAGACAGAAGTTGTCCTTCGGTGCTTTGTCTTGGGTAAGCCCAACATTTTGGTGATGGCATTCTCACACTGCATTTCCATGTGTCCATTTCCAGACCACACTGCAAATTCATTCGCGGGACTAACCCTTGTCTTTGATGATGAGCAAACTTATTAGCAGGCAATCCTGCTGAACTATTCAACACTACTCTGCTTCTCATTTATTTGCAGAAGAAATAGACTGAAATAACTTGTACTGAATTTGTGAGGACCAGAAATGTGACAGCAGCATAGTTCTTGAAAATGTCAGCTGAAAAAGAGAAACTATGTCTTGCTGCTGATTGTATCCTCAGACTTCTGTGTGTCTGTGAGCACCGTAAATATTTGTTGACCAAATTAAGAGAAAACAAAACAAAACAAAACAAAGAACCCCCAAACCTTTGCCATGTACCTTGCCACATACTGTAAAAGCCATCAGATTTTCCACAAAATAATAATTTTTAGCCATTTGCTGATTTGTGCTTTCAAGTTTTGAACATTTCTCCAGGGAAAGGTTCACTTTCCTTTCAATATATATATTTTTTACCTTATATAATAAAACCCGAATATGCAAGTCAACTGAACAGTGGAATGATCTGCTGCTATGAAGTGCACTGACCACCAGGGGGCTGATGCTCACATGGGGAGCACCGCTCAGCCAGAAGCCCTGAACCAGGCTCACGGCTGGCCTCCACAGCAGCACTAAGGTTGTCCAACTGATGGCTCCCGGGCTGCAAGAGGGCACAGGCCGGGCTGAGGGCCCCCCTCCAGTGCATGAATTTCATGTACCAGGCATCTAGTATTGAAATAAGAAGGAAAGCAGTGTGTGTGTGTGTGTGTGTGTGTGTGTGTGTGTGTGTGTATGGTGCTTGTGTGTGTGTAATGAGTGTGTGTGGTGTGTGTATGGTGTCTGTGCTGTGTGTGGTGTATGTGTTGTGTATATGCTGTGTGCATGTGTATTGTGTGTGGGGGGGTGTTTTGTGTGTGTGGTATGTGTATGCATGGGGTATGTGTGTGGTATGTGTATGGTGTGTGTGGTGTCTGGGGTGTATGTGCGAGTGTGTGGTATGTATGTGTTATGTGTGTGTTGTGTGTGTGTTGTGTGTATGTGTGTTTTGTTTGTGCATGTACATGCAGTCTATCAGAAAGGAAAAGCAGTTCTTCCCTTGATCAGGCTGAATTCACTGCAGAATTCCTGATGGCCACTCAGTTGACATCTGTTTCATGAAAGCCAAGGAGCGAGCAAGGTTGTCCCCATGTTTCTCTGCAGGTCTTTCCTTCTGTGTCACAGAAGGTGTCCTCGATTTCCCGCTGCCCTTCCAGCCAATGAGCATCTGTTTCTTCTGCCCTTGACTTCCTTGGCGAAGCCTCAGGGTTGGAAGAAGTTGGGCGTGGGGGTGGGTTTGCCCCTGAATTTACGAGCTGTCCATGAGAGGAACTTAAGTGCTGCAGTTCTCCAGTCACCATCGCAGATCCAGGCAAAATAACCTGTGATCAGCCCACAGTCCATAAAATGCATGCTTTTTAATGGTGTGGCCTGAGGAAAGGAAATATTAATTTAATTCGACAGGCACCCAGGTGAGGTCTCGGTAGTAACTGCCTGTGCGTTGCTTAGATTTTCTCAGACATTGCTGAGAGAACTCCCAAATACGTGTTTGGCAAATGTGATTTCTTTCTTTCATTTCTTTTCGTTTTGTTTTGTTTTCAAAGCTCACCGCTGCCACTGAACCTTAACAATGACATTAAATGGGCTATTTTTTCATTTTCTTGTGGCCTCACTGAAAACTGTTTGCTCCTTTGTAGGATTTCAACACTTGGCACCAGGACAGAGGATTATGGCGACTAAATTCCAAGGCTTCTTTTATGTACTTGCTTCAAAGCAGGCTTGTATTTTCTTAGTATCCTTTACTAGGAGATCAGTCACCAATAAAGTAGGAGAGGATAATCCTGACCAAATTAAGGGGCAGTTTTCATGGTTTATCTGATAATGCCCTTTACTGATAAAGGGCAATATGCACTTAAAATAATCTCTTAAAACTCTTTATCCGAAAAAAATTTGGGGGGTCAACTCTTACATTACGTTTCCTGTGTAAGTGTGTGTAGTGTGTGTAATAAAGGCATGAACTCCCTGTCCAGGGACTGCTCTGTTCAAGTTTCTCATCTGATTTTATTCCTTCTGTTTTATGGACCTTACAGTGCTGACTTTCAGTTAACCTTGTGCCCCGGAGGCTAACCTTTCGATTTAAAGGCTTGATGCTTAGGACTGTCTGGATTCTGCAGTTGCCTGGAGATCCATCTAAGGATTCGGGGGACTCAGTGTGAGGAGGAAGTGCAGAATTTGGATCCGATGCCGGTGGCCAGCAGCTGGCTCCATGAGGTGCGAAGAAGGTGACACCAGATGGCTGGGAGTTGGAGTGTGTTCCCTGAAGCTCGGTGATGGGGCCAGAGCATTCCTCTTCCAGGGTCAAGTGCTGTTATGGACGCACTTCCAATAGAATGCAGCCCATTTCTCAGCCTAAGAGTTTGGCTGAGCCATGCATCGGAGACTGCCCACGTAGCCAAGCTTCTCTCTGACCGCTCTGCGTGGTGGGTGCTCATGTGTTAGGGCAGGTGTACCCTGAACTCTCTTCACACTCTCACCCTCTGGGTGCTGGACTCTTTCCCTTTTCCTTCAACCCAGGAGGTTTCTTAGGGTTTCCTCCCAGGCGCTGCCTCTTTAATCAGACAAATAATACTCACCAACACCTCCTACTTCTCTTCCCCTTTCCCTTCGATTGTGATCATGGATCCAGTTCTGAAGAGTAACCCCCTTTACCTCCCCATCAATGCTCTCTGCTATCACACCAAGTGTAAAACTCTCAAGAAATGTCTATACCTCGGTGGATTGATTGGACTCAGTGGCCATGTCTCACTCTGTCAATAAATAATTTGTTACCCTGCTTCACACAAAGACTGATGTCTTCTCTAGAAACTCTTGTTTTCCTAACCTGCCCTGTCAGCTCTATCTCGAGGTCTTAGCTTGGTTCTAAGTTTGCCCTCTGCTATTGGGAAAACAGTGCTCTGTTGACACTCTATTATCACTTCCATCGCAAACTCATGTGTAAATTCAAGTTTATCTCTCATTTCATACAATGTATTTAACATGACATATAGGTAGAAGGATCCCATAATTTGAAGGCAGAACACCTGAGTTTGGGACCTAGCTTAACTTCTTGCAAATTCTGTGATATAAGTCATTGAAAAGTGAGTTAACGGTATGACATGTGTTATCATAGTATTTTTGTAAATTTTTTTCTCTTCCCTTTTATTCTCCTTATGAGGGCTCTAGGTCATCTATTTGTGGAAATACCAGACATGTCTTTGTAAAATACTGCTTTGATAAAGTACTTGCCCAAAGTCAAACTCCTTGGTGTAATGCTTAAGAACTACCACGTACTTATTCTAAATTCTCTGCTCTCACCAGACCTCATCTCTGAGCCCCTTAAGGACTAGGACAATTCTTCAGTCACACCTCCACTAACTGCCCTCCCTTTGCCTGTCTTAATCTAATCTATTATTCAGGTCCCCAAACCCTATCTTACCTTGATTTCCCAGATATCAAGGTATTCATTTCATTTATTACCAAATTGGAGCATTCACACCATAATTTTTCATTTATTACCAAATTGGAGCATTCACACTAGAATTTTGCCTGTTCATAGTCTAGAGGCCTGAATTATGTTATTATTGAATTAATTAATCAGCCTACTGATTACTGCTTCACAATGTATGCTTAAGAAAACCTTCTTTTTCTTTGGTTTGGTTTTCTGATACAGAGAATGAGGAGCATTTTATTTTTCTTTTCATAGGTCTTCATGAGATTTTATCAGTTAATGAAAGCATTATGAAAGGTTTCATTTTTGTAAAGTCCTTACCCGAGGATATTTTTTTTATTGATTTTATAGAGTGGAAGGAAGAAGAGAAAGAAAAATGAATCGGTTTCCTCATATGCATGCTCCAAACCTGGGATTGAACTCAACCTGCAATTTGGGTATGTGCCTTGACCAGGAATCAAATCTGCAACTTTTCTGGTGTATGAAGTGAAGGCTCCAGGCAACTGAGCCAACTGGCAGGGCTGAAATGTTTTTTGAATAAAGGTTAATATACATATTTATATTTGGCTGCCAGTTTTATTTTTCTGTTTCTTACTATTGCTTATATCAAACTGTTTTTGAGAAATTTATTATTTTCTCAGCTTTAAAAAAGTGGAACAGACTGTGGAATCTCAGAATGAAGGCTGGGGAAGGTGAGTGGGTAGGAAGAGATCAACCATAGAACTTGTATGCATATATGCATAACCCATGGACACAGACAATAAGGTGGTGAAGGCCTGGGATTAGGGGGGTGGGGTGGAAGCAGGTTAAAGGAGGTCAATGGGGGGGGGGGAAGAGGAGGACATATATACTACTTTCAACAATAAAGATTTTTTAAAATATATTTTATTGATTTTTACACAGAGAGGAATTGAGAGGGATAGAGAGTTAGAAACATCAATGAGAGAGATACATTGACCTGCTGCCTCTTGCACACCCTCCACTGGGGATGTGCCCACAACCAAGGTACGTGCCCTTGACCAAAATCAAACCCGGGACCTTTCAGTCCGCAGGCCGATGCTCTATCCATTGAGCCAAACCGGTTTTGGCAACAATAAAGATTTTTTTAAAAGCAAACAAACAGGGTATTAATTAAAAAAAAAAATTTTTTTTCAGTAAAAGGTCAAATTGTGATCATTGTAGTATAGAGTAAAACGTAAGTATGCATGATACTATAGTTCATTGCTTACAGTAAAAAAAGAAGGAAGAAGGAAAGAAAGAAGGGAAGGAAATAAGAAAACAAAGAAAGGAAAAAATTCTAAAAGAAAATGACAAAGAATATGTTAGCAAGTTTTTGAGGAGCTCATTTATTAAAACTTTGAGTTAAAATTAGAATCCTATCTAATAAAAGAGTAATATGTGCACAGGTGGGGTCCAGCCTGCCCCCTTTGGGGTCGATGGGCTGGGCCAGCCTGGGAGGAGGGGCCACGGGAGGTTGGCGGCTGTCTCTGCCTGGGTAACAGGGTTGAGGGGCCAATCAGGGGTGAGACTTGCCTGGGGGAGGGGCCTGGAGACGACCCACCCACTGAGCTGGAGCTGAACATAGTCTCCAGGCTTCCCAGGGAGGATGGCTTCAGCAAGGAAACAGAAACCACCAGAAGGCTCTGCAAACAGGCCCTGAGCTCCCTTTGGCCAGGCGGACTCAGAGCTGGTGTCTGTGTGTATATTAGACTCAGCCCGACACTCACCTATGTCTGTTGGTCAAATCCAATGCATTGAAAAACGTGTTCCCCTTCTGCTCGTTGGGCCCTTACAACAAACACAGGCCAATTGGAAGACACGAGTCCCAGGGCAGAGCCAGCCCCCACAATCACCTGGAATTTAGGCCTCAGACAATTGGGTAGCAATCTCCATGGTACAGAACACACTGTTTAGAGTAGGGGTGTCGAACTCAATCAGAGAAGGGGCCAAAATCTAAAATCCAGCCTAAATCGCGGGCCGAATGGTTTACTGAGCAGTCATAAACTGTCATTGTGATGGAAATGCAGCTGAGTGCAGTGATGACAGCGCGGTGTGGGCCACATTGCAAGGCCTGGCAGGACGGATTTGGCCCGTGGGCCTTGTGTTTGACACATGTGGTTTAGAGTCTTAATTCTCCCCTAAAATGTGTCCAGCTGCTCCTCTTTAGCAGGATAGACTGAACTAAGGAACCAAAGAACTGGGAGCCAGCTGGTGGCAAGGCGCCTCACAGGCAGCTGCCTTTTCCCCAAGCTCGGTGTGCACTAAGCCAGTCTATTTCTGGTGGTGCTGGGTCCTGGGCTGCTGGTTGGGTGGCAGGTCCACAGGGTTTCTCTTCACTGCCTTCCTGGCCTCCCGAGCAGTACCCTCCAGCCTGGAGCACCAGATTTCTCTCCCTCCTCTCTCTCTCTCTCTCTCTCTCTCTCTCTCTCTCTCTCTCTCTCTCTCTCTATATATATATATATATATATATCCAGCTTTGTGAGCTATTAGGATAGAGAAGTAGCAGGGAGGGCTGGTTAAAAATGCCTCTTTGGCCAGGACCGGTTTGGCTCAGTGGATAGAGCGTCGGCTTGGGGACTGAGGGTTCTCGGGTTTGATTCCGGTGAAGGGCATGTGCCTTGGTTGCGGGCATATCCCCAGTGGGTGGTGTGCAGGAGGCAGCTGATCGATGACTGTCATCGATGTTTCTGACTCTATCTCTCTCCCTTCCTCTGTGTACAAAATCAATAAAATATATTTAAAAAAATGCCTCTTTGAAGGATGTCAAGTTAATTGCTAAAGAATTAGGGTTCTGAAAATCTGTTTTCTCATTGTATTAATATAAGTTAAAGAGTCATGAGCTTGTGCATATCTATTCTAGATAGTCAATTTTATTGAAAAAGCATACATTTACAATCCCAGTTTTATTTACTTTAAACTTTGATTCTTCTTATATAATTGATTTCAGAGAGGAAGGGAGAAAGAGAATGAGATAGATACATCAATGTTGAGAGAGATTCATTGATGGGTTGCATACTGGGGATTAAGCCCACAACCCAGGCATGTGCCCTGACTGGGAATCGAACCATGATCTCCTAGTTCATAGGTCGATGCTCAACCGCTGAGCCACGCCGGCCAGGCAAAATGCATTAATTATGTTAAATATATATGTTTCTTTTCTTTAAAGCTGCCAGGTGACGGTGACTTCTGTTGGGTGAGCAGTCTCTGTGCAAGTTTTCATGGCAATCAAGCCCCACCAGCATGGAACCCAGAGTATGCCAAGGCCCTGGCGCTCCCTGAGCCTGCATAGATGGGGTTCTGGCATCCTGTTCAGTGCTGGGACTTTGCCTTTATTCTGGATGCAAAAGTGGGAGCAGAATTCAATGTTCTGGATGAGCCAGAGCGGCATTGTCAGTGGTGAAACACTGTGTCTGTCAGCAGCGGGGTCTAAACCAGTCTCTTCCTGTGGTCTGATTTTCATTATTGTTTTGGGATGCCTAGTTTCGCTTGGTTTTATAATTGATTTCTAGGCTCGACAGTATTTTTCCATGAAATTCACAAACTATCCGATATTCCTTCAAGTAAATTTCTTTCCTACTTAAGTTCAATGAATTGGTTTCTGTTGTTTACAATTCACCTAACCCACATAAAGGTAAGGGAAAAAATGTAGCCTATAATTTCAATGTTTGGATGAACCTCCTTAAGTCACCCAGGAATTCTGCCTTTCTCATTCAACCCAGTTTTGGGGGTTATTAGGATAGAGAAGTAGCAGGAAGTCCTGTGTAGGGAGCAGCTATAGGGCCAAGCCTGGGACTGACCTGTGGCAGGGCCACAAACAAGTCCCAGCTTGGAGGGCAGAGCCCTCTTAGTATAATTAAGCTTAACCTGACAGACCTCCCTAGTTCCTTTCTAATGGGCTGTGGGAGGTGCAGCAAGTGCTGCCAAAACAAGGTGAAATGCACACGAACATTGTAAACATGTTGGCCATTTCCTTGTTTTGCTTTGTGTGCTCTGGGTCACTGTTTCCTCATCCAGGCATGGGAGATCCACCAAGCCCCAGCTGTATTCTCTTGTGTGTCTTCTTTAATCCTTCACTGCTGCTCCTCAGGTTCACCTTTGGCCGTGCTGGTGCGGCACAGGGCTGGTTAAAATGCCTCTCTGAAGGACGTCAAGCTAATTGCTGAAAAATTAGGAGTCTGAAAACCTGTTTTCTCATTGTATTAATACAAGGTGAAGAGTCATGAGCTTGTGCCTATCAATTCTAAACAGTCAAGTTTATTGAAAAAGGATACATTTATAATCCCAATTTTATTTACTTTAAACGTTGATTCTTCTTATTTTTGAACTGATGAACAGGGCAACTCTCTCTTCACTGAACAAAGTAAATCAAGGAGGGAACTTTACAAATTCATCTTTTGTGGTATGTAATGAGGAGATTTCACTAGTGAAGGATAAAAACAAAAGGGGTTATCAGTGGACTTGCCTTTATCTGACCCAGGTCTTTTCATGAAGAATTTCAGGAGGCTCTGCTCTGTAGGTTGGTCTGCCTAGTATGTTTCCCAAAGATGAATTTTAAGTGTTCACCTCAGAATGTCTACAGAGCAACAGATGGTTTGCAGATGAAAGTGTGTCTATACACACACACAAACATATATATGTGTGTGTATATATAAACATATAACATATAATATATAACATATAACACATAACATATAATATAATATATAATATATAATAAATAACATATAATAATATATAATGAGCCTACTATGTATTTGAGTGGCCAGTTATGCACAGCCATTTGAACATTTTGTTAAAATATAAATGACTGACACTGAGGCTAAGATGAATAAACAGAGTGTGTGTTTGTGTGGATAAAACTTTTTTTCTTCAAAGTCATCAACCCCTCCTAGTACTATGAAGCAATAATTCTTACAAATATTATTCCACAATAATTATTCCAGCATAATCAAGAAATGAGAAAGTATGGGATCCAAAGAGTAAGTGAGCTCGGCAGGTGTGATGACTTCAGAACATGGACACCAAAGAAAAACAAATCTCGGTTTTCTCGCACCCCTCTGTGCTTTCTCGTATTTTGATTACATGATATTTTTACAGTCCAAACAAAAGTTCAAAAGTAGACTTTCCTTTTCCCCGTTTAGAGGCCAGTTTCTTTCAAAACACAGAGACAGCCTGCCTGCTGTACTACTTGCTTATTAAAATCCACTGTTTCCCCTCCTGTTGTATCCCAGCATCATCTTCTAATGTGCTCCCTGCACTCCTTGTCTGCTGCCAGCAAAGTCACTCCCAGGGGCAGCAGAGGAAGCTTTTGGTGTGAGCCTACGAACCAGTCTTTCTGGAAATAATTTATCTTCATGGCTTATGTTAGTCTCCAAAGTCAAGTCTATTCTCCAGGCGGGCGTTACGCAGAGCAGAGCACACCTTTCCACTCTGGCTGGAGCTGAAGGGTCATCTCCAGGAGGGAGTGTTTTATGGCCATTTACACTTTTGTAAAATGAGGACACCTGTTTGAAAGGACTGAGCTGAGGGCTCACAACACAGAGTGTACAACATGGAAAACAGTGCAGATCACACATATACCCAGAGAAACTTCTCGGTACTAAGAGGCTAACCCTACTTACAGATTTTCTAGTATATATTGCATTCATTTCAATCAGCAATTACAATAGCTGAATAAATAATTACTTTATAGCAGGTGTAACGGATATCCTGGGAGTGTCATCATTGAAAGTGTTTTATCCCTGCTTTTCCTGTGTCACGATGTAATAATCAAAGGCAGAACTTAAAGGAAACAAACGAGTTCCATTAGTGGAGCAAATGGAAGCTTCAGTGAGACTCAATAGCAGGAATGAATTAACCTCGGCGAGAAACAATAACTTTATTGATGTGGTTTGTGTGAAATGAGTGATTAATCCAAAAGGAATATCTGAGTCCGCGCGTGGCATCTCCCTCCCAGAGGAGCCCAGGTGTGGGTTGCTTTTTGCTTTTCCTGGTTGACAGATACAGAGGGAAGGTGAAGGCTTTCTTTCGTCATAATTTGTGACTGTGCAACAGAGGACGTGACTGAGAAATTAAATAGGTTAAGTGGGAAATTTCTCATACTTCTATGGGTCTAGGTGGAGGTAATATTTAAAATTAAAGACTAAAATCGGAATGGGAAGGTATTGATTTTTCAAATGCCTGTAGCTAGGAATGTTGAGTCATTTTTTTTTTTTTTAGAAGATTAGGAAGTCAGACTAACTGTAATAGGAATTTACTAGTTCCCCAGGGATATTGATAAATTAAACTTGATGCAAAATATCAAAGTAAAATGAACTATCAATCAAAACTGAACTCCCAAATTACCAAATTACCAACCCTTTCTTTGATTATACACATATATGTGATTATATTTGAATATATAAATTATATATATTTTAATACATATACAATCGCATATACTTTTATATATAATGATATATATTTGAATATATATATTTATTAGAAGCAGTTGACAGAATCATAGAATATTTGAAATATTATAATTTATAGAGGTTTTAAGGGACACATTATCACATTATTTATCTTTCATTTTGTAACAAAAAGCTGAGGCCAGAGAATTGAGTTGAGTTGTTTAGTTTCCAAAGTCAATGGCCAGGGGTAATGCTTCTTTAAAGTACAATTATGATATATGCATATCAATGATACTCTTTTTATGTCTCTCTTTGAAAACTTCAGCTTAACTCACTGTGAAAAACACATTTTAGTTTGGCCTCAAATTTAATCTCTTTATCACCAATATAGAGGACATCTGTGTCGTCATGCGGAGTAAAAAGTTAATAGAAATTGCTGCCGAAGTTCATTTACTACTTAGCATGCATATTCAACCTTCATTATCTTGCCAGTAAAAATGTGATCATATTAACATTGGCACCCAATTCTAATTGCTCCAAATGCTCACCGCGTGCACAGAACCTCAGGGCCAGTCCCTTCCCAAGCAACCTCAGGGATCCTCAGAAAAGGTGACGACTTACTCAGGAACACAGCTCTTCATATTCTTTTTTTCCAGATTCTTCTTTGAGGTCTGCTATTCCCAAGTCCAAAGCTTCTGCTTCAGGATGCTGCTGTTGTGTTCCGTGTTCTGTGCTAAGAAGGGCCACTCTCTCTGGCTACTCCCTGTGTGACCACTTGGGGTCCCAGGGCAATACTTTTAAATTTTATTTTAGAGAGAGAGAAGAAATCGGAGAGGGAGAAGAAGGGGGTGGGCAGGCATCGATGTGTTGTTGCATTCATTGGTTGTTTATTGTCTGTGCCCTGACCAGGGATCAAATCCACAACTTTGGAGTGAGACAATGCTCTACCAATGGTCGGCAAACTCATTAGTCAACAGATCCAAATATCAACAGCAGAACGATTGAAATTTCTTTTGAGAGCTAATTTTTTTTTAAAACTTAAATTTCTTCTAGTGCCACTTCTTCAACATAGACTCGCCCAGGCCGTGGTATTTTGTGGAAGAGCCACACTCAAGGGGCCAAAGAGCCGCATGTGGCTTGCAAGCCATTGTTTGCAGACCACTGCTCTAATTAACCGAACTACCTGGCCAGGGCAGATCCATATCACACCTTCACATACTTCTACTGAATCCTTGAGACCCAGTACTCAGATGCCATCCAATACTTTCCATTTTTCTCCTTCCTTTCACTCTCTCTTTGTCCCCCCAAGCCTTCCCTTTTTAGAAAGTATTATCAGGCAAACAGATACTTGCAGAGGAGGGTAGTGTTGCTTGCTCACCTGCCACTTTGCTGAAGATAACTGGCAAGATGACTTTTCAGGGATATTTTGAGATACATTTTACTTTCTGAGAACTGGCACTAAAGATGGGTCATCATCACTCAAATGCCTTCTATTTGTAAGAAATTAAGAAATACTTTTAAAAAATCCTTGTTATTTCAATAAAAACCCATCTGTGCTCCTAGTGCCTTGTTTTTTTGTAAATCCCAAATGGACCCCAAGCCTTTTTCTGAGACTCAGACATGGAAAATGATAGTTGGCAGTTGACGGTCATTAAAAACATTCTTGTAATGCAGCCGTAGCATTGGGCCCTATTACTGTCATGTCTTGAGTGGAAAAGGTAGAATCATAGTACCATTTCAAAAATGGAAGAGAACTTAGAAATAATTTTGTGCAACTCCCTTGTCTTATAGATAGAAGCAGTTGTGGAACCATTTGTCATTTTATACCCAATTTAGAAGCTTGCAATATTCTTCTGTAAAATGAAAGCATGCAATCAAAGAAGACACTATTCCTTCCTGATACCTTACATGAGCACTGCGTTCCTATTCTGTTTAACCCCTGCCCTGGTGTATGCAGCGGTAATTCCCACCTGGGATTTGTAAAAATCCCAGGTGCACTTTAGACTCCATCCATGAAGTTGTTGAAACATCTCAAAAGGAATTCACATTTCAGTAAAGATTCCCACAAACATAGTTTCATAGTAAAGAACTATATTGCAGTAAAATAAGACTGTGTAGATACAGCAGCTCCTAAGATAGTGGGATTCTTAGATCATTGATACAATTATCTAGTTGAAGGCTGAATGAATAACTTGAGTGGATGAGGAGGAGGGGATCAACAATATGATAATTTAATTTATATTTTTAAGGATAAATGCAATAGTATTTAAGTTTATGAAAATTCTATCAAGATGTTCAAAATCAGCTCTAGCTCATTTGTCACAGTGGATAGAGCATTGACCTGCAGATTAAAGGGTTCCAGATTCCATTCCAGTCAAAGGCACATGCCCGGGGTTGTGGGTTTGATCCCCTGTAGGGGGCGTGCAGGAGACAGTCAATCAATGATTTCTCTCTCATCCTTGATGTTTCTATCTCTCCCTCTCCCTTCCTCTCTGAAATCAATTAAAATACATTAAAGAAAAGATGTGATATCATAATCAATAAAATTTTAAAAAGAAAAGAAAAGATGTTCAAAGCAATTTTGAGCTCAATTGATTGCCTTGTTTTCCTTGTATCATGTGAAAGCAGCCTTGGCTTTTCATGGCTCTCCATGAATTTCCAATTCCTTGCCCTTTTTAAGAACCATCTGTTGTATGTAAGTTTCCACTGGATCTGCCATAAACATGTAAATGGGAATTCATCTTGAGGAAGGCCTCTGCGTAACAAATCCCTGAAACTCTGTGCCACCCAGCACATAGTTCCTATTTTTATTTTGCTGAAGATCTCTTCTCTGACGAAGCGATGCTAGCACACTAATTTTTTCAATTAATTAAAAATGTGAGAATTGTTTTAAAAGCATTAGTGGTCATTTGAGAGCCCATGATGGTAAGAGCTCTTTTTCTAAAGGGTTGAAAAATCTCTAATCAAATAAACAAAAATAGTCACATGAATTGAAAATAGATAATATTTTCCCCATGAGTCAAATTCAGATGATAGAGATGTACTAGGGCAGGGATTTTCAACCAGTGCACTGCAAGAATCTTTAAAACATGCAATTTTAGTCAGGAGTGCTGACTTCTTTTCCCTTAGATTGTCAAATTAAAAAAAAAAAGACAATAGACAACACAACCATAGCTATCTGGTGTGAATGAGTCAAAATTATATCTATTTTTGTTAGATCAGCAAAAATTATATTTTTTGGTGTGCTGCAGAATTTTAGTAATCAGTTTATGTGCCATGAGATGAAAAAGGTTGAAAATCATTGCAGGAGAGAGATTGCATTGACATAGCTTATATGAGGACCATTAAGGTACCATTGACTTGAGGCAAATTGGTTGTAATTCACTTGAGAATGTTGTGGTGCCCGTAAAGTGATCTTATAAAAGCAAACCAGTATCCTCATGGATATACTTAATAAAACATTGAAGCAGGCATTTTGGCAAATCCTTTTGCAACAGCATTAAACAGAAAGATATTTTAAACATTCATTTTGATGAATGGCAGGTAGGTATGACCTTGTTCAATCCACAGAGCCTCTTCCACAATAAAAGTAATGGCTATGAGAAAATTTCTTATTGTAAGATGGAAGTCATTGTTGCTACATTGGAGATTTATTTGCCTCGGTAGGTTATTTCAATTTTAGAGAGTTTTTTTCTAATTATAAAATTAATACATGTTTATTGTAGAAAATTAGGAAAATACAAAAGAAACTATAAAGAGAAAATAATTTTATAAATTATTTGGCTCTAAAAAATAACCACTATTTCTATTTTGGTCTAAATCTTTTATACATTTATTTTTAATTTTATATGTATTTAATTTTATTTTTAAAATTTAAACAGAACAAACAATTGTATAATTAAGCATTTTTATAATGTGTATTTAATGGAAGTATTATATATATCCTATATAATAAAAGCCCAGCCCAGCAACCGAAATGGTGGAATGACCAGAATGACCAGAGACCAGAATGACTACCGGACCCCTCACCTTGGCCAGCCCACCCCCTAGTGGAGACCCCCACCATGATCCAAGGCCCCCATCAAGGCAGGCCGGCTAGCCCCTGCTTGTGCACTGGGCCTTTATCCTTTATAATAAAAGGGTAATATGCAAATTGACCCCAATGGTGGAACTACCAGAATGACTGCTTGACCAGTCACTATGAAGCTCACTGACCACCTCTTGGTCCCTCCCCCTGGCCAGCAGGCTCTGATCGCCCCATGGCGAATAGGGAACTGGGGGTGGGTAGTGGTGGGTGGTGGGGCCAACTGCTGGTAGCTGGGGAAGATGGCCTTGATTGCAGGTCAGGCCTAGGGAACGTACTAGTCATGAATTTCGTGCACCAGGCCTCTAGTTAATTATATAAAAAGATAATTTATTTCTCTAAACTATAATTGGGCATTTATGCAGTATTCCTTTTTTGCTGTTATTATGAGTGATTCTTTGATAAACATTTGTATACTTAAGTCTTATTAGTCCCTTTTTAATTTTATAAAATTTAAGCATACCACATTATGATAAAATCTTATGTCAACTTCCTAGAAACAGACATTTGGATAAAAAAAATTGGAGAACTGTTAAAACACTGTATATGTACTAAGTGGACACATTTGTAGGCTTTATTGGTTTAAATTGCTATTTTCTCCTCAGGTTTCTCTGCCATCTCTCAGTCAAGTAAATGTCTCTGTAACTACTCTTTACACTATTTTTACACCAAATAAAATAGTCAACTTTAATGTCATTCATTTCACCCACTTGAACACTATAATCACATTCTTTTTTCTGTAGCTGCTTTCATGCCTAGAAGTTGGTATTTCTGCAGATGTTATAGTACCAATAGTACCTTTACCAGCATAGTAAGTTTAGAGATGTCTTCTGAGGCTACAAAAGAGTTTTGTTATAACAACTTTTCATTTTAAGAACACCTCCAAAAAATTAAACTACTGAAATATATATGTACATGTGAATATATAATTAACAAAGTATGTACTTGTAGGTAAGTTATGGCTCATGATGGGTCTTCATAACATCTTAGTTTTTTTGTGTAGCAATTCATAAAACACTTAGTGTACAATATTTAGTTTACTTATGGCAATAATCTTTCAGAGGCAACATAATTCATATTTTATAAATGAGGAAATGGAGGTTCAGGGAAATAAAACTGTTTGTCTTAATGAACACAGCTTATTAGCACCATAATCAGAGCCAAAATTTGGTTATTTTTTTCTGTAAATCTTAAATTCCTTTTACTACATTCTACTATCTTATGAATTTGATTCTTTTGAAGTTTTTAGTATTGACTATAAATCATAATTATACAATAGTAAGTTAGTTTTAAAAGAAAATGTTTTAAAGGGTTTTGTCAATTTTTGATAGAGTTAAAGCCTTTGACTTTCAGAATATAATAAAAACTGAATTACGTAAATGTTGAGTACTTAGATTCTGTAATATTGAATCACCATTTACAATGATGAAAATGTATCAATGCCTTCTAATTCTCTTATTTTACATCCAATTTTAATCAACAAATTTGAGCTGTGTGATGTGATGTGTATTCAGTAGCCCGTTGAGTTTTGTGCTATGTACCCAACAACTATCACCACCTCCAACCTGCACAAGCAGATGCCTTATGAATTATAGATTTTTGCATAACAGAACTCAATGGCCACATGTCCATTTGGACTTTAATAATTCAGGACTGATCTGCTACAATTAGAATAGGACAAATCCACCTTACATGGCAAAAGATGAAAAGGTAGATAAATAGGATTAATATGGTTTATTCAGGAATATATTAGTAAAGGTAGAAATTAGAGTCTACCAATTCCATTCATCAGTATAAATACTATATTTCCAAGAGAAAAAAAATCAGGTATACATGACAAAGAATTGCTTATTTTATTTCCATTAATAGTAAAATATAGAGTCTTTTGCAACTCAGAAATTATATGCTATATATCTATAGAATATAAAAAGTCTATCAGAATATAAAATATCTCATAGTAGTGTGATCATTTTTCATGGGTCAGCTTGACTGAGCCAAGGGAAGTCTAAGCTAGTTAAGCATTATTTCCTTAGTGCATCTGTGAAGGTATTTCTAGAAAAGATTAGTGTTTGAATTCATGTACTGAGTAAAGCAGATGGCCCTCCCCAGTAATAGTGGGCATCATCCATTCCATCAAGGGCTTAATAGAACAAAAAGGTGGAGGAAGGTTAAATTTGCTTTCCTCCTGATAGCTTGAGCCCAGATATCAATCTCCTCTCCTTTTAATGCTTTTGGCTTTCAGGCCTTCAAACCCAGAATGGCATCTGTATAATCAGTTCTCCAGCTTTTAGGCCACCAAACTATTGTACACTACTGGTTTTCCTGGACCTCCAGCTTGCAGATGGAAGATTGGGGGACTTCTCAATATCCATAATCATGTAAGTCAGTACTATATATATATATATATATATATATATATATATATATATATATATATATATATATATACACACACACACACACACACACACACACACACACACACATACATACTAGAGGCCCGGTGCACGGAATTGATGCACGGGTGGGGGGTATTCCTCAACCCGGCCTGCACCCACTCCAATCTGGGATGCCTGAGGGGATGACCGACTACTGGTTTAGGCCCAATAAACTGGCAGTCGGACATCTCTCTCACAATCTGGGACTGCTGGCTTCTAACTCCTCACCTTCCTGCCTGCCTGGTTGCCCCCTAACCCTCCCCTGCTGGCCTGATCACCCCCAACTGTCCTCCTCTGCCAGACCAATCTCCCATAACTGCCTTCCCCTGCTGAGCTGGTCAGCCCCAACTGCCATCCCCTGCTGGGCCTGATTAATTCCAAATGCCTTCCCCTGTCAGCCTGATGGTCCCCAATTGCCCTCCTATGCCAGCCTGATCAACCCCAACTGCCCTCCCCTGATGGGGCCTGATTGCCTCCAATTGCCCTCCCCTGCCAGCAACACCAGAAAATGAACACAGTGGTGGAGCCTATTCTGAACTTAGTTCTCTTCTCTCCTCCATAAAATCCCTATACTCTGTGTCTCTGAAGTATTTCACATGATGCATTTGCTTCTGGACATTCCAATCCCTGAGCACTCACCCTTACAGGAAGGCAAGTAGATAAAGTTAAGTATAGGTCCTAGAGCTTGATGAAAGTCTTACTCACCTCTTCTGGAAAGGTTCTAGGTGGAGGCAATGAACAATCTATGGGTCTGGCTGGGCTCTAGGCAAGCCTGCCTGTGGGAGTTGGACATGGCCTTCTGCTCAGTACACTGTGGTCAGTGGCCAGTCCTCAGGAGGGAATGATACAGCCTGGGTCTTGGCAGCTGGTCTCCTGCTCATTCATGCACATGTATAAACAAGTAAGTGATGGCTATACCAAGAAGAGAAGCTACATTCTCCAGTGACCAGCACACACACACACAAACACACACTCTCTCAATTCTCTGGGCTTTTTCGGGGGCTCCATCTCCTATCACTATCTCCTGCTATTTGGCAAAGAAAGGAGGCCAGTATGTGATATAAAGTTTGAGCAGAAGGAGAATGAAGGTATAAGGATAAGGTTGACTTCTGGGGAAATTCCTTTTATGAAGTAAGGTGTGGATAATTTAGGTAGTGCACACACTGGAGAGGGCAAGAACTGGATGGGTATACCAGATGTTCCCAGTCTCTGGGTCTCAGGTCCCTGGCCATTTGGAATTATTGTCAATGGTTATCAATCAAGATATGCCAAGAAAATTGTCATCATTTATGGATTGAATAAATAATATATGCTATGTACTTGTGCTACTAATTTTCAAATAGACAAATATAATTTTAAATGCTAATAAATTAGTATAAATTCATTACTGTTTTGTTGTTTATTTGTTTCTCAATTTGACAGAGGAAAAATAATAGTACCATCATATGAACAGCTGGAAATCAAAACAGCTCTT
This sequence comes from Pipistrellus kuhlii, assembly GCF_014108245.1. Taxonomy (NCBI): domain Eukaryota; kingdom Metazoa; phylum Chordata; class Mammalia; order Chiroptera; family Vespertilionidae; genus Pipistrellus; species Pipistrellus kuhlii. The sequence goes on along the minus strand of NW_023425529.1, from coordinate 180,147,319 downwards.
ATTCCTGAAGATTAAAAAAAAAAGAAAGAAAAAAAAAAGAATAACCAAACCCTGATACCTTGAAAGAAGTAAATGTTTTGTTGAGTAAATGGAGCCATAACTTTCCTACAATCTTCTGTCCACACAACATAAATCTGTCTCTGAATGGATTATGTTCATTCATGAAAATGTGCATTTGGAAATTAGCCTATTTTATTTATTTCAAAACTATTTATTTGTCATCAGGTAAGTATGTCGTTTAAAATTAAAACATAAAAATATGTTTTTTTTTCTGCTTAGAAAAACTGTAGATATTTCTTAAAAATATATAAGAAAAGGGGAGGGATCCTTCTAGAACTTTTAATATATACATGCTTATATATATATATATTATTTGTAAAAAGAGATCTTTTTCTAGACTCTATTTAAAGCCTGTTGTCTTTTTTTTTCTTTCATTTACCAACTTAGGACCAACATTGTCCCATGAGAAGACATGTTTCTAAAATGTGGAATTCCTTACTAAATCATTTTCAAAGGAATCTGTGACTGAGGTAAATCCAGGCTTCTAAAGAGAGGAAGGGAATTCTTACGTTTCTCTTTGAAATCATGCCTGGAAGGTATGGCAAGCTAATGGGACTGCACAGAGATTTTTTTCAAGCACAGCTTCCTCCCAACTAGAGAATGATGATTTCTTGCCTTATGCCACATCTACTTTTATGCTCTTTATTCTTTGTCTGTAATTAAAACCTCTTTAGTTAGGAGCTAGAGAATTCACTCTAATTTAGGATTCATTTAAAATGTACTGGAGTGGACTTAAATTCTAGTCTTTCACTGCTTGTGTCCATGTACTAGTATGCTTTAAAAAATACATATATATATATATAGTTCCCTATATAGTTCCATATATATAGTTCCCTATATAGTTCCCTATATATAAAAATACATACATATATATATAGTTCCCTAAAAGCCTATTGAAAAGACCCTGAGGAGTGCATAGATATTAAATAACATGCCAGTATTTTATAGATTTTAGTTAAATGAAAGAGGACCCTGTGAAGCAAATTTTCTTTGATAAAAACACAAGCTTGCAAATTACAGACTCTTGTTTCTGTGGGCTATAACCCCAGGAAGGGCAAACTACATTTTTGTAGGATACACTTCTGACTGAAAGAACGATGAAATGGACTCAGGGGAGAGTAACAAAATAATTAAAGGCTTAGAGAAGAATATCTATAGAGCAATAGACAATTGTATTTATTGCTTTTGGTAAAGTGGCTATTAAGTGATTACAGTGTTTGCAATGGTAAATACATTTTATGTTGGAGAGTGACCAGCTGTTAACGTGAATAAAATAAGAACTGAAAACCTTAAAATACTGACTTGGGCAATATACTTAAAATGGGATCTGGGGATTTTAAAAAATAAACCAAAGTCATTTATTAGGAAGACAATGAATTTGATGGAAAGAACATTGACCAACTGGAAGTCAATAGGTCTGAGTTCTATTTGGGCACAGCCACTGCTTCACCAGGTGATCCTCCATCCATCTTATCACCTCTTTGGGTGAGAGCTTACTCACCTTTAGAATGACTGATGGAACTGAGGGATCGCTCATGTGCGTCTTCCATCAACCCTCACACGCTCTGTCTGATCTGTGTAATATTCTCATCCATGGGGCAGAGACTGTCAGTTGCCTTTTCTAACACTATCTTTCCCTTTATTTTTAACTGGGCACATTTTTTTTCCCTTGGGGAGAAAAAAAGAACCACACTTCTGAGTGTTCTTGTCACATACCTAGTGCAGTGAGTAACTACAATCAGGTGAAGGAAGTGGAAGCATACGAGCTGCAGGGACTTTGAGAAGGTAGCTTAAAGGGAGCTCACTTAGTATCAAGGGATCCTTTTGCCTGTCTTTCATTTCTTTTCTTTTAGGCCCAAGACTCAGATTACCAAGTTTAAGCTTTAGAAGCCACCTTGAACCAACAGCTGACCTTGACAATAAAAGCCATTGTTCAGAGAATGGAAAGATCCCGGGTTTCCCTTAATGACACCCCAGAGTCCCCACATCTGTCTTGGAGGCCTGCTCTGTGCTGCTTTTTGATGGAGAGAAGTTCATATCCATTGTCTGTAAGCACAGCTAATATTTCCCCCAAGAGGCAGCTATATCAAATCCTAACTGATGCGGTCAATAAAATGTGATTATTTGTTGTCTTAAGATATCTACAGATACCAATTATTTTGCACTTAATAGATGTCAGACGCTGTGCTAAGTGTTCCATGAACATTGTCTGATTGGATTTGCACAGTAAGAATACGTTTGAATTAGGGCTTATTATCTGTAATTTACAAATGAGGAAATGCGAGCTTAGAGAAATTAAATAGTATCTAGGGATCATGTAGCTCAGGGTGACAGATCCCAGGTTTTACAGCAGGCTGGGACGACTCCAATACGTGTTCTCCCAGTCACTACCATCGTCTTGATACAGTCATTATGTCCTATTGGTGAAACATGCGCAAGAAACAGATTCGGCTAATATTTCCAAGGATTGTCAAGACACAGACAACATTAAGTCCAACCTGGTCCCTGAACAAAATGAGGAAACAAAGGCCCGGCAAATATCCAGCGTGTCTATGGAACACAGGTAATGAGGACGGCAGGAGGGAAGGGGAGCACTGCTCTATGCTTGCTGGGAACACAGATCACAGCTCTCGTTGAAGTGGTGGACCAGGCTAGCTCTTTCTCTACAAAGTGGGCACTCCACAGGAGCACATCTTCAAATAGCTGTCCATCACTCTCTTGGGAAATGTTCACTCTCTGGAAACCTTGTTTCATAGGAATGAAATAACAAACAGTACAGAATGAAAACATGAGTGTTCTTTTACAGATAGCATTTATTTAATTCACTCAGTCACTAACCATTTATTTAGAACTCTACTGGAAAGCTGTCCCCAATTTTTAGAAGTGCACAACTTTGAAAGCCTCATGCAAGGTTTTAAACCAGTAGAAACACTTCCTCATCTTCCCTATTTCTTTCATTTCTATGTTAAATATTATCTGAAGTTAAAAATACTTCTATATCACTTTTTCCATTTTTGAATACCCCAAATTTCCCCCATCTTGGATGGAAAATGGATGATGGTATTCTCTTGCTTTTAGGCCACTAGTGATGAAGGGATCTATTGGCATCCTTGGAGGACATTGCTCACTGTCTCTAACCTTCCATAGCACACTCTCTCCCTCCACTTACTGTACTTGCCCAGGAAAGGAATGCCAGACCTGTGGGAGGGAGCTTCGGAAGTCTGTGTAATCCATGATAGCCATCTGAAAAAAATTTCCCAGGTGGCAGAATAAACATGTAGCCAGACACTACATTGTTTTCCAAAGAGCTGAGTCCTTTCTTGTTTACTAACTGCCATTTAAAAAACCCTAAACAAAAAACAAGCTGTTGAATAACTCTCTTTCTTAGAAATATAGCTGTTTGGGGGTTGGGGGAGGAGAGGGTGGCAGTGGGTAAGTGTGGGTGAGTTATTAAATTGTGAATTTGAAATCAAGGTCAATTTTCTTTGATAATAAGGTGTGTGTAAATCAGAAAGGCTGCTACAACAGAAAGAAGAGTATAAAGGATTTGGTGGTTTAATTCTCCTTATGTTGTTGTTGTTATTGTTGTTGTTGTTGTTGTTGTTCTTCTTCTTCTTTTTATAACCATTATTTGAAGGAAAATATCAAGTTCTGTTTAGGTCTTGTAGAAAATAATTTCAGAAGACCTACTATGTACCTTACTTGAGTATTTATCTCTCCCTCCCCCCCCCCCCATAAAATTCCCCTGCTATCCTGCCAGGATGACACCTACATAGCAGTGGCATAAGCTTAAGCTAACAAGGCAGAGCTGCTAGACTCCAGGGCCCATGGAGTTCCAACTATAGCCCCTGTATCCAGTACCACACTGGCCATCACCTCTAAGTCTGTTATTGTCATGCCTGTCTGATTACTTTTTCCTTTGGGCTCCTATAGCAATTGGTATGCAACTCTATTGTAGAATCTATCAAATCCTAATATATAAAAACCCTGGCTCCCTCATGACTGGAGGCTCGACCAACCAGAACTCAGTTAGTGCTGAGTTGCTGTGGTGACCCAGCACTAACTGCTGAGAGGGCTGTGATTCAGGCCCAGAGAGAGGCCTGAAGAGAGAAGCAGGATCTGATCCATAGCCTATGTGGCAGCTGTTGATCAGCACTTACCCCTCTCTCTCTGGCCAGGACAGCAGCTGTGCCTCTGTTTCTCTCCAGGCCTCCACCAAGGCTGCTAATCAGCACTGCCTTTCTGATCAGGCCCCATTGATAGGCCCAGAGATGCTGACTGGCATAGAAACTGACCAATCAGAACCAAATCTGGGTGAACTGTGAGGAGTCAATGGCTGCCAAGGAGGCGGAGCTTTTGATGCTGAATGGCATAGAAACCTACCAATCAGAACCAAATTGGCTGCAGAGGAGGGCAGTTGGGAGGGAGATCAGGCCTGCAGCGGAGGGCAATTAGGGGTGATCAGGCAAGCAGAGGCAGTTAGGCATGATCAGGCTGGCAAGGAAGGGCAGTTGGGGATGAGATCAGATCAGCAGGGGAGGCATTTGGGGGGATCAGGCATGCAGGCAGAGGCAGTTAAGGGTGATCAGGCAGGCAGGCAGAGGCAGTAAGGGGTGATCAAGCAGGCAGGCAGGTGAGTGGTTAGGAGCCAATGGTCCAAGATTGTGAAAGGGATGTCTGATTGGAGAGGGTGAAGGCTGGGCTGAGGAAACCCCCACCTCCATGCACAAATTTTGTGCAACGGGTCACTAGTTGTTTAATAACTAGCTGTGTATATGAATTCAATGCATGTACATTTTGGTGTCAGGAAACACTATTGCAATAAAGTTTTTGTTTCCAGTGACTAGAATAGTGCTTGGCACATAGTAGGTGTATAATAAAATTTTATTGAATGAGTGAAAGCTCTCTAGTCTGCAGCCATCACTTGCAGCCAAAGCATCTTAGGGTGTAATTGGATTTAACATCTGGTCTTTGGAAGTAGCTAGTGAAAGCAGCCCAACAATAAGGGAGTGAAATACTACACTCTCTTTAATAAAATAAAGTGAGAAAACATTTAGTGTCACATATAGGAGTGTGTTTAACCAAGAGAGTCACTTCCTTTTTCACAACGTTGTCAGGTTGTGATCTCCTAGCTCACGCTGGGTTGATACGAAATCCTTTTCCTCCATTTGTCCCCTTCTTGGGTGCTCTTGTCATAAGCACTGGGCCAAAGAGAGGGCTGGTTGCCATGTCCCCTTGCACAGAGCATCTCTAATTTGAGTGTGGACCACCACCCTCCATCAATTCTATCAATGTGTGCAGTAAAATCCTTGCTAATGCCTTATTTCTGGGTTTTTAAGGAAGGCAGCACTTCGTAGGTGTGGCATTGCTTCTTGGAAATCATGGCTCTGAGTAAGCTAGGGTTACTCCTTGCACTGCGAACAGCCGTTGGCTCAGAGAATGTCATGCTTGCTGAATTAGTCATGTCTCTGCTTTGCTGAGTCAAGCTGGTCTAAGAGGATGCCCAGAAGGCTTCATTGTTGTGGAAGCCATGAATACACACCCATTAGAACAGAGAGATATTTATTTATTCTACCAACTCCCGGGAGTGCTGGCAGCCGAAGGATTGGCAAGCCTTTGCTGCAACTCACACTCCAACTCTTCCATCTACCGGATCCTACTCTCTTGAATTCTTCCTGGGTATCAATCTTGCAGGAAGCTTCCAATGAACGTCCTGTCTGTAAATCTCCGTCGCAGACCAGTTTTCCAGGGAACCCCATCTAAGACGGAGAGCACCTTGAATCTTCCTGTGTATTGAGACTCAATGATGGAGTGAGAGAGTAAAGGAGGGAGGGAAGGAACCCAGAAGTCAATCGCATCTGGAGTCCTCACAATTAGCTCTGCAGGCTCATGCTCAGTCTTGGGAACTGACTCTCAGCTCTCAGCCTCTAGTGGGAGAGCTCTGACTTCAGCTATTGCCAAAGTCCCTGCCTCTCACAGGCTAAGCTTGGTTAGTCCGGGCCATAGCAAATGTCCCCAGCTGAGGCCTATAAAATACTTATCAAAACCCAAACCTTTACAAATCACAGAGAGAAATAGAAAAGCAAAGTTTTTAACATCAAGAAAACTCAGGTTTCAAATCCTTGCTCTTGTAATCATGGGATCAAATATATGAGGTTACTTATTTCACCTTTCTAATTTTCAGTGTCTTTGTCTGAAAATAATAGTGAAAACCACCTCAAATGAGTATTGTGAAGTTTAACACAGAAGATTTATGCAAGGCATATATAATAATGCCTAACTTATAAGAGCACACAGTCTCATTTTGATTGAGAGATTCTAGCTCCTGGCTTAAATATACCATTCCCTTTGTGTTTAAAGACTTTGTGGGATATGTTTAGGAACCCTCATCTCAAATTAGCAAAGTTTTTGTCACTTTTATTATAGAGAACTCTTCTTTGCAGCTAACCAAAAATCTCTGTAGTTCCTGCCCTTTCTGCTTTATCCTTTCTCTATATTGATGTTCTTCTAGCTTTAATCTGGAGTTATGAAGCCTTATTCAAATCCTCAGTGAATTAACCAAACTCCAAAGAGACTATGCCCTTCTCTGTTCAACGAGTTCTCTCTTTTCTAGAAAAAAAGTGCTTGATGATGGAATTCATAAAAACCAATTATTTATCTTTGGTTTTCCTCTGCTCTGAATGCTGTTACTTTTAAGGCAATCAAACATTTCCATGCCAGTTAATACCCATACTTTTCATAGAACTCTATAGTTCCCTTTGTTGTAGCTTAAGACTGGCCTGGGAACATTGTTTCTGTGCCCATGAAAAAGGCATATGAGTGCCAAGTCCACATACCAAATGCCCCAATGCCTGTCATTTTAAGGAGACTTCTGTCTAGTCCACCCGGCAGGATACATATGAGGTCACAGCCTCTGGGATCCCAAGTGAGCAAAAGGAAGCCCTACTTTCCTTCACTCTTGGACATGAGTTGGTCATGGTCACAAACATCCTCACTGGAGTCACCTATCTTCCCAGGACCACATCTACAGGGTTTCCTATTGCCTTTAAAAAAAAATTATTATGTATTGGTTTCAGGTGTATAGCTTAGTGGTTAGACAACCCTATACTTTAAAAAGTATTCACCTTGATATTTTCAGTATCCCAATTGGCACCATACATAGTTATCACAATATTATTAACTATACTAGAGGCCCAGTGCATGAAATATGTGCACTGGTAGGGTGCAAAGTAGCTGCCGGCTGTTGGCTGGGGCCTCCCTCACTTCCTCATGCTGGCCCTGCCCTTGGTCAAATTCCCAGATGAACTCCTGGTGGAGGGGACAATTTGCATACTTTGCTTTTATTATTTAGGATTTCCTATGCTTTATTTATTTCCCCATGACAATGTTGTGACTACCAATTTGTGCTTCTTTATCCCTTCAACTCTCACCCAGTGCCCTAACACACCTTTTCTTTGGGCAACCAACCACCGGTTCTCTCTCTGTAGCTGAATCTGTTTCAATTTTGTTTGTTTATTAATTGTGTTCTTTAAATTCCACATATGGGTGAGATCATATGGTATTTGTCTTTCTCTGACTGACTTGTTTTACTAAACATAATATCCTCTAGTGACTAGAGTCTAGTCCATCCATGCTGTTGTAAATGTTAAGATTTAATTCTTTTTTATGGCCCAGTGATAATCCATTGTATATATGTACCATCGTGTTTTTTTTACCTACTCATCTATTGATAAGCACATGGGTTGGCAATGGCTATGATCAATGAATTCACAAATAACAAGTGTTGGCAAGGTTGTGTAGAAAAGGGAGCCCTTATGCTCTGTGGGTGGGAATGCAGGTTGGTGCAGCCACCGTGGAAGGCAGCGTGAGCTTCCTCAAAAAATTGAAAATGGATCTGCCATATCAGCCAGCGATTCCCTTCTGAAGGTGTTTCTGAAGAAATCCAAAACACTGCTTTGAAAGGATATATACAGCCCCATGTTTCGCATTCCTTTTTAAAGGTAGAGCCACCTGGGTTGCTTCCTGGCTGAGAGTTATAAAGACACTGGCATTGTCCCAGAGCAACGGGCTGGAAGGCCGCTTCTTTTCATCCACCCAGCACTGCAGACTGGCTGGCGTCTCCTGCTCCCAGCATGCTCCTTTTCTCCTTTAAAGATACCATAGATATATGACTTATAAGGAAGTCAGACGGGTAATTCTTATGCTAATATCTTTCCGGTGAGATGGCAAATGTTGGAGAGATAAGGGTTAATGTTTACCTTAGACAGAACTCAACTTTGGAATCTTTATTCATGTATTTATAGTATATTAGCTCTTGTCCACTTGGGTGGGGCTGAAGGACAAGAAGGAAGTGGGAGGAGACTCCACTGGGGACTCTGCAGAGCGCCCTCTGCTGGAGCTCAGAGGCCCTGCTCTAGGCTGAGCCACAGCAAGCTAGCTCTTCCTTCAGGCAGACAGGCTTCTTATGGGCTGTTCCTGTGCCACAGAGTGAAACCCCCCCCCTCCACCCCCAGATGTGGGGGAGTAAGCTTCTTCTCTCACTGCCAATGGGGCCTTTTCAAGCTGACTGGTTCTCTGTGCCTCTCCTCTCGTGTGTGTATGTGTGTGTGTGTGTGTGTGTGTGTGTGTGTGTGTTTAAATCACAACTGGAAGTGGGGGAAATTTTCATTTTTAGGAAGTTAGTTTTCCTCCCATGAGGTCAGTTTTGCCCATTAGTCACAGAGAGGAGGGCAATTTGAGCAAATGATCACATTTAATTAGAAAAAGAATGAGTCTCAGTTCATAATGGCAATGGGCTCTTGGAGTGATTAAAATTATTTTAGAAAAGCATTGACTTCTTTTAAATTAAAATATGCCCAGAGCTTATTTATAGTTTAGATATATATTCAAATAACTTTTCTGTTACTCAGCCTTTCTCGTTTTAAACCACTTGTGAGTTAACTTTCCCATTTATGCTGGAGGATGTTCTGTATCTCGGAATAATAATTGGGGACGCCCCATAAATACTTTACATTTATGAGACTTGCTCTCCCTAGCTAAGCCGCACTTCCTTTGGCGGGCTACCTGGGGAAAAGCAGAGCAGGATTCTAGAGGAAGCAGTTCTTGGCTTTAACTTCTTTATGTTCAGCAGCCTTATTATTGTTGAAATTCCCCAAATTAAAATGCGCACGTCGGCTTGGCTGGGCTCGCTTACTTAACCTTAATAAAACATAAGGGTCTGTTTCATTAATCTGGAACACACCAGACACGGTGCATGAATTTTATCTCCCACTCCGTCCTTTGTATTTTCAGTATGATGATGATTATAATAAAAAATCCTCGGATTTGGCAGCCAGAGGGTTGTGTTCTCTTTGTTTCTACCGTGTTCCTATGCAAAATGAATTTCCCAGACAGACTACATGCCTTCAGGGGCAAAATTCCTATGATCCTCTCCCCTGGAAATCTTTAAAAATAGAACAAACTTTCATTTGTCTGGGTGTGGTTTCAGCACAGTCTGTCTTTGGCGAGAGCTGGTTTGGTTGACCTATTGACATCGCTTTAAACTGTGTGATCACTTAGGGGGAGAAGTTCCCTCCCTAATCCTTGCCAGATTTAATTTGTCATAAGAAATTCACGTTCTTATGGATGTAGTAAAACAAAAACGGGGTGCCATCTCCTTTTTCCATTGTAAAGTAATAAAACAGTTTATTTCTCAAATGAGAGAAAGTACAATTAAATCAGAAAAATGTCAATGTTTTCCCCCCTTTTCAAACTTCTACGGAAAAATGATAAATAGCGTGTTACTGAAAACAGTATGTTTTCAAACAGCTGGACCAGACCTGCAAAACGAAACCATATGTTGGGTCAGGAGCACCTTCGCATTCCTCACGTGACTTAGAAGCTGAGAACCTGCACAGAGGAGGGGTCTGGGGACAGAGATAGGGTCACAGCCTGAGTCAGCCCAGGCCTGGTTTTGCATACATCAACCCTCTTGCTAACCTTCAGACACACTGTGCGCAGGCGTGAGTTCTCTGCTGCCCAATCTCCCCCTCCACACCGCACATTGTTCGGAGTGATTATGTCATGCAAGTTTTCATTTCATTTTCCTAAGAAATGCCAAAAGAAAAGAATAGTGTTATCGTTTCAGGACATTGATCATCAGTAGGCATAGATACAGAGAGGCATCGTGGTGAGTCAGTGCTTTGAAACTATATTTAATTCATAGTTGAATTCCAAATCATATTTATTCAGGCATTTGCCAATTCCTTTTTCCCTTTCTCTCTTTCAAGAGGGAATCTACAGTTTGTTTTAAACAACCGAGTTTTATTAAAGTATTAGAGGCCTGGTGCACAGATTCATGATCATTGAAAGAAAATTAATTAGAAGGGGCCAGACCAGACATGTCCTGGAGCCAACCTCCGATGGTCCCGCTCCAGCTGACTGCACCTGGGTGGCACTGGGGATCAAAGGGTGTCTGCGGAGTGAGCAGGGGCCTCCGGCAGGTGGGGTCTCTTGGCCTGGCCTATGGGGATCAGGTGGAAACTAGAAGTCTGACATCACCTGAGGGTCTCAGAGTATGAGAGGACACTCTGCAAAGTTGCTGTTGCTTGGCCTCCTGGTGGTCAGTGTGCATCATACCTACTGGCTGGTCTGCCAGTTGCTGGTCACTTAGCCTTTTATATTGTATATAGAGATTATTTATTTACTTACCTGAAAATGTAAGTATGGATACAGATCAATGTTTTGTAGAGAATTAATGAAACTGTCATTCCTACAACCCAGTGTTAGGGTGTTCCCATCACCCAGTATGTTTCCTGTGCCCCGTTGCAGACAATCCCCTCTCCATGCCCAGCTCCAGGAAAGAAATGTCTGTTTTATAGTCTATAGATTTGCTTTTGTTAAAAGTTTTATATAAATCAAATAATCCAATATGGGGTCTCTTTTGAATGCTTCTTTCACTTAGCATAACATTTTTGAAGTTCATCTGTGTTATAGCATGGTTAAGTAGTTGTGTCATTTTATTGCTGAATAAATATTATTCCAATGCATGGTATACCATATGGAGATTTTTTTAAAATTAATTCACCAGTTGATAGATGTTTGGGCATTTTCCAATTTTTGGCTATCATGAATACACTGCTGTGAACATTCAGGTACAAGTGTTAGTGTAAATGTCAGTTTTCATTTCTCTTGAGTGTATGACCAAGAATGAGCTTTCTGTATCATATAAGTTGATATTTTGCTTTTTCTAGGAAATAGAAATAGTTTTTCTAGTGATTATCATTTTACTTTCCCTTCAGCAATATTGAGGGTTCAGTTTCTACTGCCAATGCTTGTAGGTATAAAAGGTTGTAGTACTGGCACTTACCTAATTATTTATGATGAGCATTTTTTTCATGTGTATATTGGACATGCATATATCTTATTGGGACAAATGTCTATTCAAATGCTTTATCCATTTTTTAATTTGGTTGTTCGTTTTTTTTTTATTATTGAGTTGTAGAAGCTCTTTATATATCCTGAATAAGTTTTTTATGATATATATATCATTTGAAAATATTTCCCATCATCTGTCACTTGTCTTTTAATTTTGGTGGTGTCTATTGAAAAACAAAAATTTAAACATTTTGATGAAGTCCAAATTATTAATTTTGTTTTATAGATCATTACTTTAGTGGCATATCTAAGAAATCATTATCTAACCCAATTTAAAAAATATTTTCTCTCATATTTCCATTAGAATTTTTAGTTTTATGTTTTACATTTAACTCCATGCTCTATTTTGAGTTGGTATTTGTATATGGTGTGTGACTTAAGATTATTATTATTGCAATTTTTTTGCATATGGATATCCCATTATTCCAATACCATTTGTTAAAAAATATTATCCTTTCCCCACTGAACTTCTTCGGCTCTTCATAAAAAATTGATTGACTATAAATATAAGTTTTTATTTCTGAACTTTCTATTCTGTTTCATTGATTTACATGTCAGCCTTTATACTAATCACACTGCCTTGATTACTATAGCTTTAGAGCAAGATTTGAAGTTGAGTAATGAAAGTTCTAATGTTTTATTCTCCATTTGTAAATGAAACTAAATCATTAGCCAAGTATTACTCCTCCCACTATAGGCTATGGTTTAATCTCCACTCCTGAAAAAAAAAAAAAAAAGTAATGAAAAAGGGGATCATTTTTGGCTCTGTAAATGTTAGGCTCTTTTTATTGACTCCTGTATAAGTTAGCTTTTGCAACATAATAGACCTCAAAACTAGTGGCTTAAAAGAGCAACCATTTATTTAACTCACACTTCTATGAGTCAGCAATTTGAGATGCGCTGAGCTGGGCAGTTTTTTCTTGTGCTCTTTGTAATGTGTCTGGAGTCAGCTGTCAGTCATCTTGGCAGTTCTGCCTCTGGGGATTAACTGGATGTCAGTGTGGGCAATGGTGGGTGATTGGGCTATGTGTTTCTCATTATCCATCTGACTGGCTTGAGCTTGTTTCCATGGCAGCAGGGTGCCAACAACATCAACAGGGAAGGCTTTCAAGTCTACTATCTCTCCTTTGCTAATTGTCTGTTGGTCAATGCGAGTGGCAATGCCATAACAGAGTCAACTTGGAAGAGTTCTACTGAAGATGTGTACAGGGATGCATGGACAAACTGAAGGCAGAACTGGGGTCAACCCACTACAGTCTTCAGCAATAGGGAGGAAGTAGCTGATTTGAATGTGGAGAGAACTAAGTTTCTGGTGAATCAAACTAGTTTACCAAACCAGCTATATCAAAGCAAGTGTTTGGTCATTGGGATTTACTCTATATTCTACAGATTCCCAATCCATACAGCCCACCTTCCATACAGTAGCTAACACTAAGGACTGGAGACTAAAGTTAAAGAGAAACAAAATGGTTCCCTATGATTTTCCTTAGGATCATAAAACTTTGGGCAAACCAAAAGAACACCAGCTATTTCCCCAATAAGAATAACTGGGAACCCCAATTCCACCCCTTCCTAACTTACCATTATTTACTTTTAGAACAGGGCTATTTTAGAGATCTTAGTAGTCATGTAGTTGATTCTGAAGGTTGAACTTTGGGCTGCATTGAAGGTGCGGTGCTCTTTACATGAGGAAGTCCAAGCATCAGGGCATCCTGACATTAGGACACACCACTCCTGTATAAATGACTACCTCACACAAGTGTTCTCTAGTAGTTTTCTGGGAAAAAAATTCAAGCAGTTACCATGTTTTTAGTGGGTGACAAAGTTTTATTTTGAAATCCAAAGAGTCAAAATTAACTCATTACTGTCTCTGACTCCATGTGGTGTGGGTCCCCATCTGCATTAGCATCTCTGCTGCCATGGTTGTTATGAGAACACTTGAGATATTTCAGCAAAGAGGTGAATTGAAAGGGGAGGAGAGGAAGGAAGCTGAGTAGTCTGGGCACTGCCCTGTAAATATTAGTGACCTGCTACCAAGCTGTAGGGTTTGGTGGGTAGTTTTAATTTTAGTTATGGATTAAATATGCTCTTTGAGACAACCAGAAAAGCCAACTGTCAAGGGCATTATATTAAGAAAGATAATTGGACAAATAGTTTTGCAAATACAATTCCTCTGTAAATTGAGTTTACTCTGCGCTGTATTTATTTCAGAATATATTAATAAAAGCTGAATCTATATGAAAATTTAGACTCTTTTTACTTATTTTTTCAATTAATTAACTAATTAATTAATTAACCAAAGTACATGCCCTTGACCGGAATCGAACCTAGGACCCTTCAGTCCTCAGGCCGATGCTCTATCCACTGAGCCAAACCAGTTTCAACTAGACTCTTTTTAAAATACATCTTTAGTGTTGAAAGTATTACAGATGTCATCTTCCCCCCCCCCCCCCTCACCATTGACCCTTTCTACCTGGTTCCCACCCTCTCTCCAGGCCTTCACCACACCACTGCATTTTTAGCTAAACCAACCAATTAATTCAATCCCATCCTGGCAATGCAAACAAGGCTCCTTAATTTTCTCCTTATCTGACAAGCTTGTGGTTAAAATGATTACTTTAGTATATTATGTTGGAATCATGGATATGGAATGTGACTGAAGAGATTTAAGTTATTGCAAGTCCACTTCAGGTGCTGAATAAGAGACTAGTTTCTCAGTGCTGATGGTCACAGCTGTCATTACATAAAGACGCTTTGGAGGAAAGGAAGGCTTGCCCTTTGTCAGAGATGGGCGGAGCTCCTGCCTTCTAAAATGATATTTAATTGATTCACCTGCAGGCTTCAGACTCTGTTTAAAGATGTGGATGAAGCAAGAAAGAAGATGCCTGACAAAGATGAGTGGCTCTGTTAATTAGATTAGCAGTGGGAATTTTACTAGCTTTAATTAGTGTAAAATAAGCCACAGAAATAAAAATAGTAATTAACACATGCTAATCTGATTAGAGTCACAATAAGTGTTATAGGCTAATTGGCAATAGAGAGTTTGCAGAGGAAGGCTGGGGAGATGCAAAGACCTGTCTGAAAGAGCAGGTGGCTGCATAGGGCACCCAACGATGGAGCTGCTGTTGTCCGATGGACAAATCATTTGGGGGCATTAGGCCAATAAACACCTGAGATCATGGGGCATTGCTGAACTGATAAAAGCCTTCTTTCTAGAAGGGCTTTAAGATACACAACCCTCTGCAGTGAAGGCAACTACGTCTAATTCAGTGTTTTTACTAGTTGAGCAAGATTTTCACCTGTATTGGCCCAGCCTCTCAAAGATTCAAATTTATGGGAAGTCTGTAGCTGAAAGATAGCAAGATGTCTACTTTTCCCTCTAGACCCACACAATGAAAGCAGTGTCCCCAGGAAACATTTAGACACAGGATGTCCAAGCATCTTGTATGTTGAGAGAAGTGCTGATTCGTTCAATTCAAGACTATAAACCGTACCAAATAGATTTCCATGTAAATACTCTCCAATTTTCAGTTCCTTGGTCTAACTGAGTGTAGAACTAATTTTGGTTTATGAGTGTAGAGAGATGGAAACTGCCCATTTTCTTTCCACCAATTCCCAGTCCTCTCCCCCCTACTACATGCCCCCCCCCTTTTTTCCAGTTTGTCAAAGTTCCAATCACCTCAAAGGCTGGATGCTAAAACAGGTCATTGTCTTCATTATTTTCTATGTGGGTATGCAGTGCATGGTCGATAAGGCTTTCATAATGTTTAGATAAGTCATAAGCCCACAGAAACCATAGCAAAACCTCGCCACCAAAACCAATCACAACCAAAATTCTTAGAAGGTATCCAATTATAAATTAAATTAAAATGGCATTGCTTATATTGACTTAGGCTTCTAATATTTGGCATCAACTATTTAAAACTTTTATACCTTCAGTGTGGGCTTATTATAAGAATAGATTTTCCTTCAGTTTTACAAATGCTGAGGCATAAAAAGAAATTCATTTTAAGTGGCCAGTGTTATGACAGAAGGTTATGGCCATTTCAAATCAAATCATTTTAAAAAAAATAGACATGTTATTGTCAATGTGATGGCAAAGATTTAAGCCACAATTGTGTCACCCTGCCTATTGAAATGATTTAGTTCAAAATAAAATATTATTCACTACAGATTTTTCATTAATATATTTTGAAATAAAATAACTTTCTTTGCTTCTTATAGCCAGAATAGAAAAAGATGATGTGAACAATTGCAGGAATATACTTGAATTGAATTTATGAATTCAATCACTTATATGCATCTAATTCATTCATTGTAATTTATAATACATAATTTATGGCTCTCACAAAATACAATGTGAAGTTCAATTTCAATTGAACTGGTATGTTTTTGGTAACAGAAAATTTTTTCTCAACTAATTAAAAATTTTTTGAGACCCCAGAAGATGCATTATTCAGTTCAGTGTATTTGGTATCCTTTTTCAAGAACTACATATGTATGATGTGGAGACAGGATACTTGTCTTTCTGAGATTTTTAATAGAAACATACTGATAATACATTTTCAATAAAGACACTTTGAGATACAATAATTACTAGATAGAACACTGACTCTCTCTGAAGTCCAGACTTTGTTCTTTTCCATTCCTTCTTCCTTCTCACTCTGAATGCCTTTAGGTGAGGTTGAGCAAGATAGTCACCTGCAGTGACATGGTGCAGGTGTTGCTACTTGAGCAGGTTGTGGATGGTGTCTGTGTCCACTGAGGTGGATTCCTAAAGCCCATTCAGAGGAGCAGTGTTTCTGCGCTGGGAGGGGCAGGTAGATGCTTGTGGAAGTCCAGGCCAGGGTGTCGGAGTCAGGAGTGGTGAAGACTGACTCCTTGCAAGGAGACAGAGGTCCTGGCGGCCCAATGATGTGTGTAGAAGGGAAAGGGGTGGGGGGAAGAAAGCCCACATGTAGGACATGGGGAATGAGTGCGGCAGGCTTATGAATTTTAAGAATTGGGGTCCATGAAGAACACAGGGCTACAGACCGGGAGAAGGTACATCTCCATAACACAAGGAAGCCAGGTACAGCTACATTTCCATGAGACAAGGGAACTGGAAGTAGCCAAGAAAGGTCTATATAGACAAAATAAAGAAGGAGGAAGAAAGCCCAAAAGGAATGGAAGGACTATGAGGGAGGAGGGCCTTGGGAATCACTGTAGTAACCAATTCGAAAGGGAATGTTGACAAATTAGAGAGGGTGTCAGGACACATGAACTGGCAGCCTTTATAAACCATGGAAACAGGAAGTCGGTGGGACCCTTTCCCCCTCCCCTTGCGGAATCCATTCTGTGGGGCTCTTTCCCCTCCCCAGTGGGAGTCTGTACCTGTTCTTCAATCAATCTCCACCTTTGCTATACCACCCTCTGTCCCTGGATTCATTCTTTGACTCTGGCAGACAAAGAATCCGGGTTCCAGTCCAAAAATTCTGTTTCAGTTAGAATTGAATCAACCCCTTGATCAACAATCTTCACTCTCCCCTCCCCAAACACATCCCTTCCCTACTCTTTGTTTTTTATGGACTAAATGGCCTGGGCCAGCTTTTCATTAATGGCTATAAATATTATCAGGGAAAGGAAATGCTTGAGTCATGCTAGCAGTACTCCAGAGACGTTATCTGCCTAATGACTACAGGGATAAAATGGAATTTATTTCTTTGATTCTTAAATCTTGAAGAAATTCTGCTTTCCCTTTTGTATCACAGGGAAGGCTGCAATTTAACAACTTTTTTGTGAAATGAATAATTTATTAACGTAAAATTGTGAAATACAGTATGAATGTGGCTCCTCTTTAGGATGCAAACTACCTTTGTAAGCTGGTAAAATATAGAGAATGTGTAGTAACGTGTAATATTGGTTCTATTATAATATCCTATTATGACATTGTATTAAAATGTCAGCAGATTTGTATGTATGCCAGAGAGAATCAGCAAAGGAGGCACAGAGTGGTTATGTAACTTGCTCAATCCTTAAAAATCCATGTTATTTTCTTCATGGGTAGTTTTGGAAGAGACATATAAAATATATTGCTTGAATAAAATATGTTATCTTAAATGAATTTCCAAATAAATCTCCCCCTAATGTGCATCCTTGTTCATTAAGCCTACATAAAAGGGACTGATGCAGCCATTAAGTGGGTTCAATGGCCCTCTGTTCAAAGTGCATGCTACTTTCCAACCAATAATGTGTCCATTGTCTTGGAAAATGCTAATTGTTCCATTGATTGTGATATTCACGTTCTGACACTCCAGCTGAGCACTGCACAGCATCCTATGTTCCACGTGATGAAAGAAAAGTGTTGCTTGAGACCCCATGATAGGAGGTCCACATGAATCTCAATTGTGAAAGGTTGTGCATGCCATGGTTATTTTCCTAAATGCGCATGGCTCGCACCAGAGAGGGTAGTGCAGGATGTTAAAGTATGCTTATTCTTTTCATTAGTGCAGTTGCCCAGATTAAGAGATGCTGAGCAAGAAAATCACAGTTTGCATGTCTATAATGGATTCTGAAAGCAGCTGAGAAAGCCAGTGTGGCATTGAGAGTGCATAGGGCCCTAGGAGTTCGGAACGTGATTCTGGTCCTGCTCTGGCCCTCTTTGACTTTGTGATATTGGCAAGCTACTTTTTGGGATCTCATCTAAGAAGAAAGGATTTGGACAAAATACTTTCTGAGTCCCTTCCAGAATTTTTTAATATAAAATATCACTATATCAAGTTTCTTGCTTGATACTCAAGTGAATATGGGAAAAATAGACAAACAACTTCCAACTAGTCTTTCTTAAAATAGTTACTAAGTCCCTTTTTTGTGCTAATAGATGTGGTTATGCCACAAGTAGAGTGATTAATAAAATATATCATGTGTTATCAGGAGTTTATAATCTAGCCCAACACTGGGAGACTAATGATAAAAGTAGCAAAGCAATGTTATAACAAATAACAATGTAACTAAACATAATTCAAGATCCTGGATTTGATGCTGAATCAGAAAGAGGGAAAAAAAAGAGTGCTATAATGAACATTGTAGGAAAACTGTGTTTGAATTAATGTCAAATTTACTGAATGTAATAATCATTATTTTGCCTATTTAAGAGAATATCCTTGTTCTTAGGAGACATGCCAAAGTATTTGGGTCACAATATCTGCAACTTAGTCTCAAATCATATAGCAAAATAATATATTCACAAATATACATATACACATATACATATAGGTATATGTCTACTTATATTTGAGAAAGAGAGAGAAAGCAAATGTGGAAAAATGTTTACAATTGTTGAAAGGCATATATTGGTAGTCCTTTATGAGTTTTACAACTATTCTGAAGTTTTGAAAAATTTCAAGTGAAAATAGTTAGAAAAAAACATGATATACTGCTACAGGAGTGCAAGATAATTACATTCAAGATAAGTATAATAGCTAGTCCAATGAAGCAGGATGTGAAGTTATATTATTCTATACGTTTGAGGCCCTAAAATGACACATAGTGCTAAAAAATGTCCAATGATTCTGAAAAATAGCATTGATCACACACCTGCCCATGACCAGGTATAGGCACCAAGATCTCATCCAGCTCCTCAGCCTCTCCCAGCTCATTGAGAAGAGGAAGGTTATTCAGAGGCACAGAATGGTTATGTGACTTGCCTGTAAAATGAGTTTAACCCATTTTTACAGGCATATAGAGAAGAGGTGAGCCATGCAGTCAAAATCTTCCTGCCTCACTTCTCTATATGCCTGTAAAAATGGGTTAAACTCAGGATGTTTCTTGTTAGACCGTTTCATTTAATAATTTTTGTCTACTTTTTCAAATTTCATTTGGAATGAAGATTTTCAAAGGAGCCCAAATTATTGCTTAATTATTAGTGAATTAGTCAAACTGAAGCTTGCCTATCTAATTTACTGTCATAGTCCTAATTATGGTGATTTGTCCTGTCATAATGATGATAAGTGATAATAAATGATTTGTCTGGTCATTGATTTTGAAGACTTTCAGAGCAATCGGATCTGCTAGGTACAACTTGGATCTTTAAAATATTTTATAGATTAATACAGATATCTTAAAGGAAACAATAACCATCTGATTTATAATAAGACTGACATTGAAATGCAAAAAGAGTAATATTGAGCAAACCTTCTGCATGCCCTCATCTAAGATGCTCTTCTCACAGAAACAATGTCGCAAGAAAGATCCACCTGAGGTAAGACAAGATTGCTTTATTTAATATATATATATATAGATAGATAGATAGATAGATAGATAGATAGATAGATAGATAGATATTAATTTCAGAGAAGAAGGGAGAGAGATAAAACATCAATGATGAGAGAGAATCATTTGTAGTCTGCCTCCTGCATGCCCCCCCCACCCCCACCCCTTTCTGGGGATCAAGCCTGCAGCCCAGGCACGTGCTCCTGACCAGAACTGAGCCTGGAACCCTTCAGTCCGCAAGCCAATGCTCTACCCACTGAGAAAACCGGCTAGTGCAAGATGGTTTGTTTTGCATTTAGGAGAATATATGTTCCCAGTTACCTTGTTAGATAAAGATATTTTGGGGAGAAAACTGAATACTATAATACCTTTAGAAACATTCTCTAAAAGAGTGCTTTCCAATTAGAAAAAAGAAAGAGGTGACAGCATAGCATAGGATAAGAAGCTACTAAACTAAGGTGATGGCAAGCTTTGGATTCTGCAGTTTGGGATAAACCAGTCTTGCGCTTTGTTTCTCTGATGTGTTTTGTTTTGTTTTTCATTGTGAAATTCCAGCCTTCAAAGCCGAATCTGACTGGTTATGCTCTGTTAACCCGGCCTCTGGAAAACTGTCTGCAGCTGAAAAATAGCAACACATCTATGAACTCCCTCCTGCTCTCCATGCTCATTCATCTCAACCAAGTGGCAATGGAGAAGTCCAATGAGCCATACGGAGTGCCTCTCACAAATAACTTCAACTTGGAGTTTTGAACAGTGACCTTTAGGTTCTTTATTTAAGAAAGTTTCATTATGTTCATTATGAAGCCTACTAGGAGGTATTTTGCATTTTGAGAGAAGGAATTATAATGTGAAAAAGTCTCAGGCTCTAAGTGATTTTAATGGTAATCTGAAGAAATTTCTTTTCCAAAGTAACATAGAGGTTCCATTGTGTGTCACCCCAATCAGAAATCTTGCACAAATGTCCATAATGCAGAGTGGTGCCATTAATTCTTTGTAGATCACGTGTTCCTTATGATATTCTCCCATGACATCTGTAGGCTACAACACAATATAGCCCTTGGTTGTATTGATTCTATTATTTACTAGATAATCTTTGCTTTACTTTCTAATTGTTTTGTGTGTGCAAGTATTATTTCTCCTCAGTTGTGAGACATGCTGGAACCTTACCAGATAGGGAGGAAGAAAACGGTGTAGTCCGAATCCAGGCTAAGGGGATTCTCCTTGTGGAGGGCTGGTCTCTGTGTGGGCAGGGCTAGTGTTTCACACGGTAGTTCCCCGGGGAACACTGGTGACTCTGAGACAACTAGAGTTGGGTTCTTGTCCCAGAGATTTAATCTGTTGAACAGGAAATCAAACAGAAAAGTCACAAGAGAGGAGTAGGAGGCAGGTAGGGAATGTTCTCGCCTTAATTCCAAAGAGTTCTAGCTTTAGGGAGGGTCCTAGCTCCTGGTACAAAGACAGAGGGAGTATGTTTAACCTCTGAGGCTAGAGGGTTGATAAAAGCTTAATGGGTTCAGAGTCCAGCCAAAAGGACTAAATTTCAGGGCAGAACTCCAGTCTCAGTGGCAGGAATAACAAGTTTTCTCAGAAAGGCAAAAGGTTAGCCTTAAGAGAAACCAAGACCTCATTCAAACCCTAGTGGACACTGGATTATGAATACTGGGTTTGGGGCAGAAAAATAAATTTAGTTCTTCTCTGCTTATAGTCCTGGGCTTCCTTGTCAATTAGGATTTGTTTAAATGTTTGGAGAGGCTAAATTTTAAAATAAATAATCATTGGTATTGGGTAGTACTTCAGCAGTCATAAAAACAGCTCTCTATATAAAAGCCTAAGCAGGAACATTCTACCATTCAACTGTTTGGCTGGTAGCTATGATGCACACTGACCACCGGGGGGCAGATGCTCAATGCACAGGCAAAGAAGCATGGAATAGACTAGTGAATCTCAAAGGGAAGGGGGTAGGGGGGAAGGGGGGGAGGGCAGGAAGAGATTAACTAAAGATTTGGCCTGCAGGGATTGGTTTGAAACTGGCTCTCTGACATCCTCGGAGGGGACTCTGATTGCCAGAGGGTATAGGCCAGGCCTAGGGTCTCTAGTCAATTATAAGAGTTCAGGGATAAATGTATTTATTTCTGTCTCTGCTCCCAGAGCCCAGCACAGTATTAGTACAAGACAGATGCCAAGAGGAGGTATTGAGTTGATATTTGTGAATTGTACAATGTGGTTCCCTAAATATCCCCAGGTAAGTAGTGAGAATCAATAGTCCATCTTGTCTATTTAGGATGGTTTAGGACCAATTCATACTAAAGATCTAGTTTGTCCTCTTAAATTTGAAAATGGTTTTAAAAAATATATCCTTTTAATGTTATATTTACTACTCTCATAAAATAATATTAATCTTTTAAAAAATTGAATTAATCCCCAATACTCATTTCTCTGCATGTGTGGATTGGCTACTAAGAATTCAATCCTGGTGAGGTCTGCCATGTGGAAAAATTAACACTAGTGGGACTATAGTTCTGCAAAGTTCAAAGTTCAGATACTTCTGTCTTTGTTGCAATGAGGTATTTTTCATAAATCAAATGATGCTACTAAAAACTACTGAAGAAGTGCCCCTTGAACACTAACAGTGGGGATTTGTCCCATGCTATTCACATTCCTTCCACTTGCTGGTCTTATGAATATTGAGTAGACTTATAGTTAGTGGTTAATTTTGTCATCAGGGGATAGTATGGGGGGGCAATAATTAATAAATAATAATACAGGTATAAGCTTGTGTTTTGTGTACTCAGAACTGTAAACCTACTTTTGCCACACCATGTATGCTTCTTTCCACTGGCTCACATTAACAATTCACAATTCAGTACAACCAAGCATATATATTTTCCATTTCCTTCCTTCCTTTTCCCTTGCATAGTGGCTCTGCGAACCAGAGTCTTCTTTATAAAACCTGTACTTTCTGAAATTTCCGTTCCATATATGAAACCAATACTTTTGGCTAAGAACTAACAGTTACTATTGCATGAATCCAGATTTCCTAGTTTCTAAACTAGGTTTCTTTGTTCATTTTAAAAAATATCACCTACCTTTACAAATCATTGATAGTGTAAAGTACTTGTTTGAAATCTTTATCGTTATCTACAACCAATAGATTTTCATGATTCCTATTGCATGCTTCTTGCCTTTTGTGCTGTTTATTGTTATCCAATTAAGTCCACTGTCAATCTATACAAAAACATATTGCTTGTTTTTGTTTTGTGGGAGGCATCAAAAGTTGTACCAGAAACTGATTTCTGTCTTTGCCAACAATTTATTTATTAATGGCATACGTTTGCTGTAGCAAGGCAAATAATTTTGCAAGACAATTGCATACAGGTTAATCTTTCTTAATAAGCCAAATGAAGAAATAACACACTCCAAACAAATGACAGATTAATCATACTACTGCTCCAGGTGAAGGGAGATGGGAGGAATGAAGTCCAAATTTTAACAGAGGTGTACCTTTTATATAAGGAGGCACTCAGGAGACATGGCAAGCAAGAGAGAACTGATTTTCTGCCAGCTCTACAGTAAGTAAAAGTCCCTTGAATGTGGTAGGTAGATTCATCTCTTCACATGCACTGTGGTGTTTACCACCAATGTTTACAAGGAGCACCTCTCTAAACGGGAGTGAACACCCCAAGGATCTTCGGAGCAGTGTCTTTTAGGTTAGCAATGAGTCTCCTGGCCCCAACTGAAATGCTTTAATAGTCCTCTCAGGATTTATCATGTAAATCTCCCCTTCTCCACATGTTCTATGGATAAGTCCCAACTGGGCCCCTTAGCAGCCCTGTTTGACTTCGGAGATGCTTCTCAGGGACAATATATAAAGAATGATGACATTCTGGCATGACTGACTTTATTTTCATATCAAAACAACTTTATTTCTAAAAAAAAACACACATTTTTTTTCTGTGTCATATTCATATTCAAATGGATTTGAACCATATTAACCTATACACAACCAAACTAGATATCTGAACTCTGTAACTGGTTTCCTACATATCAACATGTAGCAACATAGCCTCATGAAATTAAATACTCAATGGAAAACTTTAAAAAAGAATCAGGCAAATATCCAAATGTCTTCTGAAGTCCCACATTTATGGCCGTTTGTGGAGACACTCTCCTCGGTGCTCATAGTCCTCACGCTTCACATGAAGACGCCATCCATATAGATTCTTCCTAAAGTCTCCCCAATGTTATTCTGCACACGACACTGAAGATGAATGCTGCCTCTCCAGAAATATAATGTAATTAATGGTTTAAAACTGATCTTTCTCATTACCCCATCTCTTACAATGTAACTACATTTACATTTATATGGGCATTGTGTTCTCAATGGTATCTTCAGATCTGTCTCATCAATTACTTAACATGGCCATTAAGCCTATTATTAATTTAATACCAGCAGCTAGAAGATGAATAATTACCAAGCATTACCAATTAATATGTACCTAAGGCCACAGGGTTGTCTATATCTATTAATATATCTATTATCTATCTATCTATCTATCTATCTCTGCCTACTCATCACTTTTCCTCATAGATGATATTGCATTAATATCATCCTAAAAACTTGTTTCCTTTATTTAAAATCATATGGCAACACACCCAGCAATTGACCTTGGTTAAGCATCTCTTTTAAAGGAATACTAAAATTGTCACAATTGTCATTTGAGTTGAGTTCAAATTTATGTCTTTGCTAATGCCTCAAGGAGTTATATTGCCTCAGGGTTTTATAAATTACTCTTATAAATTACTCTTATAAAAGTAAAAAAATAGTGGAACTTATACCACAGCATCCTAAACAATACTTAGCTTATTAAAGTGTTAACATACATATATATTAACTTAATTTATAAATATTATATATGTGATTCATATAACTATGTATATAGCCACTGATTTACATATGCATACTCTTGATTATATATTCAACACATATTTACCAAGCACTCACTTGATTCCAGGCACACTGCCTGGACAGGACATATAGCCTGAACAAGACAGCATGGCATCTGCCCCCACTGATACTGCCCAGCACCAGGTTTTCTGTCTCCAACTCTTGCTCCCTTGGAAGACATCACTAATTAATATGGGCACTATGACTGGATCAGAACTGGCATGGGAATGAAAACCTATTTGCCATCCCTGGCTGGGTGTTTATATGTACATGTACATATCTCACCCAAAAAAGCCAGGCACAATAGACAACAAAAACCTAAGTGAAGTTTGACATGGATCACCAAGATGAAAATTATTAATTCAAAATTGAACTTTATTTGCAAGAACCAGTGAAGTGACACGATTTTGGGTGTCTTTCCAGAGGCTCTTGAGCAAGATCAAAAATCAAAAGGTTGAGCAAGGCTGGGAGAGCATTCTGTGAGCTCACATTCTATGTAGAGGTGGCGGGACGAGCCACACTCCCCATGCGGAGTGGTAGCTTCTTCACCCCAGGCTTCGGAGGGGCTCTTTCATAGACAACTTAGCGAGTTTACAGTTAAAGGGCCACCAGCCACTGGTCCCACAATCACCATGGAAAGATTGAAGATAACTCTTCCACTTGGAAGCAAATGCATTACCCACCAAAGCAAGTCAATAAGGGTGGAAACAAGGGGTAAGAGGGCATGAAACTGATGTCATTTACCAGTAAATTTTGCCCAAAGGGTTTTGCTTCCAGGGTAGGGAGACTCAAGTGGTAACAGGCTAAAGGGTACAGAAGCTGAAGTAGGATGAGAAGCTATCGATATATACTCAAGGAGAGACACTGCCCATGCCACAAAATTGCAGTGGATGGAACCTAATGGAGGAAACTTCAAAGAACTCCCAAGACCCCTTGCACAAGAAAGCCAGCTTTAACCCCACTGCAAGATCCAGAAAGCATGGCGCCTACCTATGACAGTGATAGTCTTGCCACTCTTATACCCAACTTCCCCCATCCCCAGATGATGGACGTAGAAAGGAAAATTCTTCCTTGCTGCTCATTACAGGATTTAGGTTGGGGAGGAACCAAGATGTAACTTCCAATCAAGTCAAAACTTGATTCAATTTTATCTGGGAAAGGAAATTTACATTACTTGATATTATATTTGTTACTTAAAGTAATCACAGGCTTTCTATTATCTAAGATTGACCAAAAAGTTTGTAGAAATGTCTTCCTTGTTACTCAACACCAGAGGATGGACTACAAGTAATGAATGGGTTTAATGGGA
Organism: Pipistrellus kuhlii; assembly: GCF_014108245.1. Lineage (NCBI taxonomy): Eukaryota > Metazoa > Chordata > Mammalia > Chiroptera > Vespertilionidae > Pipistrellus > Pipistrellus kuhlii. Next base: position 180,121,340 of record NW_023425529.1, on the reverse strand, counting down.
TGGAGGAAAACAAAAACAAAACGAATAATTCATTCATCCATGTATCCGACATGTATTTATTGAACACCTACTATGTGCCAAGTATTGTTCTAGGTACTGTATATATGTCAGTGAAGACAACATATTAAAAAACTCCTGCTTCACAGAATTGTATAATTAGGGCATGTATGTTCAATGTCCTGAAGGTGTGTACATGTAAGCATACATAGACTCAGTGAAAGATAATAGAGTAAATCACCCAGATGTTGTATTTATTGTCAATCACTTCTTTCAAGTGTTGATGAGACTCTCTTAAGTTATATGGCCAAAGGAAATGTGTTTCTGGTCCTCCCTGTTGACTTAGTCATATGTGAGGTTGTCCTTTTGGGCTCTATGCAAGTCTGCATTTTAATGGTTATATTCTTGTTTCATGGTTGCTAAACTGATTATAGAATTACTCTAATCTGTCTGCGAAGTTCAACTTTACAATGCTGCTTTCCTTCTGTCATGAATATAAGTCATTTTTAAGTATTTTTTGCAATGCTACAAGTTTCTGCTTAAAACTGTTTCTGCATGATGTGTTACAGAAAAATGGGACAGTTTCCTGCTCTTTATTATGCAAGATCATTGAGGAAAAAAATTTGGATTCTAGTGATAATTTTTTTGTGGGTTTCCTAGCAGGGATGAATGGGCAGGATTTGTATTATATGTGATCTAGTCAGGTTCTGAGCTGGTAATTTACTTTGACCACTCTTGAATAGTCATACCAATCATCCCCAGACACCCACCAGTACATACATACACAGCCTGATGTGGATCCTATTTGTACAGGACTAGGAAAAAAGATCCCTTTAACTTACAATGGGAGAGAAAAATGTTCATCTCCAATGTCTTTCCACTGTGAAAAGTCTGTACAACTGCCGCTCTGAAAATTTTTCTATATATTTATTTTGTACTCATCTATGTGTGCTGGGTCAGACACAAGACTGCTGGAGTATAAATTTTAAAGTTGAAAGACTGATCATTTAGTGGAAGAAAAATGAAGGCATCTTTTATGAAAATATTAAAGTAATTATTAATTGTATTTAAAATAATAGATTTATAAAATATATAGTGCTTTAAATTCTACTTTAAATTCTAAAATAACCTTTTAGAAAAATATTATGCTAATTTACTCATCACACTGTAGCTGTTGCCTAGTTTTGATTCCATAAGCTTCTTAGAACACTGTCTTGTTCTATGTTGCCATTTGACATTTTTAAGTTTTAGTTCTTATGTGTAAAGTAAGAGCCATTCAATGTTAAGTTAATACAATTTAGCCATTATTAAAAGTCAATTCGGCTGAGCAGTCTTTATTATATTTGGACACTTCCACCTGAGAGTAAAGAGAAATAATCTTACCATCAGCTTAAGTTAGTTCAACAAAAGCATTCTTGCTATGTGGACACAGTACTAGTTTCTGTGTTGGGTGAAAGCACCTGCCTTCAAGATGTTTATCATCTAATGTGTGGCGAGAAAACATATATATAAATTTAAAATGCACACTCTATAATGCATAGGATATAAATTTATAAGTTCAATAAAATGTAGAGTTATAGTAAAAACACAAATTATGACCTATGTCGTTCCAATTTCTTTTTAAAATATATTTTATTGATTTCAGAAAAGAAGAGAGCAAGGGCAAGAGATATAGAAACATCAATGATGTGAGAGAATCAATGATTGGCTGCCTCCTGCACACCCCACAATGGGGATTGAGCCTGCAACCTGGGCATATGCCCTGACTGGGAATTGAACCATGACCTCCTGGTTCATAGTTCAACGCTCACCCATTAAGCCACCCTGGCCTGACCTAATTTCTAATCTTTGCTTAAGTCCTATTAATGTCAGAGTGAACACTTTGACATGATACACAAAGTTATAAGAAAAGGTTGCCCATAAAATTAATAGTGGGGTACCAGAAAGATTATAAATCTGATATAGTATATGTAAACTGTGAAGTATAGATGTTAATCCTCAAGAAATATGTGTTAATAAACAACATATATTAAATATACTGATTAAAACTCTGATGAATCATAACAGAAAATGCTCTAAAGTCATTAAATTGAACTTTTAAAGAATTACTACCTGACTTAACCTTTTTAATTTCTCAACTGCTCCTAATTTATTATGTACCACTCACTAGGTTTTGAAATCACAAGAGTAATTTAGACATTTAAAAAACACATAACTAGAGATAAACTAGTGATAAATTTCTCTTCCTCCAACAATCCAGCTTACCTTTTTTTTCACGTCTTACTTGATAGTTATCTGTTATGCATAAGTAAATCTCTGGAGGCATTGTAATAGCACAGTGCCTAATTTCAGAGTGTGTATTCACACAAAATTATATTCATCAAAAAGTATTTCAGGAAAAGAGAGTATGTTAGCCTGCTACCATAGAAGATATTTACATAGTAAAAGGAATCCATAGACGCAAAGCCGGGCACTAAGGGAAATGGAAATCTATTAGTTATGGAGCCAGGAGACTTAAGAACTTAAAATATCTGCAGAACTTGGCTTCATCTAAACATCTACATTTTATCTTATATAATAAAGAGGTAATATACAAATTGACCCTCATGCCCTTGCACAAGATGGCCACCCTCTTGTGGTCAAAGATGGCTGCCACAAGATGGCCGGCAGGGGAAGGCAGTTCGGAGCAACCAGGCCTGCAGGGGAGGGCAGTTAGGGGCAATTAGGCCAGCAGGGAGGGAAGTTAGGGGCAATCAGGCCAGCAGGGGAGGAAAGTTAGGAACAATCAGGCTAGCAGGGGGGTGGTAAGGGGGTGATCAGACTGGCAGGCAGGTGAGCAGTTGGGTGCTAGAAGTCCCTGATTGTGAGAGGTATGTCGGACTAAAATGGCAGTCGGACATCCCTCTAGAGGTCCCATTTTGGAGAGGGTGCAGGCTGGGCTGAGGGACACCTGCACAGTGCACATGCGCCAGGCCTCCAGTAAACTATAATAATACATGCTGTCAGTTTCATGAACAAAGTTAAGAGATTTTTGGATGGGGTGACCACATAGAGATTGAAGTTAATGTCATCCACAGACTTTTGAAACCATGCATTTCTATCTACAGAGCATAAGTAAAATGGAAATTTTTAGTTGTGTGTGTAAGTGAACATTTAAATATAAATAATATTACATCAGATGGAGCTACTTTAATACATATTGCCATATCTTTGTCCTGCTCACTTTCTATTTTCTATTTCTATTTCTTCTCCTCCCCCCACTCATGGAAATAAGAGAGCCGGAGAATCTGGGAGCGAATTATATGTCTGTACAAGAGATGAGGAAAAGGAAGGAAGTGAAGTGTAAGAGTGGTCACAGGATTGAACAGAATCCAGTATAAGCAATAGGAAGATGGAATCATACTTTTTTTTGACATTATATTTCAAGATTGATCTTGAGTTCTATTTTTTAAAGAGCTTTTGTGGTATTCCTTAGATCTGAACCAATGAATCAAATGTTTTGAGAGATGTCCTATGTATAGTGTGTATGAATCTTCATTCTTGTACAAAGATTTCTAAAACCACTAGCTAGCTGACTACCTATGGATCACAGTCATTGTTGTCATTTTCCCAATGTTGGATGAAAATATGAAATAACTTGATGCTGTGTTATCTGGACCTTCATGCCTCCTTTCTCTAGTCTAGGAGATATTTTAAAATATGATTTAGTAATCTAAAGCTGATGAAATATTATTAAACAGCTCCTAAATAGTTTTTAGGCAATCCTGTATAATAAAACCCTAATATGCAAATTGACCAAACAGCAGAATGACCCGTCGCTATGACATGCACTGACCACCAGGGGGCAGATGCTCAATACAGGAGCTGCCCCCAGGTGATCAGTGTACTCCCACAGGGGAAGCACTGCTCAGCCAGAAGCCGGGCTCACTTCTGGCTAGCACAGTGGCAGTGGTGGGGAGTGAACCTAAGCCAGCAGGCAGACATCCCCCCAGGGGTCTCGGACTGCAAGAGGGTGCATAAATGTTGTGCACCAGGCCTCTAGTGTATATTATAATCATTCAATACTACTTTTGTCATCTAACCCCAAAACACCTTTTTTTTTAGTCTGTTGTTGCCAATATAGTTCCTTGTTTTTTATAACATTTAAGCAAAGGGCTATAAGAAGGAAATGTGAAATTAGTTGTAGAGATAAAGGCCATTAATGTAGATTGTAGTGGGTTGGGAAGTTGGATGTTCTGGGTACATTTTACAGGTAGAATTCAGTTAGATGGATTCAAACATCTCACAAACAAACTATCCCTGAAAATATGTCAGTTTCATATAGAAAATAGCCAGTTTTGTGGAGATTCAGTTGGACAGACTCATTCGGTGCGTATGCACTCATACAGAGAAATAAACTCGTCATCTGAGCAAAGTTTTAATAATAAGACTGTGGAAATATATTTGGAACATATAAACATTCTTTGTAGAGGACGTATTCATTTTCCATGTCTATTTAAATTACTCTCTTGCAAAACATTCGGTAGACTTTCTGAACATGCAGGATGGTATATAGAAACCTAAATTATATTCTAATATCTTTGGAATGTGCCTATCTTGAACATATCACAATCACTTCAAAAGAAGTAATTCATGTTGCCTCATTTGAAGCTGTGTGATGTCAATTGTGAAGCTGCACAAATTGACCATGATGGTTATTACAGTATTGACATCACTGTACATCTCTTTAGTTAGTTTACATGCTTAATTAATCGTGTTTCATTTTCTTTCTGGCTTTTATCGCAGTTTCCCTGACTTTTAAATTAAATGATTTGTGAAAGAGACCATCCTCTGAGGGCTCATGACTTCTCCCATCTTCACAAAAATTCCCTCTCAGAAGAGACAACTTGGCTTCTCATTGAAGCCACGACTGGCAATAGCGGGCCTGGATGTGAAAAGTCAATGCTGACAAGCAACTCCAAGATCAAAACTTTTGAAGGATGTTTCTGACACTTACTGTGTGGCCTATGGGACTGTACTTCACCTTTCTTTGCTTCATTTCACTTGTCAGTTAAAAAGGGCATCATCTTTCTATCCGCGGTGTCTTGTAAGTCACTTTTCGATTTTAATGAACACTTTGTTCATATTAAAGCAAGCCTGCATGATTAACAAATGATACAGTCACAGGGAGAGCCCCTTTCTTCCTCTGAGAGCCCAGGGGACAGCTTCCTCACCATCATTCCGCTTCACCCCTTTGCAAATCCATCAGTCTTGGACTGCACTAAAGGTCACTACACAGAGGGTTTGTGGACTAAGCCTGAAAGGATCAAGTCTTGGATTTCAGTCTACCTGCTCAAAACACCTCTCTAGTCCCAAGAAGAAATAAAACCTGGGAACACTTAGGGAAGAATAAAATCTTATTTTTTTATGGAGAGCCAAAATGCTATCCACAGCATCTGCTTCCTGGGACATAGCATTTAATAGCCACACAAGAGAAATATGAGTTTGGATGTAACTCTCCAGGTTCTTAAATGTTCCGAGAGCCAGTCTTCACCACTGTGAACAGCTCCAGAACCAGTCTCCTACAGCTGTTTCTTCACATGGAATGACTAACTAGACTCAGAGGATCTAATATTTGAAATATCTAGCCATTTGTTCCTTTTCTTAGCCTCTATCTAGTGTTACCCCTCTAATGGAGAACACCAAAATGAAAGACTTTAAATCCAGATCAGTTGGTTCTAATTGCCATTCACAGAACAAACATTTTTTTTTAGGGAGGCAAAGACTTGAATGAAAGACTAACATTAGATTTGGGAACTATCAATATTTCCCTTAGGAACATAAATTTTCTCCAACATTATTATTGGTCTACATTCTTTAGTGGTAATGAGTATTACTATGACTATTGCTGCCAGTTCTATGACTTCAAGTTTATTTATTGCTTCTTATGTAGCACCAAGCACTGAACTAAGAGTTTCGCATGCTGCACAAACCCACCAGGTGGCCATTGTTATCACCCTCCTGTAATAACTGTGGTGGAAAGGTTAAAAATACTTTTGAGATCTCACCACTGGAAACTGGGGACAACAGCATTCAAATCCAGCTTTCTAACTTCAAAATTGTGCTTTCTCTTAATTACGAGGCAACATCCTGTCTGTTAAATAACACAATGCAGTATTTGTTAAATATCTTTTATACAAAGGTTCGCAGATGTAGGATTAAAATCACTTTGTAAAATAGATTTTTGGTGTAATAAAAGTTGCCAATGTATTCTGCAAACTTTATTGTTTAAAGAGTAAAAGAGACCATTTATCCTCTCCAGGAGCAGGAGTGAATGTTGCTTTCCTTTTTGCAGTTTTCTTGTGCCAAGTTGCCTCAACTCTGTAGTTTCTGTGTTTAAAAACTCCAAGGAATTTTCTAGTCTCTTGTGGGGACAAGAGGAGGAGCTGGGAAGAAAGGCACATTGACCATGTGAGAAAGGGGATTGAAATGATAGGCACAACTTGTCAACATTATCTATTATTAATTATGAATACCCAAACATTAGTCAGACATTCCATTTTTTTCTTTATTGATTAAGGTATTACAAATGTGTAATTATACCCCTATTGTCCTCCTCCCTCCCCCCTACTCATTCACTCACCACCCTGGTGTCTGTGTCCATTGGTTAGGCTTATATGCATTCATACAAGTCCTTTGGTTGATCTCTCCCCCTTACTCCCTCCCTCCCCTACCTTCCTTCTGAGGTTTGATGGTCTGATCGATGCTTCTCTGTCTCTGGATCTGTTTTAGCAGCACAATTTAACATAGCTAAGATTTGGAAAGAGCCTAAGTGCCCATCAGCAGATGAGTGTATTAAAAAACGGGGGTACATCTACACAATGGAATACTACGCAGCAGTAAAAAAGAAGGAATTCTTACCATTTGCAACAGCATGGATGGAAGCTGAGAGCATTATGCTAAATGAAATGAGCTAGTCAGAAAAAGATAAATATCATATGATCTCACTCATTTGTGGAATATAATGAACCACATAAACTGATGAACAAAAACAGTCAGACATTCTTTTGTGTGTTTCTCAAAGTGTAAGTTTCTAATAATTTACTTTAAAAATAAATTGTTATTTTCATTTCAGTAAATAAATAGTAAATACTAAAAGAGATATAGTAGTAAATATTTAGCTTCACCATTCATCTTTCTCCATTCTCTAGCATTACTGTCTAGAATGAAAGACATTCGATTCCTTTAGCTCATTCCATTGGTGGCAGGCCTTCATGTCTCTCAATAATATGCTTATGAGGCCAGTACTTGACATTTTAACTGCTGACATTATCTATTTCCATCTTATTACAAGAAATATGATGTGAATATAATTATTTCACAATTTTTGCTAAGTCAGCATAATATAATATTGGTCACTGATGAATTAATTAGTCTCTAGAAAACGAGTACATACTTTGTATGTTTTTTAATATAAAAATTCCTCTCCATTTTCTCTATTTCTAGAATGCCTATTTTTTTGATTTCCTAAGTCAATTCTCAAATTAAAAAAAAAATTTCATCTTTTTAATATGTATTCTTTAGAACTATTCTTTCCTTCCAAGTTTTTCTGCTTATTAATTTTATTTATCAATTTTCCAGTACCATTTCATGATGGTTCTCTGATGGTGGTCCCCTGATCAGCAGCGTCAGCATCACATGGGAGATTGTTAGAATGGCATATTCTTAGACTCTAACCCACACTTACTCCCTAATCAGAAACTCAGCCAGTGGGGAATAGCATCCAATGTACTCTAAAGTACAAGAACCACTGACCTTGAGAGTCCACAGCGCAGATGGTAAAAAAAAATATTTAAAAAGTACTTTATAATTATGTTATAAATTACAGCTCAGGGAAGGAAATTGGGAGCAATAGAGGATGTGACCAAATGTATGCACACTAGATGTCAGTAATTTATTCAGGTACTTAGTAAGTTGATGACTGGAATATGAAAAGTGATGACTGGAATCATTATATATTTTTCCAAGTGGCTATGCAAACTTCCATTCTTGACCAAAATTCCCCCAAACCAGACTGTTGGACAATGCTCAGAAATGACAACATGATGTTTGCTGTCTCCTGGAAAATTAGGAAATTGAATACTTTTCATTATAGGTCAATGAATAAAGATAAATGCCAAAATGAGATCTTAGCTTAATCCTGGTTTTCTTATAGGTTTCAGGGAAGAGGAAATACTTAGACTGCTGCCTTTGTCCTTCTCTCCTAAAAACTCTTAGGGAGATTCACTAGCAATGGAATGATACCCCTCTTTAGGGCTGAGTATGTGCTGGACATATGCAAACACTTTCCATTGCTGGGGTAAAATTGCATTCTTGGCTGTTTATGTTCTAGTTATACATCAAAATTATATTTCCTTTTTACATAATTTTGTAAAAACCTCAGGCTAAAAATATGGAGAATAGAACACTTTAGACGCTGTGCATTGTTGGGAAAGACACTGCTCCCTGGTCCTCATATTTTCTCATCAGCAAAAGAGAAATTAGATTGGACGGTCTCCGGCATCTAAGATGCTGAATATTAGTGATAAAATATAGAAGGAACCTAAAAATAAGAAGGCGCCTCCAGGACATTGGCTCCCCACTCAAGTTGGAGAAACTCCAGAGCCTGCAACATTCTGTCCTATTGCCTTTGGGATGAACATACGACTCACAACTTGTCTTATCTTTTTTTTTTTTTTTTCTTCTTCCACATCAGGGTCACATCTCTTAAGCTGTACCTAATAAGACTCATGCCAGAGCGGCAGTCAGCTGGGGGGTTCTCACCAGTGGAGGAGTGACCAGGTCACCCCAAGGGTTTGGCTGTGGCTCCTGGTTAGTGAGGAGGGATGCAGCTGGAAGGTGCTGGCCTGACTCATTCTTAGCGTTCTCTACAAGGTGAGCTTTTCAATCGACTGTGCTATGTTGGCTAAAACTAGGAGGACAGGCAGCACAGCCCCAAGCACACGTCACTCTCCTAATTGGAAGATCCCAGGATTGCAGAGGGGAAATGTGCTGTGGCAGTATTCCTCATTAAGCTCCAGGCATCTTCACACTCGTAATTCGAGTGAGAAAAGTGGGATTATTTTATATAGCCCAATGAGCTCCAGATTGTTTATTCTACTCAGGTCTTTGTTGCTTGGCCGACTAATTTAATAAGCAACCTTATCACTAATACAGAAGATAAATAGGTTTTATAGGTGAAGATCTAAAACCTGAAATAGTAATATAAAAAAATACCAAGAACAAAATTTAGTTTTCTCAGTGGCAGGTTGCATTTTCTGCCACTTCTGCATAAACGAGATGAAATGGTCTTCTTCTGAAAGCCAAAATTGGCAAAAGAAAATGGTGGAGTCTCCACTGAATGGACTACTGGAGGCCACAGTAACTTGATTTTTTTAAAAATTTAAATTCTTTATTGTTTAAAATTTTACATAAGTCTTCTTTCCCCCTCATTGACTTCTACTAGTCACTCTCCCCCCCTAGCACATGCCCTAACCCCATACTATCTGTGTCCATTGGATATGCTCATATGTATGCATACAAGTCCTTTGGTTGATCTTTTACCTCCTTCTTACCACCACCCCCACCCCCGCCACCCTCCACTGCCTTTCCTTTTACGTTGGAAAGTCTGTTCTATGCTTTTATGACTCTGGCTCTATTTTTGTTCATCGGTTTATGTTCATTATATTCCACAAATGAGTGAGATCATGTGATATTTATCTTTCTCTGACTGGCTTATTTTGCTTAGAATGGTGCTCTCCAGGTCCATCCATGCTGGTCAAATGGTAAGAACTTCTTTTTTACAGCAGCGTAGTACTCCATTGTGTAGATGTACCCCCATTTTTTAATCCACTCATCTGCTGATGGGCACTTAGGCTGTTTCAAAATATTAGCTATGGTAAATTGTACTGCTATGAACCTTGGGGTACATGTATCTTTTCTGACTGGTATTTCTGTTTTCTTGGGATATATTGCTAGAAATGGAATTACTGGGTCAAATGGGAGTTCCATTTTTAGTTTTTTGAGGAAACTCCATACTATTCTTCACAGTGGCTGCACTCAGTCTGCATTCCCACCAGCAGTGCATGAGGTTTTCTTTTCTCTGCATCCTCGCCAGCACTTGGTTGTTGATTTGTTGATGATAGCCATTCTGACAGGTATAAGATGGTACCTCATTATCATTTTGATTTGCATCTCTTGCATGATGAGTGACTTTGAGTATGTTTTCATATGTCTCTTGGCCACCTGTATGTCTTCTTTTTAAAAGTGTCTATTTAGGTTCTGTGCCCCTTTATTTTTTTTATTGGGTTGTTTATTTTCTTTTTATTAAGTTGTATGAGTTCCTTGTAAATTTGGGAGATTAAACCCTTATCAGAGATAACATTAGAAAATATGTTCTCCCATGCAGTGGGCTTTCTTGTTGTTTTTACCAGGAGCAACTATTGGAGAAGGTAGCAAACACATGGAAACATCTGCAATATTTTCCCTTACATAGTTTGCCCTAAACACATTGCTTCTGCTATGGAAAAATCACTTTCCTGAAATAGCATTTAATTAAAAAACATCTGTCCCATTAAACAACTGTGCATTGAACAATAGCTACGTTAATAAGAGTAAAGCTTCCAGAGAATAATTCTTTGGCATCATTTTCTTTGAAAGGGTCTCTGGGAGCTGTGCCAGGAAAATACAATAAAATTTACTAGCTTAAAAGTTGTGTCCTTTCTTCCCCTCTGATGTATCCATCGTCTATGCAGTTCTTCTTTTTTTTAATCTTTATTATTTTATCAGTAATTTGAGAACCTTGTTTTGTTCATTTGAAAACTGCCTTATATTTGCAGTGTGATTGCTCTGCTTCAACGGTATGATATTATCATCTCTTTGCAAAACCATCCTCTTCCTTTGAAGTTGATTCCACACGTTTCCAGTGACCTATATATTTTCCAGATAGCGAGGCAAACCCTTCAGCACGGCACTTCACAGGGCTCTCACCCCCGCCCCGCTACGTTTCTTCACGTGGCCTCTTCCTCTCTTTGAATCATAAGTCATGAGGAGGCAGGGCCATCTCCGAAATCAATTCCTGGCAGAAGAGAAAGGGCCTCCATGCATCAGGAAACCATTTCAAAGGTTAACAGTTTATCCAAGGGCATTAATTAAACTTCCTTAATAAATAACGATTCCGTGCTGTCAGAAGGTGGAGTGCATGAGGAGACAATTCCAGGCCTGCAGCTTCCCTTGCAGAAAAGAGATGAAGGTCCTCGCAGAGAAAGCCTATTAAGCACATTCGCTTCCAGCTTGTTAGACGTAATAAATGAGGAAGAGAGACAGGCAGCGGAAGAGCCTTTAATTCAAGGAACAAAGGGCATCTTCTTCATTCTCTGGAATTGTCTTGTCTCTGAAAAATTCAAAGAGCACCGAAGATGGGGATAATTAAGCAAATGATTGATACCAAACCAAAGACGACTTTTTAGGTTCATTTGCTATCAATTTCCTTCAGGGAGAGTTTCTGTTTATTCCTTTTAGCATCGATCCCCACATATGAGATTAAAAATGACACAGCCTTTGTTAAACTGTTTAAAAGAATTAGAAAATTTTCTTTCCTAGGCATTGACTGATAAGATTTTGTCAATTTATGAAAGAACAGTGAAAAAAATATAGAATAAAATATTATGAAAAAAATATCATAATAACTTTAGTTAGGTTAGGGAATTTTATATTTATGTCCGCTATCAACATTTGGCAAAATAAGATCAAGGGCAAGGAAATCAACAGCAGCCTGATTTTTGTTGGCACATGGTACTAAGCCATATCAAGATGAGTGCAGGCATTAAAAATTATAAGGGATTGTTGGACAAACAGAGATCCAGAGTAGTGAATCTACTCATTGGTCTGTACAATGTCACATATTTTTGAGAGGTAAGAGATATATCATAGGAAGTACATGATGCAGAAAGAAAAATCAGCTTAAAATATGCTTAATAAAAACTCAAAAACTTAAGAGGTATACTTTATTAAAATTATTCAATCTAGTTTCAACTGGAGACATGATAGCCACTAAATCTATCTATCTATCTATCTATCTATCTATCTATCTATCTATCTATCATCTATCTATCATCATCTATCATCTACCTGTAATCTATATCTATCATCTACCCATCTAATCTAATGTATTTACACAATTGCTAGAAGGAAGCCAAAAATATTTTTTCTAAGTTAAAGAGCCAAAGCAAAGAGAGATATGACCATTGCTAAGAAATATAGCTTCCAGACAATGAATACTTCCAGACAATTGTTTAGGAGAATCAACAACTTTTTTTCATTTTGGAGCCTGAAGAAATGTTTCCATTAGTCCTTTTAAGGTGATACCTGCTAATGTATCAGCAATATCTTTAATATGATCACCTCAGTGAATAGTGTTTGATGGGCTCATTCTCAATACTCAACGTCTTTTAGTGTGTCTTAACAGCAGAGTGCTGAAGCTTCATTTAGTGTCTGTACAAAAGTATACAAAAACAGTATAAACACACTTTTTCTGATGGTCAGTCATGACCTTATGATAAAATTTAGAATATGCAGATATACGGATAAATTCTAGTTCCATCTTTAATATGAATTGGAAGAGCATAAACTTCAAGGTTTCAATCAAAGGCAAGAACTAAAAAGTTAAGATATTTTGTGTTGCAATTTAAAAAGAGGTCCATAAAGTTAAAAAAAAAATATGTCAAAAGGACAGAGGGTAGAAAGGCTCTTTCATTCAGATTAAGTATGATATTAGATGCTTTACTAGTACCAATGTAGACAAACTATGACATGAAGAAGCCATTTTTGAAAGTGGGGAAAAGGTGAGCAGCCTCATCCTCCAGCATGACTTCAGCCAATGCCAACCACTAGCTGTGAGTTCTAATCCTGTCTGTGAAATACAAAGGGCCTTGAATGGCTGCCATGACTCTCCAGTGCCCATGGTTTCAGGTGTAGTGAGTTTCTCTCCTTGCAACTGTTCATTTCATTCTCAACTGAAAATTAACTATGTAAGGTGATCAGAAATGAATAGCATCTGTTTACCTTTTCGTACTAGTAGCATATATCAATATATTCTCGGAAGGACAATTTTTACTGTCTTCAAACCCAAATAAACTTAAAACAGAAACCTTTCTTCCATGTACTACTAATGACTAGATAATTATTTTCCAATTAATTATCTTCTTGATATGTTTGATCTTCTGGAGTACTTGAAAAACAAACTTTCTCTTTATGTAGCCTATTGGCAGAGCAAAACCTCATTTTCTACTCTGCTTCCCCCCCAATATGACCAAAAGGAACACAAAATCATGGGGATTTATGGACGGAGACTGTCAGTCTTTTATTTCTGTGGACTATGAGATATAAATTGACTTTGGAGCCCTTTCTTCAAGAATAAGTTGTTTGTTATCAAATATGTTCATGCTAGTGGATCAGGCATGGATAAGGTGTTTCTATTGCAACCTGTTAAGTGTGTTAGAGTGCTCTGAGCTCTGGAATGATGGTTTGCTCTCTCACGCAAACTTGGCTTTCATTTATGACTCCCTCATTCCAACACCCTTGGTCTAGTGTAGGGGTGTCGAACTCAATCAGAGAAGGGGCCAAAATCTAAAATCCAGCCTAAATCGCGGGCCGAATGGTTTACTGAACAGTCATAAACTGTCATTGTGATGGAAACGCAGCGAAGTGCAGTGATGACAGCGCGGTGCGGGCCACATTGCAAGGCCTGGTGGGACGGATTTGGCCCGCGGACCTTGTGTTTGACACATGTGGTCTAGTGGATAGTAAATGCCTTTTCATATAAAACTGAACAGTCTGAAGAGAGCTGAACTATGTATTGCAGCCGTTCTAATAGACAGCAGATTATTACATGATTGCCTCAGCTGTTGTAGTCATCATTGATGGAAAAGACAGTCTTCGAGAACTGATTACTAATGCTGTCGCTGCTCTGTGGCTTGCCCAGCTCACGTGACCTGACTCAGTAGTAATTATGGCACTCTGGTGTTCAAGCAGTAATCAAGACTTAAAAGGAAAATGAAAAGATAATAAAAAGTATTTAAAAATATGAATATGGTATAGCTTCCTCTAAATCAGTCATCCAGATTCTTCAGTTGACTTGTTCAGTATTTAGGTGATGATTTCAGTCACAAATGGAAATGGTGGGGCATCTGATAGTACTTTAAATGTGTTTCAAACATTCACATATGCGAAAAAGGATTAGCCCAAATAATTATAATTCAGCTGCAATTATAGAATGAGTATATTGCCTCTTATATCTCAGCACCATTATGTTTCTTTGCTATGGGACTTATGTGGTGACTAATCTGGGGCATTCAGTAATTTACAGTGGGATTCCTCATCATCAGTGTGAATTAACAAGGAGGTTCTGTGGTCCTTAGTAATTAGTTTGAGTAGAAAATGAGGAAAAGACAACACATTTTGAGGGCTGCTTGATACTACCTTTATCTTGTGTCAACGTCTGTTGGCTAAATATGGAATTTTAATTTCCTCCCTAATTATCAAGGAGTCCTTTGCTAAATGGGCACAGCCCCCTGGCACAATTGCTTATTTTTACCTCACTCTTCTGAAATGTGTTATTTATGAACTTGCACAGCAGTTCATGAACAGTTCTATGGATAAAAAGGGGGAAAAAACTAACCAATATTAAATAGCAACTAAAATTAGTAAGCCTGTTTACTGGGCATCTTTGGTGATGTTATCTCCTTTGGTCCTCCCAATAGCCCTTCAAAAATGAATATAAGAGAAAACAAGATTGTTAATGTTGTTACCTCCTTAGCATCCAATGTCTAGGTGGGTAAACTGAGATTTGAACTTATATCTAGTTCTAAAGCGCACAGTCATTGTAACAATCTTTCATATCCTGAATTGGCTTAGATTTGACCACCTCATCAGCATTGACTCTTAGTTGCCACTTGGAATATGATGCTTAATAGTTTTCTTGTCATGGAAGAGATATTGAAGCTCAGATGCTTCTTTTGCCCCTAGATTCTATGAAGACTAGTTCTGTAGTAATAAAAAATTCTTCTTATGTTAATATCAATCACTTTTAGTCCAAACTGAATATCAGAAACTTGTCTTAAGATTCTTTTTACAGTGTGTACCTGCAATCCAAATGATTCTAGCAATTTAGGTAAATACTCGTCATTTTGGTTATTGCCAACATAATAACAATGTTGACAGCTACACTTGATTGCTTGTGAAGTATATTCTAGACTTCCGTCACACAAAAACATTGCCAGGTAGGTTATGGTCACATGAGAAAAGTGTGGTGAAGAAATTCACCCACCATCTTTCAGCTGGTAAGGGGCAGTGTTAAACTAATATTTATACTTGACCATGTTGGTTAACGTTTCCTATTTTTCCGGTATTAAGTTACATGTAATATTCTCTCCAATTTGGTATGGCATTTATTAAGACTTGTTTTCATTTGTTCTACCAAGAATTACAATGGAACTGCAACATTTCTTTCTACAAGGAGCATATTAGAAATCTAAAATACTTCATCAAACATATTTCTAAGAAATTAAAATACAGATCCTAGTCTTGCTATTTTCAGGAAGGGAAAACAGCCCTTTATGCTTTCTAATATGTTCTCCCATGTGGTGTCCACTGTAGACCTTGGTGGAGTTTCTCTGAATTTCTAGACAAGTACTGTTCAGGACATACTTGTGTCTGTCACAAATCTCACAGACTAAAAGGCCACTCACATGGATGACCAGCAATGAGAAGAAATTGATGTGAAGTTAGATTAAAGCAATGAAAATGCCATCAGCTTTGTGGTTATATTATTCATTTTATGATACTATGATCGATAGTCACATACAGAGCTCTCTCTATAGCTTTCGAAGGGAGATTCTGATTAAGCCCAAGTGTTGATGATGACAAGTCTGAAAATAGCCAAAGCTTACTCCAAATTGCCATTTACCAGTCAAAAAAATCTTGAAAGGAGAACTTTATGAGAGGATTTATATAATATGGCTAAAAATCATATTTTAGGTACAGAAGATACTCTTACCCAATGGTCTTCCAAAACTAACTGTACAAGGCTAGTTTACACATATTTTTACATTTTATCATTCATGCACATTATTAAACATAAATAATAATAAAAAGTAAAAATTAGGAAATAAAATATAATTTTCCTGTACTCCTACTGGATTGTTTTTAAGACCACTTTCCTCTTGGATTTTTACATTCCAATATGGAGACCATTGCTTAATCCAAACTTTCACATAAATTAATTAGTTCATACAGCTTAACTACTGAGCTTAAATTAATACTATGGTGTAATTTGGCATTTTTAGTCCTCATCTTATCATGTTAGGTAAATTGTGGTTTTTTTTCCTAGGAAAATAGCAGGCAGGAAATAAGCCACTTGTTTTTACAAATTCCCCAAACTGTGATATAAACTGGAGTGGAGCAAAATGTTCCTCCTAATACTCGGCATCATTCAGACACCTTCTGTTGAATGTGTATTATGCCAGCTTCAAAGAGATGATCCAGCCAGACATTGGAAACGAGAAAGGCATTTGAATGGTACTTCCTTGCCAATTCATAGCCATCACTTCTAAATTATATTCTTTTCTCTGAGATGAATGCTGGAAGAAAGGAAGATACAAAAGTGGGAGGAAAAGAACAGATAAAGAGGAGAGGAGTGAGAACAGCTGAGGGCATTGTGAAGACACTATTTACTATAGAGTAGGGCAAAGTGGGTGCCAATTAAGCTACCAAAGACCCAGACATCCCTCCCCTTTAGGAACCTTCAATGAGCTGTTGGCTTTTCCCAGCTGAGGGGGGAAGCCAGTTGCATGAATAGTACAAAGTGTTATTGAAATCTATCTCCTGGTGGATTCTGGAACACGTCTATAATTGAAGGGGCTCCTACCTGTGACAGTGACAAATATCCTTCCCAGGACATTGAGAGATGGTGGAAAACTAGAAATACAGGGTTTTGTGATTCACAGAATACAGAATGTATGCCTATTGATTTTTCTTTTCTTCTACGAAAATGTCCCTTTGATACATTGTGGCTGCCAAATTGGAATTGTGCAGCTTGTTGTTTTGTTTTGCATTGATTTGATTGATTCTCCCAAAGGAGAACTGATTTATGGATTCCACTGAGGATGGATAGTTGTCATGTCAAGTGTGATGCTCCTATGAGTTATCTGGGCCTTAAGGCAATTGGCATCTTTGACACATGAGTGATGTACACACCCCAAAAAAGATTTACTATTTTCTTCCCCCCAAATTTCAGAGGGACAAAAAGTACTAAGAGACAGAAAATGGTAATAATAAATTTCACTACATTTTTAAGGTCAATATTATTCTCATTTTCATTTAAGGAGACTAAAATGCATGAAAATAATCCATATATTGATGCAGGTCACATCTTTCTCATTCCACATTTTGTGAGCAAATTGATATTTCTCTCTCTCTCTCTCTCTCTCTCTCTCTCTCTCTCTCTTTCTTTCTCTCTCTCTCTTTTTCTCTATTTATATGTCCATATCTACTATTCTTCGTAATTTTTTAGCGTTTGACAAGAAATCAACAATAGTCAGATTTTGTTTTTTTTTAAATGTAGTATTTTAATGCAACATAAATACTACTTTTATATATGTAATTTATGGCATTTGAAAATCACCTTTTGTTAGCTGTTTTTAAATGTATCTACTCTTGATGCTAACTGAAGTCTAAGTGAGAAAATAAACCAAAAAATTAAGACTAGTTATATTAAGACAAGCATTCACAGCCCTTTAAATCGTTATCTACATGATGAATTGCACAGAAACGAGCAGCAGCCATTGAATATAAATTAAGAGGTTTCTGCAATAGTTACATTTTATAATTCCCCTTTGACACCTAATTCCTAGTGTGAAGTAACTTTGGCTCTTTATTAGCTAACTTGAATATCTTTTGTGGTATATATGAAGTAAATTCTCTGAGGAGTTTATAATCCAGAAAGTATTCTTGGTACTTTAAAACCTCCCTGGAATGATGGATGGTTTTTTTCATCCAGGGCTAGACTTTTAAAAAGGAAATTATTATCAAGTTAACTGTTCTGTGAGTGCTAGAAAGAGGATGAAAGCTAATTTGCTGAAGTGACAAGGAACTCAAAATTTTGTTTTAATCTCAGGTATTTCTAAATAATTGTACTTTAAAACAACCTTGGAAAAAATAATTTAATATCCTTTACCCAAATCATTAAATAGAGTAGGATTGTACTTAATTTATAGCACAAAAATTTTGTGAGACCCATAATTATTGATAGTATAAATCAGGAAGGAAACAAAAGCTGGCTCATGTATTACACCTTAGAAATTAGAATTTGCTGACAATTAAATAGGAAATTAATTTTGTAGCTCTTTTCACCTTTGTATATCATGGGCATTTGGGATAACAAAAGAATCATAAACTTTTGTAACTGGAGAAACCTTAGAAATAATCTATTTCACAAATGAGGAAATGAAAATAAGTAAAATGGCATGTTCAAATCCATACAGGTAGTTAAAATGGAGTCTATGTAAGGTTGTTGTCTTCATGCTGAATTTATCTTCTTTAGCACTCAAATAAGCTTGAAATAATAATCACATACCACCATGCCTTCGTTGAGCAAATTCCATGCAAACTTTATGATTTGGAATTTGGTGTGGCAGAGCATCCATGTTTTTTTGTACAATGCCTTCCTGGCAGTGGTTGATTGATCTAAAGATAATGATGATGATGATCATGATGATCATGATGATCATGATGATAAAAATAGCCATCACTTGTTCAGGACTTACCCACAAGTCTGACAGTTTTTGAAGCCTTTAAGATGCTAACTTGTTTAATCCTACAATGCTTTGGGATAGCTAGCTGCTATATTCAGGCGTCCTCAAACTTTTTAAAGTGGGGGCCAGATCACGGTCCCTCAGAGAGCTGGAGGGCCGGACTATATGAACTACTAATTCCTACTGTAACACCCCGGCTGCGCTCACTGCCCAAAAAACCTGGCGGGCCGGATCAGACTCCTCTGCGGGCCGCATGTGGCCCGCGGGCTGTAGTTTGAAGACCCCTGCTATATTTTCCAAAAGGAGAGACTGATATAGAGAGATTAAGTACTTTATCCACGATCTGGTTAAGGGCACAGCTGAAATTCAGTGTGTCTCTAGGGTTTGTGCATTATATATCTATATCTATATATGTGTATATACATATATATGCTATCCTAATATGCTAAGTGTCTGGTCATCTGGTCATCTATTCAACCAATCAAAGCATAATATGCTAATGATATACTAAGGCTGCTCAACCACTCACTATGATGTGCACTGACCACCAGGGGGTAGACAGTCGACCAGTTGACTAGTCGCTGTGCACTGACCACTAAGAGGCAGATGCTCCAACTAGTAGGTTAGCTTGCTGCTGGATTCCAGCAGATTGGGACTCAACAAGATGGGCCAGACATGCCCTGGAGCCCTCCCATGGTCCCTCTCCAGCTGGCCAACCTCCTGTGTCCCTTCCTAGCCCTGGTTGGGTCCCTCAGCCTGGCCTATGCCCTCTCACAATCTCAAGGGATGTCAGAGAGCCAGTTTCAGCCCAATCCTGCAGGCCAGGCCCAGGGACTTCACCGGTGCACAATCAGGGATGGCCGGCCAGGGAGGGATCACTGCAGGAGGGCTCCAGGGAGTGTCCAGCCCTTCTCGCCCAGTTCCAATCTGTCAGACTCCAGCAGCAAGATAATCTACCAATCAGAGTGCCTGCCCCATGTTGGTCAGTGTACATCATAGCACTAGTTGTATGGTCAAACAGTTGGACACTTAGCATATTAGGCTTTGATATACATATATCTTGGGTGGCCAGATTATTATGATCTCTGAACACTGGCAACTCAGTATATGTATTAAGAATAAAGCCACTTTTACTGAGTTTTCTGATGTCTTTTGTTTTCTTTGCTGATCATATATTAGAGAGCTGGTGGGTGAATTTGTGCATGGGTGGGGTCCAGCCAGTCTGGTCAGGGGGAGGGGACATGGGCTGTTGGCCGGCCTGCCTAGTGCTCAATCTCCTTATTGAGGGGACAATTTGCACATTAGATTTTTTATTATATAGGATATACACTGAGTGGACAGGTTATTATGCTTTCAGAGATCATAATATTCTGGCCACTCAATGTATATATATATGAAAGCACTATGTTATTGGGCAATCACAGTACACACTCCTTATAGGATGGATCTCAAAGCAGAATTGAGAAGAAAAATATGTCATACTTTGAATTGCTTTTATTATTTTTTCTTTTGCGTTTACTCATTTAACTTATTCACAATCACCTCCTCTGTGCCAGGCTCTAGGTTCTGGGACTACTGGCTGTGAGCAAAAAACAAACATGGGACCATCCCAACAGAACTCACAGATTCCTGGAGAGAAGCTGAAGGGAAAGAAACAAACTAGTGAGTACAGGGTAGTTATAGGCACTCTGCTGGAAAGTGTGGTGGGAGAAGACAAGGAGGCTGAACTTGAATGCTGAAACAAGCCAGCCACCTGAAGAACTAGGGCAGGGATGTTCTTGGCCCACAGGATGGCTCTAGCAAAGGGACAGTGTCAGAAAGCCACGTGTTGCATTCGAGGAACAGGAGGTAGGGCTACGTGGCTAGGGATAAATGAGCTCGCTGGGAAGGAAGGTTGGAGGAATGATAATGCAGAGGGAGGCTGGGGAAACAAATTCAAATTTTGATTGAAAGTCACTGGAGGGTTTGAAGTAGGAAGCAATGTGACTTGGTTTATTTCTAGAACAGAGATAGATATGCATTTTCTGGAAAGAGCCTGATAGTTGATATTTTAGGCGTTGTAGGCATCTATCATGTGGACTTCAATGTGACTACACAGTTCTACAGCGATGGTGCGAAAACAGCTAAGGGCAATATGTATATAAATTGGTAGGGCTGCATTACAACACAATTTTATGTACGGAGTAGTATGCTGACTCCTCTTCTATAAGATCATCCTGGCTGCTAGGTAGGTATGATGATCTGATAATGAAAAAGAATCAGAATCCTCTACATAGTTCAGCAGGCATGCTCTCACTCTGGGTCATGGTCAAAGAAATGTCAATCCTACTCCAAAACATACTTGTAGATCTTTGCAGAGGTGCTTCAAAAAGGGCCAAGTGATATTTCCGTTCATAATATTCAAACTCTCCTAAAATCCTTTTTTGTCATTGTTTTTTATGTATTTCACTTACAGAGCTGCCCCGGGATTGGTCAGGAAGAGACAGACTTCTCCGTAGTCCATGGTTATATCCCTATTTTATCCCAATAATTAAGAATAAAGTCACTTTTTCTGAGTTTTCTGATATCTTTTGATTTCTTTGCAGATCATCTAATTTACCCCTCCAACCACCTTTGAGTGTGATTTATTATAGTGGAAACTGTTTTTTGCCTGTCTGTTATCCTCTCCTTCAGAGAGAACCTCTTCCTTATTCTGCAGTAATTCGGCTGGAACCTTGTGGTCCCATGGAATTGATCCTGACTCCCTGAACCAAATGCTACACCATGACCTGAGCCATCAGAATTTTCCTTCTCCCTGGAAACCATGATTGGCTCAAGGCTGGCCACATGATCAAAGTGTGACTAATTGGTCCTCTCTGGGAATTTCAGAGTAGAAAAGTGGCTATATATTTTTCTGACAGTCTTGGAATTATATAGAACATTACAGCTTACTGTACAAAAAAAAAAAAAAAAAAAAAAAAAAAAAAGGAAAAAGAATAAAATAAGCTAGCAACATTCCCACCATGTGTTAGGATCCCTGGCTCCTGGCTGGGAATGAAGCCAACCTGACTGAAAGAGAGAGAAAGAGCCATTGTTCGAGCACATGGACACTGCTGAGGAAGTTAGCACGTACCATCTTTAGCACTTTCAAATAACTGACAGAAATAAGTTCCTTTTTTTTTTTTTGCACTTAATTTGAATTGCACTTGTAAAACTTGCATCCTATGAAGTCTTAATTAATTCAATTATTTTTCTCATTTTACAGTTTGAGAAAATGAAGCTCAGAGAAGATAAGAAACTTGCCAAAAAGGAACTATTTGAGCAAGTCCCTCTGATTTCAGGCCCTGTGCTCTTCTTACTCATTATACTAGATCTCAATATGCCTGCACACTCAGGAACTCTTCAGTGATTACAGCCTGAAATGCTCCTTTGAAAAATTAATTCTAATGATAAATAGAATCTGGACTAGCATTTCAATTGTTTCGATGATTTTTTGAGGTGTTTTTTTTCCTTCTACTTTAAATAAAATATTTTATCAGATTTTTTTTTCTTTGGTGTATATCCAAGTTTTCACACAGGAAAAAACATTAGCATGATGCTTTGAATTTTATATATCTTTTATTCTGATTATCTCAAAACTCATTGTTTAATCACTGGCAAGAAGCTCAACTAAATGATGGAATTAAAGCAATTGGAAATTATGCAGAATTATATGAAGATCAAGAGAAAGGTTCATAAAATTTAAAAATCAATACAATTGAAGTAAATGTGCTAAGTTGATTATTTTACCAGGAAAGTGTACTGTCTTTTAGGAAAGGAAAACATAAAAAAATCATCCTCTCTTATACTGGGGCATTCCAAATTACATAGAATGAACATGAAAGATGAATAGACTTGTAGGTAGGAAACAATGAAAGGTACTAGTTAAAATCTCATTTCACACTGCTGGTAAGTATGCCAGAATGCACCAAATAAGCACAACCAACACTAGGTAATATAGGGATGAGGATGCATATGCAGACTAAAGTGTTCTTTGACTTACAGAAGTTGCCAGAACTCAAAGGTTATGAATATTGAATCGTGCCATATTAGCAGTCATACCATATCTCATTGAGCTTTTATAGATGGATATACTGAGACTGTCCAAGCAGGTAATTAAATCAGAAAATGTAGCCATCTTAGATAATCTCCCTTTTCTGGTTCACCTTCTCTTTCATTACCTTTTCAACCTGTCCCTCCTGTCTTATGAATACCCCTTTCCCCCCTCTTTTTTTTTTTTAGCTTTATTAAGGTTTAATTGCAAAATTAGTGTAAAATATTTAAAGTGTAGTGTGTGATGATTTAATATACATTATGAAAAGATTCCCCGAATTAATTAAGTAGCACATCTATTACCTCACATATTTACTCTCCCCTCCCCCTTTTCTTTGGTGAGAATATTTAAGTTCCATTCAGCAAATTTCAATTATACAATACAGTGATGTCAAATGCAGTCATCATGTTATATATTGATTGTCAGCTATTCAACTGAAGGTTTGCATCCATTGACAGACCTGTCCCTATTTTCCACACCCCTTACTAATTCTTAGTGTGATTGGCCATTGCCTTAGTTAAGCATCTCTTGCTGGCAGTCTTGTAGTATTTCATCTTCTTATTAAGCTTTAATAGGTCTTGCCTATTATAATACAGCTGATAAGTGGTTATTTAAAAGCACAGAATTGGCCATGTTACTTTCATGTTTAATATTCTTGAAATCCTTGTAACTTGAAGGATAGTTTAACAATATGGTTTATCCAACAAGTATCTATTTATCATGCACCTTACTTGGAGATGGCATACAATATGGAATAAGATATGGGCATTCCTCTGAAGGAAAATGAATATACATGTATAATGGGAAAACAATCAAAAATAGATAAATCCAGCTTAGTAGGAGGTTACAGTTTGGTTCCTGGTCAGGGCACGTGCCTGGGTTGCCAGCTTGATCCCCAATGTGGGGCATGTGGGAGGCAGCCGAGCAGTGATTCTCTCTCATCATTGATGTTTCTATCTCTCTCCCAATTCCTTCCTCTCTGAAATAAATAAAAATATATTTAAAAAAACACAAAAAATTATATACTTCCAATATATCATGGAAAGTGTTATTGCCGAGAGAACCCAGAGTATAATACAGCTCAATGGAGGCCAAATTTGCCTTCATAGATCTTCAGGAAGCTTTCTCAGAGGACTGATGCCTGAAATGAGGGCTAGTATGTCATCCAGGCTCAAAAGGAAGGGAAGCATAGATGGTTATATGATATAGGAAAAGGAGAAAAATGTATCAAAGGGTGTAGCATAGAATTTCTCAATAGTCGCAAGCAATTCAGTATTGTAAAAACATAAAACACAAGGTAGGAAGCAGAAGTTCAGAAGGATGAAGAAGGAAATAGAAATGAGGTATCATGAAGTTTATATACACCACACCGCCATTCAACCATCATTGATTGGATGCTTACAGTATAACAGACATTCTGCTGAGGACCCAGAGTGAACCTGCACAAAAAGCTACCCCAGCTCTCCTGGAGCTTGCAATCTACAAGTTGAGCCAGATACATAAAATTGACAAGATACAGAAGAATCTCACTTGCAAGGCCTTGTCATTGTTAGTGAGCTAAAAGAATTTTATTTCAGTGACTAACCTTTGGATGGTCTCAAATAAGCAAGCATAAGCATGACATGAAGTTTGGATGCATATCTTGAGTAATGGGGAATCAATAATAGATTTTAATCGGGGAAGTTTATAGTTATATTTAGATGATTCACTTTTAGTGGTTGGATGAAGAGTGGAATGTCTGGAGGGAAAGACATTGACTGGGAGGATTTATCAGCTGTGCAATAAACAAATGATGAGGTTGGTATTTGTATAAAGGAAAGAATAACATTAAGAAATATTTAGGAATAAAACCCAGAATTTTGTGATTAATCTTTTGAGGGATAGTACACTAAGGAGCATGATGCAGTCTAGCATAATAATAGGTTTTGTTATGATATGGTGAATAGTTATATATATCATATATATATATATATATATATATATATATATATATATATCCATACACACACACACACACACACACACACACACAAGCGCGCGTGTCTGTATGTGTATGTTATGCTTATCAGTTCAAACCATAAGCAAATATGAAATTACTCATGAAAAGTGTAAAAATGAGAATAAAGGTGGAACAAGGGCTGAATCCTAAAGAACATCAACATTAAATGGTGGATAGAGGAGTATTCTACTTTTTAAACAGAATAAATGATAAAAAGGCAAGTGAACTCTAATGATACCAAAGTACAATAGTAAAAAGTATAAAGAACATTTGTGATACCAAGAATTGCAATATAAGACCCCACTAACATAAGAATATAAATGTGTCCCTCTTCTAGAATTGGCAACAACAGGTTTAGTGATGATATTTGTCTGCACAGAGAGGGTGTGATGGTGGAGCAAAATTTCAATTGCACTGGAATTTGGAGAGAAGATCAGAGAAGAAACAATTATTCTAAACATGGATCAATCTTTATTAAGTGAAGTGTAGAAAAGAGAGAGCATGATGATTGGTGAAGGTCACCCAAATGTTTTAATTTTGCATGATATTTGGCTATTTAAACACAAGAGCAAAGGAAAGATTGCTGATAAAGGAGATAACTCATTAAGCATGATCCCAGGGAAGTAGCAAAGGGCTGGGAGCAAGGTCCCTGGAAGGATAGCAAAGAACATTGATCTGGAAGTAGAGATTAATCACAGAGTAGCACTGAGAGGTTAGCAGTCTAAACTCCTCAACATAGTAGACAGGAACTTTTACAATCTCTTCCCAGTATGCCTTGGAGTCTCTTTTCCCACCACTGTCCTCTGCAAATTTTATACCCCTTTTCCTACTGGCACAATCTGCTTTAATCACCAAAGAAATAAGTTTCCAGAAAACACCACACATTTTATGCTTCTATTACTCTATATGCTTTACCTTGTTTTCCTTTGACTGTCCCCACTCTTATTTCTGTATTTACCCACCTCAGCCTAATATCCAGCCCCTCCCAACCAAATGCCACATGGAGAAATATCCTCATCATCCTTTATAGCTTATAAAAATGCTTCCTCAAATTGCTCATCCAGATGTGTATGAAAAACCACTGTTTTTCCTACATTCCCATAGATTTGCAGATTATTCTGTCCAATGTTTGTGCACCTTGCTAAAATGGAATTTCCATAAGGCCAAAGGCATACTTTCTTTCAACCCTTGCTGTCTAATGCCATGCCTGGAACATAAAACTTTTTTTTTTTACATTTTGTTGAATGACTAAATAAATTTCTACAGTGTCCATGTTAAAGATGGATATCATCTCTTAAAATTATTCCTCTAATTATTTAGTCATATTCTATAGCTTGGAAACTTTAAAAAAATCTTAATAATATTCAGATCCCTTTGGAATTCTACTGGATTAATGCTATTCTTTTGCATCTTCTCATAGTATTATTTTATTATATTGAGTTAAATAACAGTCTGTATAATTAATAAAATATGCAAGTAGTTGTGTCATTTTCTTTCAATTACAAATCAGAATGAATAATTGTTACACTTAATGTGTTTGGTTGTATATATTTCTTCAAATGATTCTTATCTCAGAAACTAATTGTATATATCACTGTTCCATGCACTCATCAAACATTATTGCCAGGCATACGCTATCAGTAAGAATAGACCTTTGTTATACATTAGATCCTTAGATTTTATTTATATTATAGCCGAAGTTTGTACCATTTTCCAATCTCTCCCTATTTTCCTCACTCCCCAACCTCTGGCAACCAATTTTCTACTCTCTGCTTCTATGAGTTTGACTTTTCTTTTTAGAACTCACATATAAATGATACAATGCAGTGTTTGTCTTTGTCATTGTAGCTTATTTCATTTAGAATAATGACATTAAGGTCTATCCATGCTGTCATAAATGTCAAGATTTCATCCTTTCCCATGGCTAAATAATATTCAATTATATGTCAATTTATGTGCTGAGGGACAGATAATGACTATAATTATAAAACTATATAATTAAAATTTGCTAAGAGAATAGAACTTAAATGTTCTTACCAAAAAAAAGGTAAGTAGGTGAGGTGATGGGTGAAATAACTAAATGTGGAGAATTCTTTCACACTGTATATGTATATAAATATTAAATTTTACTTGTCAGTTATACTTCAAAAAAGATGAAAAAATTCAAACACCTCTCTTTCCCTGCTCCTCCCGCAAGGAAAGTGCAGCCTGGCAGAGAGCACTAGGAAATAATGTTGAAATTGTTCTATGTAGTAAAACTTCTGCCTACTGAGCAAAGTATTCCAACTCTAGGTGGTTGTCCTGGAGATTCTTTGTTGGCGAGATTCCCCAAATGGATGGGAGTCCTTGTTTGGAGTTTCCTGATCCCCCTTTAGCTACTGCAGAGAAGACATGTGAAAGTTGGCCTGTGGTGGGACAGCCTTGAGAGGAGCTGGTGCCTCTGTCTGTCATTGCAGAGGAGGAGAATAGGCCTAAATTCTCCAATATCCTGTAAACCTGCAAGAGAGGAAGGAAGGTCCTGCCCCTCTGTCCACAACTTCCTTTGTTTAACAAGTGGATATAATACTAATCTGACTGTCTCAGATGTAAGAGATACCTATTGGCCATATTTACCTATAAATGTGTCTCATTGGCTTTTTACAAGATAGTAGAAAGCTATCTCCCCCCCCCCCCTCTCTCTCATTCATGAGTGGAGCAGAGTGACTTGCAAACCAAGAATGAGTGGAAAGAAGACATCTTGATGACTGATCCCCCCTGAAGAACTCGATGCTCCTAGGTTTCCTTTTTGTTGTTGTTGTTAATCATCACCCAAGAATATTTTCCCATTGAATTTTAGAGAGTTGAAGGGAGAGTCAGAGAGAGAGAAACATAGACATGTGAGCGATACATCCATTGGTTGCCTCCCACATGAGCTCTGATCAGGGTCAGGGATCTAGCCTGCAACCAAAGTACATGCCCTTGACCAAAATTGAACCCGAGACCCTTCAGTCCAAGGGTCGATGCTCTATCCACTGAGCAAAGTGGGCTAGGACATTCTCTGTTTAATTATAGATGAACACTGGCTGCTTTAGTTTCTTGTGGCCATCTAGTAGGGAAGAATAGATTCTATCTTTAATCTATTTCTAGCTACTTGCTCAGTTCACTTTATCAAATTATTGGGTCTTGTGGTTTAGCCTAGTTAATAATAAAATGACATTTTGACTTCCCTTTCATTTGTACCTCTTAGGTATCCCATCCGAGAGGGGATGGCCAGACCATGACAAGAGTCAGGTGTCCCTTGGAACTTTGAGCAAAATAACATATTTTTGCCTTTAAAAGCTTTAAATTCTCCCTTATCAACAGGGAGTGATAAAAAAATCTCTTGCTATAGTTCTGCATATATTGATGTAATTACACAATCAAAACAATTAGACTGATACAGTCTATTTTTCACCTGTCAAATTTTTCACCCCAGCCAACATTGCTCAATGTTTGAGCATCCACCTATAAACCAGGAGGTCACCTTTCAATTCCTGGTCAGGAATTGAAGTCATGCCCAGGTTTCCGTCTCAATCTCCAGTAGGGGAGGGTGGGTGCAGGAGGCAGCTGATCAATGATTCTCTCTCATTACTTATGTTTTTATCTCTCCGTTTTGTTCTGAAATTAATAAAAATATCTTTTAAAAAAAGAAAAAAATTTTCATGTTATGCATGTGACTGATTTGATTATGATTAGCGATTCATATGGGATTCTTCCCCATTGCCCTTTGTAATAGACTAACAAACACAGCCAATTTGACAATGTGGAAACCAAGCCATGGTCCAGACTATCCTCACACTTGTTATAAGACAGGAACATTTACCTGAAAGCCTTTAAGACATTCAAAAATGGGAATCAATTGCTTCTCTTTGGGGAATTTGATAAAAACCGGAGTAACTATTTTATTACATATAACAAACATTCTTGAATCCAGCTATTGTTAGAGTTTAGTGGTAATTATCAAGGGGAATGTTAAGCTTCCTTCATTAAGAACTTATTGAAATTATTTTGGTTAGACAGAGTTCTTTCTGAAATAAACAGCATTACTTCTACGAATTTCTGTGTTTCCTTCCAACACCAAACACTACATCATATTGATATTCTTATTATTACATTTGATACTACATATTTCAAGAAAAATTATAACTTAAAAAAAACCCTGTGTTTTTTTTTCAATTATATATATGCATACATACTCTACTGGGGATCTAATCTAGTCCTTCCCCAGTACAGTTAATGATGGCTCCATTCCCCGAAGTGCTCAATAAGCCAACTGTTTCATTCTGTTGATGACCTGATTAACAAAACTGCTAACTTTACAAAATGTAAAGGTTTACACATAAACAGAGAGAGACTGTGGATTCTAGATGGATTAGTTCCTTCACATCAATTAAGAAAAATCTTTACAGCTCCATGCCTATCCTGAGAAAGAATGTGTGTCTTTGCTGGGGTAGGGGTGGGATGGACAGGAGGATGATGACTACTAAAACAGACTTTAGTTTTATCTTTGTTTCCTTGGAAAACAATATACCTGCCTTAGTTTCTCCTTTAATCTTTAAAGTACTTCTTTTCATACAATCGCATTTTATGATTATGTGGTGGCTTTGCAAGCAAGCGGGTGGGTTCTACAGATTGGACATTTCATTTCAGTTCCAAACCTCAAATAGTGCATGATTTCTTGGGTTAGTATTATTCTGAAGCTTAGCATTTTCCAAAGATTTGTTGCTTTAAAATGGTGTGGTTACTTAATATCATGATAAAAAGTTTTCAATAAGTTGGATAAGACTATGAGCAGCATTACCATAACCTTTTGCCCCCTGAAGCTCTGTTGACTTCATGAAGTCCTTTTGTGTTCATAAATAAAACACTATTATACCCATCACAGATTGACTTAAAATTTTCTATATTCTTTTTAACAAAATTTGAAACACTAAAACATATACATTTTATACCTAATGTGATATTGTTCAAATATAAAGTTTTAGACTTTAAAAATTATATTACAATTGATATGACTGATAAATAATTATAAAAAATTCATGTGCATACATATATATGCATACATGTGACAAATTTATAAAATTATATGAAAAATATGGAGATTCTTTGTGCCAATTTGATGAGTAGGCATAGAGACAGAAAATCATTTAAGATATTATCTTTGATAAGAAAATGAACATTTAAAAATTTACCTAAATCCAGATGACATTTTTAGATGGTTGAAAGGAAAAAAAAAATGGCCACTTATTTTCTTACATTTGTACTCTATCCAGTAAAAGATTGGAAGCAAAAATTATGAACTACCGAGAAATTGTTACGTTGGGTTATGAAATCTAACCACAAATTATGGGCTATATTTTTCTTGATCATCATCCCCTATTTACTACCTAAATGACTTCCAGAAACCAAATCATTCTTCCTTAGTAAACCAGGCACTTAGGAAGACAC
Organism: Pipistrellus kuhlii; assembly: GCF_014108245.1. Lineage (NCBI taxonomy): Eukaryota > Metazoa > Chordata > Mammalia > Chiroptera > Vespertilionidae > Pipistrellus > Pipistrellus kuhlii. Next base: position 180,090,979 of record NW_023425529.1, on the reverse strand, counting down.
ACACATTGTTTAAAGTCCCTGAAATAATTCTATGCCCTGTGTGTGTGGGGATGTTCTACATTAGGGGTGTCGAAACTCAATCAGAGAAGGGGCCAAAATCTAAAATCCAGCCTAAATCGCGGGCCGAATGGTTTACTGAACAGTCATAAACTGTCATTGTGATGGAAACGCAGCGGAGTGCAGTGATGACAGAGCGGTGCGGGCCACATTGCAAGGCCTGGCGGGACGGATTTGGCCCGCGGGCCTTGTGTTTGACACATGTGTTCTACATGGTGGCATTTAAAGCAAACGCTCCAAGATTCTCCCTGCTTGCTCTGCTCCAGGTCCTCTCCAGAATTCCTATAACTATTGACCCAACATGAGGCACTGCCATGATACCAGGTCTTATGGACATGACCCACCCAATAAAGTGGTCTCTCCAGGTTTTACTCCTGCATGCTGGGAGAATCATATTCATCGTAGGGTATAGTCTCAACCTCATGCTTTGTGCCAGACCTGGTTGTAGCAACAGGGCTGTCTCTTGATCAGCTTCTCCAGGTGATGATCAGAAAGCAGCTCAGCAGCCCGTGTCTCTAAAAATAAAGAACAGGAGAGCAAAGAAGAAACACGCTATCTGTGCCACAGAGCTTCTTTTGTCAACATGTCCTTTTGGTTGAAAGCATGATGCCATGTGTTTGGACTAAAATAAGAAACCTTTATTTCATCACTGGATTCCAGAGGATTGTATATTTGCTGTCATGAAGTATTCTCTAAGTGGCCTTTTAAAAAAGAAGGTACTTCTTAGCTCGCACCTTCATTTTTCTAATTACTTTTCTCTATGCATTCAGGTTTCATGGCTCTTGGGAAACAGATCTGGAGAGCTCTACAAAGATTTTTGTCTGTGGTGTCCTATGATACATATTTTAGCTTTCAAATGTCATGCTTTACTTTGATTGAAAAGGTACAGTCTAACATCTTCATGGTCTCTGCTTTTCCTCCTGTTTTCTTCAATCTTTTACTCTCCCCCAACCTGGGACCTCCCCGAACAAGAGAAAATTGAAGGTTTTATTAGATTCCAAGAATGCTTTCTTCTCTCTGTGTGTCTCTGGTTCACAGTAACAGGAAACAAATTCATTTTATTGAGTATGACATTCAACTTTTCAAATGTGCTTGGAAATAAATTGAGTGTCTAAGGGTTAAACAAGTTCAATCTGAGCATTTAAAATGTGTGAAAATGAAGAGGACTAATTAATTCTATTCAGATTCTCTTTCTCTCTCTCTCTCTCTCTCTCTCTCTCTCTCTCTCTCTCTCTCTCTCTGTGTCTGTGTAAAATATCATATTAGAATACAATACATGACTATTTGTGTGTTGTGTTGTGTTATGTTTCTTGTACATCAGTGTGGTGTTTGCAATAGGTCTTTTGCACCAATCAGTAATAGGCCACAACAGAAAAATCTTCACTTGTCTGGTCTGATTCTGCCCTAGTTGCCCTCCCTCAGATCTCATAAACACGAAGGACAAAACACAGCCAACGCTGAGTCAATGCACACAGAATCCTTCCTGTCACTGAGAGGACCACCCTGCACCCAGTCGGATCCCTGACTCCTCACTTCTCTGGGTATAGGAGCATGTTCTGGGGATATGTAGGCAGTTCTTGTTAGGGTCTTGTCATTGGTGCTTCAGAGTGAGGAGGAGAGAAAGAGAACAGCATTTGGTCTTGGAATGAGTGTGTAGGTTACCTGAGTTGCACACCTTGTTTAATATCCTGCAAAGATGCTTTCTTTCTACAGCTGGACTGTCAGGCTCCAGGGAAGCCAGCTGTTGCGCACTGGCTGAGCAAAGGTCATGAAGGGTGAGGTGAACTTAGGGAAACTGTTTAATTCATATTTTATATACTGCAGATCAGGAATGGGAGTTCCACAAACACATCAATTTGAATATTTACCCCTGGAGCTGTATTTCTGTTATGAGTGTTCTGGTTAAGAGCAAGGATCAAAAAACGAAGACTGCATTTGTTTAAACATACCTGACTGACCAACTGGGGAAAAAAGCGTAAGTATTTTGCACTGATTTTGTTAGAAGAGAGAAAAATTGACCTCAAATCCATGTATGTCCTCAAAAGAGTAAAAATAAATTTTTTAAGCAACAGAAAAATATAATCCAAAAGGGAAAGGTACCATTTATAAAGACAATCTGCCATTAACTTTATTGTTGTAGAATGTGTCTTTATGGCATTATTTTGAAAATCTTCAGATGAGGTCAAGGTGACCATATTTATATTAAAAAATAAAAATTTCTCAATGTGGCCACTTAAAACAAACATGAATATGCTGATACTTCAATGAAACCCAAAAACTTTAATACCTCTCCTGAATTTGACATGTCACTTTGTGTCATTATTACATTGTCCCTTTCACAAGAGAGAAAGCGATGGCTCACAGGGTTTCAGCATTTGGTTCAGGTCACACGGTTAGTAAACAGGCCCAGTACTAAGGAAGTTCTGTTCAAATCACCAAGATGCTTCTGTGTGTTTGGAATCTATTGATAAACTGAACGGTTCTTTTTTGCTCTGTGATGTGACATGGCCACATTGCACAAAGAAAGAGACTGACTCAGAAGGGTTTCTTCTAAGACTTTCTCCTTGGACGTGACCATGGACATATGTGCTTGTCTCTGAATTTCATCACACCAGGATGGAGGGAGTCCCAGCAGCTCCTACAATTGATAGGCCTATAAATGTTGTGTCAGAAAAGCAACAAAACATCCAAGAAGCATCATGAGCAGCAACCTGGTGCCACCGGGGACAGTCCTTTCCCACCCTGCCGGCACCTGCGGCCTCTCGTGCCCACAGAGGGTGGTTAGACAGTCGGCACTTCGCAAAGCCCAGCTACTTGGTTGGAAGCAAATTCTAAGAGAGAGATCCAAACCCTGAGAAGTAACCCTTACCGTCAGATGGTAAAGTTAAGAGGAGAAAAGTACTCTAGGCAGCTCGGGCTTTTCAGATGAGAAGAGAATTCTTATATGAAGTAGCTTCTCAAAAAACGAGAAAACAACACAACACAAAACAAAACTTAAGAAGCCCTGACACTTCCTAAACTCAAATAGACCCACTGGCTCTAGTATAAAATGATCACCATATTGACTGCAATGGAGCTGAAAGTAAAATCCAGGACATTTTGCTTAGTTCTCCAAACATTGGTGCCTCTTTGGATCGCACTATTTTATCCTTTCTGCTACAAATTTTAATGACAAAGGTTCTTGCATCCTTTTGTTTTGTTTTTTTCCTTTGTGCTATGTAGCCATCCTAGAAATAGTGAGGCAACATGAAAGAAAATGAAAATAATTACAAATCCAAATGAAATTCCAATGAGTTGAAGCAGGAGAGAAATTTCTCTCCATTGTGTTCACATTTGAGCATAATATTCCAATGAAAACATACTAAAACAGACACATACTATTTTTAAAACCAATGTGAATGGTTTTAAAAAGCAGCCTCGTTCCCTAGGAAAACCACAATTAGTTGAGAGTTAAAGTGTCATAACACAAGCAGCACGATTCTTGCCCTCTGAGCCATGGTTCTGTTAGCTCTGCCTCTTTCTAAGTGATTTGGAGCAAATCACTACATTGCTTTGAGTCTTGTTTATAATATACACTGAGTGGTCAATTATGATCCCTGAACGCATAATAATCTGGCCACTCAGTGTATATCCTATATAATAAAAGGCTAATTTGCAAATTGTCCCCTGGAGTTCGACCAGCAGTCAGGCCAGCCAACTGTCCATGTCCCCTCCCCCTGGTTGGACCCCAACTATGCATGACTTCATGCACTGGGCCTCTAATATATATATATATACTGAGTGGTCAGATTATTATGCGTTCAGAGATCATAATAATCTGGCCACTCAGTATATATTACAAAGGGGGAGGCACATACTTATGTGTGGTTCTATTATTATTGTTTATCAGTAGGTATCTGAATTCCCCTTTTGCAATGGCCTGAAAAATCTGAAGAAAACAAATCCTGCCTTCATGGTTATTGGAAATTTTAGACAACTAGTTACAGCATTCTTGCCCCATGACAATGCAGCATCTTGGTCCATTCCTGTAGCTGAGTGACAGCAGCTGGGAGTTGTTTTCCCAAAGCCACTGAGAGGAAAGCACTCTGCAGGAAGTGTTCAGCCCATCACTTTTGCCAGGAGAGCAGCAAACACCCACAGCCCTGTCAGGCTTGGGCACTCACCACCCACGCCCACCTCACCTGTGGCCACCAGAAAAAGGCATGCTTCCCAGGCCACCTGAGATTCCCTGCCACTTCCTCACTGCGCTGTTTGGTGTGATATGACATTTCGATGAAGCTCTTTTTCCATCATCCAGACCACAGATAATGAGGTTTCCCAAGGCCCTCCTGCTTAGCTCTCCTCCCTGCCTGGCCCAAATTGCACAATCTTTCAGTGCAAATGTGACATTCTTTCGGTGAGAGAGAAAGAGAGAGAGATAGAGAGACATTAGAAATCCAAGACATGAATAGGCATATTTTTTTAAAAAGCAACTAACCTGAGAAAATAATTAAAACCTGGTTAGAATGATGCAATAGGCCTACAGAGGGAATGCTAACTTCAAGGGCCACCTACCCCATCAGTGAACCCTGGGAATGTTGCCTCCGCATGTGCCAAGCTCTCCCCATGTGCCAAACTCTCCCCATCTGAGTAAGCTTGATTGGCAGCTGCTGACTCAACCCTTCCCCAGTTACTCAGGGTTAGAGGAACGTTAATTATTGCCTGTAATCTGCACAGTCCCCTGGAGATAATAACAAGGGTAACCAGCCCCATCTGAGAAAGATAAACATTAAGAGAGTGCCAACCTCCAGGGAGGGGTGTTTCACATGCATACATTAGGCAGGAATGTGACCCCTCCCATCTTCCTGGGCCAGGTAGGCACCTGAGACCCAGATTCACAGCCAGAGAATGTTACTTTAATGCTGACGCTCTGAGGCTGCAAGGACCTGGGCGCCTCTTCTCAGGCTGAGGACGTTAAGGCTTGGAGAGGCTGTGCTATTTGCCTCATTTCCCAGAGATAGTAAATGTTTCATGGAGGAGCAAAAGGGGGAACAATTCTGAGTTTTTTCCCTAAGGAGAGTTTTTCCTTAAACATTTTAACTCGTTTTCGTGCTTTGCTGACGTTACAACATATGCATCCTTTTCTCCTGTTTCGTTGGCATCTGTAATGTGGATAGGATTCTCTTGTCTGGATGTGGTAGATGCTGAAATCCAGTTCAAAGCGTGCATCGCCCACTCTCAGGGGATGGGCTGGCCGATCCCACCCTTGTCACTGAATTGTTTAGCTTCAAGACGTGATAAATTAGGGGACAAAGAGCACTCTCCCGCCGGACAAGAGTATTTGGGGAGGCTGACATGCCTCTGACTCAAGGCTGTCATTATGAGAGACAGGAAAGGAAGGAAGGCTTTACCTTCCCACCGTTGAAGACAGTTTGTCAGGAGAGAGGGACCCACAGGATGTGCAGGGACCTGCGCTTCTGTTCAGCGATGGGCAGGGTGAGGGTTTGGCCCAGACTGCCTTCTAAACGCTGCCTGGATTCAAACTGACAAGGCGTTTCTGGAATATGATTCTGTGTGAAAGGCCAAGAAAATGTGATGGCTTTTTAATGCCCTTTTGGGCGTCTTCAAGCTTTCCTATAATGAGAATGGAGATGTTCCTGAAACGTTGTCTGTAGAGAAAAAAAGCAATCTGGTTAAAATCCCATTACGTGTTTCTTTGGCCTGCACTGGATGATTGAAGATGTCTTCCAAACAGAAACAGACCGTTGCCTTATGGTGGTGGGGTCGGTGTGGGAATAATACGTTGGGGTGGGACAATACGTCAGACGGCATAGAAATAAGAGCACTGTCACTCCCTAGTTAAGGACTAAATCACTGTCACCCACAAGCTCCTGCTGTGCCTGTCTCCTGCAGAAAACCAATCCTTCTGACTTCCTATCACTAGAGTCGTCTTCCCAAATTGATCTGAACTTGTTTCTATTCTCAAAATCCTTTGGTGCTTCTTTTTAGCAAAAAATTCAGAACCAGCCCTACTATCTCCCCAATGCCTTTCCCTCCCTGATTGTCCAATCACTCTGCCCTTGTAAATCTCACTTAAAAACTATTTATGGGGCTTGGCACACAAGTTTTCTCCTTTGCCTACCTGTTTTCACTTTCTTTCCATCTTCAAAGTCTCATTCAGTTCCCAGATCTTCCAGCATACCACTTCTCCACTTTCTTTCATGAAACTAACATGCCCATCCCATCAGGACCGGTCACCTGGGTGTATGGCTTACAGCACATGTGTCAAACACAAGGCCCGCGGACCAAATCCGTCCCGCCAGGCCTTGCAATGTGGCCCGCACCGCGCTGTCATCACTGCACTCCGCTGCGTTTCCATCACAATGACAGTTTATGACTGTTCAGTAAACCATTCAGCCCGTGATTTAGGCTGGATTTTAGATTTTGGCCCCTTCTCTGATTGAGTTCGACACCCCTAGCTTACAGAGTCACACCAAGCCCTGTACTCAGAAGTGGCCAGGCTTGGTTTGCTGCTCGGCTGTTGCCATCTTGAAAGTTGACCAGGTGCTTTGCATTCCCATTTTTCAGTGGGCCTGCAAGTGTTACAGCCCGACCTTTCTCCAGTGCTCCTGAAGCTAGCAATTTAACATCCGTTGTTTCAAAGTTATTTTTGAGCATATCCACTCCCACTGCAGAGAGAGCTCGAGGAATCATAGGTCTCATTTGTTTGGTGCCCAGGAACACCTGGAAGAGCAGACTACAGAGAAAAGGAGTTGATGAGAAGGCAAGTATATCCCTCAGGATTCTTTGGGAAAGAAATGAATAAACCAACATTCATTGAGGATGATAGTAAATAAACAAATGACAAGTGCTGGTGAGGATGCGAAGAAAAAGGAACCCTGGTGCACTGCTGGTGGGAATGCAGACTGATGCAGCCACTGTGGAAAACAGTATGGAGTTTCCTCAAAAAACTGAAAATGAAACTCCCATTTGACCCAGTGATCCTGCCTCTAGGAATATATCCCAAGAAACTGGAAACACCAATCAGAAAGGATATATGCACCCCATGTTCACCATAGCTAAGATTTGGAAACAGCCTAAGTGTCCATCAGCAGATGAGTGGATTAAAAAACTGGGTGCATCTACACAATGGAATACTACTCTGCGGTAAAAAAGGAGTTATTACCATTTTCAACAACATGGATGGAGCTGGAGAACATGATGCTAAGTGAAATAAGCCTGTCAGAGAAAGATAAATATCACATGATCTCACTCATTTGGGATATAATAAACAACACAAACGGATGAAAAAAAACAACAACAGATCCAGAGACAAAGAAATGTCAATCACAACATCAAACCTCAGGAAAGGTAGGAGACAGTGGGGGAAGGGAGAGAGATTAATCAAAAGACTTATATGCATGCATATAAGCCTAATCAATGGACACAGACAACAGGGGGGCGGGGGTAAGGGCATGAATGGGGGAGTGGGGGGGTAATGGGAGAATAAAGACACATATGTAATACCTTAATCAATAAAGCAACGGGAAAAAAAAATTAAAAGCTGAAAAGTTTTGCATACAGAATATGCACCAATCACTGTGCTGTGTACTGCACAAGCACATCTAACTAGTCCTCGCAATGGGGATAGCTACAATTATGACTTTTTTTTTCCAGAAGGGGAAACTAGGGCTTAGAGGGGAAAGAGTCAATGGTCACATAGGAAATGGAAGAACCCAGAATCGGAGTCAGGCCTGGCTCATATAAAAATCAGTAAATCTATGTTCTTAATGCATAGAAAATAGTGAAATTTTTAAGCAATAAAAAAACCTAAGTATACGCTTACTGGAACCAAGGCCAAGGCAACAAAATTGGCCTCTCAAGCTGTTCTAATCCTAAATTTATAAAATCTGGCCGCACACACTCAGACTTTTAAGTTGTCAAACCAGTTTCTAAAAAGAAATCTTTTTTTTTTTTAAGTTTATGTAAACATTTTACTAAGTCAGCCTGCTGCCCCTCCCTGAGACATTTCTTCGAGACGTGTACTATCTTTGTACTTTAAAGTTATTTTTAGTCATAAAATTTTATATGTAGGGGGAAAACTCAGACCGTAAAAGACAGAAAATCTCAGGAAAAAGGAATAGTATGGAAACAGCTGAGCAAGCGAATCTAGTGGAAAGTCAAACCCATGCCAGCTTTTCTCACCAGGGCCCTCAGCCAGCTCCATAGGCAGGCCATGGTTCTCCTTCTGTACAAAGACCCTCAGACACATCTGTCATAAGGTCACTGTCCTCCAACCTCTTCAAGGCCCCAGACACATCCATAAGAAGGCTACAGTTCTCCATACTCTCCAAATATTCATAAACAGACCAAATTTGGGGAGACTCACTACCAAGGATTGGTGTAAACAAACATTTTTCTGAATTGAGTCCATAAGTAGCTTTTACTTATTTAATTTACTGTTAAAATGATATATTTCACATAATGAACCAAGTAGGCCTTCTGTTTTGTTGCTCAACCCAAACATATACCGTGAATGAGATGCATACAATACTTGGAATATGTTTTACTTGAAGAATCTGCATGAATCATATAAGACTACTTCAAATCCAACGTGTGCATGCCATCACCTTGAATATGCATCATTTTCTTTAACACAACAGACTTTTTTTAATAGACATCAGTGTGTCTGCCTTTCATGTTTTAAGCTAATGAAGTGTTCGGAAGCTTGAGTTTTCTACTAAACTGCTATCTACCTTAACAGTTTTCAGTAAAATATTCAACATTTTTCTCTTGTTCTGGAGAGACTGTTATTACCACATTCTCGAGCTTTCTGTAACTTGGAGTTTTTTCCATCATTATTTTTTAAACTCTTAAATGAATTTCTTTTCCTCCTCCTCACACCCTCCAAAGAGCGTACAATGAAGAAATAAGAGGCTTGGCTCTCTACTTGGATAAAAAGTGCACCGATACTGCATATGCCCACTTTTGCAGCCTTGCTCTAAGCTACCTAAATGCCTACTTAGTCTCAACCCATGAAAATCAAAGTTCCCTTTCGATAGTGATTTGTAAGTAGCTCTAAGGACAAAGTACCCTAGTTTGATTCTTGTTGGGTACTTAATTTTAGAGACTTAAAACTATGTATATAGTGACTGATAATAGCTAACACTTAAAAAATGATTTTTATATCACATTCATGTTCATTTTGTTTGCAATAGGTAATTTATAAGAAGATCCATCATTTTCTTAACCAAGTACATTTGGTGGTTTAGATTTTTTTTCTGGTTAACTAGTCTTTTTGAAAATAAAGACTTCTTTTACTACAAAATCAAATTTACCTGGATTCCCACTTGAGATCATACACAGGTCATAAGGCACCCAGAAAAAAACTACTGCATATAAAGAACAGCTATGATTGTTGTATATATTTTTATTAATGCCAAACCAATTGTAATCCAATTTACATGCACATTTTCAGATCACAATAAGAAGTTCAGAGATATATTTCCCAACCAGACTTTGGATAACGAATTTGCTACCTTGCCAATGTATTATTTGAAGGAAATCTTTTGTAGAAAAGAACAATTAGAACCTGAGATGCTTTAGACCTATAAATGAAAAAAAATATATATTAAAATATATATTAAAATATATATTAAAAAGTAAGTTTGTGGTAAAAACCATTCAGAGAGAGAAGAGACCACACATTTTATTCAAGATCCACCTAATATTCTCCTAGGAGCTGCAGATGTTAATTAATTTAACCTTAAAAGAACTAAAGGGCAGGGATTCTTAGTTCTTTTTGCAGAAAGAGTAACTGAGGCTGAAATTAAGTTACTTGCTCAAGACAAGATAGAAATCTGGTTTATCTAATTCCACAACTCAAGTTCTTTTTTAAAAAAAATACATTTTATTGATTTTTTACAGAGAGGAAGGGAGAGGTAGAGAGAGTTAGAAACATTGATGAGAGAGAAACATCAATCAGCTACTTCCTGCACTCCCCCAACTGAGGATGTGCCCTCAAACAAGGTACATGCCGTGGACTGGAATCGAACCTGGGACCCTTAAGTCTACGGGCCAATGCTCTATCCACTGAGCCAAACCAATTAAGACAATTTAAGTTCTTTTCACCACATAATGGAAAGAATCATTCGATCTTAAAATTGCTTCAGGTTTTTAGCACATTGATTTTTACCTTCATAAGTAAATAAGAACTATGGTATTCTGTATGTGTTTATTGTTACATGGCAGATAATAAAAGGTTTTTATTTATCTATGAATTTCTTAATGGCAACATTTGTAATAATAACCTGGGCATAATGAGAATAATGCCTTTTAGCTTTTCCTGCAAGCATTCAGAAAATTTTTCTTTTACATCTACATTCTTCATCTGCAGGTGGTATTTACATTAAAGTTATCAGCAGTTCATACTGGGAATCAGTCTGTGCCACAAGGCAAAATAAATTGACTGTATTAGAAGAAAGGTTAATAGTCACCTTTGCTAACCCCAGTTTTCACTAGGTTTATTATCACTGTTGAAATAGAACCTGCACGATCAATTCAAAATATCAGAGCATAACATACACTCTACAGGGAACCTGTAAAAAACAAAACAAAACAAAACAAAGGAAGCAATAACTCTACAGTTAAGAAAACCACAATTCTGATCGTGTGTGGAAACCATTAAATTAAGCCTGGTCTTGGTATTGACTCAGCTTCTTCTAAGTTGAACCTTCCACTCACTCCTTTTCTATATCCCTGTGGCACCCTTGTTGGCAACACCTAGTTGAACAGGTGCAGGCTTTAGGGGAAGCTTACTAGTAATCCTTTCTTCAGATTTGCAAAATAATTCTTGTAAGAGAGTGCATCATAAACAACTAGTAATTTGGAAAAAAATCAAGAGAAATAGAATTTTCAATTTTTTTTCTATTTTATAAAATAATTTCAGGGCTGAAAACATTTCATTACAGAAGGATTTTTTTCCCCTCTAAGTTCCCAGCTTGGTCTTTAGTCTTCTGTCAAAGCCTTGCTCTCATCTGCTTCCTTATCTATTTTATCTTTGCATGGCTCTGCATTCCTCATGCCCAGGGTGACTTCACCAAATCATCTGTGTGGTTTGATGCACACTGCTTACACTGCACCCAAATTGAAGGGACAATCGATTTCACTCTGGGTGTTAGGAAGGTTGGAGACATAAAAGGTGATGTCGAGAGGGTCAGTGTTGTCAGAGTGGGTTGGAGAAGTGGATCACTGACACACCCCAGATAGACTCTGTAAATCCAGGAGATAACGTCATTTTTCAGGTGGCAAAAATAGTGCATTCTGAAACCACAGGGGTAGCCAGCAATTTGGGATCATTATTTCACCGTGTGAGTGGTGCCAAGAGTTTCTATTTTAAATGGATAAGGTTGTCATAGTTCCACAGTATCTGAGGGAAGCAGACTTGCTGAATGAAGGAAGGACTGTGGAAGAGATACAGATTCCATAGATAAATGCAGACTTCTAGAGAATTCTGAGAAATCATCTGACCCCATGAGAAAAGCTCAGCCTGAAAAGCCTGAGCAACCAGTGGGGCTGACATTTCTTCATCCCCTACTGTGAGCTTGGTGCCATGCCAGGTACTTTGCATATACGATTTATTTAAATTCCACAACCCTCTTATTAAGTACTAGAGGCCTGGTGCACAAAATTCGTGCATGGGGCGGGGGGGAGGCCTGTGTCCCTCAGCCCAGCCTGCACCCTCTCTAATCTGGGACCCCTCAAGAAATGTCTAACTGCCCGTTTGGGCCTGATCTTATTGGGATTGCTGGATCCTAACTGCTCTCCTGCCTGCCTTCTGGACTGCCCCTAATCACTCTGCCTACTAACTTAATCACCTCCTAACAACTCACCTGACAGCCTCATTGATGCCTAACTGCTCCCCTGCCAGCCTGTTTGCCCCCAACTGCCCTCCCTTGCAGGCCTGGTCCCTCCCAACTGCCCTCCCCTGCTGGCCATCTTGTGACCACATGGAGGCAGCCATCTTTGACCACATGAGGGCAGCCATCTTGTATTTTGGAGTGATGGTCAATTTGCATATTACTCTTTTATTAGAAAGGATTTTCTAGTTGCCCTGAGCAGGAACCATGTGGCTTCAATGATCTAGGAAATCACACACGTCATTTCTACACTGTCTCTGAGTTGTATGGATCAGCCCATGTCACTGAGAGAGGAGGCCACACAAAGGCACAAACACTGGGAGGTAAGGATGACTGGGGTCATCATCTTCCAGTTTGGCAACTTTCAGATGACCGCTGCTCTAACCTATTTCCTGACTGAAACCTCATGAGAGACCTTGACCAGAAGTCCCTGGTTAGAGTAATCCAGCCAAGCCCATCCCAGATTCCTGACCCAGAAAAAGTATGCAAAATAACACACCTTTTTATTGTGATAAGGCACCAAATGTCAGAATCATTTATTACTCAGCAGAAGCTAACTAATACAATCTTGACTACTCTTGTTTTATGGATGAAGACATCAAAGCTTTGAGAGCTACAGGTATAAAATGCTAATACTTTTGTTTATTGAGCACCTGTCAATGAAGACTTAGTCTTAGACCATAGACTTTGGCTATATCATGGTGCAGGAGCCAAGGAGGAGAGCAGTCAACAGTGGATGAAGAGGCAGAGCTCATTTATTCATTCATTCAATAAATAATTTTTGAGAATCTCCTATGAGCCAGACTCTGTTCTAAGCCATGAGGATGCAAAGGTGATTGACCTAGATAAAACTCCATGATATCTCAGAGCTTACATTCTATTGATGGGTGATTGATGATTAAAAAAGAAACACCCACCAAAAAAAGATATATTAGGAAATGTAATAGAAGTTGAAGGAGAATCAGGTGTAAAGAGCAAGACTCTGAGAAAGGCAGCTGACTGTTGCCGCGTCCTTCCTCTACAACATTCTTACAACAAAGTCCTTCCTCTGAGGTTGCCTGCATGCTCGGCTTTGCCCTGAAACATGAGCATATTAGATGGAGAGCATTTCTCTCTTTTGTACCCTCATGTATCCCGTGTGCCTAGAGCTAAGCCTGGCGCAATATATGTGCTTAGTAAATATTTATTGCAGTGACTTAAATTCTCAGAAGAGTAGAATTTTTAGTGAATTTAACTGCCTAAAATGTTTAATGTTTCCCCACTCTTTTAGAGTAAATACGTTATTTGAGAACGAGTGAATTCTGCCACTGTAACTCCTTTTCTAATACTCTTTGTGTAATAAATATGATTTTATTCTCAATGTCCATGCTAGAAATTAAAAGTACTCAAGATCTTACATTCTAAGACCCATGCTCAACATGCGGTAAAGATCCTAGGTTCCTCCTAGAATCAAAATAGGATTACAAGATTTCAAATCAGAATGATCAGAATTAGGCATCATTGGGAGGAGAATGGCTTCTGCCCAGGAAACAACTTGGGAGTGGATTTAGTCACAAGAAATAAAAGCTGAACCCCTGGAAATCAGGATGAGAAAGCTTTCACCCTGTCAGACAAGCTTTAATCCAGAAACCTGGATAGGTGCGTTGTGTGCACAAATGCGACAAAACGCCTTTCCTTTTAGGACGAGGAGTTCTGGTCAGCCCCTGATTAGAAAAGGAGGCTGAAGTCAGGCAAAGCCAGGTCCGTGAAGCAGGAGAGCTAGTGTTTCCTAGTACTCCTGCAAACATGGTACATGGCTTGCTTCCTTCAAGTTCACCATCCCTACACATCTATGGTAAAAAGTGAGATTCATTTGTATATCATAGATATTTGTACTCAAATATGCATCATTTATAGATATTTAAACCTCTAAAATGTCTACATCTATGAGTGAAAATGTCTGACTACTAAATGTTTACATCTTCAATTGCATTGGAATGAGATATATCACTATATGTTTGTGGTTGACAGAACAACGGCAGAACAATGGCCCCTAAAAAATGTCCCTGTCATCACCCTGCAACTTTATGACTATATTAAATTACATTGCAAATGAGAATAAATGTAGAAGATGAAATTAAAATGGAATCTACTGATTTTGTGATACAGATTATTTTGGAGTATTCAGTGGACCCAATGTGCTCACCATGGTGCTCAGGTGCAGAAGATAAAGGCAGAAGTCAGTGTCAGAGTGTCAGGGCAGGAGATGGACTTGACTGGCCACTGCTGGCTTGGAAGACGGAAGGGAGTTTGAAGCCAAGGAATGAGGATGGCTTCTAGAAGCTGGAAAGGGCAAGAGAACAGTTTTCCCCAGGGAGCACCCAGAAAGAAACAACATCTTCCTGACACCTAGACTTTAGCCCAGAGACCCATTTCAGACTTCTGATCTCTGTGATGTTAATTCATATTATCTCAACCACTAAGTTTTTGGTAATTGTTTACAGCAGCAAAAGAAAATCAGCATAATCATACATTCATTTTTTTATTTCATGAAAATGCAAGTGATTTCAAAACATAAAAAAATCTATCAGACTGTCAAACCTCAGAGGGAAGGTAGGGGAGGGTGGGGGTAAGGGGGAGAGATCCACCAAAGGACTTGTGTGCATGCATATGAGCCTAACCAGTGGCCATGTACCACAGGGATGTGGGGGCATGCGTGGGGAGGGGTTTGGGATGGGAATGGGGGGATGAGGACAAATATGTGATACCTTAATTAATAAAGAAATTAAATTTTAAAAAGAAAGAAAAATTCAGGAGATTCTTTAAGCCCATAGTCTGAGGAGTTTCAACTGCAAGTCAGTACCCAGGAGCAGTCTTTCCCACCCCAGCCAACACCATAATAAATAATACTTATGTTATCTTGTGTATACTCACTGACGCCTCACAAGGCTGCACACCATGCCATATATTTCCCAAACAGAACATTTAGAGCAATGCTTTCCATTTAAATGCTACTTTCTACACACATTTGCTTCTTTTTTTCTTCCTTTAATGTATTTTAATTAAAGGTAAGGAGAGAATAAAAAAAAGAGAGGAGAACGAAGGCAGCTGAATGTGTGGGTGTAAAATATTGCAACCTAAAAGCCTTATGCTCAATTGGCAGATAGAAAACAGTGATTATAGATGCATTTCTAAATGAAATTCTGCATAAATCCTAGCTTTGAACATGAGACTTTATGGAAATAAAAAAATATATACTGATTCTTTGAGGAAACACACTGGGCGTGTGTATGTGTTTGATGTTTAATTAATTCTAATGATGGAAAATTGTGTCTTAAGTGCTCATTCAACAGACAGACATCTTATTTAAAAAAATATAAACAATTACACAAATAACTGTCAGGTAAGTGCTTGCAATTATTAATAGCAGTGGCAATTCTGAACATAATGTTATAATGCACAGAATTACTTGCCCTTGCCGAACAGTGAGAAAAGTGGCAAAATCAAACAATCAATGTGAGAATTTAAAATTATACAAAAGGAGAGTCAATTTAACACTGGCTTCCTTCAGGGACTCTCTCTTGTATTTAGTCCAGCTGGAATGTGCTCAAAGAAAACAAACTCATTTTCACATTAGCATAAGCAAAACAAGTCTACCTCAAAAACACTCCACTGGAAAGCCTCTGAGTCATCCACTGATTTACGGAGATGTTGGTGTCTTTTAGTTACCATGAGGGATCATAACCCTGTTAGACACATTACCCATAAAATGGAGAAGCCAATAGCAAAATTAGAATAAATACTATTTTGTTCCCTTCATCATTAGGCTAACAGAAAAATGCAATTTGGGGGAATTGCCATAAGAGCTGGTATATTATTGTCATTCATTATGAATAGTAATAATTTTCTTGCTATGTAACCAGTAGCTGGGTTCGTATCTCAAAACACAATAAGTCTCACTGATCTGTATCTATTCCATACACAACTCTACTACTTCCTGTCATTTTATTCCTCTCTGTACTGTAAATTCTACTTAAGCCTTTCAATATCTGAATGGAAATTAATATCTTACTAAATAGAGTTGAGGGGGTTATTTTCTTAAGTTTATACAACAAATATATATATACAAATGAAAGCGAGACAAACATGTTCTATTATTTTAACAGTCAAAAAGGGACACAATACATTAACTTATGACAAAGAGTGAAATGATATAGAGTGACAGAATCTAGCTCCATCTACTCCTATCTTGTTGCATGGTCTGGGGCAAGTTACTTTTTTGTTCTTGAACCTCAGGTTTGTGTTTGTTTTGTCAAAAGGACAAAATAATTGCCTACCTCGTAGGTGCATTGTATTGCAAGTCCATGGAAATTAGACTTATCTACACTTCCTCCCTCTGACCTTCTTCTTCCCCACCACACCTCTGACTGGGTCTTAGGGTAAGTGTGAGGCAGAAAGGGTAATATAGGAACAGAGGCCCCGGGTAATTGGGAGCCAGAGCACTCTGGTGCCAGGATGAGACCCTCCCTCCACCATGTCGCAGGGGAGCCTAAAACTGACCGAGCACAATAGCTGAGACATAGCCAAGAATCTTCAGACCCCACAACACAGCTAGAGTGTATGAGATCACGCTGGCTGTTGGTTTTTTTATGTGCTCTGGCCGGACCTGAACTAAATCAGAAATAGAAAAAATGGGACTTGCTCACTGGCACATAATATACATTATCATGTCATCTCTTTTGGAACATTTCAACTCTTCTTCAACTTAAAAAAAATGTTTATATTTTTAGGTTTTTTTTTTCTCCAATGAATATTTTTACAGTTTTTCTCTATTTTGTGGAAGTCTATTTTTGGAAATAATCTTTGACTAGCTGGAATAATTAGAAATAAAAATAATGTTAACAAGAAATGACAGAGTACCTAATAGACAGGACAGTGGCAGTTATTAAATATTATTTTGTTAGGTAGTCTCATTTTGTTAGGGGGTATTACTATTTGGTCCTACTATTTTACAGATGGATGATTTTCTTAGAGTTGCCTGTTAGTAAGAGGTAAAGTTAGAATATAACTTACTTCTGCCTTTTTCTATACATCATATAAGTCTACCCCAGCTCTGTGCTTATGGGCATAGTGAAACTAAAAACAGAACAATACTAGTAAAATAAAAGGACTACAGTTTAAACTAAAAAAAAAATATATGTGCTTTTTAGTCAAAGGGAGTCAAAAGAGATCAAGTACAGAGGAATATTTGATTGTTGTCAAAATAGTGGTTACATGTTAATTAATCTCTTAAACCTGTGCATTTTAAATACCTTGTGAGAGAAACTTAGTGACACACAGGCATGAAAACAAAAAAAAAAGTTCCTAATCTAACATATTTACCTTTAAATGTAAAATATATGCAACAGTCATTGGTTGTGTGTCTAATATGAACCAAGAATATTGCAGATAAAGATGTAGAGCTTGTCATTACTTGAATATATTCTGTCTCTACGTTGTAAAGTATAATTTTTCACAGTATTTTGGAATAGGTAAAATAAGTATTAATTTAAGACCAGAAAATATATATTTGGGATCAATTCTCACTGTATAACAAGCAATTAAGGCCTGGGATAATTAATAACTTTGGAAGAGTAATCAATGTTTAGTTTAAAAGGACTTTCATATAAAGACTACTTTAGGCTTAAAAATTACTGTTTAAATTTTTTTAAAAAAATTAAATAAATATGCCATTTAAAAACAGTGTGTTTTTCCTTTTAGTTTTGGATTGTATTATTTTTTTAATAAGACAATTAACTAAATATCAATTTTACTTGACCTCCAATATTTGCTATAATTGTAAGAGCATTCTGTAAGAGGGAAGTCATCCTCTTGAACAGCATTGCCTGGGGGATGCAGTGTACACTTAAATTGTATCCACACGTGATTTATTATGTAAGTTTGATGAACTTAAATGCATAATTCTCTCTTTTTAATTTAAATGGAAGTGTTCTAAACTGAAGAGGAAATAGAATTAAGAGAAGCGGCACAAATTTCCTTATCTGGGCTGTTTTGAAATGCTTTGTTTCTTTTCTTTAATTAAGTGAAACTTCCTTCCTATAATTGAATAAGAATGGTTATACTTGAATCATTTCATTCCCCCCAATGTATATGTTTTGTTGGTAATGTATAAACATTACAGCATAATGTATACTCTATGAAAGTCTTTAAAACAAGTAGAACTTTATGCTTTTCATTTCCTCTCTGATCCCATCAGATTTACAACAATATGAAAGTAGAATTTCAGATTACTCTCATGTTTTTCTACTGTGTCTTTTCTACTTCCAGAGGATGAGATCATATAATTTACTTTTTCTGTGTTTTGTTTTTTTTGTGCTTCCTGCACTTTTAGAACATCAAAGTATACACATTGCTTATAATCTTAAAAATAAATTTCTTTAATTTTGAAAACAATCATTTTATTATTAAAAAAAAAAAGGACTTGTATGCATGCATATAAGCATAAGCAATGGACAAAAAACTCTGGGGAGGGAGAGCATGTATGGGAGTGGGGGGGAGAGGATTGGTAAGGTATGTACACATATAATACCTTAATTAAAAAATAATAAGAAAAAAACAAATACTTTAAAAGAAACATACAAATTATAAACTATTGTGTACTGAATAAACTTAACGTTTTATAAAAAAAAATCTTTAAATAAAAAATTTATTAAATTAAAAAAAAACTATATCAGAATGAGGGTGAATACTTGCCACTTTTAATGTGTAAACACTTTATTCATTGAGGACAACTTCTTAGGAAAAACTAAGTCCACTATGCTCTGAGGTTAACCACGTATGGGGCTGGGTGAGTGATGGATAAACTCCTAGACCTTGGCATGGGAGCTCTGAGGTTTAGAGAGATCCCTGCTACTTGTGAGCCGTTTTACCTTGGGTGAAACAGACACTCAATGTCCCTTCTCCTCCACCCACTTTCTATAAATGGTTATAAAAACAGTCTCAACCGCATAGGGCTGATGTGGGGATTCAATGCATTAAGCCATACAAAGCCCCTAGAATAATGCCAAACCCAGTGTAAGCTCTGTAATGCTTACATTAATGTATTAGGTGTTATTATGAGTCACCGAGTAGGAAACCCTCCAGAAAAATTAAATTCAAATAATGGGAGTTATAGAAATATTAAAAATATTCCAACACTTCCAGTGGTGCTTTCCCCAGGCCCTCTGTGGGATTACCCTGCTCCAGACAGTAGGGCCAGGGAGTGTTTGTGCTGGGCACAGAGATGGACGACACCAGCAGATCCATCCGTGAGCGCCCACATGCACAGGCAATTGAGAAAAAAGGAAATGCAAATTGCTAACAATAAAACATTTTCAATCTTATTTTTAAAAATTGATGTTTAGAGAGAGAAGTGAGAAAATAGAAAGATAGAAACATACATCTTGGATAAGCTGCTCCTGCATGCCTCCTATGGGGGATCAAGCTTGCAACTCCTGCATACGCCCTGACTGGGATGGAATCACTGACTTCTTAGTTCATGGGTTGATGCTCAACCACTGAGCCACATAGGCAACCTTATTTATAATCAAGGAACTGCAAATTGAAATGACGATATGATTTACTTATCAAATGAGCAAAGGTTACCAAATAAAGGCTAACATCCCAAACTTCAGAGTCAGAGGCACATTTTTAACTGTTACTGAAGGAAGTGGAACTTAGTCAAACCTTTTGAAGACAATTTAGCAATATCCAGAGAAAACATTTAAATGTTCATGACCTTTGAGTGAGTAACTCTCTTTAGGAGAGAGTTATGCTAAAGAAATATAGAGAAAGACATGCATGGCAGCAGTTTTTATAACACAAAAAAACCTGAAATAATCTAAATGTCTAATAAGAGGTGATTAGTTTAATAAATGATAGTACATCCACATGATGGATACGGTGCAACCATCACAATGATATTCCTAAGCAGTTGTAATGACTCACATTAGGCAGGGAATACTACTTCATCAATTTATTCTAGGTGCAGGGACCCTCATGTGTGTGGCCTCCTATCTTTCGTCTGCCCCATTACTCATGCTGCTCCTGGCATAACAGGCAAATTTGGTATGAAAAACTAGGCAGGCTAAGCTCTGTCTTTTATATCCTTTGGGATCTTAGCTGCTTCCAGGGACCTTCTGTCTCTGCTTCTCCCCAGAGACAGAGTCTTTCTCTGGAGACCCGTTCTTTCCTGACACATGAGAAAGCCTATTCCATCAAGTGCTGCCCAAGACAGGGTCTCAGTCTGCCTACTGCTGAGCATCACTTAGAAAGATGATTCAGCTATCACATTAAGTTTGGTTTGTATCAATAAAAGTGAGATATTGATTTCCAAGCTACCAGTCCTGTTTTAAATTTATTTTTTCAAAAACATGTGGAGTAAGAAAGTGTTACACTCTAGAGGACTCTCCAGATATTCCAACATTTGAAACTTCCCGTTTATAAAAGCTACATAATAACTTACTCCCAAAGGAAGAAATTATTTGAAATCAACAAACATATATTATCTATTAGTTACTGTGGGTCAGGAATCCAGGCATGGCTTTGCTGAGTGGAACAGCCTTAAGGTTTCTCACAAGGTTGAAATTCATTTTGGGCCAAGTGTATGGTCTCATCTGTATGGTTTGATGGGGATAATTCATTTCCAAGATCATTCGTGTTGCTGTCGGAATTTAATTTCTTGCTGGCTATTGGCAGGACACCGCCCTCAGGTCCTTGGCACATGAGCCTCTTCCTAGGGTAGTTTGTGACATGGCAGCTAGATTCCCTCAGAGTCAGCAAGAGAGTAAGACTGGTATGCGAGTCTGAAGCCAGAATCTCTTCGTAACCAATTATCAGAAGAGCATTCCCTATTACTTTTGCCATAGTTTGTTCTCTAGCAGTGAGTTCCTGGAAGTAATCCATATTAAAGGGAGGATGAGTTGAAGGTTCACTGAAGGGTGCAGCTAGAGACGTAGGAAGATAACCTATCAGATGACAGAATGAAGATATTTCCAGGTGAAAAGAGCAGGCCACAGTGTTGAATGAAGGTGAGAGGTTGGGTGATCTAAGGAGTGACCATTACCCTTAGCATTCAGTGACAAGAGCATTGATAAACCTACAGTCTTTACAGGTTGGAGTGGATTGACAAATTAATGGAAGAGGAAACAGAGACCATGTTTATAAGTAAAATTTAAAATATATTTGGCTGAAAGGAGAGAGAAAAAATAATACAATACGTTGGTTGCTGAAAAGTGGTGTCAAAGAAGGGTTTAATATGCTTTTTTTTTTTTAATATGAGAGAAAATAAAGTTCTTGACATAATTATTTTGCTCTTGTAGAGAGAATGAAGGTTGGCTGAAATGGGAAGCATTAGGCAAAAGGTGGCCCAGTGCCCCAGAAGGTGGCTGGGGGAGTACACAGGAGACTGAGCTTTCTTAAGGTCCTATTGACAGGCCTCTACCTCTGCTCCTTCCCTCTTACAAGGAAGCAAAGGAAACATTTAAAATGTTTAAAAATGCTTAGCATTTGGGATCCATGAAATGGCAAACATCACGCCTGAAGATATAATCATTACTCATCTCAATTATTAAAGCACTGTTATATGAATTTATAATTTTTATCCCCATGACAGCCTGGTGAGCTTGCCAGGACATATGCCAATCATTCATGTGACTTATCTATGGCAACACATTGTCAATTTTCCTATTTATAAAGTATCAAGAGACCCAGATCTCTTGACTGTCATGCCAGTGCACTTTTTGAACCACACGCACCTCGTCTCCTAAATCTGTTAAGCATAATCACAAAGTTCAGAGCTTGAAAATACAAGTTGAAGACAAGGGAAGGAGGCACCAGAGAGAAGGTTTAGCGTGCTGACATCTCCAGATCCAGTTAAATGTGTTTCTTCATTTCACCTGAAGGAAATTATTTTAAAAATAATACATAAAATATGCTCATGAGACACACATACAGTGTCTTCTACATGAATTGGAGCATAATGTAAATAACTGTCTACTTTGGTACTTTTTCAAAGATTTGCCTTCTCACTACTATTGATCTATACCAGTCCAAAGAGACAAGTGCATGGAGAATTGATTCCCTCAGGTTCTGAATCAAATTCTGAGCTCCCTATGTTTCTTGTTTAATAATATAAGCTACCCAGAGTTTAGGCAGCCTTTGTAGTTTGAGGAATTGTATATTTTTTTTCACTAGGTTTGTGTGTGATAAAACACTGAGCTATATGAAGGTAAGTGATAGCATAAATAAAATTAAATAAATGATGTCAACACTTATCGGATACCTACTCTTTCCTTATTTTCGACATATTAAGGCAATCTGTTACCTATTCTACTTTTAATGCTTCACCAAGAATACAGCATTAATCCTACTATCGAACAAATACCTTGGCTGGCCTACATATGTAGATCAGATATTTTTTGGAAGCACAGGTAATGTAAAGCATAGCCAACGTTTTAAGACAAGGCTAGAGCTTTTTCTAACACGTGATGAAGGGCAGGGAAAATAACATCTATTTCCAAGCCCATCATTTTGCTCTAAGACATTCAAAGTGTATTCAGTCATTCGCCATCCTTTTCTCTAGACATTTGGAATTGGGCCATGTTCTCTTTTAACCCCTTGCATTTGCAAATCCTCTTTCTAACCCTTGGATGCTCTTTGTCTCTGCTCTCACTTTTAAACCCCACCTTAACCTTCATTACTCTCAATAATTCCAATTCACCCTTCAAAACTCTTTCTGGAAAGTTTCTTCTATACAGTTATCCTCCTAACTCCAACATGGCATGAGGAGTCTCTGATGCCTTCCCAAGGCATTCTCTGTCTTCATACCACCCTCAGCAAGATGCCAAAGGACTAGAATCTTCTTGAAGACAAGATTTTTGTCTCTGTCACTGTTGATTATCCAGAGCCTAACACGGCGCAGGCACACTTAACATTTTGAATCCACGACTGTTGTTGGGCATTGGGCCATTCTCTGCTCCTTCTCATACTAATCTTGTTTCCTGTTTAACTAATAGTATCTACTTTACAAGGCAAAATTAGTTCATGTTCATTGTGCAGCAATTTATCATCCTTTCATGTGAAAATTATTTTACTCTGGACCAGTGGTTCTGAACCATACAGGTGCCATTTGCTAACGCCTGGAGACATTTGATTGGCCCAACTGGGGACTGCTGGCATCTAGTGAGTGAAGGCCAGGGATGTTGCTAAACATCCTACAATGAACAGGAATGCCTTCTCCACAAAAAACTATCTGACTCAAGATGTTACTCTTGCTGAGATTGAGAAACTCTGCTTTAAGACTGCTCTCAGTCTTTTTTATGTGAGCCCATTATTTCTCCTTTGCTGTAACTCACCAGCTTTTCATAGCATTCATTGCCCTTATTTCACATTGCACCTCTGCTGCTGGTAGGGAACAGGGCTAGTGTGGTTGGCAGTGGGATTTAGTGCCTAAGAATAATTCTTCTAAAACTTTGAACTGTGGCTGTAGAATCAGGCATTCATTATGGATGGAGTAATTGCCGCACGCTAATATTTTAAAATAATCACATACAAAATGTTCTGGAAACTTATTGAAATAAATTATTAGTAAGAACTACTTGGATTTAACTCTTTTTAGGTACCGTGGCAGAGTAGGAAAGAGGGACATAGCAGAGGTCTTGAGATACAGTTTAATCTTTCTTTCAATGCAGGTTTGGGGCTGGGATTTACCACCAAACGCTGCTGCTGTGCTAAATTTCCCAACCAAGCACGAGGATAGGTACTCAACCCTCTGGAAGCACTTGAAAATACATCTTATTTGATCTCACGTCATGTGAGGGGTTCCGTTACACATCATGCGTGTGAAAAAGGCCACTCTGCAGCAGATATGTTTGAACCCTGACCTGAAATGATTTGGCTGCTAATCATCTTGCAGTGCCTTTACAGTCATTCTTAAATTTTCTGTGCTCCATTGTATGAATTGTATAGAACTTCTTTTGCAGAAGGCAACATTCTGCCTGTGAGGGTTGGTTATTCCATTACAACCTATGAGGTGTTTTGTTTTGTTTTTTAAATATATATTTTATTGATTTCAGAGAGGAAGGGAGAGGGAGAGAGATAGAAACATCAATGATGACAGAGAATCATTGATTGGCTGCCTTCTGCACACCCCCCATTGGGGACAGAACTTGAAACCCAGGCATGTACCCCTAACTGGAATTGAACCCGGGACCTGTCAGCCCCCAGGCCGATGCTCTATCCATTGAGCCAAACCAGCTAGGGCCCACTACACCCTCTTGCTCAAGATTTCTATGGTACTATTTTTCTTTCCCCAATGATTTCTTTTTCTATAACTAAATCTTTTATAAGGAAAACCTGGTAGTTCAAACCAGATTGATACCTGATGCCCAAACTACTGTGGTTTGGTTTATCCTACCAAACAATTCTAAGATCTGAGTGTACTTCCTTCAATTTGTACTAACGTAAATGACTGGCCAGATGGGACAAAACAGCGGTTTCGGTAGCCAGGGCATACAGAAGAATAAGTGAAATTGAAGCCTTGGAGTCTGGATTCCGTGACCCATTTTCACTTGTAATTAACTGCTTTCAAATATAAGGCATGGGAAGTGGGAAGAAAACTGAGATAAAGAACAGTTGGATTGCAATGGGAAGCCTAGGTAAGGCATGGCTACAGGGTTAGTTGGATTTGGCAGCTCATCCTTGCACGTGGAGGAACTGGTCATTTCCATTTCTCTTCTTTGCTTTCCATGGGGTTGGATTTGTCCCAGGACTGACTGCTTCCACGATGGCAAAATGCTGCAGTTCCAGGCTCTGATCTGAGCATCACAAGGAGCAGAAGAGAGCCTGTTTCTTTTCATAGCTCCCAAACGTGAGAAAACTCCTTTTCCAGACTCCCAGCACAGCTCTCCTGGTGTCTTATTGGCCCTTGAACATGTCACATACTCTTTTATTTTATTTTTAATATGTTTTATTGATTATTTTACAGAGAAGGGAGATGGAAAGAGAGTTAGAAACATCGATGAGATAGAAACATTGATCAGTTGCCTCCTGAACACTCCTTAATGGGGATGTGCCCAAAGCCAAGGTACATGCCCTTGACCAGAAGCGAACTTGGGACCTTTGAGTCCTCAGGCCGAGGCTCTATCCACTGAGCCAAACTGGTTTCGGCTACACATACCCTTTTCTATAACCAGTGCTTTTCTTTTTAAAGAATTTTCTCCTTTCTTCTATCAGGGTTTGTTGCCCTTCATTGTAATAATATACATTCTATACAAACATAAACGAAATTGTTTCTCCTGTCATAGTCTTACTTTTTATTTGTTTTCTTTAGCATTAGACTGCCACCTCCTTGAGGACAAGAATTGGGCTTTGTTTATCCTGATGTCCAGTCACTCAGCACGGTGCCAGATGCACGGGGCCCATCACTTTTGTTTGCTTTTGTTTAATGGATGAGGTCCAGGTTGCCCACAACCTACCCTGGAAAGATTGAAAACATTCTGGGGGAGGGGAGAATGACATATAGACAATTTAAAAATGCTTCCAATGTTCCCCTCCCATCACGTTGGCAATAAACTTGGCATGAGAATTAGGAGAGAATGCTAAGGTCAGAGCATATCAAGACTGCCAAGGGCAAGGGGAGCGATACACGGGGCTTTCCCCCAGTCTACAGTCCAAGGGACAAATTGCTAACTGATAATGACACTTTCTCACTGAGCCAAGACTAAACTTTAAAATCTTTTTCCGCCAAGCTTTCCAGACTGTCACAGCTAATAGTCTGGAATTGGCATGTGGGGTGAAATTTAGATGCTGTCCTCAACTGAGTATTCCCCTTCCTAAGATCTTGGTCCTCTTGGTGAGCATCCATTTCCCTTGCCTTTGGTGAACTGACATTGTTTTCAAGAACACCAGTCTTGTCACTCTAAACTTTTGTTTTAGATCTCACACTTGCTTTCTGAATCCTTTGCTAAAGTCCTTTACTTCATATATTTCAATTTTAATGTTCTTTATTCATTTATTTTCTATAATATTTTGTTTCGTGGATATACTATATTTTAAAATTCATCTATGATGCCAAAACCGGTTTGGCTCAGTGGATAGAGCATTGGCCTGTGGACTGAAAGGTCCCAGGTTCGATTCCAGTCAAGGACATGTCCCTTGGTTGTGGGCACATGCCCAGTGGTGGTGTGCAGGAGGCAGCTGATGTTTTTAACTCTCTGTAAAAAGTCAATAAGATATATTTACAAAAGAGAAAATAAAATAAAATTTGTCTACGAATGACCATCCAAATTTTTAGCTATTTTTATCTTCTTTTCTTCTCTCAATTAGTTTTCTTCACTACAGTGACAGCTATTCTTGTAGGCGGATTTTTAAAATTGGTTTTACTTGTATTTGTTGAGTCTCTTTCTAAATCTCTGAAGAGGCCAAATTTCCGTCCGGAAAAGAGAAACAGCTCTGGGTATGTCTTTACAGGAAGTCATTGAGCACAGGAATCAGAAGTTTACAAAACCATCGGAAGCGCTGGGGCTGAGTTTTCAGCGGGAAGTTGTCCCTGGTCTTCAGGAAAGCAGCTCGTGCAGGGACCAGAGCACTGAGCGACTCCCCAGAGGACACGTGTGCTGTCTAGCAAATGTTCACTCCGTGGTCTGCCCAGGCCTCTGCCTCCCCCCAGTGCAAGAGTGAGAGGGCCTCTTGTTCTCTTAGCTTTCTAGATCTCACTCAGCTGCCTCCCAGAGAGTCAGTCTAGGAAATGTAGTCTCCAGGCTTCCGTCTCTGCATAAAAAGAAGCAGAAATATCTCAGAGACAATCCCACTGGTAAATTCACATTCAGGCGGGCAGGAGTCAGGTGTGAATGTCATCATTTGCTGCCCTGTGAATATGGCTTTTTGTTTTTTGTTCCTTTTCCTGGCTTGGTCTCCTAAGGAACTAAATCATATGAATGAGGTGGAGGTATGCTGATGAGCTCTGTCCAGTAAGTGGACAAGGAGCTAGCTGTTAGACTGCAAATCCCCCAAAGCGCAGAGCAAGGAAAGACTTATTCTGGAATGTCAACATCCCAGTTAGGAGCATCAGCTTTCTCCAAACAGGCAAGTCTTTAGAGAAGACCTTCTGGGGTTTGGCACTGGGGTAACAGAAGCGTTTACAGTATTTGCTTTTCCTTTTGGACAAAGAACTGAGAGATATCAGTACTGATTCAATTCACCTCTCACTTCCGCTGCACTTCACAACCTCAGCCCCTGCAGTAGCTACTGACCAGCGCCCCTCAGCGCCTCGTGGGTGGACAGGCCCTTACTCTCAACCTCACTGCAGGCCTGGCATGTTCACCCCTCACCGACTCCAGAAATCTATGGAGATCATTCCTCACTCTTGTCCCTCCTCTGCCATCCTTGTTTTTCATAGTTCAACTTTATTCCTTTTTGCAAATTTGGGCTCTTATTTCACTGAGGAACTAGTGCAACAGAAGACAAATGCAACTGACCAGCCTGCCATTTAATTTCGGAAGTTTGGCCAGCTTTCAAAGGCATATTTAGGCCCTTGGTACAGGCCTCTAGCTGATGTTCATAACGGGATTTTCCACAACTGTTCACTGCAGGTGCAAATCCTGTTTTCCAAACTAGACAGCCCAGCATAGCCTTCTGAGCTGAGATGCTCACTTTGACTCCATTTCTTGGCAGCTGGAGGACATTTCTCCCCCTTCCTTCCTCTGCGTAGATGAAGAACACATCACGGCCAAGCAAATTCCTATTTCCTTTAAGGAGGATACAGCTAATTGTGAATTTCTCTCTCCTTTGAACTAAAACTGAATTATTATTCCAGTATAAAGGCGTATGTCTAGATAAGAAAATGTTACTAAATATATTCTTTATTATATAACTATTCATGTGGTCTAAGTAATTAACTAATGCCTTGCTTGATTCCAAACATTAAGACATGCCATGTATATCCTCACTGCTATTCCATTTAATCTGCTAAAATCAGTGTCTCTTTTAAGGCACAGCATGGTGCTGGAGGTATGGTAACATGTCAATACACATATGTACAGTTTGTTTATTTACACTATAACCAATTTCTCTCTCTCTTGCTCCTACACACACTTTGTTATTTGCTAATTTCCCCCCTTTTCTGAATCTTTCCGGGGAAATAGCTGAAATATAATTATAATCAATTCTCCTCTCTCTCTTGCTCCTACACACACTTTATTATTTGCTATTTTTTTTCCCTTTTCTGAATCTTTCAGGAGAAATAGCTGAAGTAAAAAAAATATCAGAAGAGATTAAAAAGAAAATTGAAACAGAATTTTAAAAGGTATTGATAACTTATCCAGCTAGCCTCTCTCCTCTCCTTTATTATTTTCAAGAACTGTGTTTATTTTTATTTGTATAGCAATGAGCATTATCATTCTTCTATGGTAGGCTGGTGAAAGACAGTTAAATAGGCATTTTTCTAATCTTTAGGCAATTTCATAACATGCCCTGTTAAATTAACATAATTTAAAAGAGTGATGCACTTGTTCTATGTACTATATATATATTTTTTACATAAAAAATAACTGTCTCCTGAAATGAAACTCTCTTCATTTTGATGATGGGAAAAGAAGTGGGAGCAGTATGTCTACTGTTGGAGTATATCCTTCTGGCCAGCCACTGTAGACATTGCGATGGATTTTAACAGACTTCTGAATTATTAAAGTCAAACTTTATCCTAAGAGCAAGCAGCACTACAACAGTAATCCCTGTAGGAAAGCCTTCTTCCTGTGTTTGGCTGGAGGCAGCCCTGCATCTCTGAAACTATTATTTTGTTTGTTAGTCAGAAGCTCCCTGGACAGCCAGCAGCTCCATTCTGGTGTCTGAGCACTGACCCGGAGCAATTTTGTGACATGTTATTTAAGGGTCCGTAAAGCAAGCTGTGATTGTTTTTTTCAACTAGCATTCACATTGAAACTAAAAGCTAGAAGTTATGGATGTCAAGGAAGGGATATTTAAATAGGAGCAATATTTACCACTTTTCACTATGTTTCAATAACTTTCTCTTCATTAGCAGAGGTGTTACATTGCATCTATTTTCTTAGTCTTCCCTGTCTCTCTCCAGAGTATAGGTTCAAGCTTTATAGAAAATTAATGCATCTGTTTAATGAACATACCATAATGGCAAAGTATTATTTATAAATTTTATTTATAGATTTTTAAAACAGGTAATACTACCATATAAATTATGAATGTTATCTATATATCCACCTATAATTTATTATGAATGAAAAAAGACTATACATAATACATTTGTCACCATTTTATGTACCATGCAACTTAGATTTAGGTCTGGATGTTGGAAGAAAGCTAAATAAATCCCTAATTGAAATGAACACTCACAGCAATGTAACTCAAGATTACCACACTTTGGCACATAGGTTGCGAAAAATCAATGGGAAATATAGCTAGTAGGTGTGCATGAGCTTGAATGAGAATTTAGTAAACTAGAACTGAAGAAACAAAGGAATTTGGTATAGGACATCTGGGTATGTAATAATCTATGCAAAAAAATTAGATCCTGTATTTTCCCTTTTCTTTTGGCCTTTGTTGTAGTAACTCCTAAAATCTATTCATTGGAATACCTACCGGTAAGTGGTATACATTCATATACTTCTTTAGAAACTTTTTTTTTTTTACTTTAAATTCTAACATTTAATGCTATAGACCAGTGCTGTCCAATAGAACTTTCTGTAATGATAGCCATACTCTACATCTGCACTGTCTAGGAAAATGGCTAGTATGATTGAGGAACTGGATTTTTATTCAGCTTTATTTCATTTAAGATTAATAGTCATATGTGGTTAATGGCCATCATATTAGTGGAGCTTTTGACTATTTCCTATATCAATTTGCAGATTTTAAGACTAGCTGAAGAGTAAGATGTAAGTAAGATTACACAAGGGCCAAGGCCGGTTTGGCTCAGTGGTAGAGCGTCGGTCTGCGGACTGAAAGGTCCCGGGTTCGATTCCGGTCAAGGGCATGTACCTTGGTTGCGGGCACATCCCCGGTAGGGGGTGTGCAAGAGGCAGCTGGTCGATGTTTCTCTCTCATCAACGTTTCTAGCTCTCTATCCCTCTCTCCTCCTCTCTGTAAAAAATAAATAAAATATATTAAAAAAAAAAAAAAAAGATTACACAAGGACTATTTTTTTGGAAAAAAATTTAAGTACTTCTTGTTTTTCCTGCCTAGAGTTAATGTTAAGGTAATTTTGAAGTATAGTAGTTATGAATAAATATATTTATTTCTGGACAGTGCATAAGACTTGGTTATATAATACTATACAAAACCTGAGAAAATTGTTATAAAGTTACATGACTAAAACACTGGTGTATATCTAGCAATGAAACACAACAAATTAA
The DNA here is from genome assembly GCF_014108245.1 of Pipistrellus kuhlii. Classification (NCBI taxonomy): domain Eukaryota; kingdom Metazoa; phylum Chordata; class Mammalia; order Chiroptera; family Vespertilionidae; genus Pipistrellus; species Pipistrellus kuhlii. The sequence goes on along the minus strand of NW_023425529.1, from coordinate 180,060,624 downwards.
ATAAGTCCTACTACACATGCAATTACCCCAAAATATAGATGGTATTACATTTCACTGTGTCTTGATATCTATAAAGTAAGGCAATGTAAAATAAATCTGAATGAATTTTTCTTATTAAGGTAACCATAACCCATGAAGACAATCCACCACAAAGCAGCAGTAAGTATAAATAAAGTAGTAATTTTTAAAGAAAAGTCAATGCTGTTCTCTGGCATATAGAAAAGAAGCATATCATTCATTATCTATAATAATAAAAGTGTAACATGCTAATTAGGCCAGGCATCCTTCTGGATATCCTTCCTGATCACCTTCTGGACGAAGCCAGGGCTGCAAGGGAAGCCCTGGTCCCAGGTGCCAGATGGAAGCTGGTGCCTACAGTCAGGGGAAGGAAAGCCTGCTCTTGCATGGATTTTGTGCATCGGGCCTCTAGTTATTATATAAATACTAACAGGTAAGCAAGGTTAATTTAGTAACACATTTTATCTCTGATCAGCTTTGTGAAATAAGATTTAGTGTTTAGTTTCAAGAAAATAAAATGATGAGTAAACTACAATTCTTGTGTTCTTGGTGATGCTGTGTGGTACTTTTCACCACCAGCAGGGGCATCATGTCCTCTCCACAGTTCATTGCTGATCCCTCCTTTATTAATACTTGTACCTCAAACACATTACTTTTGAGAAAATAGGTCTTATTTACTGGCAAATATATTAATGTATGAACTTTTCACACCTACCTACTACTCTAATCAGGGTCTAAACTTTGCTATAGGTTTGTATGTCTCCATGTGTATGTGTGTGTGAGGGGTGTATTTGGTAAAAAGAAGGTGGAAAATATTTCATTTGCTGGAGTCGTGAGTTAAAAGATGCAGGTCTGAATCTAGTTGTAGATATTATGACGATAATGAGCAAAATCCAAGATATTGTGATAGGTTACAGTTAAAATATTTATGGAATCACGCAGAAACTTAGCCTACATTGGAGCAGTCAGAAGCTAGTTTCGGTAGTTTGGAATACATTTCTTGATTGCAGCTAAATCTATTCCTACAGTTTGAAAGGGTGACAAAGAATTATGTGTTTGTTTGCCCTTACAACATCTAGTTTTAAATTCCTTTGCAAGACACTGCTTTGGAGAAAGCACAATACAGAATCCCTAATTTACTAGTACACCTCACAGCCAAGAGGACTGGAGCTCTGAAGTTGTTCAGATAGTGTCATCCAAGTGTATGCTACCTGGCATTTCACTAAAGTATGAGTCACGTGTTACAAATATTGAAGGACATAGGATTTTGCTAGTCAGGTGCATCTAACTCTACAATAGGTAGGTATTTGTTAAGCGATCTCAGATACCTGAGTTAAATTTGCCTATCTTTACATGATGCAATGATTTGGACCAAAAAGCAACATAGAATAAACTTTCTAAATTTAAAACATACTTTATGAAAGTATGTCTGTTGTGGAGAGAGAGTAAGTTAATTTGGGGGGCAGGGCCAAGGAATTATATCAAATGTCTTGGCAGGAGGACTAAGACCTAAGCACGTCCATCTTTATTCTCTGCAGCGTATGCACACGCAATTCTCCCTCTCTATGGATACCAGAGAGACAAGGGCCCTGAAGCAAAGTAGAATATATATATTTGGGCAATCCTCATTATTAGTGAAATTAACTTTCGTGAATTTATTCACCTCCTTGCTAACATGTGTTTGTTATCCCAAATCAGCAATCGTGTGCTGTTTCCATCGTCATTCATGGCCATGGGCAGAGCGGCAAAACATCTGAGTCCATCTCTGCACGTGTTCCTAACATCAGTGGAACAAGGTGATGCCGCCTTCTCCTTCACCACTCCACATACTGTAATGAAGTGTCCTTTTTTGTTGTCTATTTGGCACATTAAAAAAAAACACAAAAAATATGTTTATGCTTTCTGTTGGTTAATTTGCGATTTAAAATGGTCCCCGAACTTATTACTGAAAGGCTGCCTAGTATCCTTAAGTGCAAATGTGTGTTATCCAACAGAGAAATTCCTTGTGTTAGGTAAGCTTGCTTCAGGCATCAGCTACAGTGCTGTTTTGTTGGTGGTGGGCTCAATGTTAATAAACCAACAATATGCATTAAGTAGGCAGTCTTTAAATAGACACCCATATAAAACAAGGTTATATGTTGATCAGTTGACAGAAATGTGACCAGAGGCTTACCGAAGACTAATCTATTTTCCCATGAACAGCATTTCAATATATCGTAATTCAGCATTCACAGTAACTGTATAAAATATTGATATGACTACCATGAAGAATGACAATCAATGGGATACATATCCACCTAAGGAAGAATGGAGTTGGAGTCTTTTCTTACACCATATTCAAACATTAATCAAAATGTATTTAAAAAAAAACTTAACATAAGATCTAAAAGTATAAACAAACTTGGAAGAAAACTTAGGGGAAAAGCATAATACTGGATTTAGCAGTGATTTCTTGGATAAGACAAAAAAAGCATAGGCAACAAAAGGAAAAGATAATTGGACTACATCACACAGAAAAATCTGTAAAATCTAATATTTCATATAAATATTTTCTGAACTCAATAAAATATTTGAAAGAAAAAAAAAACCTCTTAAGAAATGACACTGGGTTATCTCATTCTAACACACTGGGTTCTGAGAATGAGGTTCAATGTTTCAGGAAAGAAATCCTGCTATAATCTGCCGTTCATAGAGAATTTTAAGAAAGATAATACACTACCTCCTTCAAAGTACACACAATAAGATCAGCTGTAAAATTCTTGGAAACGAAGAGATGAAACATGAATGTTCTAATGCTTATTTGTATAGTTCATGCCTGCATGGCCCCCATCTGCATTTGCATTTTGCAAATGTGGTTTTTAAAAAGTTGGAGATAACAGGGAGAGATCAACCAAAGCATTTATATGCACACATATGAGCCTAACCAGTGGTCAAGGACAATAGGGGGGTGGGGGCATTAGTAGGAGGGGATGGGGGATTGGAATGGGGGGTTGAGGACAAATATGTGATACTTTAATCAATAAAGAAATTATTTTTTTTTAATTTGTATGTCCCACTCTTTATTTTACATATTTCAACTCCTATTGGGCATGCATAGCAGCCTGTTCACAGTGAGTGACTATTATTCATACTGATACTTCCAAGTCCTATTGGTGAACATAAACGTCCCTTCGGTCCACTGGTTACATTCTGCTCAGTCATGGAACCCTGGAGAGAGGGAAGGGGTAGCCTCTGAGGGCCTAGTTAGGAGCCGTGAGGGGCATGAAATGCTTTCTTATCTTCAGCTGATCGCAGGTGAAGTGCCTCTGGGAACTTTTCTCAGGTCACAGAGGAAGCTGTAGTGTTTCCGAGGTGTGGAAGAAGAAAGCAACCCAGAGCCTCTGAGACTGTGTGTATCCTAATGTACTCCCTGGCAGCTTCAATGGGAGACCCCGAGGCGATTTTCAGGTGAGCAGCACAGTGGAAAGAAGACGGGCTTTGGAGCTAGACTGGGGTTTGAATCTGGCTCCTTTGCTTAAGAACTTTGTGGGCTTGGTTCAGTCAATTAACCTCACTGATCTTCAGGCTCTTCAAGGTGGAGATAACAAGACCTCTGCTGCTGAGATGATGGTGTGAATGAAAGGAAATGATGTCTGAAAGCTGGTCACGTGCTTGCCATGTGGTATGCGCTCAGTGAATGAGACCTGACACTGCCCTTCTGATTTTATTCCGGTTGAGTTTGAGAAGGATCTCTGGGGAAGGGAAGATGTCCTTTTCTATAGTTCAGAAAAGACCCCTCACCCTTCAGGGATGAGACAATCACAGAGAAAACTGGCTCTTTACTTCCTGTAACAGTGAGCAACCAAACAGATTTGATAGATTCGGAGCTTTTAATTACTGTCTGATCATTTCATAGCACGCTGAACACAAGATGGAAAACTCCAGAGACCAGTCTCTGGAAATAGGTTCATCCCAGGGATTAAATGCTAATTCCAGGAGGGCAGACCCAGGGCTGCCAGTATCATCTCATTCTTCTCTGCAACTTTCCTCTGTGGAGTCACATGCCCCCTGTTAATTGAGTGGAATTGAGTTCCCGGGAAACATGAGATTGAATGACTCATGTTTTTGCTACTAGAACTGCATGGAGATATAAACTTACTGCTCTCCATGAAATCTGCTGGAGAGATTTACATTTATCAATCCTCTTAGCTTTGCTGCTGTTAAGAGCACACAAAAAATGGCCTGTCTCGGGGGAAACCTTGCATATTACAATTCAGTTTCTAGACAAGGCAGGAGCTCATTTACGGTGGAATTTATTTCACATTACATTTGGGGCATGCATGAGATTTAAAAGCAATGCTTTTTCCTCTAAAGTACTCACTACAAAAGATATATCACACATACGCAGGCTATTTAAAACTCAGCAAGGGAAATATCAACAGATTTTTCTCCAAGTGTGCTCTCTGATCGGCTGGGGAAATAAAACCTTTCTTATGAAAAGCAGTGGATTGAAACAATTCTCCTGCATGGAGGCCTGGGGGTACCTGTGATATTGGGCTGGCTTTTTTGGCAGCTTCAAATATAGAAGTCGTGTTTATGTAGGTGTAAATGTATAGGAGTGTTATTTCTGCCCCTGTGAGTGGTTTTCTGACTTAGACACCTTCTGTGCTTTCTGGAATGTTTATAAAAGAACAAAAATACCATTAATGATTTTATTTTTTGGCTTGGGTTACTTATGTATTACTCAAGAGCCCCTCAGAAAGCAAACTAATTTTATTTTTCTTAGAAAGTTTAGAGGTTCTCCAACTGGGACATTCAAGGGATACTCAAGCTTCAGACACGATATGATTTGATTCCAAATTATCATAAAAAATGCCTCTTCTATAGAGAACCCTGTGTACTTTGGTGGGAAGATAAACTGGGCTGGCAGCCACCATGGAAAAAAGTAAAAAAATAGAACAACCATATGACTCAGCAATCCCACTTCTTTATCTAAAGCAAATAAAATAGGATCTTGATGAGATATCTGCACACCCATACTTACTGCATTAATGAGCACTGTTATTCAAAATGGGTAAGATATGGAAACAACCTAAGCATCCATCAATGGATGAGTGGATAAAGAAGATGTGGTGTACATAAGATGGAATATTACTCAGCCATGAGAAAGAAGGAGATCCTGCCATTTGTGACAACATGGATAAACCCTGAGGGCATCATGTTAAGTGAAACAAGTAAGGCAGAGAAAGACAAACACTGAATGGTAATACTTGCATGTGGAATCTAAAATTAAAGTCAAGTTCATAGAAATATATCATAGAACAGTGGTTGCCTTTGGCTGGTGGGTGGGAAACATAGGAAGAGGTTGTTAGAAGGGCACAAACTTGCAGTTATTAGATGAACAAGTATAGGACCTAATGGGTAACACAGTGACTACAGTTAGAACACTGTATTGTATGGTTGAAATTGGTTAATAAAGTAGAACTTAAATGTTCTCACCAAGAAGAAAAAATGTTAATCAATGCCATGGGATGATCTTTCACAATGTATACATATATCAAGACATCATGACGTACATCTTAAGTATCTTAAAATTTTGTCAATTACACCTCAATAAAACAGAACAAAGAGCATGCTATTTCTTGACTATACTCTGGAAAAAAAATAGGAAACATATAAATAGATAGAAGACAGATAGATGGGTAGACAGACAGCTACAGAGATAAACATGTAGATGATAGGCTAGTTATTGGTGGGGAGTGCTTCCTGTCCCCACCTGTTGCTGGGGGATACGGGGCAGAATATTCTAAGACTTGCACAGAAGAATGAGTGGCATTTATTTGCATGGAGTTAAGTCCCTGAGTTTCCAAGACCCCATTCCCCTCCATTCCGCCATGGAAGAAGTCGCTGTGACTTCAGTAGGGCTAGGATTAAAGCTGTTGCCCAGAATTTTCATTCCATGTTGGAGCTTAGCCCAACCCAGCATCAGGCCGGATTAGTGTGTGTTCCCGGTTGCCATCCATCAGCCCATTGTGTGTGGAGTCCGCAGGGAACACAGGCAGGAGCAAAGCCAGAGGAACAAAAGAACCCCAAGAACCAAGAGCCAAGAGGAGCCAGAGAGCAAACTCCTTGTCTGGGGGATTACATATGCCCACATTTTCATGGGTTTACAGTGGCTCCAACCCCTCTACCCACTCCATGGTTCCCCAGGCTAGATTGACAGGCAAGTACCTTCCCTGTGACTCCTACTTCCCTGCTCATGAACACATCTCTCCTTTGTTCAGTCCCTTTCAGCAGTGACCTATAGGGAATGGACTGATGGTTCCTCGGGGAGTGTGAAATTGCAGTTTCCTGGGGAAGCTGCCCAGATGGCCATGCTTATAACGTCTGGCTCCCTTTTGCTCCTTTCCTATTATTAATAACTAGCTAATTACAACCATAACAGAGAGACAAGGCAGATGATAGATAGATAGATGCACTGAGGGTACTGCAGGGCAGGCCAGCAGGCTGGAAACCCAGGGAGGAGTTAATGCTGCAGTTTTGAGTCTGAAGACAGTGCGGAGGCAGAATTCCTTGGGGATCTCAATCCTTTTACTTTAAGGCCTTCCTCTGATTGGATGAGGCCCACCCACTTTATGGAGGGGAAACTGCTTAAAGTCTAGTGAGGTCATTATTAATCATATCTTTGAAATACCTTCACAGCACCATCTAGACTGGTATTTGACCAAACATGGGGTACCATATCCTAGTCAGGTTAGCACGTAAGATTAACCACCATGTTATCCTTACAAGAAGACTATCATTTGTAATCACATATGTGGCGACTGAGAGCCCTAGGCCTACATTGTCCTTATGGTTTAGGACTTCCAGAGGAAGGAAATACCAGTCTGCAGATTGTTTACCACAGATCCTGGGGCGACTTGGCTCATGAGTCTGAATTAAGAACAGGGGCTGGGAGCACAAAGCTGTCATCTCCCCATGGCTGTTGCAGACAGCACCATCCTAATGTGGGAAATATTCTCCTCATTGAAAAGGGCCTGTCCCACAAGGGGAGACATGGGGAACCATGCTGGGCAGATGAAAAATTAACTTCCTACTGTCTTTTAGGGCAGACTGTGCAAATCAATCTAACCTACTGTCTCTATGTGGCCCACAGGCTAAGATTGGGGTTTACATGTCTAAATAGCTGAAAAAAGAATCAAAAGAAGACTATTTCTAGGTGTGAGAAAATTACATGAAGCTTACATTTCAGGGTCCTTAATAAGATTTTATTGCATCACAGATGGACCACTCATGATGTGGTCTCTGTGGCTGCTTTCATGCTACAGGGAAAGAGCTTAGTGGTTGTGACAGAGACATTGTGACCTAACAAATCTAAACTGTTTGCTACAGTAAATATTCCTTCACCCAGAAAAGCTGCTGGTCCCTGTGTTATAGCATTACAATACCACTGGAATTTGGAATACGAATCTTTTCAATTAGTATTACAAGTACTTGTTCTTACACACATTTGTTTACTTATTCTAAATTTAGTCCCTAAGAGAGTATCAAAAATTTCAGTAGTGGAGAAAATTATAAATTGAAATGTTCAATTGTCTTTCTCTTTCCATCCTCAAACCCTTCTTTCTAGATGTAATCAGTCTAACCCTGTTTTAAAATGTTTATTTCTTTTTTGGTGATTATGGCCCTAATTCAGGGTTATGTTTTCTTCTGTTTCCTTGTGGATCAACATTAAACATCCACTACATGCCATAAAGATGGGAAATTTTAGTTCATTTAAGCTAGGGGTGTCGAACTCAATCAGAGAAGGGGCCAAAATCTAAAATCCAGCCTAAATCGCGGGCCGAATGGTTTACTGAACAGTCAACTGTCATTGTGATGGAAACGCAGCGGAGTGCAGTGATGACAGTGCGGTGCGGGCCACATTGCAAGGCCTGGCGGGACGGATTTGGCCCGCAGGCCTTGTGTTTGACACATGTGATTTAAGCTATCTCATCTTTTTGCCTCCTTATAATTTTTTTTACAGAATATTTTAAAAAATTAAGCATACTTATTGGTTGTGTTGTAGCACCATATAATAATTCTTAACCATTTATTTTTTGAATCATGACATCTCGGAATATGTCTTGTCATCTTGCTCTGTAGAGAGGATTTGTGCTCCTGTGTCTCCATCTATCTGGGCTTCTCTTCATATTCTAGCTTCTGCTATTACTATTTTAACGTTTTTGAAGGTTAATGACATTTATGCAGTGTTCTATAAAATTAGTTGCACCTTCTTTATCTCTAGACTGAATTTATTTCTATCTTATTCAGTGGTTGGTGAGCCCATGTCCTCCAAAGATGTATATCTTTTTTAATTATTACCTTGATTATTTCCCTTCTATTTTAGTTTTCTTTCCCCTGTAATCCCTGTTAAGCTAGTCTTGGACTGATTTTCTAAGTTATAAATTTCCCCCATGTGTTTTTTCTTTTTTTTTCTCTTGAGACATTTCCTTTACTTTGACTTTGCAAACTTTTTGACATTTTAAGAAACAACAACAAACTTATGCTATTAGAGTTTTGATATCCATAAGTTTTTTCTTATTTATTTGCTCCTTTCCACAGAAGCCTTTTATGATTTTGTTATCTCTTTGCCAGAGTCTGTCTTCCCTTTTTCCTCTTGAATATCTTTGAGGTTGCCAATTATTGTACATTACTTTAACCTTCTCTTCTTTTCCCTCAACTTCATTTCCTGCGGTGTGAGTTGTTCTAACCAGTTCTCTTGCTTCTTTTCTTTTGTATGACTGTTATCTCCTAAACATACACTGACCTTTGGGTGTCCCCTCAAATCTCTAAGGCCAAGTTCAGGCCTTCGGATATTGGGAGACTCATTGTCATATGTCCAGTGAGGAGTAATAGATGTTTAAGTGGATTGGGGTCTAGATTGATACAGATTGTTTTTCTCTGCTCATTCTTCCCTGAATGAGAAGCTGGACAATACATCTGTGCGTGCTTGCTGGTCCTGTGTCCTGCCAGGTTTCCCTGAATGATGCAGACAAACTGTACCTCTCAAGAACGTGGCCTTATTCCAATGGGCTGACTCCCACTATGGATGTGCCAAACTCCGAACAAAAATCTTGGTTGAGTTGGTGAACAAAACTGGCAAGAATGGAGCTAGGTAGGCAGGTATGTTACTTTGTGTAACTAACCCCTGGTCTATTCTGCAGATTTTCTTCAATCTATTCCCTCTCCACGTTCCAGTTCTGAGGACCTATTCACAAACGGGGTTCCTGTGTGGAAACAGCTCCTTTCTGCATGGCAGCTGTCTCCAGCATTCTCCAAGCTGTAGCTCTCTTTTCCGATTTAGCCACAGATGTACCAACAATAATAGAAACTATTAATTGAGTGCTGACAGTGTTGCTGGCCTTCATCAAAGCAGTTTTGCTGGATCTTTTTTTTTCTTTTCCATCCTCATAACAACCCCAGGAAATAGGCCTTACTCTTATTCCCATTGTTACAGATTCAGAAACTGTGGTGTAAAGAGCAAAAGTAACTTGTGGAAAGGCACACAGCTTGTGGTGGCAGGCAGAGTCCACATTTTAGAAATCTAAGTACAACTATTCAAAGAGAGGGCATTTTTCATTTCTCAAAAATATGAAATGTTAAACAAGGACTCTATCCTCTGGTGTGAGGTCTTTAAATACACCAAGTCATTTAACCATCTATACCCTTCACTGACAGGTGAGAGTGTCAAGCATTTGAAGCCCCTTCCCTCAGTCTCAGAGCCAATCAGTTGAGATTCAAATCCAGGTCTTTCTAGCATAAAACCACATTCCATGTTAGGTATGACAGTCCTATGTTCTAACTTCATACATAGAAAAGACTTCACTTGCTTTCAAAATTATTTCTTTGAATATTTATAGTAGAAATTCTGATATGATGAAGTACCAAAACATATATAGTATTTGGGAAATGGAGTTATTGAGCTCTGAGCAAGTCATTTAGACTTTTTGAGTTTTAATTCATTATATAAAAAAAAAATAGAGACAATAAAGCTTACCCCATGATGTTGTGAAGATTGAATGAGATAAATAAAGTAGGTTTATTATTATGTTTGATTTCTAGCAAGTGTTGGACAAATGGGAGACTCCAGTCCCATAAAACCCACTGCTGAGTAGTAGCCCCCCCACATGTTACAAATGAGACTACCTCTTGAGTTGAACGCCATATGTCCTTCAGGATACAAATATCCATCATCCAGAAGGTTAAATATTATTTTTCATAATCTCATGGGAAAATTATTGTTTTATGCCATGACCATGTAACTGACATAGGATCTCTAGATGGAATTTTTTATAATGAAAAAGGAGAAGAAGGTAATTGTGAGCCTAGGGTCCTGGTGATGGGGAAAGCAAACTTCCTAGAATTGGATCAGGTGGTCAAGGCACAGGGCTGGGTTGCAGGCTCGATCCCTAGTGGGAGAGGGCAGGAGGCAGCCCATCAATGATTCTCTCTCATCATTGATGTTTCTATCTCGCTCTCTCTCTCCCTTCCTCTCTGAAATCAATAAAAGTATATTTTTTAAAAATAAATACAGAGAAGAAAGCATTCTTCATCATTGAATGAACTGAGTGGTTCTGGACAGATCAGAGCCATAGTCCGAACCTGCTGACCTCTCCCACACGCCACACTGCCATTCCCCTTCCATACACGACTCCGCTATGTTGATGGTCAATAGCCTGTCTGTTGTGAAAATGGCCAAGTTGGAAATGTTGAAACTCCATTTCAAGTTCAGTTTGGCAAGTCTTGGGGACCTAAACTGAAATATGTAGCACTATTAAACAAGGCTCAACCGCTCCCTCCATCACATCTGAAGCTCTTTCATTAGGGCGACTACCAAACTTTCTTTATTCAGGAAACCTGATCAGCAATAAGGAACTGGACTGATCAGTGGAATATGAATTTTACTGCCGCATGGAGACAGGGCTTTATTGTTCTGTCAGGGAAAATGAGATCTAATTGAGAATGATTGACTTCCTTATAACCCTTGCTGCATCATTTCCACTGTCCATTAAGGTGCCTAGCCAACGACTGCTTCCTCTTAGACTGGATCTGATTTTTAGGCTGTCTCTGCATTTCTTATTTCCCTTAGATCCTGTATTGGACATTAACATAATGTATCTAGCACACAGTTTGGCTCCCTAACAGTACCTAAGAAATTCGTGTGTGTGTGTGTGTGTGTCTGTGTGTGTGTGTGTGTGTGTGACACACTGAAGGTTGTAAAAAGGCAAAATAAAAAGATATCTGTGTAGAGGGAGACCTTTAGAAAGTGTTTTTTTAGATTGCCAATTCAAGTTGATCAATAGCCGGGACCGGTTTGGCTCAGTAGATAGGGAGTCGGCCTGCGGACTGAAAGGTCCCAGGTTCGATTCCGGTCAAGGGCATGCACATCTCCGGTGGGGGGTGTGCAAGAGGTGGCTGGTCGATGTTTCTCTCTCATAGACGTATCTAACTCTCTGTCCCTCTCAATTCCTCTCTGTGTAAAATCTATAAAATATATTTAAAAAAAATAAATTGATTAATAATTCAATGTTAAAAAATGTAACCCTCTTTCACTTAGTGTAGGGGTGTCGAACTCAATCAGAGAAGGGGCCAAAATCTAAAATCCAGCCTAAATCGCGGGCCGAATCGTTTACTGAACGGTCATAAACTGTCATTGTGATGGAAATGCAGCGGAGTGCAGTGATGACAGCGTGGTGCGGGCCACATTGCAAGGCCTGGCGGGACGGATTTGGCCCGTGGGCCTTGTGTTTGACACATGTGACTTAGGGTATTATTTTAGGCAGAGCAGATCTAGCGTGGCCATAATGACCCAACTTTCCTCATCCTGAAAGCCTGGAAGGTGCTGATTTAGGCTTCATGGGCATTTCTGCTCGAGCCAGGAAAGGAGTGAGAGGAAACTGACCAGAAAGCACCTCCTTCCCGGCATTCCTCTGTCCTCTCTGCTCAGTGGATCCCCTTTCCAAGTGGATGTGGTCCTGAGAAGGGCAGGACTATCAGAATGTCCCTTTCCTCTGGCAGGCTAGCTGCTCAGATGGCTTCCTCTGTGATTCATCCAAGTCCTGCCACCCTCCCACTGGGGACACTGTTGTTCCCCACCGTGTTGACATATGCTTATGTTATGTTGCATTTCACATGGAGACATTTCTAAGCAGCTTTTGCCCCTATTCATGTGTGTGCTGTTGGAAAAGTAACAATAACTGCATCCTATTGATGAAAATCATTGCTGAGAGGGACAACAATCTCATTTCCAATTTTGCAAGATCAAGTTGACCATCTCATTAGCCTCGGTGAATGGGAAAATCTCTGGCTCTGGAAGCAGTGTTTTCTGATCTGGAGCAGCTGAGCAGGTTTTTAAACCTCGTGGGAGCAAAGACAGAGGAACCTTCCAAGTGCATCCAGAGAAAAAGCAGATTTGCTGTCCACAATCCAACTGCAAGGAGACCCTTCAAGGGCAGACATAGTCATCCTCAGAGATTTTGCCGTTACCCGAAGCCAAGTTGAAAACAAGACCTTCTTAGTGGGAAATGCACTTAAACATCTTCTAATGGAATAAACAGGCAGGGACAGTTTAGCTTTTTACCGAAGAACAGTACATAAGCATAACTGAACCCAACTTTGTAACTTGAGCTGACTCCCCCAATCTGAGGGGTCCCATTGGCAGTGGCGAAGGGACCCCTGCACAATGTGGGTAATGAGAGTGGAATTCGAATGAAATAGCAAGTCCAGGAAAACAAACCCAAGTACAGAAACAGGGAATAGCAAGTGCTGCCTTGCCTTGTATAAGCATCACAAAGTTCCAGTAACACACTAAAATCAGAGCAGAAAGGGTTAAGGCAAATGTAAGACTTCTGAGGTCATGTGATTTTTCTCTTTGTGGTATAAAAGTAGCAATAAGAACAGTAAAATACATTTTCTCTCCTTCTGTAGAATCGCACCAGATTCAAAATAAAAATAAAAGCTGTAGTATCAAATTAAATTGCGAAGCAAAGCAACGAGGATTGAGAAATATCATTGTAGGAGGTAGAATGTTTAAACCAGTAACTAGTAGTAGAGAAGTGAACTGAAAAGTAAGGCAACTAGTGTTAAAAAGTCCTTTTTGAGCTTAAAAGAACTTACTCCAGTTCCTTAAAAAAAAGTTATTATTCGATCTTTGTAATAGCACTTAATCTTTTTTAAGTCCCAAGTTTCCTTATCTACAAAGTGAGGTCAGTGGAATCACTGGCTTCCAGCTGTAGTATTTCTCTGATTTTTAAAATGCTAAATCAAACAAAGATGGGCTCAAATTTAGGGAATCTTCTACAAAATCTTTTTAGGAAGATGGGATAGGAAAGTTGGTCTAAGTTAATTCAGAAATCTGCGTTAATGCTACACAACATTTCTAAAGTGTAAACTAAATACACATAAAGAGCAAAAAGTTATTAGGAGTTATTCAATAAATTAAATTCATATTTGAAATAATCGGAAGTGGTGGGAAACTGCCTTCAAACATCCTAGGAAGATAAGAAGAACATTTAAAACTGTCATTTCTGCAAAGTCTCAGTCTGACCACAGAACTGAGGATTTGTCTGAAAGGAACGTTTCTTCAAAGATACCTTCATTTAAAGCAAATGCTATGGAAAGAGATGGAGGAAATAAAAGGCAAGCATGGGATTTTTAAAAGTACAGCAGAAATGTCCCAATTAACTTCTCTGACACCAAATGACAGTGTTTTATGTCACCTTAAACCCTCACCTTTAATATTTTCTTTATTAATTCATACTAGAAATATTGATATTAAATGGTTTTGCGCATAAGGCTTTTCATTTTCCCTCTTTATAAACTGGACTGGATATACATTAATATATTTTACTGGCTTTCTGTTTCTTCCTTAAACTCAGTGAATGAAGTTTAAGATGATTCCTTACATATCTTTATTAAGCATATGACAAACTTCCTGGCAAAGATTTCTCTATTTTGGATAACCCTCTTCCTTCCCCCAGAAGTAGATCCATAGCTGTAGCCATTGGCCATGAGATACTTTCTCAACTCCTAGAGGAGTAATTGATCTGATTGCTGAGCTTGGAGCAATCTAGACTTTTCCTCTTAACTTTCTCTTGAAAGGAAGCTTGGAGTCAGAACACATACATTCATCTCTGTTTCCTGGAGCTTCAAATCTTATTCGGGTTGCCTATGCCTGGATGGATGTCTGTTTAAAACAGGGACTCAATTTTAAGAGTTCCACTTTCCTCCTGATTTAAGCCATATCCTTCAGCCTAAACTTTCTCCATAAAAAAAAGACAATAGTCCTATCTGGTTTGTCTTGGTGGATAGAGCAGCATCCTGCAGCCTGAAGCGTAACAGGTTCAATTCCCAGTCAGGGCACATGCCTGGGTTGTGGGTGATCCCCAGTAGGGGGTGTGCAGGAGGCAGCCAATCAATGATTCTCATCATTAATGTTTCAATCTCTCTCTCCCTCCCCCTTCCTCTCTAAAATCAATAAAAATATATATATTTTAAAAGACAATAATTTGACCCTATACAAGTTACTTTTTAGTTGGGTAAGAAGATAGTAGTTTGTTGTGTGTTTTTTTTAAAGATAGTAGTTTGTTGTTGTTTTTTAAAGAAATAGGACTCAAAGATTCCATAAAGTAGGGGTGTCGAACTCAATCAGTGAAGGGGCCAAAATCTAAAATCCAGCCTAAATCGCGGGCCGAATGGTATACTGAACAGTCATAAACTGTCATTGTGATGGAAATGCAGCGGAGTGCAGTGATGACAGCGCGGTGCGGGCCACATTGCAAGGCCTGGCGGGACGGATTTGGCCTGCAGGTCTTGTGTTTGACACATGTGCCATAAAGTATCTATATACGTACTCCTTCATGGAAAATATAAAAATAAAAAGATGAAAAAATCTTATTAGAAATTTATTCTTTATGGCCATGCTGTGAACACAGAATAATCTTCTAGAATATAAATTATTAAAATATATGTTTTTAATGATTAAGGAATGACATTTGCTTCTCTCCTGATTGGCCTAGTGTAATGCAATTTAAAACCCGTGAGCTGTGGAATCAGCCAGACTTGCCTTTGAATTCTGACTCTCTTACTTAACAATTGTATGGTGGTATAGATTTCTCTTAATCTGCACTTCAGTTTCTTTCAACAGCAAAATGGGAAGAATAACAACTGAGCCTTTATTAAAATGATGCATATGAAGAGCTCAAAAAATGTTAATACAAACTAACCTTCTCTTCCAACATACACTCTATTACTATCAAAATTTTTCCTGAATTAAGCAGAATGTTACAGAGAAATTCAAAAATTTCATTAATATTCATGATATTCATTAGTAATACTCTGTTCTTTCAAATATAGACCCAATTTAGTTTCTCTTATCCACACCTAGTCTACTTTTTATTTGGATAAAATTGGCTTGGGGCAGTAGGCTTATTCTACATCTTTCTCCAGATGTGATTCATATCCCATTGGGTTTAGACCTACAAAGAATTCACTAAAGTGAGAAAACAAGTCACGAAACAACACATTTGGTGAGTTCAAGAGAGGGACTTGATGCTGGCTGGCAGTTTGGATGGAGGGGGAATGATAAGGATTCACTTAGGATGTGGTTGTCCTGCAATGCTGCTGGATGGATTCGGAAAGAGACCCTTCTAGGTGGTGGTTTCTTCAGGGAGGTTTGGTTAACTGAGCAAGATTGTTCTCTGTTGTGGTTTTGGAAGGACAGCAGAGTAAGGTCACTGTGTTTAAAGAGTACATTTGTCGGGTCTAAATACCAGTGTCTGCCCATAACTACACCCACAGTTTAGATCAGTAATTCATCTCATTTCTGATTTAAACTCATATTCTGACCCTTAGAGAAAACTATTCCCAAGGATAAGGAAGTTACCAGAGCATTCACCGTTTCCAAAAACCTTTGTGCAATAGAGGACTTCTTGTTTAGCACATGACTTTAGAGAAGCCACAAAGCTTGACAATACTAATTTTTTCATTAAAGTGGCAGAAAATTCAAACCAAGAGTTTTAAACAGTGGTTTTCATATATACTATTAAGAGCTCTATAATAAGCAATGTTTGGAATCAGGATGGAAGCTAATTATAGTTTTTTTTTGTTTTGTTTTGTTTTTGCCATAGCTATTTCTATTTACATCTTCAAAACCACAGAAGCAAATAATGCAGACTTTCCTAACACATGAGCATCTTCTTGCCCTTCTCTTAAGTTTTTTAAGTTCTTTGAAGCTGCTCTTAAAGCTTTCCCTTGAAAAAACACTGTGGTTGAATATTTCCAATTCAAGGACATTTCAGTTTACTGTCTTTAGTCCAAGTGAAGTAGTCTTTCCTTAAAATCTCAAGACACTTACTCAAACTAGATAAAAGATCAAAGTTGCTGTATGCAGGGCACATGCTATCCAATCTGTTCTCTATGTGTTGAATTCTTTTGTGATTGTTTGCTTCCTCAACAGCAGCAAAACAAAGAAGCAAAATCAAGAATGTGAAATTTCTGCAGTTTTGTAATCTTTTCTACCACCATAATGCGAGTGTAACACTTGGGTTGAATTTTAAGAAAAAGACAAATTTGAAAGTAAAAGTAATTGGCCAGAGCAAAAATTTCAAGATATTGCCAAGTGGAGATGAATTGAATGTTTTGGTTTCACTCTTAGTCAGAAGGCTTTATAGCCAATTTACACTGTGGTGATTAACTCAGTTAGCTTGAAGAGCCAGCTGATTATGAAAGTAATTCTGTCTAGGGCCTGGCCTCACAGACACACCCAACTGACCCCACACTAATCAGCACCCACCTACACCACAGTTCCCAGTCTTGACTGCACATTAGAATCGCCCAGGGAGTTTTCAATCATCCCTCTGTCGGGTAATTAAATCAGGCCGATTCAATTACCATCCCCGAGGGTGTGGCCCAGTCATCAGTGGCTTTTAAAATTCCCCAGATGATTACAATGGGCAGCCAAAGTGGTGAAACCACAATTTCCCATCTGAAGCGCGTCCAGGAGATTCCAATCACTTTGGCCTTTCCACTTTTCCGTTTAACCCGAGTGAGGACATGAGTTGCCTAGGACTCACTCTCAGGACATTGTCTCATTTTAAAGAATATCACTGAATTAGCTGAATTAGATAACAGACTAATGGGAACTGAGCAAAATTAACAAAAAAACATATAAGCATGTCAAAGATTTGTGATCTCATAAATTCAATCTCATAAATAATTAATGTTTTCCGAGAGGAAAAACTTTATGTACCTATTATGTTATAGCAATAATTATAAAGAATTTAATGCCCAATGCCTTTGGGATGGTGGGAAGAAAAGATATTCTTATATGTATCTGGGGAGTAAAGATTGTCATAGTTTAGAATAACAGAAACTACTATTAAATAAGGTAGCGAATATTTAATAAGTGGTAATGTTATCCGTGGAAAGGGAGTTATTGGGGTGCCTCGAGGAAAAGAATTTCCTGAGGCTCCCACAGGAGGATGGGGTTTCATGGAAAGTTTTATTGAAGATGCAAAATTAAGGGGGGTTGCCCTCCAAGGCCCAATCGCTTCTGTCTTGCCATGGAAAAAGCCCAATTTTGTCTTCAGGGTCAGAATAAAGACAACTGCCCAGAGTTTCTGCTCCATATTAAAGCCCAGCATCTGGCTAGTTTAGCTTGTGTTCCAAGCTATAGTCCACGACTGTGGGGTCCTCACAGTCATGGGCCATGTGGCTGCTTAAGGCCACACAGCTATGGAGAGAGAACAGGTAAGCTCTTGGGCGAGTGGTGATCACAGAGTAAGAGAGAGCACAAGAGCGAACAAGAGAGAGGATTTAACTGGGAGGTTCTTCAAACAGGGAATTTGGGAGTGGGTGCTGCCAGCAGAGGCAGCCTGGGGCAGCATTAGGGTTCCCAAGGGATAGGGCAACAAGAAGGGACCCTGAAAATAGGGTCAAGAACTGAGAAAGCTGAGTCTGAGTCTTTCAGAAGTCTGCCTTGAGTGTTGCTGCTGTGCCTGGGGAAAGCTAGTGGGCAGTGCTTTTATTTGAATGTTATTTAAAAGATGGGGAAAGCCAGAAGATTTTGAGTGTAAACTTAGAGTTAAGGGCTGATAACAATGTTACAGGGTTCCCTTTGTAGTGACATGGAAGTTGTAGCAGAGTATTTGGGAGACACAGAGGAGATGGCGATGCTTCATTGTCCCAGGCAGAGGAGCACGTTGCAGATTGGGGACCGTTCTGCATATGAATGGCATGTTCGGGCAGCAGTGGCCTTCTCTGACATAGGTCATGGGGCTGGGTTCACAGCAGCACCAACCCCATCAGAACTTGGACGAGCCCTTTGATTTAAATGGGTGGAGAGAGCTCTCCCTAGCAATGTACTTGGATGAAACTTGGGTCCATAAGCCCAGTATTAGAAGGTAGACCACAGTCCTTTATTGTTTTTAAATCAAAATATCTTGTTTTTGAAACTCCATCTCAGTTATGATGGGGGACTTTTTCTTTCTCTGGGTTGTACAAGAATATGAGGATTTTCTGTAATATCTAGAAAACCAGGAAAGGGCTCTTATCTTTAGGTTGTCATGGTGATATCCACTATCCTCTTAGTCCCTCACAGTGGGACCTGCATGCAGTTGGCTTAGGAGCTCTTGGGGTGGGGGATGGAGGGGGAGAGAGGAGGACTGGGAGATGCAGTCCCTAGAGTCCATATTCCTTTAGGGCACCCACAGTGATTTCTTTGAAGCAGTCCCACCTCTCTGGAGTCACTACCTCTGGTGAGGCAGAGGTCACTGCTGTTTGGAGAATCCAATCAATTTCTATGTCTTTTTTTTTATTTATTATTCATTTCAGAAAGGAAGAGAGAGGGAGAAAGGGATAGAAACATCAGTGATGAGATAGAATCAATGATCAGCTGCCTCCTGCATGCCCCCTTCCCCTTGCCCCCTCCCCCACTGGGGACTGAGCCTGCAAACCAGGCATGTGCCCTTGACCGGGTTGATACCCAGGACCTTTGAGTTTTCAGGCCAACCCCCTATCTGCTGAGCCAAACCAGCTAAGGTTCTATGTCTTTTTATAAGAGAATCTTCTCTTTCTTGTCAGCTCTTAAACCATACCCCACTAGCTTACCCTAAAGCACTGTAAAGGAGCCCCAAATCCAGGAAAGGAGTGTTTTTAGCCATGTCCTGCTTTCCATCTGGAATCCAATCCTTCCCTATGAAAAGGGAGAACTGAGACTCACTTGCTCTTTGGGGGGAAAGAAATACCCAAAGAGAGCTAAATGAATTTCCAACTCCTTTCACACGCTGCCAGTGGGGAGCTGTTTTTGAAAACCACTGGAGAGAATAATTTAGTGCCCCATTATTGCTGCTTGTACCTCTCTCTCATAAAACCCAGAGGATCCTCCCTGCTCTGGGGAAATGGTCAGACTTTGCCTGAAGCTGAGTCTCTGGTTAATTTGCTCTAGTACAGATGTTGTTCTTTCTTTTGGCAAATATTTGTTATTGTGCAAACACAATCTTAATAGCACCTAGGTAATATGATAGAGAGATTGCAATATTTGGCTAGTTAGGGAGTATGGTATTAGCTACTTTTTTTAAATCGCCAAAATAATTTGTTTATTAAACTTTATGCTTTGGGTGCCTGCTTTGGAGTGAGCACGTATCTTCATAATGGTTTCCGATTCTCCTGTGTTCCAGATAGGCAGAGTTCTGCGCGAGGCCCTCTGTTACTTAAATGACTAGAGGAGTGTGGGGGTCAGATGTAGCCTAGGAGTTTCACTTACAACCTGCCTTAGAGGAAAGACGGGAAGAGTAAAAGAGAAGCAACAGAAATGCTCTAGCTGTGTACCCAGTGTGCATGCCTGAATAAGCCATGTGTGTGCAAGCATGTGTATATTCACATACACACAGACCCTTGTCTACATGGGCCATAACTCCATGACCATACTCATTTTGGGACCTTCTCAAGAATTGTAAGTATACATGCTTTCCCAATATTTACCTTTGAGTGAGCACATTGAATGGGTGGCATTCAAGGACATATTTGAACGATGAAAGTGTTATCACAACACCCCACTTACTTGGAAGTTGTTTGTCAGACAACTGGACTACCTGGAACATAGCTAAGAACTGAGAAGAAAACAAACCAGGTGTCTCAGTTCTTAGCTATGTTCCACCAGGCTCTGCACCACTAGGAACTTCTCTTACAAAAGCATCATTTTAGCCCGTTTACCCTTATGTTATCTGTAGTTCAAGTCAGTCAAGTACATTTTGTTTCTGTGATGAAAAGCCTTGAATTTTGGAGCTAGAAAAACTTTGGTTTGAATTCAAGTAAATTAACCTTTCTGAGGCTCATTCTCTTAATCTGTAAGGTGAAATAATGCCATTTAGTTATAAAATTATATTATGAAAATTAAAGAAAATAATGTATATATATATAAAAAGGAATAGAGCTTTAATAATGATTTCTTTGCTCTTCTTTCCCCAGCCCATGGCAGGTGAGAAGCAGAAGAGGAAAAGTTTTCAAAGATGGACAGACCAACAGTAGCAAGAAATAACAGACCCAGCCTGACCATTAGAGACATCAAATAGAAGAAGTAACCATGATCATGATTCTTTCTCCCTTCTTAGGTTGTCACTGGGGCACAGTAACCAGGAAAATTTGAAATTATAATCGCTATATTCCCTAGAAGTTGCTAAGTCATGCTAGCCACTCTATAACTATTATACCTCTTTCCAACATAAATAGGTAGAAAATCTTGGGGGTAAACAAGTATTACTTCATGCAGGTTAGAGAACTGAGGTGCTCACATTACAAGAATGGATCTATTTGAAGGGCTTATGTTAGACTCCTATCTTCATGAAGAGGTCAGCAAGCTCAGTAAAGAATCAAATGGTACATATTTTCAGCTTTCTGAGCCACACAAGGTCTCAGTCACACCTTCTTTTGTGTATGCTTATTTGTTTTGCCACACTTTAAATATGTAAGAAGAATTCTTAGCTCACATGCTGTAGAAAAGCAAGCCAGGACTGGATGTAACCTACAGGTCATAGTGTGATGACATCGAGCAAGGACAAATTGTACAAGATTACAGGCGAGACTCTTTTGAAATGCATTACATAAATTAATGTGTATATGCCTGCATTTAAATCACCCCACTAGGTTGGTGAGGCATGCTAGCCAAAATGACACTCACTGTCATTTTAAATATATTCACTCATTGGGGTTTGCTCACGTAATCTTGCCTCTACTTACAGACTTGGATCTTAACCAGCTAAAATGATAAAAGTTGAAGCGGAGTCTCATTACACTTCTGCGAGAGAGATGTAAAACTACACCACAGAATAACAAGTATTTATTGTGAAAGTACTACCTGACAGGCCTGGTGTCCATGCTCGCTGTGGAGTGACTTGTGTCCTCTCAGAATCATATGTTCCGGTCCTGACCGTCACTGTGACTGTGTTTGGAGATGGGGCCTATGGGGAAGTAATTATGGTTAAGTGAGGTCCTAAGGGTAGAGCCTTAATTCAATAGATGGCGTCCTTGTAAGAAGAGGAAGCCACACGAGGAGTGTGTGTGCTCAGAGAAATGGCCACCTGAAATTCACAGCGAGACGGTTGCCCTCTGTGAGCCAGAGAAAAAAGCCTCATGTGCCAGCACATTGATTGTGGACTTCCAGCCTTCAGAATGGTCAGGAAATAAAGGTCTGTTGTTTAAGCCACACAGTCTGTAGTTTTCTGTTAGGGCAGCCTGAGTAGACCAATGCAGAACGTATATAAGTTAAATCCTAAATGTCCTTATGGGGAAGGTGTTATTATTACCCTTAGAGAGAAAATCTAGAGGTGATTTTGCCTCGTTAGTAAGTGGCAGAGTTGGGATTGAACCAGGCAACCTGGGTTTATATTCTTAACCCAGTGGTCAGCAAACTCATTAGTCAACAGAGCCAAATGTCAACAGTACAATGATTGAAATCTATTTTGAGAGCCAAGTTTTTTTTAACTTAAACTTCTTCTAGTGCCACTTCTTCAAAATAAACTTGCCCAGGCCATGGTATTTGTGG
This sequence comes from Pipistrellus kuhlii, assembly GCF_014108245.1. NCBI lineage: Eukaryota > Metazoa > Chordata > Mammalia > Chiroptera > Vespertilionidae > Pipistrellus > Pipistrellus kuhlii. Next base: position 180,038,546 of record NW_023425529.1, on the reverse strand, counting down.
AAAAGCCACACTCAAGGGGCCAAAGAGCCACATATGGCTCGCGAGCCACAGTTTGCCGACCATGGCCTTAACTTATAGTACAGTGTCTGTCAAGGTGAGCAGGTTAAATTGATGCTTCTCCCCATTTTATGTTAAGGACGGTTTCCCACTTAGTTAACCAGAACCTGTAGGAAGAGCTAACTGGTGTAGGATAATGTACTTAAAGTGCGTTAGGACATGACCACATGAGGACTTCTCTAAATCTCAGCCACCCAAAGTTCACTGCTTCCAAAAGAAGCAAAACAGAGCTAGAGCAAACGAACTAGTGCCTGGCGGGGTGGATGTTGGAATCTGCCCAAGGGAAGAAATACGAACCAGATTTTATTTCTCTCCTTATGCCTTATATAACACTTATATAACATATATGCACTTCTAATGTACACCATGGCAACTTTCTCTAGACATTTTTATATACACCTTTTTGTGTGTGCAAAATATGATGTGTACTAAAGGAAAGTTTAATTTCCCCAAATAAACTGGTCCAGGATTTTATGGATGGGAAGAGGATAAAGCAGACAAGTCCATGTGAGCCAACCTTCATTTTGGCTGTCCTTACCTCTCTTCTCTCCTCTACTGCTCCCGGTCTCTGAGCCTGGAACGCATCACTGGCTGGTGCTCAGTGGTGTTACACGAGGGACATGCTCAGGTGCAGATTTCCAGTGTGATCCTGTGTTGAATGAAGTTCTAACTGAATACACACGTACAGATTGTTGCAGTGACAGGAGCCAGTGTTAACATGAGCAAAGAATTACCATCAAAGGGTCCCCCCCCACGTTGTCAACTCTTGGGTCTACTTGGTCGGCAGGTTTTTGGTTTTTTAAATTTTATTTTTATTGATTTCCAAGAGGAAGGAAGAGAGAGAGAGATAGAAACATCAACGAGGAGAGAGAATCATTGATTGGCTGCCTCCTGCATATCTCCCACTGGGGATTGAGCCTGCAACCCGGGCATGTACCCTAATCAGGAATCCAACTGTGACCTCCTGGTTCATAGGTTGACACTCAACTACTGAACCATGCTGGCCAGTGAAGGGTCTGCAGTTTTATAATAAAACTAGAGGCTCGATGCACAAAGATTCATGCAAGAATAGGCCTTCCTTACCCTGGCTGCCAGCACCTGCTTCACTCAAGCACCCTGGACCCTTCACTCTGGCTGCCACCTTCCACCTTCACTCTTGCCTTGCTGCTCTCTTGTAGCTCCCTCTCACCCTCATAGCAGGAATCCCACCTGGCCCCAGACATTCCACACCTGGGTGTGCATGCTGCCCTGAGGCCTGGCTGCCACCATCTTTGTCACATCAATTTGCATATTCTGTCCTTATTGGCTGTGGGCACCACCATCTTTGTTGCAGAGTGACAGTCAATTTGCATATTCTGTCTTTATTAGATAATATATGTAACCTGTATGGTCTTAAATGGGCTCATCTGAATATTCTGAATGAAATGTTGAACGAAATGTGCCAAACCAGAAAGCTTCAGTAGCACGTGAGAAGAATCCACACAGCACACTGACCTTCTTTGGACCAGTGTTTGAAAATATGGCATTTATTTCATTGAATCTCCAAAAGCCTGTAATCTTAATGGCATAGAAATGGCTTCCTAAAATGTCTGCACAGGCACTTTTAATTATTTTCCTGTAAAACATGCACTGAATACCTAGTATACATATTTGGTTGGATTATTGTGAAAACAAAGTCAGAGACAGATATTAAACCAAAAGGTTGTCAGTTTGATTTCTGATCAGGGCATATATGGGTTTCAGGTTTAATCCCCAGTTGGAGCACTTATGGAAGGCAATCAATTGATCTTTTTCTCTTATATCAATATTTCCCTCTCTTCCTTCCTCTCTCTGGGTGAGGGTTAAAAATAACAATTTTAAAAAATTTAAAACAATCTCCACCCTCTATGTCTCCTAGAAAATAGCACATTGTAGGTTTTGTTGAGTTAAAATGAGAACAAAGGAAAAATATGAATTTATATATAATAAAAATCGCCTTCCCTTTGGCCTAAAAGGAGCATGAGAAGATAATTATAATAATCTTTCTCATCCACATTAACTCTGACCACAGACCCAGAGTATGAATCTGATGGATTGGTGGTGATGGGGAAGGGAACATCCCCACATCCCAGCACCTGAACTGTGGGTCAGGACAATGATGGCAACTCAGCCTCTCCTCCCTGCCTCCCACACACAGCAATGTGCTCTCTGGCTACATGGCTGAAGAGGAGCAAGACCTGGGGGGAGAGGGGATTAGAGAGAGAGACAGAGACAGAGACAGAGAGAGACATACTGGTTAGGAGGCAATGAAGGCCTACACCAAGGCACAAGAACACTGACGTGAGAGGCCACATTTTCAGAAAAAATATCATGTTTCAGGTTTGTCATTTACCAAACTCCTAAGTTTTATCACAAAGATTTTAAAACCTTTCCTCTGCTATCTGTATGATTTGAAATAGCTTTTTCATTGGCATGGGAATTTAAAAAAAATTAGTCTAAGCAAAACATAATTAGAAAGATAAACATATTTCCCTCTTAAGCATATAATACATGCAAAAGCCTAACAGAAGGTATTTTTGCACTATTTGCTATTCTGCATTATCTGTGTCGCAGCTACCCATTCCCACCCCTCCCTCTGAGGCCCATTAGAGCAGATAATTATGAGCTGACTAGATAGAGGGAAGAGTCACATTAAGCAGTGAGGTAACCAGTGAGAGCCACACTAATTCTTTCCTTCCCACTCAGCTCTTGATCCTCTGATAGGCTCTCTATTCAGTTTGGTGGTTGGACAAGTTTTAGCAATGCAGCCGTAATGAATTGCTGTGAACCTAGGCCAAAGAGAGATTACCAAAGCCCTCCTCCTCCTCTCTTCTTCTTCCTCCCCTCTCTCTTTATTGGAAGTCTGGCATTGCAGTAGATTGCCTCAAGGTTTAATTTCTGAGATATTCCAAATGGTCCACTGCTGGCCATAAAGGAGCATCTTATATTGTATTGCGGCTCTGTCAGGCTTCACTTCAGGACATCGACATGCTAATTCTGATCACTTGACGGTGTTTGGTTACAGTCACAACAGCTGCCTTATGTAAAACATTATTCCACCTCCATGCCTTTTATTTATTTATTTATTTATTTATTTATTTATTTATTTTTTTAAGTATGCAGAAAGTTCTCTTAGATTATCTATGTTTTCCTAGTGCAAAGTTGGAGAAAGGACGCATAAAATTCCTAGATACACACATCTAAACTTTCCATAATAGGTTACTTCCTTAAAAAGATAATCTTAAGTGCATTTAGGCCAATATAAATTACATTTTCTCCAAAGCATTCTATAGTCCCTCAAAAAAATTGACATGACTGAATCATTGTCAACAAGGCCTACAGTGAAAACTATTTTCTAGGAATGAAAGCATGTGGGTCCTGCCTTTACTCCCTGCCAGGTGTCACTTGCTGCAAAGCTTCCATGTGCAAATATGTTGTTGAGAGCAGGCAAACTGTTGCTGGAAATTTGATAATACTGAAGAACTTACATAAGCATAGTTTTTTGTTCCAGCTGAACCTAATAGTTCCATTAACAGTTAATAACACACACACACACACACACACCACATATATATGTTTTTCATTCACTTAATAAAAAATATAGTGAAGCATTTCAAATAACCTTAATACCCAATAATAAAAACAATTGGCCAAATAAATTCTCAACTTGGCTGAATATTATGTGGTTAATAAATGAAAATTACGAAGTTATAAAAACATAAAATGCTATAATGCCAGAAAAGGAAGCAGAATAAACAATTATATCATTCTGTGATTATAAATATGAAAGATTTATGGAAACTTACGTTCATAGAAAAACCTATTCATTAAAATGTCAGGACAGTTATTAATTTTTAAAAGAGTATTTCCTTTTGTGTGCCTCCTGATATGATGCACTAAGAAGGACACAACATCGCTTATGTCAGTGCCAGTGCCAGAAATGAATGAACTGAGTCCAATGATGAAGGAACATCAGGTGCGCCCAACTGAGGGCCAGTCTACAAAATAACTGGCCTATATTCTTCAAAAATATCAAAGCCATAAAAGACAAAGAAAGAATGATACCCCGTTCTAGGTAAGAGACTAAAGAAACATTAACAACTAAAAGCAATCTATATCCTTGGACCAGAAAATATTAATTATAATAGGCCTTATTAACACTGGTATATACTTGCTAACTTCAAATAAAACTTTTTTTAAAAAAAACTGTAATGATTGAAATTTCAGCCCATGCTTTCTTATAACAAAACAGTAATCCTAATATATACAAATCCAAGGTCCATAACAACCAACCAAAGGCTTGACTGGACACCAGAAGTCAGTCCTGCAGCCAGTGCTGGATTGCTGTGGCGACCCAACACTGACTGCTGAAGGGGCTGTGGTTCAGGCCCAGAGAAAGGCCCAAAGAGAGAGGCAGGGTGTGATCCGCATTCTTTCATGGCAGCTGTTGATCAGCGGTTGCCTCTGTTTCTCTCCAGGCTATCCCAGCAGCCATGCCTTTTTTTTTTTTTTTTTTTAAATAATCTCTGGGCCTCCCCAGAGGCTGCTGATCCGCCCCACCTCTCTGATCAGGCCCAGAGATGCTGAGTAGCATAAAAACCGATCAATCAGAAGCAAATCTGGGTGAACTGTGAGGAGCCAATGGCTGCCTACGAGGCAGAACTTTTGATGCTGGCTGGCATGGAAACTGACTAATCAGAATCAAAGTGGCTGATAGGGTAGGGCAGTTGGGGGCAAGATCAGGCCAGCAAAGGAAGGCAGTTAGGGGTGATCAGGAAAGCAGAGGCAGTTAGGGGCTATTAGGCTGACAGGGGAGAGCAGTTGGAGGTAAGATCAGGTCCCCAGGGGAAGGCAGTTGGGGCTGAGATCAGGCCCCCAGGGGAGGGCATTTGAGTGTGAGGTCAGGTCAGCAGGGGAGGGCAGTTAGGGATGATCAGGCAGATAGAGGCAGCTAGAAGTGATCAGGCAGACAGGAAGATAAGTGGTTAGGAGCCAGTGGACCCAGATAGCAAGAGGGATACCTGACTCTGATTGGAGAGGGTGCAAGCTGGGCTGAGGGAACAGCCCCCTCCATGCACAAATCTTGTGCTCTGGGTCACTAGTGATTCAATCATATATTTTATTTTATAGTAAAAATTTAGTATCAAAATATGTAAATGTTAGTGATATAAAAGTAAAAATTTACATTTTTTGAGTATTTTATTGACTACCAGAGGCTCAGTGCACAAATTTATGCATGGGTGGGATCTCTCCATCTGGCTGGCGATTGAGGTTTATAAGAGTTGGAGGGTGGGAGGGCAACTGGGGAGAGGAACCCTGGCTGGCAGAGGGAAGGGGCCATGGGAGGTTAGCTGTGGGAGCATCTGCTGTGTTGAGCATCTTCCCCCAGGTGGCCAGTGCATGTCATGTGAGTAGTCAACTGGTCGTTTCAGTCATTCCAGTTATTTGGTCATAACAGTAACTTAGGCTTTTATATTTAGAGATTTTTATTATAAAATTTACATTTTTATAAATTTTATTTAAAATTTTATCGTACTTTTTTATCTGCCTTTCAGGTATGTTATAGTCAAAATGTCTTGAATTAAATTGTTCTATGCTGCTTTATATTTGTCAGAAAGTTTAATAATCTTTAATGTCCCTGTCTATATCCCAGATTAATCGATAGTAATAGTCTAAGGTTGACAAATACTTGGTCAGACATTGCTTTTTTTTTTTTTTTTTTTTTGGCTTATTGATACTAAATTTGTAATGTATTTAATTTGCAATGGCAAGAAGGGATGTTCTTCTTTCTTAATAAAATAACCAGAATTTAACATCTGAGCTTACCTGATGAGAAAAATCCATTTGCAGTTGGGCTGAAAACAATAGAAAACAACAATAATAAAAACAAAGAAAAAACATTCCATCGTTATTACAACATTACATGGTTGCAAAAAGATGATGATTCATTATACTTTAACTCTCTTCCTGGATTGAAAGTTTCTTTATAAATTGGTTTTGGGATCCAATTCTGTAATTTTTTATTTTGTCTTACTGGTAATTATGTAACCCACATTTTCACTTTGCATATGATAACTGAATCTATTTTACTTACTCAAACAGCAAATCTAATGAGTTAGAATCAGATTTTAATAACAATGTCAATTTGTTATGGTGAATGCATTTTCTATAACCAAGAAAAATCCCATCCTAGTACCTTTAAGATTATTTAACGTTTTGTTTTGTTCTTTTGATTAGCTGTAATTGCAGGAAAGAAGTCTTCACAGCTCAGAATCACAGCTGCTACAGCTGTGATTGTTTCTCCCCTCGTAATGACAGGTTTAATTTAACACTACACTGTCTCGTCACTCAGGGCATTTTGAGACCAACAGCTCAGAATGGCTGTTGGGAGTTAAGAGTTGGCCATGTTATAAAGTAAGATAATTCGGTCTCCACAGGAACTCAGATTCTAATTTGGGCCTCACTGTGCTCTAATCAGTGAAACTAATGAACTATACACATCGTAAGTCTATCTACTAGGCAGCCTTGGATGTTTCCCAGAGCCAGAGACAAATGTTTTGAGTTGTAACCAAGTTTGCCACATCATGGCTCATAGTTGACTATTAGAAAATCAAGTCTATTTGTGTCCATATTTAAAAATAATTCTGTGATTCCATGTGGATGCCTCTTACTTCCTGCAGAGTTATGTTACATTGACCTCCTTCAATACATAGTGTGAAGTGCACAACTTTCCCTGGAATCCTCTCCAATGACATTTATTTTGCAGCTAAATTTGCATTTATCTAGGGTAGTCTGAAGAAATTTGTTACCACTAATATTTACATGTCATTCTGTATTTTAAAACATGAAAGTTATTATAAGGTCTCTTGCTTGGGGATATTTTGGTGATTCTACTCAATAACTATTTATTTAAGAAGCTACTTTTGTGTCAGGCACTATGTCAGGTTCTAAAAGATAGCAGGTATGGAAATGAGACAAAGGAAAAGTTTGCAGAGGAAACATACATAACTTTATGCTCAACACATCTATATATATAAAAGCCTAAGTGACTGAACAACCAGTTGACCAGTTGCTATGATGTGCAATGACCACCAGAGGCAGATGCTCAATGCAGCAGTTGCCCCCTGTTGGTCAGTGTACTCCCACAGCAGAAGCACCACTCAGCTAGTTTACCGAGTGGTGTCTGTGGCAGGTGTAGTGGGGCCAGGAAGAGCAAAGTGGCGCAGGCTCCTATACCCCTCAGGGGATGTCGGACTGCCGGGTTGTAAGAGGGAACAGGCAAGGATGAGGGATCCCAATGGTGCCCAAATCTGTGCACCAGGCCTCTAGTATATTATATCGATTTATCTTGTTAATAAGAGTTTTTGATAAGATAAATCTGAACTATAGCCATCAGGAGACAACAAATAATACACACACTTATTGTATTTGTTAGCACTTGAAAATAAATTCTTGAAGCTTTTCCTTCATAGAGGTTGAAATGTAAGAAGGTTCATATTGGCTGAAACTGTAAGAAGGTACTGGGAAATCCCTTCCCAGCTCTAAGTACTCCTACAAGAAAGTCTAGTTCATAGATTCACATATGTATATTTTTTCCAGAGGAGTAGAATCATTTTGTTAGAGATAATTTTAAAAGGAGGAAATTGTGTGCTGAATGAATCTAGAAATAGAAGGTAGAGCAGATTTCAAAAAAGAAATTGGGTTTTCTGCATTAGGATCTTGGGCATAACTGTTATAGACAAAGCAGACAAATTCCTTCCTCTTGCAGATTTCACACTTGATGTTTAGTATTACAATCTGTCTTTGCCATGAGACAGGGAGTGGTTTTGCAAATTACTAGATATTCAACACTAGACAATGGAAAAATAACAAAACTTTTGTAAAGTAAAAGGATGAATGTTGTAAAAAATGCAATAGTTCATACAGTCAATAAAAGTGATATGAAAGAACTGCTCAGATCATAACAAACTCAATGACAAATGAAAGTCTTTTATTAGCTAGATTAGCTGGTAACTGAAGAAAAGGAAAGGAAAAAAGTTGATGATTAATAGGTAAGTAACGTAGAATAACTTAACCATTAAAAATTTAAGAAAGATCTGGGATAAAAACAGATGAAACTTAAGAATTCCTTAAGACATGATAAATGTTTTATTTTGCTTTTAATTCCAACATGAAATAGGAAATCCTATACCTTAATAATAGAATATGATGAGAACAAATAAAAGTCCAATCCATCAACTAACATTTGATTAAATTTTATTCTTAGAACTGATAAAATTATAAACTTATTTTTATTAAAAAAATAAACTTATTTTATAATTTATTATTTACTGAGTGTAACAGTCTCAGGAAAGGCTTTCCCAATGGCACCCTACAATGCCTAGCTTAATATCAGTCTCTTTTAAATGGATTTAAGTGACTTTTACCCAACTTCATTCAGATTGTTGGCATCATTCATTTCCTTGATTCTGTACGACTGATGGACATTCCTTGGCTTTTCACTGACTGTCAGCTGAAGCTGTCCTAGGAGCCTAGATGCTGGCTCCAGGTCCTTGCCATGAGGGCTTCTCTAACAGAGCCACTTACTTCATCAAGGCCACAAAGATGAACTCTAGTCCAGGCTGCAAAACTAGTCTTATAGAACACTAGAGGCCCGGTGAACAAAATTCTGCACTGGGGGAGGGTCCCTCTCAGCCCAGCCTGCAGTCTGGAACCCCTCAGGAATTGTCCACCTGCCAGCTTAGGCCCACTTCCCTACAGGTGGACATCCCTCTCAAAGTCTGGGAGCCTTTGCTCCTTATCATCTGCCTGCTTGATGCTCCTCACCGCTCGGCTCACTGCTCCTTAGTGCTGCTGTGGAGCCTGGCTTCTGGCTGAGCAGCCCTCCCCCTGTGGGAGCTCCTGCGTTAAGGGTCTTCCTCCTGGTGGTCATTGTGCATCATAGTGACCTGTCTTCTGGTCGTTCTGCTGTAATGGTCACTTAGGCTTTTAATATATAGACTAGAGGCCCAATGCATGAAATTCGTGCTAGGATAGGCCTTTGCAGCTCCAGCTGCCTCAGCCCTCACACCCACAGCTTTGTCTGGAAGTTCATCCAGAAGAACATCTGGACGGTTGTTCTGCTGTTTGGCCATTCAGTCAATTTGCATATTATGCTTTTATTACTGTAGATAATCACAGAAATAATATCTATCACCTTTGCCAGATCTTATTGTTTGGATGGAAGTCACAGTTTCTAACCACACTGAATGAGAGGAATTATATAAAGGTATGACTACCAGTCAGTGGAAAACACTGGGGATCTGTAGCTGACTGCTACAATCTCCTACCATCAAAAACAAAAATATATGACTCTTGAAATTGAAGTCAAAGTTTATGTAAAACGGATTAGTCCAGTTACATCATTTTTTAGGATTCAGAACAATTATATGAAGTTTGCTAAAAATGAGGAATGTATCTTATTTAGATTTGAAAATTTCTTAGTGTTCTGTCACACTAACTTTCTAATTTTTTGTTCAGAAGTTTTCTGAAGTCTTTGGATGTCTTTGGCAGTGATCTAAAACTGCAAAATGGCACTTCTTTCAAAGACTTCAAATAATCCTAAACCAGTGGTAGGCAAACTCATTAGTCAACAGAGTGGCAAACAGTGGCTTGCAAGCTGCATGAAGCTCATGAGCCACAGTTTGCCAACCACTGTCCTAAACCAAAGAAATATTGATGAATATTTTATAGAAGTCATTGAGAGTAACTGTTGATAATATATTTTAAATATAAAGCTTAAGTTAGTTGACTTCATTAAATTTACCTTAAAGTAGCAAGTAAATAGTGTATGCAGTCACAGGATGAGGAAACTGCTAGTTAACAAATTAGTCTGGCATAAAATATTGATAAATACTATTTTGAATTATATATTTACTAGGGGCCCAGTGCATGAATTTGTGCACCTTGAAAGGAACTGTGGGATGGGAGGCTGCAATAGGCACGAGTGGGTCTTGGCCCATCCTCCATGACACCCCACCTGGCCCCTCCCAACATGTCCCCTCGTCACCTGTCTGCCTGCACCTCTGCTCCCACTGCCACAGCTCCCACACACTGACAGTGCTGGCTTCACTCGCACCCGCTAACACTCTCCTAGGCACCATGATGCAGTGGAGAAAGAAACAGACACACACACACAATCCTATCCTGAGAAAACTTATGTGCTAATAAAAGTAGGAAATAAAATAATTGTGCATCTTTTAGCATATTAGTAGGTTATAATGTGGGAGTTACAGCTTTAAATAAATTGATGAGAAGAAAATATTTGAACCAAGAGTGAAAGAGGTAAGACAAAGCTGGAGGTTCTGGTTAATGCAAAAGATAAAAATATAACTTAAAAAATGACCAGTGTGGTCAGAGGAGATGCTTGGAATGATTTCAGTCTTCTTAAATTTATTGAGGCTAGTTTTATGGCCTAACATGTGGTCTAGCCTGACAAACGTTTCATATGCACTTGAGAAAAATGTGTATCTTGCAGTTTTAGGGTGTAATGCTCAGAAAATATCAATTAAATCCATCTGGTCTAATGTGTCTTTTAAAACGACCACAAGAGATGAGGCTGGAAGTGAAGGGATAAAAACTATTGTTAGACGATGCTCTGCACTTGCATAAAAAACTCAAGAAAATCTATGCAGAAATTTACTTATGCTAATAAGAATTTAGCAAGTTTCCAAGAATTAAGTCAACATAAAATCCGTAGCACCTCTTTATATCAGTAATAACAAATAAAATATAATTGAAAAATCAAACACCGGTTATCCAAATATCTTGAATTTAGCTTAACGGAGACTATATAAGATTTTCATAAATATATTCACACATGTACATGCTTTCAAAGCTATATTAAAAAAATTTAAGGCCAAAAAATGTGGGTTTTGTATCCATTTTCTCCAAATTAATGTAGGCATTGACTATTCAATATTCACAATACAAATTCTGGCAAGATTTTAGTGGGGAATTTTAAAAACCTATTCTAAAAAATACATTGAAGATTAAAAACTCAAAATTAGCTAAGAAAAATCTGGGGGGGGGGGGAAGAAAACCAAACCACTGTATTAAGATACTACACAGGTATGTCAATTAAAAGAATAGCTAGAGCACAGAAACAGATAAACAGACCAATTAAATAGAAGGGTATATTCAGCAAATCCTTTTGTATATGAGAACTTGGTAGATAGTTGAGCTGGCATTAAAAAAATCAATGAGAAAAGATAGCAGATTTGTTAAATCATAATAGAAAACTGGATTGACTATGTAGAGACAGATGACTTTGAGCCTACCTCAGATCATGTTACAAAACAAACTCCAAATGGTCTGTAGAGCTAACTGTTAAAAGCAAATATACAATGCTAGTGAGAGATAGGCCTTCATCTCTGTCAATTGTGTAAAAAGATTCCCAAAAATGTCATTGGCCCTCTAGTTATCAAACACCCACGTTCTGAATTGCATCTCTGAGTTATTCTAGCTCTTGGTATGTTTACATCCAAGAGGAGGATAGAGTTTCAAAATGAGGGTGTCCATTCCTCAAAATTTAGAGAATGAATTTAGATGAGGCCATTGGATTTGGTGTTCATTGACTGGTTTGAACTTCAGAGCAAGGAGCTTTTCTTTTTCTTTTCTTTTTTCTTCTTTTTTTAAAATATATTTTTATTGATTTTTTACAGAGAGGAAGGGAGAGGGATAGAGAGTTAAAAACATCGATGAGAGAGAGACATCGATCAACTGCCTCCTGCACACTCCCCACTGGGGATGTGCCCTCAACCAAGGTACATGCCCCTGACCGGAATCGAACCTGGGACCCTTCAGTCTGCAGGCCAATGCTCTTTCCACTGAGCCATAGCAGTTTCGGCGAGCAAGGAGTTTTTCACTAGTCAGCTGGGTGCAGTCTTAAAAGCACCCAAAGCATTTTGGACGTTCTATGGGTGGACTCAGCTTAACTATAACCACTTGGCAACAAACAGCTATCTTTCTCGCCAAGGCATTGAGAAACACAGCACTGCTGTGTTTATTTTTATTTTATTTAGAGATGCAGGCATTTTGTGGCCAAAGCAAAACTTGGCATCGTTTTGGATTTTGGGCTCTGAGCTTAGGTTTGCTCCTTTGTTTAATAAAAGAGTCAACAGTACTTTTGACAATCAGTGGTTTCTCCCGAAGTCCTAGCTAACATTATCTCCCTTCCCGAAACAGGCTCTCGAGCCAGGCTGTGGTGAACAGTTCCTGAAAGGGTAATAACCATTGCCACTCTCGTCTTCCCAATTACTGTATTGCCGTCTACTAAACTCATGTTGTAAACATTCTGGAACGAAGGCCCTATAAACCCAAATTATTTGGTTCCATCAGGGAGCAGGTCATAAAGAAAAGAGGTTTATAAAGACATTATTTTGCTTTGCCAAGAGAACTGAATGCATGCTTGTCTTTCTTCAGGATTCATTCTTAATAGAGCATTTTTTAGAAAGTATTTTTGAGGACTATGGAATTTAGTAGTAAACGCACAAAATAATCCACCCATATATTCCAAATCCTAGGCCGGAGAGGAGGAAGCATTGTGCATGGGTGTCATCCCGTAGTTAATTTGTACAGGGAGAAAAGAGGAGGGTTTTCTCGTTGCCCAGCAGCCTCTTAGAGAAAAGTGCTGGAGAGTAGAAGATAGTTTCCACTCCACATGGGAAAAATACATTCTAACATAAGGGATTTCAGGAGGAAAGGCCTTTCTCTAGGAGTAGTGAGTTCCATGGGACTAGAGGCTTTAGGCAGGGGTTGGGTATTTGTGAAAAACTATAAAAGGATGTAGAGGGTCCCAGTGCCTTTCCAACGCTGAGAAATTTATTTCTAAATTTTCATCTGGGGGCAACTGTTGTACATAATTCTCAGGCTCAAGAGTCAATGGGTTGGGTTTAACTTCAGTTTGAGTAGACAACATTAGCTCATAGGGCACTGTCCACGGCAGAACGAGAGAACAATATGAGAAATCCAGGGCATATGTGTTAGGGTGAGCATTACACTGCAGGAAACATTTGCAATCTTCCCTACGTGACCCAAGCAAACGGGAACACTTGTCAGTTCCTTGTCAGCAATTGTGTTTATACCATTCTCCTTTGTTAAGTTCCTTTCTTCCCACCCCATGACCACGCATGGAAATTCAACCAGTTTTTGCTGCCCCAAATCAAATGCAACTTTCTCCACAAAACAATTCCCCAATTAATAACATTCAATAAATATAACAATTTCCTGATTCACGGTTCCTATGCATTTGTCTCTTCATCTATTTAGTGTCAGCAGGTATTCTCTTATAGTCCTTAGTTCATTTATCTACTACTTTTATTCCAAAGGTATCTTTTCTTACCTACTGGAATCTAAATTTTTGAGGACAGAGATCTTTTAATAGATCCTTAGACTAAACAATGTGGTTCTCTACCTTATAACTAGTTCATCTCAACAGACAGATGTGAAAGGAATGGATGAATGAATCAAGCATTTCAAATGGAGGAAAAATGTCCAAGTTGCCTTGTTGCTGCATGGTGCCTCTCTCATTTCCTTAGAATTCACCAATATATTATTTTATTTCAGACTTTGGACTTGGAAATCACAGGATCAAGACAATATGAGAGGGCCCTAGCCAGTTTGGCTCAGTGGATAGAGCATCAGCCTGTGGACCAAAAGGTCCTGGGTTGGATTCTGGTCAAGGGCAGGTACCTTGGTTGCTGGCTCCTCGCAGGCACAAGCTGTTGTTATGGCTCCTGTAGGAGGCAACCAATCAATGTGTTTCTCTCACACCATTGTTTCTCTCTCTCTTTCCTTCTCTCTTCCACTCCCCATAAATATCAATGGGAAAATATCCTTAAGTGAGGATTTAAAACACACACATACACACACACACACACACACACACACACACACACGACAAAATAATGGGTAGACAGTTGGGTACCTTGCCAAGGACATGTGCAATTTTGTGAACTAGTTAGTTCTGATGATCAAATGACATCCCCTTTCGGGTAAGGAGAAGAGTATGTGAGTGGAGTTAGAAAGAGAAATAAAAACCAAGGGAAGTTTAATCCATCATCATGAGAAAGTTATTGAGAACATGACTTTCCTTCAAAAGGCAAGCCCTGTCAACAGCATGAGTTAAACCTCAGTCAACAACAGTGAGTGTGAGAAACATGAGATTTCAAGCCTCTTAAATGTTGTGTCAATCACTTCATAAGGTATAGAAATGTCCAACTGCTATCCTGGATGCCTGAAACTAATATAATATTGTATGTAAAGTATAATTTTTTTATGTAGGAAAAAAGTTTTTGAAAGCACTAGTGACTCTTTTCCATGTTTCCATTAAAATTCAATCCATAAGAAAAATATTCCCCCGTATTCCACCGCAATATAATTTTTTTTTTTTAATATGCAGCAACTGTGAGCCAGCTAGCAGCTGAGATGGAGACATTGAACAGCCACCTTGGCCCTTGGTTCTTAATATATGTACCAAGAGTTAATACTCTGCAAAGCAAAGAGGATGATGGCCAGATAAAACAGTCCCAATCCTCAGGGTAGAGAGAAAATAACATTGCCAGGCAAGCCAAAATATCACTTCTCCAGTGACTTTCTCTCCAGGAAGTCCCGCTGAAAAACACCTTTCCAGCACAATAGTCATTGAATCCAATTATATATTTTTAGACACCACTAACCACTCTTTAAAAAATTTCTTCCATTTCGAGAAAATTCTGCACATCTGGAAAAAGCAGTATTGAAGAACAGGAACTGGAGCATTTGTGCTCAGCTCCTCCTGGGCATGTTTCATTTAATTTCCTCCATTTTTATGACACTTTCCTATGCCGCCCCTCCAGACAGTCAATAAAACACCTCCCCATGAAGAAACCATGAGGAAGGAAAATCTAAAGAAAGTCCGACTCAAGTCCTGAGCGTGATTGCCACAAAGATGACAAAGGCAGCAGGAGCAGTTGGGGTTTCTGCTCACACTCCTCTGGAGTCTGCCTTTGGTTTCTGTGTATAAACTCCCCTGGCCCTCTTCCCCTCAGAGCCACTATCAGACAGACTGTCCTGTGTTTGTCTCCTATAGCGGGCCCACCTCCCTAATGTCAGAGAGAGAAAACACACAGGAGGCTATATCTTGGATACGGTTTTCCATACATCCCCCATCTAGTCTACAATCAGTTTTTCCACTGTGTAAGTCAGAAGTCATTTCTTTCTTTCTATTTTTTCTTCTTCATTTATAAAGAAGTAAGAACTAGTTGTGGATACTATCTAGAGTAAGATTACGGCCTTTCTCAGGCAGGGAGTGATGAGATATGAGCTAAATAGGTCCAGAACTGAGTCGTGATCAAGGCTTTTAGCATGATGGGGAAGCAAAGGAAGAGTGTAATATTGGGTGCCTACCAAAGCCATTGGTTTAGAAAAAAGATGTGAATAAAGAATATTTAGTGTCTGGGTATTTATTATCTAAGGAGGAACTGGCTTTTGCTTATTGGTAATATGTTGGTGAGTTTCAAATCCTTGCCTCATAGCTGGGTTCCTGATGGGGAGAGTCTATGACAATGCTAGGAGTTCACAATATGTGAGAAGGCAAAAACAAACAAACAAACAAACAACCTCCCCGCAAAACACACACAACCTGACTCTGGTTATTATCGATAGAACACAGGCAAGCTGGGGATGATGCCTGACAAGGGAAGTGGGTGGCGGAGGTCTAGAGTAGAATATTGGAGATTGACGTGAGGTAGCATCCATGGGGGAGATGGATAGGGTAGCTATGGTAGGGTATTGAAAAATTAAGCAGACTGAGCCATTTGTCTACACTGGAAGGGGAAAGTGGAGGGAGGGTGATGATAGTTTTGACAGGAGTTGGCTACATATGAAGAGAAATGATAAAATAACTATATATACAATAGATTGAGAATAACTGAGTCAACTTTATTATTTATATATAAGGAAAAAGAGAAAACTGGAATGAACTCTGTCTGCAATGTTGGATTGGAAATGGAAATGTTAGTGTGAACTCATAGTTTTTAATAGATAGGTAGATAGACATGGGTAGAAGTGAATATAGATATTCGGATAGATAATAAATTATATGGAATGAATTCATATGTATCCTAGCTCTGTCCTGAGAAAGCCTGGGAGCATAGATACCCCAATAGCAATGAACATAACTTCCACTCACATATTGGAAGTTATCGCTATCATTCTCCACTAAAATAAACCAGGGCTCCTTGGAAAATTGTTGATTCCTGGGTTGGGAAAGGAAAGAAACAGATGAGTCAGGGACATCTTGTTTCACCAGAAAATAAGGAAATGTTCCAACAACAATGGAACCATGTCAAAAGGAAACACAAACCAACTTGAAACTCCCACTGATCAAATCTGGGAAAATGAGCTCATGTTTAGTGTTGGATGTATGAAATATGCTTTCTTGGGCAGGGGGAGGAATACATTCTAGAAGAAAATGTAGCATCCTAAGGCAAATTAAGTTATTACTGGTTATCTCTTCTCTAAAAAAAAAAAAAAAAAAAAAGACCTGTTCTAACATTGGAAGTTCGTATACAGCCTGCAGAAATATCGCTTACAGAAATAAAGGGAATGCTATAAATAAAGGGAACAGTGGCTATTAAAGTAGGGAAATATTATCATGTGTACATAATGTGGAAACAAATTGAGAGACAATAAAATAATAAATCATATTCAAAATATAAAATGGAGATATTAGATCTTTCTGGTCACAGTGAACATATTTCATTTTCTGTGGCCCCAGCAAAGAAAAAAATACATTGTGGCATCTGAATCGATCCAGGAATGTTTAAGCCTGCAATCAACTTTCTTCTTCCAACATGCAGAGAACTTAGAATTTATTCATTTTCAAGATAAAGAATTATAACAGCAAATATTATGTGGCCAACTTTTCTAAAGTTACCAGCTGGCAAAACTGAAAGTCTTTTTACAAGTTTGGATATATTTATATTAATATTAAAAATATCTTTATGTATTCTGTAGGCTACAACTGAAGAATTTTTAAAAATGTTATCTTCTGGGCATTATACTTCAAATTTCCTTATTTACCCAGTAGGTGTATGGAGACAGCAGGGTTATGTCATCATATTAACCTTTAGACTTTTGAGAAGCATGATATCTGAGAGATTTAAACCAATGACCCTTTTCTTTTCTTTTAAAACACAGAGTGTTTAAAAGAGCTACACTTAGTGTGTACTAGAATTACCATCTAGTGCATTTAAATAATGTGCATTTAAATCTATAACATAAGAAATAAGGCTAAAAAATGCATAATATATAACTTAGGTCAGAAGTTAAGTATGATTAAATACATTTTCCCCTAATCTTCAATTATTATTTATGCTGATTTTCTCTCATGCTTGAGTATAATTAGCTCATCTCAATTCTATTGGATCATCCTGATTTTATGGTACTTATAACTGGCTCCTCAGCTGGTGGTTAAAATATCCTATGCACTTATTCAAGTATCAAAAATTTTACAGCCTTTTTCTCTATCTTCTATTGACATCTATATTAATATAGACACAATTAATTTTCTTTTATAAACTATCAGTGCAAAGTCATGACTTACATATCATTTTCCAAGGTTTCCCTCTGCTTGTTCCAACAAAAATTATGCAACTGAACAATATAATAGTTTGGACAACATGAACATATCTTTTAACTTTTTTTAAAAGCTAAAAGCTATTCATATACTAGTGGCCCTAATGGCCCAGTGCATGAATTCATACACATTGAAAGGAAATTAATTAGAAGAAATATTTTAATATCGCTTATTTTCCCTTTCTCGATAATAGAAATGTCAGAGATTAAGGAAAAGTAGTAAAATGTATATAAAAATAATATAAAAACTTATCAATAAATAAACAACATGATATAACAACAAAGATATTATTTAAAAACAATAAAAACATGATATAAAAACATGGTATAAAAACAACATTGATACAAACAATGACTGATAAATTGATTAAACTTATTCTAATATCTCCCTGTATACCACATCAAGAGTAAAATCGCTTTTAGAGTGCTTGAGTAATTTCCCTTGTGATGAAGTATTTACAATGTTAACTTTAACACCACACACTCTTTGAACTTGAGAGAAAGCAAATTATAACTGGCCAGGACCGAAAACAGGTTCATGTAAGAATACTAGTATTTCTACCTAAAGTTTGTCCTTGTGATTTATTAATTGTCATTGCAAATGCTGTCATCACAGGAAACTGTTTTCAAATTAATTAATTTAAATGTGAGGCCAGTGTCAGATGGGGACAAATCAATTCTTGGAATCAGAATAACCTCACCTTCTGCAGATCTTGTTAATACTTCAGCTTTGATTATGTTAGGTCACAATCTTTTGATAATGCTATTAAGATTTCTCAGTAGCATGATGATTGCACCTATTTTCAATTTTAATTTATGATAGGGCATTCCCAAAGGTGTAATACTATTAAGAAATTTGATGGGAAAAATTTCCTTATCGGCATCGATGGAACCATCACTCAGATAGGTGTGAAAATCTCCATAGAATATATCCAAAATTACTTAATTTAATTTATGAACATGGTCTTTTTTAGGACAAAGAATTGCATTTTAGATATATTTTTAATATTATCTATAAATATACTATTTCCAAAGTTAGCTTCAATAATAGATCTGTTACAAATAATTTCACAGGGGATTTCAATAATATTCATTTCTAAATGAAAACTGCTATCAAGTTTGCCATCTCCAAGTTTTACTAACCATTCACTAAAAGCAGAATCCTTTGATCGCATATTTGTTTTAAGAGACAACTTTCTGAAACATTCCCAAACACTACAATACTTTAAACTTGTTTGTACTATGGCTGATCACATAGCATGTGGCACAATACTGAGACATTGTCAAAAATATCCTCTGAGAAGGAGAACTTTCCCACCAAATGCAACATTCAAATTCATATTTTCTCTTAGTAGTCTATCTATGGTATTTATAGCATGACTAGATGCCATGGTACATTCATCAATAATGAGAAGTTGGGCCTTTTTAATGGTTTTAGCAACTTCACTCTTTATATCAAGTCTAGAAATTGAAGTTTCATTTAATGAAATTGGTAATTTATACCAGGAATGAAAGGCTTCTCCACTGAGAAGTAAATTTGCAGCAATTCCTGTAGATGCTGTTGGTAAAACAGTACCACCAGGACCTCTAATATAATGTATTAAAACTTTATAAAGTTATGTTTTTCCACTACCACCTGGACCATCCCAGAAAAAGCATTGGGGTGTACAGTTTGATCTTTGATGGCAGAAGTTATAGTCTGAAAGGCTGCCAACTGTTCATCATTTAGAGAATTTATCAAAATCTCTGCCTGATGTCACTTGTATGATTCATCACATGTAGTTGTATTCATTAATAAAGGATAGTCTGGAAGTTTGAAATGTGAACACTTCATTCCATGCAATGTGAATACTTCTTGAATTTTTATAAGGGCATGCATTTCACAGTTCACACATCCACCTTCACTTTGGTGTAATTTCCAACAAAAATCTTCAATAAAGTGAGATTGATTCTCATCCCATAATTTGTGTGCATCAGAAGGACATCCAAACATTCATATATATTCAAAAAGTTGCCGTTTAGTTGTTTGGACATATTAAGGATGATTGCATCATCAATCGTATCTTTCCAGATAGTGTTATCGATTAATAATCCTCTATATTTAGCAGCTTCACAAAGTGTATCATAAATTACACCTCCTACAGTTTGCAAATCAGCAAAACTTACTGCACCTTTTACATGCAGAAGCAAAAGTCTAAGGTAATATCATTCTGTTTCTCTAAAGCTCACAATGAATAGTCTACCTAATACTTTATTCCTGTCCTTTTGGTGTTTTCTCCACAAAGAGTTATTAAACACAAAATGTTGTAGAACCTCCCAATAATAATAATTACATGCATTGGAATCTTCTCTATTCAATAATAACCAAGCTATCAAAGTCAAGTTATGCCTTTTAGCCCCATCTATAACTTTAGCAAATTTATCAGTATGAAAATACAAATTCTGATCATTGGCAAATGAATAGCTAATCTTGTGATTGCATGAGATTGGCCATGCATTTGCATTGCAAAAAGTCTCCAAACAGCCTCAAGAGCGCTCACACATCTGAAGTCAATGAAGTCCTGTATTTCATCATGATTGATAATATTTTTTCAGAAATGTGAATATTTGCACAATTGTGCCCTTTATAGACATATTTAAATAAATATATGACATCTTAATTGATGCACTGACTTCAACATTTATATGACAGTTATATTTGAGGCACAAATATGCGTTATAAGGGATAACGACCAGTTCCACAAGGAATGGGGCTCCTTCGGCCCTGCTGTCAGTGTCTGGGGTGTAGGTGAACAGGATTTGGGGCTGTCAAGGTGCCGACAACAAGCTCTGGGTCAGTGCTCATCATAGCTACTGGCCGGTGGTCTGGTTGTGGGCCCTTCTGGTTATTATACCATAACGCTCGCTGGGCTTTTATTATATAGAATGTTTCTTTAATTTTTTCTTAAGTGCCCTTCCCAATAAGATATTTCACAAATTGTATGTAACTCCTGCCCCTTACTCAAGTCTAAAAATTTCTCAATAAATTAAAATATATTTAAAAACTATGAAAATCTAAATTTCTTTTTCAAAAAAAAGAGGGGGTAGGGTAAGATACTTTAAAAAAATTACCCCAGAGATGCTGCTAGTTAATGGGCATTATTTTGCAAATATCGGGACAATGATTTTCAGACTGACCAATGTTAACCTTTCTTGCACTTAGATCTACATGTAGGGAGAGTTCTGAGATGCTAAGATGATACAGTCTTATCATCCAGTAACCTCCTATTTCAGCCCTGCCCTCTGAGAGCTACTGGTCTTCGGGTAGCACTAAAAGAATTCAAAAGAATGTCTGAGATCACACTTTTTTCCCCCCTTTGCTTTTGAGGCCCCTTGCCTTAGGGAGAGCTTAGAAAAGCCAGGTGGGGTTCAAATTCTAAGAATCAAGGGTCTCGATCCTTTAGTTCTGGTTTAGGCCTCAAGAGAAAGTACAAGTGTAATTGTCGAGGCTTCCGCTGTTGGCCAGCTGAAGGAACACTTAGTGAACAAATAGGATTTGGGGCGGAAGCCCAACCAGGAACAAACAATTGCATTTGTTGGTGCCATGCCTTCACAGCTGACCCTTGAACAACGTAGCTTTGAACTGCAAGGGCCCACTTCTATGTGGATGTTTTCCAATAAATACAATCTGAGCTATCTATTCTTAGGTAGCTCCAATCAAACATATTTTCAGGACAGTATATTTGATTTTCCATTAGAAATCTGCAGTTGGGAATCCAAAATTGCGAATGTGAAAATACTCTTTTTTAAAAATCTGCGGTTGATTGAATCCTGGAATGTTAAGGGCAGACTGTAGAGTCAAAAGTTACAGTAGATTGTCGACTGTGCAAGGTGGTGCCCTTAATTCTTGAGTCCCAGGGTCAGCTGTGTTCCATCCTTTAGAAACATAGGAGTGATCAACAGGTAAGTAGATTAAATGTAATGCCAGCAGAGGCAAGTGAAGCCAGTGGAATGTGACTCAAATATGGGAAACCATGGACAGTTTTCCGTACTGCGTTTTTCATGCTGACTTTCCATTCGTTGTTTTGAGAATAGCAACTGCCTTGACTAATAAAAAGCCTCTAGTGGGAAAATGCTTAAATGTGGTCTTCTTTCCTTAGAGTTTTAGATTCAAAAGCCAGGCATGTAAGAAGTAAAGTTATTCTGAGAGATTATGTCATTCACAGAGAAACGGATAGGTAACTGCCATAGAAAGTTGATTCTGGGCTCAGTAACAGAGAGAAACAAAAATAACCCCTTATTACACAAAATAAGCCATTTTCTTTCTATTGATAAATAATATGTCAGGGAATTTTAATTATCTGCTGCTTATTTAATTATCTGGTTTCCCATATTTGAGTCACATTCCACTGGCTTCACTTGCCTCTGCTGGCATTACATTTAATCTACTTACCTGTTGATCACTCCTATGTTTCTAAAGGTTAAGAAGCTTCATAAAAAAACAAAACTCTTGTGAACATGAAAAGCAAACATATTTTTTTGCTAGTATTTATGCATATATTTTAGAGACAATTTGTTGAAACGTACTCTTATTTTGACTTCTGCAAAGTATGGAATATTTATATTTCCATGTACCAACAATTCTAGAGAGCATTTCTTCTAAAACCTTTATGCAATTCCCCAGCTTTAATAATATCACAGCAATTACTAACGCGAGAAATGGTTTGTTTTAAATACTATTTTGTTTCTTGCTTTTTAAATATGTGCTGAATGAGACATTCTGGATTCAATGCTTAGAACTTGGCTGTATGCATAGGTAGAATTGTCAAACACATAAATAAAATATTTGTTTAAAATTTGGTGTCTTCTCAAACCAGCTCCTAGAACATTGTTGAAAATGGCAAAACATCATTTGGCTCTTCGCCATTTTTCTTGACAAAGAATTTTTCTGCACTTTCTAGAAGTGTTATTTTTCCTATTTTTACTTGCCTATTATGAACAGAATTTGTTCCTTTGATAATTAAAGTTGGTGTAGATCCTTTAGGCTACCTTAGTATGCATCGTTTGAGCAGTGGGAATAAGTCAAGGTCAAATGTGTACATGTTCTATGTCCCAAACATTGGTCTAAATGCCAGGAATGCAACAGTGAACAGAAGTGGTAAATGTAGAGGAAACACAAGTTAGGGAGCAGGGCAGTCTTCCTAAGGGAGGGCATGACAAAAGAAATAAGGGAAAACATGAGGATATACTGCTCAGAGGAAATAACAGACAAAGGTCTCAAAG
Source organism: Pipistrellus kuhlii (assembly GCF_014108245.1). Lineage (NCBI taxonomy): Eukaryota > Metazoa > Chordata > Mammalia > Chiroptera > Vespertilionidae > Pipistrellus > Pipistrellus kuhlii. Next base: position 180,015,551 of record NW_023425529.1, on the reverse strand, counting down.
AAAGTGAGAGACACAAGGAACTTACACAGCAGGCCCAGATGAATTCTTGAGGGGCTTGTACTATGGGGGAGTTTCTTTGAAAGTCTATGCAAAATCTTGCTGCCATTATCTCAGCATTTGAACTCAACACCTGATATACTTCCACAGTTACTCCTGTCAGTCTATTGCCAATGTGAGTCTGGTATTCTAGGGTTGGTAGATGCCAGGAAGTAGAGAGGAATTTATAGACAGGCAATTGGCAAACGTGCTACAACCAGTCATGTTATGGCAAGACTCTCATATTGAGCAGATGACAGATTTATGTTCCATGGTTAAGTGAGATGCTAAGTGTGTGTGCTTAGGCTGAAAAGGATTAACACAGAATAGGATATGGGTTCAGAGTGGGGAGGAATTTGAGATGGAATGTAGTTTGTGATCATTTTGCAAATTTCTGTTAGGTGGATGAAGCAACAATTACGGCAGGAGATCCAGACTTAACCCTTGCTATTGGAGTGGTTCCTGGAAACTTGTCTTCAGGTGAAAAAAATTTTTATTCCAGGTTTACCTGTGTCATCCTGTCTCCCCATGACCCAGAGTCTGCAGAACCACATTAAAAGGAAACACAGATCTTGCTCTAGAAATGTAAAAATATCACCTTTGCTTTTCACCTTCTCAACAAGTCTAGCCATTTTCTCTGTCCATGACATAGGAGGTTTACCTTAAATGTTTTCTAGGCATAATTTCCTCTTTGTACAATTTTACATTCATGAAAGTCTCACCGACACAAAATACAATAAAACTTCCCTATTTCTTCATGCCATCTGCTCCTCTGTCACTCACCCCTACCTCCCCCTAACCCTCACTTACACGCTCATGCACCATATCCACCACATCTCCCTCTTTGCAAACTCTCTACCCTATCACACCACACCATTCCCTTGTCCTACAGTCTCACAGACAGCCTGCTGTAAAGATTTGTGTCTGTAGTACTGAGGTGAGGTCAATAGATGATCTTTTAAACAAGAATTTGGAAGTTCAGTGGGGAGAGGTTGTGAATTCTGGTATGTTACTAATTTTTTTTCTATTGCATTGCTATAGTGAGAGTAACATCATGAAGATATTGGAAATCAAGGATGAAGCAATAAGGAGGAAAATAGAGAGCTCTTGGTACATAGGAAAAATGTACGCTAGCAGCAAATTTTGCAAATTTTGGAATAGCCTCACTGACTTTTTCATTGCTTATGTGGTGCCAGAAGTTTTAGTGATTTATACACTTTTATTATATTAAGAGTTTACTTGAGATGTTTAGTTTCCATCTGATAAGGAGAAGCAAAGGTGATGCATGAAGTTTAGTTTGGGAAAAATGACTGAAGGGAACATTCCAAAACTGTAAGATAAATTGAGTTTCATATTTTATGGTCAAAAGCCATTCCAAGAGAGTAGTTCTGAAGGTATGATATGAAGAAGGCCATCTTTCAAAGGGTGTTTATATTCATAGAAGAATGCATGGCCCTGAGAGAGGGCTTGATCCATAGGAATAAAGAGGTCCAGAGATTGAAAGAGAGAGAGGTAGAGATGGAATCAGACAGATAAAGAACTAAGCATGGGACAGGAATGGCTTCTAGATTACTACAGTTGTCCTTGATAGTGGCATATGATTAGATCACAAAAAACGAACAAACAAACACCAGCAAAAAAAACACAAAAAACTTAGAAAAACAATTTGGACAAATGGAATTTTGTAGAACACTAGTGGTCTGGTGCACTAAATTTGTGCATGGGGAGGTGGTCCTTAGCCTGGCCTGCACCCTCTCCAATCTGGGACCCCTCAAGGGATTTCTGACTGCCAGTTTAGGCCTGATACCCAAACCGGCAGTCAGAAATCCTCCTCACAATCTTGGACTGCTGACTTCTAACCACTCACCTGCCTGCCTGGCCTGCCTGATTGCCCTAACCACTCTGCCTGCCAGCATGCTTTCCCCCAACTGTCCCCCCATCTAGCCTGATCACTCCTAAGTGCTCTTTCCAGCCCCCCCGCCCCCTCCACTGGCCAACTTGCAAAGAACTGCCACACCCCTGCTGGCTTGCTTTCCCCCAACTGCCCTTTCCTGCCATCCTGATCACCTCTAACCGCCTCTCCCTCCGTCCTGCCCGCCACAATGGCTTTGTCCAGAAGGATGTCCGGAAGGTCTCCCAGTCTAATTAGCACATTACCCTTTTTTATTAGTATAAATTGCTGAAAGAAACTTAGTTAAAACGAGTTGATCAATAGGCCATTTAGGCTGAAATAATAAAGAGATATAGGAATCTCTTTTACGTCCCGCGTGGAAAGTTCCAATTCAGGGTTCGGGTTCTGGAGAAGGGCCGCACACAAATGAAAGGACTTGAGACTTGAAGAAATTCAATTTGGCGATATGGGGGACCAGGCGGTAGACCAACTCTAGTGGGAGAACTACTCCTGCTCTGGTCCTGCCATCCCTTTTATTGAGGCTTTGGGGAAACAACCGTAGGCAGGAAATAACAGAACCTTACATAGGACAAACAAGGTGGAGGCTGCTTCAGCTAACAATATCTCAACTAAAGAGTGAGTGGCTAGAGCAATTAAGGTTGTTGACCAGCCTTCCTGGCTTCCTGTCAACATATCTCTTTTAGTGAAACTGATTTGTTTCTGGCAATGAGACTTAAAAAAAAAATTTACACACACTGGTTTTTCTAGGATTAGTCATCTTTGGTGTATCATGGGAATTTGGCAGATCCTCATTCATCATTACATATTCTTTTCAATTTATGAGCATTATTCTACTTCTTCCTTTTTAATATCTAACATCATTTCAGTCATGTTCTTTCATGTTTAATCAACCATTTTTCCTTATTATCTACCTTTTGGTTTTAAATTTCTAATTCATATTAAATTATTTCATACACTCTGTTTAAGATGTTAGAGAAAAGTAAATATCTAACACTTGGTAAATTGCCTAAATAAATTATCAGGTGCTACAAAATAATGATATGATCCCCTTTCTATTGAAAAATAAGAAAAATATTTATGTAACATATAGTAAAAACATTATATTTTAGAAAAATATAGTACATAGATAATACACAGATAATATCTGTACAGATACTAAAAAGATTAATTATTGGTTTGGATAGGTAAAATTCTAGTTATTTTTTTGTGCTTCCCTTTTCTTATTTGTGTTATACTATTTTTAAAATGAAACATTCATTTCTTTTTCTATATAGAAAACTGAAAAAATAAAATAATGAATTATTGACAATAGAAATTTGGAAGATGGGGTTTTTCTACTTTAAAAACATCAATTTAAAGATGATTGTGCCTATTTTGATATCTGTGTTTTCATTTTTGTAAATGGAAAATACTAAAACAGTTTTTTTTTAAACTAAGCTACTTTTGTTTGACATTGAACTTCTAACCTTCCTATATAAAAAATGAAAGGGTGGGCATTCTTGCCTACAATATTTCTTAATTGTACCACATATTAGGCAACATTATACTACTAGAAATCATTGCTAATCTTGAAGAAGAATCTTGCAGAATCTGACAGAAATGACTGAATATGGAAAAAGAGAGAACTTGGGCATGAGAATTTAGTAGAGAGACACATTGAGAAATACATAAATGAATTTCAAGGAATGTATGCTATACATTGAGGGAGGATGTAAGCAATTCCTGGGGACATGAGTCACTGATTCTGCTGGTATAAGAATGTGTAAGTGGGGAGGTCTTGGTAGGATTATTTTTCCCTTTGGGAAAATAGAATTTCCAAATATCTTCTCTGACATCTTTTATTCTTATAAAGGAGATATGTGTAAAGATATTCACTCCAGCATGGCCTGAAGTATATGCACAGTAGATGTAAATATGATATATTTTCACCAATAAATGAATGGCCAGGTAATATTTCAAACTACATAAAAACTACTCTGACAATTGAATGGTAAAGATAAAAATATAAACATGGAAACATCTTTAAGACCTATTATTATGAGGAAATAACTTTGCAGAGCTACTAATATGATTGCAATTATTTTAAAACAACAAAAACTATATATGCTCTATGTTCTAACTTTTTATCCATTGGTGCATGTATCTATGTAAATGCATAGAAAAAATGTCTAAAGGGTACAGGGCAGACTGCTTTCATTCCTTCTGGAGAGAGAAATGAGATTGGGTGGCAACATCAGATGATTTGCACATTACCAAATACACTTTGGCATTGTTATATAAAAATATATAACAATATCTGTATTACTAAACAGATGTAGCAAGTGTAGAAGGAACTAAATAGAACATTTAATATTCTTTTATTTTTTAAAAATATATTTTATTGATTTTTTTATAGAGAGGAAAAGAGAGGGATAGAGAGTTAGAAACATAGATGAGAGAGAATCATTGATCAGCTGCCTCTTGCACATCCCCTACTGGGAATGTGCCCACAACTAAGGTACATGCCTTTGACTAGAATCGAACCTGGGACCCTTCAGACCACAGACCAATGTTCTATCCACTGAGCCAAACCAGTTTCAGCTAATATTCTTTTAAATACATAGCATTCAATAGAGTCTTTAAACTGTTCCTCTTGTGAGAGCTATCACCCCTCATCCTCCCTTCCCACCACCACAGGGGAAGAAAAAAGAGGGGGAAATGAGAATATAACCATTAATGAAAATCTACAACATGCTCAAGGGTTTCTTATGCTTACAAGGATTTGCTTCTTATAAGAGATAGAGCCAGGAATTATAAGACTAAAACTATTTTGGTGGGGTTTGGCTGAATATTACTATAGTATTTCCATATTATAGAGAGGAATTGAAACATATTAGAATTTTCATTGAGTAAGAAAAAGAATTCTCAAAAGTATTTCCTTTGTTTGACTTTTGCTTAGAAAGTGTTGAATGATGACCATAGCTAATGAATTAGGACATAATGGTTAGCTAGTTGGAGTTTTCTTTCAAAGATGAATACATTATATATTTCATGTTGATGAATTCTTGTCTACATATGCAAGATGAATTGGGCAATTATTCAATAAATCAGGGTGAAAACCTATTATAGAGCAAAGATAGGGGTGAGGGTTGTTCCTAAGATTGATGGCTTAAATTAGTTAAACTTACTATCTTCTTAATTTTCCTTGCACGGGGATTGCCAAACAAGCAATTTGTGTAATGGGTCAGTGTCTTGCATATATAAGGCCCTCAGTAAATATTTGTTGCAAAAATTAAATTTAGGGATGCTCTCAAAATATTTTGCATTCGTCTAAAACACTATCATTTTGTCTACCCTATAATGTTTGGTTAATGCTCTATTATATTTTATTTACTCTTTAAAAGGTACAGGTATGGTCTTAACATTAATTGTTAAACATTAGTTTTGAACCAGGGAGAAACAAATCTATGGAAGAAGAAGCATGTGGATAGTCTCATTCAAACTTGAGCAATGAATGGGCACCTTAAAAGAATGTCACCCAGACTTCTCTATATAAGCACCTTCAGCAACATCCCACTTTGAGCGTGCCTCCATTGCTAACCCATTAGTGTTATACAGATTTTGGTGTGCATCTCAGATCTAAGGAGATGTGCTTGTCTCTCAGCCTTTTCCAGGGTATACTACTACACTGTCCTTAAAAGAGAAAACCCACAGTAATCTATCAGCCATTGGGGTTAATTAATAAGTGGCTTACCACAGTTGCTGGATAAAGACTCAAGGTACCAAAGTCAATTTTATTTTTAAATATTAGCAAATGATGCTTAGAAATTGTGAAATAAAGGGTGCTATGTACAATGGCAACAAAAACATGGCATAGGAATAATCTTGAAGCAATGTACAAGTCTCTTATGAAGACTAGTATAGACCTTAGCTGAAAGATGTCATCAAAGGCCTAAATAAATGGAAAGAAGACCATATACATTGAGAGGGACAAACCAGTATTATTTGTCAGCTTCCTCCAAAATTGATATAGGACAGTGATTTTCAATCTCTTGCATCTCATGGCACACATAAACTAATTACTAAAATTCTGTGGCAAACCAAAAAAAAATATTACTTGCCAATCTGACAAAAAATATTAATACATACTTTTTATTGATTTACAAAAAATAATAATAGTAATTACTTAACTTTTTTGCTCCAAAATGACTTTTTTAAAAATTAGGTGCCAATACTTGATTTCTGGTACTAAGAATTAGCCAATCATATGCAACTTTATTATGTGATATGATCAATAAGATGCAATTCTTTTATATGAACTATATATTTATGGTTCAAGACAAGGCATCCACACCAGATGGCTATTGTTGTGTTGGCTGTTAGTATTTTAAAATTTGACAAGCTGAGGGACAAGTGGTTAGTGCCTCTGATTAAATAGTTAGGTATTTCATGTTTTAAAAATTCTTTATGTACACTGGTTGAAACTCTCTGATCTCAAGATTCCTGGTGTTTTCAATAAAGTTTTCCAAGTAATTTTTCATGAAACTGGATAGGCAGATTGAAAAATATATATGAAGCCAAAACCGGTTTGGCTCAATGGATAGAGCGTTGGCTTGGGGACTGAAGGGTCCCGGGTTCGATTCCGGTCAAGGGCATTTACCTTGGTTACGGGCATATCCCCAGTGGGGGGTGTGCAGGAGGCAGCTGATCGATGACTCTCTCTCATCGATGTTTCTAACTCTCTATCTCTCTCCCTTCCTATCTGTACAAAATCAATAAAATATATTTAATTAAAAAAAAGAAAAAAAAGAAAGAAAAAAAAAAGAAAAGAAAAGAAAAATATATATGAAGAGCAAAGGGCTATCAGTGGTAGTCACACCTGAAGAAGATTAGGTCAGGAAAACTTGCCCTGCCAAATGGAATTTTTATTAAAAAGGCATAGCGGATATTGATGGAGAAAAAGCCAGGTATATGAATGCAATGAACAAAGAATCCAAAAAGCCATAGGGCCACAAAATTAAGAACTTCTGTTCTTTATAAAACAATAACAAGAATATAAGCATACAAAGATGTCATCCACACTCAACAGTTATAACTAATAAAAGTTAGTGTCCAGAACATATAAAATTGAATATATAAAGAAATTAGCAAATAACTCAATAAGAAATGTGCAAAAAATGCAAATAGCAGTTTACAGAAGAAAAATCCTGAGTGGCTTCTAAATACATGTATGAAAAAAAAGAAGTTAAACCTCAGCTAGAAATCTAAGAAATAAAGGTAAAATCACAAATAGTTGCTATTTAACACCCCATCTACTGGGGAAATTTTTTAAACCTAAGACCTTAAGTGTTCAAAAATCGGGATTCTCATTAATCACTGGTTCTTTGGAAAGCCATTTGACTTTACCTAGTAAAGGTTAATATACATGTTACCTAAAAACATAGCATCTCCACTCCTTTGACTGTACTCTAGAAATAAGAGTCTATATGCACCAGGAGACATGTGCAATCATGTTTATGGCTGCATGTACAAAAAAGCAAAAACCTCTGAGCAATTCATTGTCTTCTGAGACCAGAATGAACAAATGAGATTCATATATTTAAACAAACATGATTCTCAAAAAGTTAATATTGAGCAATAAAAGAAAATCACATGCAAATAAATGTACATGTACACGTGAAATGATTCCATAATTATAAAAGTAAAAGTGAGGCAAAACTAAATACCAAGTTAAGAATATTAATAATTTTGCATAACTATCAATCAATTCATCATAATGGAATAGCAAAAGTATTAATAATGTACAATGGTGGCCGAATGGCTATTTGTCTTATTCTTTAAATATTATATATATTTTGGGCATATACTTTTGAATAGTATAAATTAATGTGACGGGGGAAATCAATGAAGCTATCATATCATTCCCTTTTTGTGGTGTTACAAAGAAAGTTGATAGTTTTTTCTTCTCTCTGTATCTAAAAGTGGCCTCTCAGATGTTAAATACAAACTCATACAGATTTGGTTAAATTACTTAAACATTGTTTTCAACTATGTTTCATACCTGACTTCTTGTTAAAAACAAAACAATAACAACAACAATAAATGCACACAAATTTCTATTTTTGTTATGTCATTTCAATGCCTATAACCCAGCTTATGTTCCCTAAAACAACAAGTTATTGTAGAATTTATGCTTGGTTTCCCCTTTTTATAAGTATTTTCTTATTGAAAAAATACTGTGATGCAATATCAAGTCATGTGATAGAGGTGAGAAGTGGGTGGTGCCGGAATGGCTGGACCCCCCTGGGTCTGAGCAGCTCTCCCCTATTGGAGGTGGAGATGGTTCTTTACAGGGGACGTATGTGATGTGCATTGCCTCCTGTTGCTCCTGGAAACCATGAGGAGGACCAGCTCAGGGAGACCAGGGAGTGGGAGCAGAAAGGCCAACAGACTGCCAGCCAGATAGACACTGTTTGGTATCAAGCAAACCTTGAATCAGGGCACAACTCTGAACAAGCCATTTGACTGCTTTGTGTTTCAATTAATCCAGGCAAGGAGGGAGGAAAAATCACCATGAAACGGAACAACAGACACTGTATCTAAATTAATTGAGATCTCTGAGGGTAGTGTTGAGATTTAATGGTTGGGAGAAATCTATACTCCAAAGTAAGTGTGTTTTTTTTTGTTTTGTTTTGTTTTTAAGTCATTCTTTTTTTTTCTCTGGGACACCTTGGACCTGAAACCATTGCCTTAGAGGACAACCGCAAGTCGCACAATGAGCTACAAGTGAAATATGCTATCTTAGCTCTACTGTTTCGTAAAGAACTTCATTGCAGAAGAAGCTGATTTGGAGACAGTGTGATAGGGAAAACACTTATGCTGTAGCTTACTAATTTTGACAGCTTGTTTAAAAGCAGACAGAAGATATAATTGCTGAGATGGCTGCACGGGGCTATATATCATTTAAAGAAAGCATGCAGTCATTAAAAAGTGATTGGGCTAAAACTTGGGAAGCCAAGGAATTACAACTCCAAAAAAGAGAAGCAAGGAAAATTCCCTCCTCTATTTCATTTGAGAAGCTCCAAATGAAATACCGTCTCTTAGATAATGGAAGAGAGCAGACTGATGCAGACAGGAAATGGTACTAAGTGCTCATTACTTTTAACTGTGCAATTTAAATACTCAAGTGCATCAATGGGAAGAAGATTAAATAGCAAGTTTCATTGCTATTTGCTCCTAAAAGAAAACGATCCATAGAGATTACCACGTTTTGTTAAAGTCAACATGGGAGTGAATAGCAAGTTTGCAGTTTGAGATGAAGATGAGCATGTGGGAAAACTGAAATGTGAACAAGACAACCGTTGGGCTTTCTTGTTATTGATTCTCTGGGGATTCTCTCTATGTCTTTCATGGTTGCTTAATAAGTAAAAATATAGTACATAGCCTACTTGTAAAAAGGCAATTCACTAGGAAGACAATGGAAGTTGGCCAAATTATGCAGGAGCAAGCACTGTAGTGAGTATTGGTTTAAGAAAAGCACTTTCCTTTGACAATTGGGACTGGAGAAGTATTAAGAATGAGCAGCCAGCTCCGAAGGGGTAAAGATAGAGAGGAATGGTGTTTTGAGAGGGAGCCCTGAATTAAGTTAAGACATAACCTTAATGTCTGACTTCAGTGTTTCCTAGCTGTCTACATGGCTTTGGACAACTTAACTGACTCAGCTAAGACTCCTATTTCCACATATGAAAAATGGGGATGTTAGTTTTTGTTATGAGCAGTATGAATTAAGTAACCAGCAATTATTATTAGATGATGAATTAATAAATATGCTAATGACATGAATATAGAATGAAGATAGACTTGGTAGCCTGACAGTATGAAGAGCATGGATATAAAGAAATTGATAATGTGAAGATAGAGAAAAGGCCATAAAAGTTCTGATATCACAGCAGTAGTAAAATACCATCTACCATCACAAGCGTAAGTAGTCCACATCCAGATCTGAAGTTTCTAGACCGCTTAATTGCCTTGATTGGGGACATCTTGGCCCTGGTGACCATGCGTTCAGCTGCCTCGGGCTTTATTGCAGCTGCACAAGACACAGAGACCCTGCACGCTTCTACTGGTGTCTGACTATGTTTGTTTTTCTCCTAAATGTTGATCATTTGGTGTTTGACAATTAAAAGCCAATTTGATTTTTGTTTTTTTTAATGCACTTGTTTCTGCAAAAGCCATAAATAAGCACATTTTTTCAGGCTAAACATCTTATATAACAAAGCAAAGAGAACATTAAAGAAAGAAATGAAAGGTCTACTTTTGTTTTTTTCTAATTCTTACCTTTCCCCAGTCCTCTTCCTCCTTTCCCACCGCCCCCTCCTTTTGGTATATAAATCATTTCTTATCAATTTACATCTGAATATCTTGAACACTTTGAAAGAAAAAAAAATATTTTCTTAGTCACAATAACTGGGTAACCAAATGTCTTTTTAAATATTTCACATTAGCCATATCTTTGGATTAAATTAACCTGGAAAATTCTACCCCATTGAATTAAATATCACACTTCAATATCAACACGCACTGAAAGCTCCGAGCTTGAACTGGTGTAATTTTAACCTTCTAAGAGAAGTGGTTGGTGTGGAGTTTCTATCCAGCCAGTACATGCTTTGACTTTAAGAAACCCTCTTTGAAGCGTGTCTGATTACTTCCAGGGGTTAGGTCTGTCCTTTTTGTCCTGACAAAGCTTACTTTTCCATTCTTGCTGCCAACATTTTTTGCCATTGTGGGATTTTCCAAACTATTGCTCGGAAGTCAAATGAAAGGTCTTGGGCAATTTCAGCTTAAAAAGTGGCATGCAACAGATAGAATGAGGTGAGGGTGAATTCTACCAGTGAGCAAGTTGGGTCAGGTCTACACAGCCACTGGAGAATGATGATAATGCCAAAACATTTGGGCTTTTTACTTTGCTCTTCCTTTTTAAGACAGCCTTTCAAAAAATTAGAGTACATCTTCCTATAGCCAGAGGAACAGTTATTGTAGAATTTATTTTATTTTATTTTTTAAAATATATTTTTATTGATTTTTTACAGAGGAAGAGAGAGGGATAGAGAGTTAGAAACACCGATGAGAGAGAAACATCGATCATCTGCATCCTGCACACCTCCCACTGGGGATGTGCCCCCAACCAAGGTATGTGCCCTTGACTGGAATTGAACCTGGGAGCTTTCAGTCAGCAGGCAGAAGCTCTATCCACTGAGCCAAACTGGTTTCAGCATAGAATTTATTTTAATAGACTCACAGACCCTCAGCATTTTTAGGAAAATCAGTGAAGTTTAGTTTGGGAATCTTAAACCACATTATTTTCCTTTTTATATGCTGAGTGGAAGTAACTCTTTAAGAGGATCAATCTAACCTTCCTTTATACGTCTTGCTTCTTCAAAGTGTCATCTCGGGATGTTTTTCTACAGTCCATCTCTCCCTACCCAAATGGCTGAGCTGGCTGATAATTAGGACAAGGTGGGAAATGCAATCTGACTGTGGATGTTGTGATTCCTTTCCTCCTGCACTGTTCCCTCCTCCCCACAGCTCTTTGTAGCTACTCACGAAGAGAACTGTGGAGCTGGACCTCTGAATTCTGAAAAGTAACAGTGGGAGTAGATGACCAGAATAAAGAAGAGCCACAAATCAGAGATCCCTACTGATGAATGGAGGGAGGGATAGTAAAAGGGGAAGAAGACTGGAAAACAAAGTAAAATGCAAAGGGGAGATTGTTTTCTTCAAACAATGTCCAGACTCATAGAATAAAAACTGCTCACCACTGGACCAGATCAATAAGGGATTTCTTGATCTTTCTTTCTGTTTGATTCCTCCTGCCCAACAACCCTGGGAGGACTGAAGTAGTAGCAATGGAGAAAGGAAGAGAGAAAGGGAGAACCTGACCTTCACTGTCTTCTTAGCTGTATCACGGAGGAGAATTATCTTTGAATGAAGATCAAAGTATTCAAAAATTGAAAAAAATCAAAGTGTTCATTATTTCACGGAATTAAATATTTAAAAAATAAGTGTGTATTTTATGTCTTAAAAGTCACCATTGGACTCTGTATTATATAAGGATGCTCATAAGAGGACTGCTTTCTTTTTTTCTTTCTTTTATTTTTTTCTTACTCCAGGAGGAAGATAAAATAGGCTCCCACAAAACATAATAAAAATAAAAATTCAGATAAATTTGCTTTGTGATGAGCACTCCTTGTACCAGATTTATCCTCTGTACTAGTTACGGAGGACACCACGAAATTTGGCCCTACCCAGAATCCTAGAAATCTAGGCTCTCCATGAAATACTACAAAAGTGTAGAGAATCCAAACTATTTAGAATAGTTCATATTAAGGTATAATTATTTGAACAACTGCAATAGATTGATCAACAATCAACAGCTGATGAGCAAGGGTTGAAAGAGAGCTGAAAAAAGGTGTAGCATTGTGGCTGTTATCACCAATATCTGATGTACCTCCTGTCAAGAACACTTGCAAATCCAGATGGAGATACAAAAGGATTTTGTGGCATCTTGTTCCTGACTCTTGAACGTGATACGATTTCTCACAATTGTATTTACTGGAACAATCAAGATCACTTAATACATAAGGTCATAGCATATATTGCAATTCTTGAGCTTTGTTTTTAAATAGTATGTTTCTTCTTGCTGAGTCTGCATCTAATATCCTTAAAACAGAAAGCAATGTGCGGGTGAGTATTTCCATTCCTTAAAGCATCACAAGTCTTCCAGTATGTGATATAAACTCTTTCCTAAGGAAGTTCTAATGTTAGAAGAATTTAGGGAAGAAAGTGGTTGTCACCACACAGAGGGGCTGAGGAAGGTCAAAAGTTATTTCAAGCATGTGCTAGCAGGGGTATAGGTGCCACTTATCCAAATGGGAAGATGAGAGAGATAAAAGAATAGTGGAGTTTGAGTTCAATTTTAGGTGGAAATAACACTATTTTTGAATTGCAATGTTGATTAGGTAGTTGGGAATGTTTTGAGCTTTGAGGAGACATTGCTGTTAGAAATCAAGATTTAGACATAGTCAGCATGAAGGAAACTCGAGTTGAAGCTATCAGAAAGACACTCACTTTGAGGGTGACCATAAGAAACCATTTCCAAAGCCAGAGTTAAGAGTATAGTCAAAACATAGAGAGCCTCAAAGTTAAGAAAAGAAATAAATGTTCCTTAACTTGAGCACTTGAAATCTTAGGAGTCAAAAACAAAAATATCTTCTTGTGAAAATTAATAAATATTAAAGAACTTAATCATCATTAGTAAATGTTTTGGTCTTCATATTGTTCCCTTTAAAACAAAACTGAATAAATAATTTGAAAATAATGATGGGAGGCTTTCATATTTGGAGAAATCATGGTCTACTTATTTTGTTTATAAAATATAAATATAATTAATTTAGAAAACATCAAATACCTTTGCAAAGTATTAGGAAGTTAAAACCAGAGAACATATTTATTAACTTATTTTAAAGTATTTACCTTTATACTCTCAATTTCTAAAAATACATTTTATCAGTGAGGCTTGAAATAATTTTACTAATTTCACTGCAAAAATCAAAAGCGTTATAGTTCATTGAAACCTTTTCATGATAGCCTAGTCTAGTTACAATTAAGCTTATTTTTAACTTTTGAAAAGTGTAAAGTAATTAATAAAAAGTCCAAAAGCCTCTCTTTCCTCCCTCCATCTCTCCTTCCTCACTTCCTTTCTTCCACTTTCCCTCCACTCCTTCCTTCAGTGAATATGTGTATAATCATTTACAAAGTTCTGCATTGAGTTACTTTGACTGATGACAACAATATAGAGTCCAGAGGTGATATAAAACATGTACAAAAATAATAACACAAGTTAGATTATTTTCTGGTTCATTAGATATGAATTATTGAATAGTGGTTATAAATGTTGAGTAAACAAATTTTCTATTCATTTCTGATTGATTATTTTTACAATAGTAGCGTAAGATGAATTAGGATAGACCGATGGCTAATTTCAAAAATCACGATGCTATGGTTTTAATCCAGTAAGCAGGTGTATTATGAAGCAAATAAGTGTGTTGTGCACTTTTGCATTTCATATCGACTTAGCTTTCTGCAGAATAGACAGAGCAATGTAATTAATCTTTAATGTTCAGATAATGTTATTGTCAAGCCATACAGATTTAATTCATAGCAAGCTCTTAGAAGCGAGAAGTACATAAAATCCAAGCTGTTGACTATTAGTTTCACTAAGTGCAATGAGGCAATATTTAACAAGTGCTCTTTAGTTAATTCAGATTTTCAGACTTGATCATAAACCTTTCTAGAGCATTTCTATGCCAATGAAATTTTAAATATAAACAGGAAAACTTGTAGGCCAATATGTCAATAAAGTCTAAACTGGCAAGTCGAGGGGAAAAATAAACATTCGTGAGATTTTAAAAGTTAAAACATTGCTTGCTATGCACTCGTCCTAGTTGAAAAGAATTTCCTGAAGATTATGAATGCACTTAGCCGTGCACACACATCTTAATTACATAATTACTTGTAGCAACTACTCTAATTCATCTTGTTCATTTTACACTGTATAAGGAAACAAACTAATTATGGTTTTGCACTGAAGAAAAACGCAAACCAGTACCATATTTACTGGGTTCATTCAGTCATATACACTCTGCTGCTCAGATCCCCAGGAAGTGGAAAAAAAAAAAAAAGTGGTAATTATAGTGCATGTTGGAATACTGTTTTTAAAATGTGAATGATATTATTGAACCCATTCTCACTAAGGCTGGAAGGCAGGCTGGTTTTCTTCTGTGTTGGAAACTGGCAGCAGCATGCTTATCAGGAAGAATAACCTGGAATGGGCTAATGTGGATAGGGTAAAGATTTATGTGCAGTGAGGGAAGAAAAAAGAATTTGTTAGGACAAGGTGCAGGCCAGCCTAATGACAAGTAAGACATGAGCTTGAGCTAAAGGTCAGACAATATACAAATGAAGAGCATGAGAGAAGAAATAGTTGAGCATCTACTTATAAAACCAGACACTAAAGGAGCACAAGCTGACCTCTACAAAGGCCTTCAATTGAACTATAATAACATGGTATATGATCCCTTACACTTATTTTTAGAAAGAGAAGACAAATACGAAGCACAGGAACCAAAAGGAACTGCTAGGGTGTGGAGTATTTAGAACATGGGAACCACAGAGACTTTTGTGGACAATAGTATGAAGCATAGGAGGCCCAAGAGGTTCACTCTAGTCTGAAGTCCACCAAGTGTTGGTTTGATCTGTAATGCGAATGACTTATATTAATTCTGTGGTGGCTCCTGAAAATGCCTCTCTTGATTGGGCTTCCCCACAAAAGGCACTAACCTAGAAAAGATACCATCTTGAAGCTATTAGAGGAGGCAGAGCTCCATTTATGCCCCAAGTGAGAGGTGAGGGTCCATCCTAGTCAGAAATAAGCTAGGAAATGGGGTCATCGTTTGAGCCAGAACAGTGAGCAAAGGTTCTCTGTGAGTCACGTGCATGGGGAATGGCATTTACACACCTGACAAGTTTACAGTCAAAATATTGGAATCACTCTAATCACGTGGTTCAATATATTGCAAGGTAGTGTATGTTAAGTTTTACTTCTATTCAGCAATACTGGTACCTTTAAACTACTACTTGATTACAGATTTGGATGGTAAAATCTGAAGTGCGTTGTTATTTGGGGGCACAAATATATAATGTTTATTTTAGTCAGTTACATATCTTCGCTAAAATAAAGCTGCTTTTCTGGGTCACACACAATTAATTTTCATATTTTTACACATTTGCGACAAAGGCAAACCAATGTCCAATGTGGTGCTAGCCACTGTCAGAAGCTGTCTGCTTTTAGCTCTTGGCAACCTATTCGAAGCTTCGAGCAGTCTACAGTTCGTGGCTGGCCCAACCCCCTCCTGCAACCCTACCCTTCCTACCAGCCTCAGGATGGTTTCTGCCCTTCCTTTAAAAAGTCTCCTCTGCAGCTACTCATCCGCTGGTATGCAGGGTCAATGGGCACCAGTTTAGTTTTACTTCCAGTTTGGTTCTGGGAGGAGCTGTGGGCAAGATCCACCTACTCTACTGCCATCTTGAAAAGCTCCAGATGATTCATTTAGAATAGAGGAAGCTGTTCCTCTTATACAATTCTCCCCTGGTATTTTCAATGTTTATATCACTCTTGGAATAAGATAGAGAGAAAAATGGCAACTATTTCCTTTCTGAAATTTGATGTTTTCTGAATTTATAAATTGGCAGTATTTCTCCCCCATTTAAATATCAGTAATCAACGAATATTACACTCAACAAATTCTCAGTGAGAATATTTATCATGAAATCTATTGATCTCTATTAATAAAATTGGATTTATATTGTTTTTACTAGGAAAAAAACCATATAGACTAACAAATAAGAATGTGTTGCACTTCTCTGTTAGGAGATATTTCTCCATATGTCTCTTTTGTTCTTATGAGCAGTGGCTCTGACTTACATTGTTCTGTTCTATATTTTCAATAATTTTTATAGCAAACAGCCTTGAAAGATATAGTGTCTCTCTATACAGCAGAAGGCAGGTTAGCTAGATATTATAATAATAACAATAAAAATAACAATAGAAAATAGATAATATAAATTCCTTTATGATAAATGGGTAGGCAGAATTACTGCCCATTATAAAATACTTGAGTTCCATAAGCTCAGGGTTCCTCTCCTCTAATACAACAGGTTAGAGGAGGTACAATGTGATATACCCTCTATGAGCTGCCCTTTGAGAAATAGGCTTATGAAACTGAAGCAAGAAAGTGCTAATATTCTGGCTACTTAAGTCCTTTGTCTCTAACCTATGAGTCTCATGACCTTTGACAGAATCTATGAACCTGTAGCAGGCTAACTTATTAGCTTTTAATTAGGATAAAATCTCAGACCCTTCATTTTTCCTGACAACATCATGAAAAAAGACCATGAACTATGGGAATACTTTGAGGAGGGAAAGAGAATACAAAGGTTTCCCTTCATGCAGATTTTCTGATTTTCTGCCCCAGACATAAACGTGTGTTGTGTGTTAAGTTAATGTGTTTCCTTAGTTTGTTATTATCTCCTTAATTTATGTTTATGTGCACGTTTGTGTGCTTATTCATTTGCATGTGTGTGTGCATGTGTGTGTTTCTAAGAGGCCAGGCTCCTGACAGTTGTTGCAAGGATTCAGGAGCTCAGATTTTAGAAACAGCTGGTTGATTCGCCCCCATCACTATCTCAGCTAAGAGAAATGGGAGAATCTATCAGGAAGAAAAATCTTTATGTCAATTTTTAACTCTAGTTCCATAAAATATTGAGGGGTATTGAAATAATATTTGACAGACTTCTGATCTATAAAATGAACTGTGTGCAGTCTTAGTCTGTATGTATTATACTTGAACAAATCAGGTCAGACTTTCTCTCTAATTCCCTTGTCTAGAGTGGGCTTGGTGAGTGGAATATGGGTGGTGTGTCTTCTGAAAAAGTTGGATTAGTCCCAAACACATGGTGGGATTTTGGGGATGATGGGAAAAGTCTTCCTGAAATAACTTTTCCATTTGCTCTCAGATGCCTGGGATTCCTTATCACCAAAAGGAAAGCTTTTCATCCAATGTTTGTAGGGAAGGATTAAAATGCACATGCACTGGGAAAGGTGACTCCTTGTTGAAACTGACACTGTGGCACACATGAGCAATGCATTTTCTGAACGCAGGCCTTTAGTCTTAAACTGGTAGTTGAGTCCAACTTTATCTAAAAAGAGATAAGGGGTCATAATGGTTTTGTTATTTAAGATCATTATCACTGATCTTATCCAGGGCTGGCAAGTATCAATAGATTTTATTTTGCATGCAAACTCTACTGAGTGGTCAGCAGCTTCCTGGAGACCTATTCATGAAGAATTCTAGGGCAGAGCCACAGTTAGTGAAGTAGTTCTGTGGTCAGTTAGCTGTAGCTACCAGAAGTATCCAGGGAGATGGTACACACAGGCTAGGTACTTGGTATCTCTGACCTATGTGATTAGTTGCACATAGCTTTCTAAAAGTGCATGTATCCATTTAGGGCATAACCACACCTAGTGGCCAGCAACTTATTTCTTCACGTTCAAGTGTCCCTTCCATAGCCCGAGCACATGGTTGTTGCTTCTGAATTGGGAATCCAGGTTTCAGGTAAACCAGAAAGTCATAGGTGTCAGATGACTGACAAAGTCTAGTGACACAAAGGAGCCAGTGAGGACCTACCACTGTCTGGTAAAACTAGCTAACTCTGGTACTCTTAGAAATATTTTGCTGCAAGTGACAGAAACTCATCTCTGACCAGCTTAGGCCAAAAGAACAAATTAATGGCTCATGTTACCAAATTACAGGAAGGGTCGGAGTGTGGCCTTAGAGATTGTTAGAACCATGGATGCCCTTGGTTTCTTACTGCTGCCAGCGTTTAGTTATCTGCTTAATTTTTATAGACGCACAATCTCTGTAACACTGGCACAAAATATGAGAAGCTGCTGGGTTGTCTTATCACTTTGGTTTTGCCATCAAGCAGAAAGGGGCTCTCATTGGTTAGTCCATATTAGAGAAAAAATAAAGGATGACACAGGACCACTTTGGACAGTATCCTGGCATATTATGATGGACTTTTCTTTGTTTAAGGATGTCCCTGATGATACCTGCGGCCTGGGAGGTATGCCTGTAAGACTATGTCAGTGCCCTCTTCTACAAAGTTAAAAGTAACCTTTCCCAGAAAGAGAATTTCCCACTGACTTGATTGCTGGGTGGTCAGAATCAGTTAACCGTCCCATTAATTCCTAGATTCCATCGACAATTTTGATGAGATAGAAATCTTATCAGAGTTGTATTTTATTTATTTAAAACAAAAAATATTTATGCTAGTTTTCTTATTAGTAAACTTTAATAATTGCCTGTCATCTACAAGAAAGTATTATCATTCCTTGATGTGGCCCTTTGGGTTCTTCCTCAGTCTTGTTTTCTATCTGCCTTTTTGTTTGCTTGTTTTATTTCCTATTCCTAGCATTCTTTATTATATTCCATTGATCTGCTTTTTATGTGTAGTTTACCTATTCTGGACATTTTATATAAGTAGATAAGTATATGTGGTCTCTTGTGACTGGCCTCTTTCATTCAGAATATTATTTGGGGTTTATCCATGTTCAATCTAGTGTATATCAATACTTCACTCCTTTTTATCTGGCTCAATAAAATTCCATTGTATGGATATAACACATTTTCTTTATCCACTTATCAGTGGATGAACATGTGGGTTGTTTCGCATTCTGATTATTATAAATAAAGCTGCTGTGAATATCCATGTACAGGGTTTTGTGTGTGTGTGTGTTTATTTCTCTTGGTTAAATAGCTAGGATTGGAATTGCTGGGTAGTAATAATCCTGTGTTTAACTTTATAAGGAACTGCCAAAAGTTTTCCAATCTGGCTGCACCATTTTATATTCCCACTAGCAATGTATGAAGTTTACAATTTCTATACATTTCAGTTTGACTCTTATTATTTACTTACCTCTCTCCCAATAGACTGAAGACTGAGCTTTAGTATGAGCTGGTTTTCGCTCATCTTAATATCATCAGAATTCCCTAAAAATATAAAAAATAAAGGGGAGAAGGAAGTCTGAGTTTGGATATAATTTGATGAATAAACACTAATACAAGATTTTTTGTTTTGTTTTCCTTTAAATAATTTTTCTGACATTTGTGATAGTGTGGATTTTAATGTACTCTTTAGCCTGACTTCCACACATTTTATTACAAGTACTTAATATCTAAAATTAAATACATTTTGAAATGTTTTCTCAGGATTATGACCAAGGTGCCATGAGAATGTGTTATTATAATATTATCTTTGGACTTGATTTATTAAAAAATTAATCATATTCAAATGACTATGCCCTTATCAGTGATTCCATTAAGGGAACTGCGAATGTATGTTTCTCAAGGATTGTGAGAAAGTGAGGCAGGAAAAGTTAAAAAATGTAAATAGTTTAAGCTCAAAATCATTTAAAAATAAAGCTATAAAATTAATGGGATTTTTCCTAATTAAAAACTTTTGAATAATGTTTTCTTGTTCCATATACATTAAACTGGTCTTGTTTGTTTTACATAACATTTTCAGAATTTACATTGATGTTATGAATTGCACCCACGTCCAGAGGAGTGACTTTATAAGATGCACAATCCCACACTCCATTTTTAAAAAATATATATTTTATTGATTTTGTACAGAGAGGAAGGGAGAGAGAGAGAGAGTTAGAAACATTGATGAGAGAGAGTCATCGATCAGCTGCCTCTTGCACACCCCCTACTGGGGATATGCCCGCAACCAAGGTACATGCCCTTGACCGGAATCGAACCCGGGAACTTTCAGTTCCCAAGCCGACGCTCTATCCATTGAGCCAAACCGGTCTCGGCCCACACTCCATTTTTATCATCAAAGAGGCATGTGTAACTCAAAACTCTTCTGTTCAGGAACCAGACTTCAGTCAATCAGTTGCCATCATTTCTTGATCACCTCCCAGGCATTAGTGTTTCTTTGTGAGCATATTTTTAGTAAATAACTAAAAATTTCCTTGATGAAGTGAAAAGAAGGCTCCAGAATTGTTTTGACTTACAATTTTGGATTTTAAAAGTATTTCGGAATGCTTTTACATTTTGATTACTGAAAAGTCATTACAAAGCTCCAGTTAGCTTATACTGGATATACACCAAGAAGTCTCCTTGTCATTTCACAATGACTTATTCTAATGCATTCATGACCTGTGTAATTGATTTTAACAAATGGACATTTAACTTTACAGGTTCTCTATCTCCCCAAACCATCAGCTACATAAGATATGCTCTTGAAATTCCAGTGTAATCATATGAAATTCCAGCACGGGTATATCAGATTTTCAGAATCAACTTTTTGGAGGTCTGAATGGGAAAGACCTAGAAGGTTTATATGCTATGTTTTTATTAATATATATGGTTTTGTTCTATTTTAAATATAGTGAGAATGCCTACTGTGAGTTGGCAACTGAAGTTTTCTGGTTTGTAGCTACTACCTTGAGTTCTGCCTTTGAGCAGAGTTGATACTTGGAAAATAGAGGAAGTGTTTTAGACAAGTATTTTTGAAACCTGATTTGATCAAAATCCCTTTAAACAGTCATTTCGGTAATTATATTATGTTTGTGAATCATAATAACTTATCACATTTTGTACAGCAAAAAGATTAGAAAAGTACTGTAACAGTCATACAATTCACAATTTAATGGCTAAGGAAATACCACTTATCTTTTAACATTTTCCTTTTAATGAGAATTCAAAATCAAATTGTGAAATAGCATTTAACACAATTAAAATATTTATGAAAATAATCAATTTATATATTTTTGTATTATACTGCTTAATTGGTTGTCCATAGGTGACCCCTGAGGAACTGGATTATGAATTTTTATTCCTGCAATCTTCTTTGATTAGTTTATAGTGGCTATGTTTCAGAGTTTATAATGTAGACAGAGTTAGTGTGTCTCAATTTGCAATTTTTTAAAAAGGGAATTTGATGCTAATTCAATTACTTAGGAATTCAGTTTTGAGCCACTTGTTACATAGAGCATCCTGGATTTGGTGATTTAAATTCACTGTGATACTTTCCTTTGGCCATTGTTATTTGTGCATTCATTTTTGCATATTCTCCACTCTTGTATAAAATGGCTATTATACATAAAATTTCAAGAAGACTAACATGCAAAGCTCTGAAAATTCAAGTGTCGAGTAAGTATTGTCTGGCAAGCACTGAATTCTTTCATGTAAAATTGGTTTTAAGCTTGGTTTGCAATTGGTCACCTTTTTACATCTATGCAATACTGTTGTTTTTTTACAATGGAAAAAATAAGCACTTAATTTACTCATCCATTCACTGATCAGATATTCACAGAGCCTAGTGTATGCAAAGCATCAATGTAAGCACCGGAAATACTGAGGTAAATCAAGGGGGCACACTCAGCTCTCATGGAGTTTATAGATTAATGGAGAGCCAGTTAACCAATTAGGCAACTAGTAATAAATAAATATACAAGTGCTATAAATACTGAACAAGGTAACATGGAAAAGGAGATGTAGGATGCTTCATGAGATGGAAAAGTTAAGAATGGCCGGTTGATGACATTTGAGGCCTCAATAATGAGAAACAAGAAACCATGCCAAGATCGTAAAATCTCCTTTCCAAACATAATATGCTTGTGATTACTGAGTGAGGATTCTTGACATAAGCATTTTAGCTATGCTAATAGGGTATAATAGCGTCTGTTCTTACTAATTTTACTCAGAAGATTGTCTAGTTGGAGGAAGAATCAATAGATGAGTCTTCTCTGTATTTTATTTGCCAGGATAGCATTCTGTGCTTTACAGGTACAATGAGGGTTGAACTTTCTTCTGTGTTTTCAAAACAGATCCCCTCTTGGAATTAGTGGTGCTAAGAGTCCTCATACAGAGAGCAGTGGAGTGGTGGCTGGAGGTGAGGTGGTGGGGTGGGGAGAGGGGCTTTGGGAATGAGAAGAGAAAGCAGAAGTGTCGGCCTCTGGTCTTAAACTATAGCAACAGTCATGTTTCAGTTTTTATTTTATAAGGAAAATCAATGAGTCTATTTTATTTTCTGATATGTCAGTATTATCATGCTGAATTGTCATTTCATTTCCATCATTAGGGACCACAGATTCATGACTACTTTAAAATAAGATATTTCTGACTATTGTTCCAAGGGTTCTCAAATTGTCCTTTGTACTCAGTAAAAGTACAAAAAAACAAAATAAAACAAAAAACACAAGATGCTTATTATAAGGCTACCTAATATACAGAAAAAAATATATATAGTATATTACATATGGACACACACACACACACACATACACACGTATATATATACTTATATCCATATTTATACCAAAATTACTGAAATCAACTAGTACCACCAAATGAAGCAAACAAAATGAAAGTGATACTCACCCAAAAGGTCAAGGCTAGAGTATAAGGTATCTATTAGCATACCCCAAAGCTTGCACATACACTGAGTGGCTAGATTATTATGATCTCTGAACGCATAATAATCTAGCCACTCAGTGTATATCCTATATAATAAAAGGCTAAGATGAAAATTATCTCCTTCATCAGGTGTTTGACCAGCAGGCAGGCCGGCCAACCGCCCATGTCCTCTCCCCCTTGCCAGGCTCTCCCCCTACCCATGCACAAATTAACTCACTAGGACTCATATATACAATATATACTAAGTGGCCAGATTATTATGCATTCAGAGATCATAATAATCTGGCCACTCAGTGTACACACTCAAGCTCAAGCACTCTGAAGAGTGAAGACTAGTGAGACCTTTGTGCTTGGCTGAGGTCACACTGAATCATAGAGCTTGTCCCAGAATAGAACCTAAGACTTTGGGCTGCCAGTTGAGAGCTCCCTTCTAGGGAAAATGACAAGCCACTATAGAAGTACCTGCCCAGACAATGGCCTTATTCTTCTTTTACTCTCCTAATTTGATTATTTTACTTGCCGTAGTAGATAAGTAGGATTTTTGGCAGGCAGTTGAAAAGAGGGGTGCCCGGTAAAAATGAAAGGGTTGGTGGGTGATTCTGCTGCTGAACAGAGGAGAAATTAGGTATTGACAATGTTTAAAGGCAGAGAGGGCCTTGGCTTAATGAGTTCCCAGGGTTGCTGATAACTCTGACCTCCTCATTTCTCTGTTGGAAAAAAATTACAGGTCTGAATTGCTCTATAACCATTTTCAAAGGGGACAGAAAGGACAGTTTGAAACATTGAACTTTTTATTTTATTTTTAAATTCCCCTTATCATTACAGCTTTTTACATCATGGCTGTGAAAATTGTCCAAAAATGTCAGGATTTTCTGTGTGTTTTCTTACCTTGACAAATATTAACTAATCATGATAATTTCCCCCAATTGCTTATCATTCTACTACAATCAATTTCATCTTATCACAAGCCACCTTTTTAATGCATGGTGCTTTTGAATATCAATAATCTTAAACTAGTTATCCTATTTCATAACAAACTCATTGTGACTGTTTTTGAATATTCTCTGAAACATTTCTTATAACTCAAATATGGCTAATCAACACCATTGTTCTTTCAACTCTTCCTTACATTGAGATTCTTTTGTCAGCCTCCTGAACTTCAATGTGGCTGGTAACTGGGAATTTTTAAGAAATTACACACATACAGACACACACACACACACACACACACACACACACACCACACCACACCCCCACACACACACACTCTGTGTGAAGGACCTGAGAATTTGAATACATGCGTATTAAAATTTGATATCCTTGTAGAATATTTCTTGATCCTACAGTTCCTCAATCCAGGTGATTATTTGTTCATCTGGAGCAATGTAAACTCAGCTATAGACTATGAACTCCTAGAGAAAAGAACAGAATTATTCAGCTTTCATGCCCAATGCATAGCCAAAGCCTGACCCAAGGGCAGATTCCCAGTAAATGTTTATGGTTCATATTCATATATGTTCTCTCTCTCTCTTCATATGCAACAACTTTAATCAATCACAGTAAATGCACGTTTGTAAGTAAAGTGTCTCATAAAATCAGTTATCTGGTGTATAATTTTGCATGCATATTCCTTTTCTTTTCTTTCTTTTTTTTTTTTTGTAGCTGAAATGATGCAATAAACAATAAGGCCAATGAAATGACATTAAGTAATGTTTTTCTCAGTGTTTCAGTTACATAGTCTCCAAAACACGCAGCTGTATTTACAGTTGCCATTCATAGGCCTGTGATCATTAGTAAAAGATCACCAATATGGTTCTCATCACCCTGAATATCTTCCAGAACTCACCTTTGGAGGAACTTCTTAAACACTGAGCCTCCTCTGACTTTTCCCCACCAGCCAGAGCCTTCCTGTTTCATCTAGGCTAATTTTACAAAGAAAATACTCAGCAACGATTGGTAAGTGATTACAAGTCTTTAGCTTCTTGCTGGGCTAATTAGAAGTCATTAACTTTAAGAGTTAGGACACGCACAATACCCTTGCCTTGGGTTTCAAACCCAATTTGAAGCTGTACATGAAAGAGAACATCTAAATAGCCTTCCCAGAAGATATTTAGAATGTAGTCAGAATTTGGTTTCTGAAAAGCCCCAGTGGTGTTGCAAAATAAATAGATGAACATACACAGCTAAAAACTGACTTCTGAAAAATGTGACCTCCCACTGAGTTGGACTCTAGCCCAAAACCTGTTGGGTCAATTCCTATAATCCACAGTAGTGTTCCCAAGGGCAACCAGGTCCTGGAGTTCCAGTTCCCTTGACCTAGAAATGTCTTGGCTACTGGAACACTGTCATTCTGTCCAGCATTACCTGAAGACCACACACATACACACACATACACACACACACACACATACACGCACATGCACAGGCACACACACGTGCACACTCACAAACACATATATACCTAATTACTTCATAACATGAGAATAAAAAGAATAGATGCTAAAGATGCAAAGCCAACCTTTAGAAAGTAGTCACCTTATTCTCGTCTGGCGAGTGGCTCATATTCTGCCAGCTTCGGAGACGGGAGGAAAAACAGGCCTGGCAGAGGCACCCATTCCATTCCCTGCTTGCTCGGTAGCTGGTGATTGGAAGGCACTCTGCGACAGTGAAAATAAATAAATAAATAAATAAATTAAAAAAGAAAAGAAAAAGAAAGTAGTCACCTTATTCTAAGTGCTTAAGCCTATAGTTAACATTTGATAACTTGTATACTCATTACTATCAATAGCATATTAAGCTAACTTCATGAAGCATTCACTAGGTATTTAAATTATCCTATATAATAAAAGCTCAGCGACTGAATGGCAGAATGACCAGAACGACCAGTTAACCAGTTGCTATGATGCACACTGACCACCAAAGGACAGATGCTCAATGCAGGAGCTGCCCCTCATGGTCAGTGCACTCCCACAGCAGGAGCAGCCACTCAGAGGGCAGGTCCACAGCCACTTGGTTGACCAGGATGAGAGGTGCTCCCACAGTGGCTGATCCCCACAGGCCAGCCCCCCCACTAGTGTACAAATCCTGTGCACTGGGCCTCTAGTATTAAGCTGGATACTGTATATTTAATCTGTATTAACATTAATGTTTGTATGCTAAGAAATCTATTAATTCCAAGCAACATGATAAGATTTGAAATTGCAATTATGTCAGACATTGAAACCACATTATGAAAAATTCTAATTTTGGTTAAGAGCTTACCTACATTTAGAATTTTGAACATCACTCTCACTCAATGTATATACTGTAGGTTCTTGAATAACTCTTGAACTTTGTTTCACTATAACTGTGAAAAGGGGGGAGATCAATTCCTGGAAGGACACTGTGTAAAGTTTGCATGATCTCCCCATGTGATCTTTTTCCCCGTACCTGGGTTTCCTCCCACATCCCACACATGTTCGTGTGAGTTGAACTGGCATGTCTATACACTCCCAATCTGCATGAGTGTGAGTATGGGTGTATTTACATTTAAGACAATGTATAGTACTTACATTTAAGAGTTCTTATTCTTTTAAATATATTTTTATTGATTTCAGAGAGAAGGGAGAGGGAGAGAGATGGAAACATCAATGATGAGTCACCAATCTGCCTCCTGCACGCCCCCTTCTGGGGATCAAGTCTACAACCAGGGCATGTGCCCTTGACTGGAATTGAACCAGGGACCCTTCAGTTCACAGGCTGATGCTTTATCCACTGAGCAAAACCTGCTAGTGCCAGACATAAAAATTTTTAAACAGACATAATTTATTCCTGGTATCAATATGTGTTATGTTAGCAAGTAGACATTTTTTTTTGCCATCACATAGTCTGTATCTAGAAAGAGAAAAATGTTGCATCCTCATCTAGCCTTATTGATAATGGTTTATGTGATTTACCCCACCCCACTTACTTTGTCACATACTTAGTGACCACGGATAACCTACACATTTGATTGGATGTCACAAAATTAAAATGTATTTTTATCAATGTCCTCAAATTAGTGTGTAAACCTAAATGAGTAATTTAACCAATCTGAAGGCAATACTGGCAATAAAACTAACCTTATCTCCCACAAAATAAGTTGTCTCAAGAATATAATGGAAACTTGTATGTAAGAGTACTTGAAAATAAAGATAAAAGTTTAAAATTAATACTATCAAAAACATCAAATACTTAGGAATAAATTGAATAATCGATATGCAGTCTCTACACTGAAATTTATAAAATATTGAAAGAATTTAAAGATGACCCTAAAAGCAATATTTCCAGGTTGAAGATTATAAAGATGTCAGTTCTGCCCAAACTGATTCTATGGCTTGATTATAATTGCAATACTATCATGAAAAGAATTGCAAAAATAAAAAAGATTCTAAAGTGTGTACGGAAATACAAAAACCTAAACATTACCATGATAAGCTTAATCTTATTATTACTTTATTAATCTTAATTTTAGAAAACAATGTTTTAATTTTAAAAATGTGATTTTTAATCATTTTAAATTTTTTATTAAATTTTTAAGTTAAAGACTATCAATGTATGCAATTTTAATTTAAAATGCAGTTTAACTTAATGTCATATACAATAAAATGCACATGTTAATTTAGATTAAATTAAAATTCACAACTTTAATTTTTAAGTGCACCGCTTGATGAATTTTTACATGTATGTATGCCCTTCCAAATAATATAAAATATAGAGTATTTTCAGAAATCAAGATGACTCAACTCCTGTCCCTATTTGGTCACACATGCTAAGAGATAACTGCTCTTCTAATATCTATCATTATAACATAGTTGTGTCTCTTCTGAGACCTCATATAAAGGGAATCATATGAAATATATTCTTTTGTGTCTGGAATATACTTTTACTCAATATGGTATTTGAGATGCATATATACTGTTGCATATAGCACTGGCTAATTGTCTTATGTTACTGTATAGTATTCTTTTGCAAGAATTTATTACATTTTATGTATGCATTCTACTGTTAATAAGCATTGAAATTGTTTCTAGTATGCACTTAGAATTAGAATTCTAATGGGTAGAGTAAGCATATGGTAAATATTGTCAGAATCTGTCAAAGCTTTTTCAAAATGCTTGTAACAGTTTGGTGTCCCACCATAAATATAAATTCTTGCCAGGTCTTGGTGTTGTCTTTAAAACTTTAGCCATCTGGTGGGTGCATAGTGGTATTAATTTGCTTTTATTCATTTGCTTATTAATTTGTTTTCCCCTGATGAATAATTATGTGAAGCACCTTTGCATATATTTTTGACTAATTCTCTCACTATATTAATGCATCAGCCTCTTATTGGTCACCCAGATTTTATTTTGCTTTGGCCTCCTTCAATGCATTCTCAAGACAACTAAATACAAATCAGATTGTCACTGACAGAGAATGATGCCCTGAATTCAACACATAGCTGTAAAGAAGGAAAGAACTGCTCAGATTCTGGATATATTTCAGACTTGCTGATGGATTGGAAGTGGGTGGAAAGAAAAAAAAGAATAATCAATGATGCTCCTACAATTTGGATTTGATGGATAGTGGTGCAATTTACTGAGATGATGGAAAGTAAGAAATGTAGATTGGTGGTCTTATTAAGTTTTAATCTAGACCAAAAAGAGATGTTATTTGACAAGATACATATGCATCTGGAAATCAGAGGAGAATTTAAGGCTAGAGAATGATCAACACAGAGATATCTGGGCTTTAAAACTCATAGGATGGAAGAAATA
The DNA here is from genome assembly GCF_014108245.1 of Pipistrellus kuhlii. NCBI lineage: Eukaryota > Metazoa > Chordata > Mammalia > Chiroptera > Vespertilionidae > Pipistrellus > Pipistrellus kuhlii. Next base: position 179,986,740 of record NW_023425529.1, on the reverse strand, counting down.
GGCTTACTTATGCCTAAGTACAGAAGATTAGGGCAGAGAGTTATGTCTGAAAACCCAAGAGGATAAAATATTTTAAGAAGAAAGAAATAATCAAATACTGCTGAACAGTTGAAATCAAGTGCTTGTGAGCAGTTGAAAGGGTAGAGAAGTGACTGTTGGATATGGCAACATAAAACTCATTGGTGACCCTGGCATGAGCCATTTCCATAGGGTGGAGAGAACAGACACCCCTAGGTGGAGGCTGAGAGGAGAGATAGCAGGTAACAGGTACAGACAAGAATTTTGGTACATTTTGTCCTGAAAGGAAGGAGAAGTGAGGCAGTGGCAGGAACAGGATCTGGAGCAGGTTCTCTAGTTTTTAAAGTGGGAGATGGATAAAAAATCCGATCTTAAAGGACTTACTGGCTAGAATAAGACAGTATCTTAGAAGGGAAAAATAGTTCTATCATTCAAGTTTGATGGCTTCAAGGCTTCAGAAAGAGCAACCCTACCAATTTCAAGGTGTGTGAAATAAGGCAATGAAAGCTGTGGTCAGTTGACCTAATTTTACCCTTAGATATCTTTTTAAAATTCTCTTACACTGAGACTTCTCAGTGTTTCAGAAATGATTGCCAAGCCCCTTAATTTTCACTAACAAACTTGAGATCAAGGATTTAATCTTAGAAAATATACATGGGCACAGACGTTACTAAGGGTCAGACTGTGCGAAGGAGTGAAGAGGGCCCTTTAACTCTGTCTAATGCAGTGTATAGATGGCAGGAGAAAGGCTGTTGATTTTGATCTAGGAAAAAGTACAGGCTTCAGTAAAGTAAGGAAAATAAAAATGAAATTGCAAAGAAAACAGGATGGTGAGAGGGAGGAAACCGTCTGTTCAAGGAACTGCAGGCTCCCATATGTAGAGGAGGATTAACTGGAAGAAGGGAGGGGAGGCAAAGTTAATTAGTCATTATCGCCAAACAAGTGCACACTAAAATAAGCCTGCAACCTTTTAGTATACTTAGAATCCTCTCTTCTCACTGAAAATGTTCATAAAGACCCATATCATCAAGTGAAATGGAAAGTAGAGTTATGTTAAAAGAAAAAATTGTCAGTTTTCCTTTTTATAAATAATGACGTGTTAGAGATCAGGTAGACAATCAAATTCCAAAACAATCATTTGGTGTAATCCTATCTAATAAAGAGGGAATATGCTAATTGACCATCACACCCTCACAAATATGGTGGCACCCACAGCCACAAGATGGCAGTTGCCAGTCCCCTCAGCCATGCTAGGGTGGCAGGCACACAGCACGGCCAGACTTGATCCCAGGCTGGTCCAGCCGCTCCACATGCCTGCCTCCAGAATCCCCCTGTCTCCTCATCCCTCCAGACACCCAGGACTGGCCTGAGGTGCAGGCAAGCCTTGGAAGGTAGCTGCCTAGTCACCTAGGGCCGTCCGAGGCTCAGATAACCAGGGCTGGCTGAGGCTTGCACTGCTGGCAGTGGCAGTAGCAAAGGTGTGATGGGGGTATTGCCTTTCCCTGATCACCGGGTCACCTCCCGCCCCTGAGGGCTCCTGGGCTGTGAGAGGGGACAGGCTGGGCTGAGGGATCCCACCTCCAATGCATGAATTTTCATGCACCAGGCCTCTAGTAAAAATATAATTGAACTGTGGGTCAGAAGATTTGAGTTTACTGCAAACAAACTATAACCTTGGAAGTTTGAGTTTTTCTAATCTATAATGTGAATGAACTAGATAAAGCATTTTCAAAGTCCAATTTGAAGCTGAAATGAATGCTATAGTAACTACGTTTCCATTTTGGAAGCTGTGTCCAAAGGGAGGTGGAAAATATAAAAGAATCATCTTTTCTTGCCTAAAGGTATGTGATATGGAGGAACCAGAACATAATATCTTGATTCTTAATTTATACTCTTTGGTGTGTGCAGTTCCTGTGGTTGTCTTATGATTAGCAGCATGTGTGGGCTAGCATGAAGGGATTTAGTTTTTTGAGAGCTTGGAGACATTATCTGATTATTTAATACTCCTTTGACTGATGCTGAAGGGAGATAATGGTAACCTGGTATTTGTCACGATTCAAATCTTACTTCAAGTGCTCAGTGTAATCCTCATAATCTTAGCAAAGAGTTACAGTAAAGATCAAGCTAACACCTGACAACTGTTCAACATTTCATTTGTTTTCAGAACACAAAGCAAACATTCAGAATTGAATTATTACCTTAATCCATGTGGATCACGTTAGTCACAAGAAACCTAGATGAAAGCCAACAATACTCAATATTGTAGCCCTAACAGGATTTTTGCCAATCTAATATTTAATAATATACCTTTCAGACTGCATGAAATCTTTCATGTGTGAGCTCATGTGTGAGCTGTGAAAGAGCAACTATTAACTTGTAGACCCTTTAGTCACTCATAAAGGTCACTAGGAAGAATATAGCAGACAGAGATTATTAATATCTGTCCTGGAGTCTCTCATTGACTGAACAGTGAAATTCCCAAGGAGTTATTTTGACTCCAAGATAGGTGTATTTTTGTTTTGTTTTGTTTTGTTTTGTTTTGTTTTGTTTTAGCAGTTATCACAGAACTCGCTGCACTTAGCTCCAAGTAGGCCAATTAATTGCCGTGGCCCAGAAGGGAGCATGGAAAGGAAATAACAGAAAGCAAACCCCTCAATTTCCACCCTAATCACAGCAGTCAGATCTCTAGAAGGGCTCCTATAAAAGCAGTGTTGTATTTCTCCAGATCCTTTCAGCAACTAACCTCAGGGCTCTGATTTCCGCAGCAACATTTCTTTGGCCCCTGTGAAAAGTGCAGTCCTTTAACAAGCTCAAGTAAGGTTGCATTGCTTCTCTATCATCAAAGAAACTTTCATTTGTAAAACAAAATGCAAACCTTAGACTTGGAGAGCCTGCAGGTACCCAGATCACAGCCTTTCAAATTTCCCCTTTATGGTGGGGATTTTCCGTAATTGTGTTCAAGCATACAAGTGAAACAAAAGTAGCATTTCGTTTTACTCTGTGACACCAGGTCTTGGAGTTACTCCATTATGCTCTGAGAATTAAAGGGAAGAAATGAAGAGTTCTTTTTCTTCTTTGGCTCTGCTCTTGTGGGCTGGCCTCATGGTACCGTGAATGGAAGGTATCGCAATAATTAACAATGTCTATGAAACTGGTAGATGGCAAAATGGCCTATAGGTTGCTTATAAGTGTTCACAAGTGGACAAAATATCACAGGAGTCAAATATTTCCAGAGAGAATTATCTAATTTGGCTATTTCCCCATTATTCTCTGGGTGCATCATAGATGACTATGTCATGCTGTGTATGGATAACTTATTTTTGTAAAGATTGGCATTAGTTTTTGATAAAGAAGTATCTACAATTATTTCAACCTGGTTTAAATTTTCCAGGGAGATCATTCTCCAAGCTCTACTTCTTCTTTTCCTTTGTTGGAACACTGCTGGATTTAGTTTGCTCTCAAAATATGGATCTATCATCCTATATAATAAAAGCCTAATATGCAAATTGACCAAACAGCAGAATGACCAATCACTATGATGCACACTGACCACTGGGGGCAGATGCTTAAAGCAGGAGCTGCCCCCAGCCCACCGGCCCCAAGGCAGGTGTCAGCAGTGGACCCTCTGATCGTCCTGCAGGTTGTCCCACAGATTGTCCCTGATCGCTGGCCAGGCCTAGGGACTCTACCCATGCACAAATTTCATGCACTGGACTTCTAGTAATCAAATAAAAGTTGTTAATGTTTTTATTACATAACTCACGATGAATTAATGACTAAATTATGGCAAGAGAAATATAATAGTAAGTTGATCATGCACATGTTGGCATCTTTAATCAATTAAAGTATATATATATATATATATATATATATATATATATATATATATATTAGTCTCCATTAGTCTACTATATAACAAAAATTACTCACTGGTATGAAGTACAAGGCTTTAAATTTATTATCCCCCAGTAAATAAAACCAGCCCCAAGCATATGTTTTCCTTATAATTATCACTTAATAATAATTCTGGGTCTTATTTTTAAAGTGTTTTGGCAATGTAACTGGATGCAAAAGTTGACATACTTTGTTTATTGCAAGTTCTTTCTCACTTCTTTCCTGTATTGTTGTTTCTTTAAACAAATCTGTCAGTTTTCACAGAATTAAATAGAGTTGGAACAATCTTTCTGGATAGTCCAGACATTCCTGACTCACACCAGTATGCTATCTACAGCTTTTTTTCCCTCCCTTATTGTTTGGCCAGATTTTACCACAATACTAGGGGAAATATCTCTCCTTTGTTAATACTCAGGTAGATGCAGGATTCCCCAGATAAGAGATGACTATTTTTCTGTTTTGTTTCTCATCACGTATCTTTCCAGATTGAATTCTGTTAAAATGACATCTAATGACTTTTTTTGCCTTTTAGTGTTCAGGTTCACAAACTCCACCAAAGAAATCTGCATATGACTGTACTGCCAGGAAGTTCATTCAACAGACTTGGAAAGATCCTCAGAATCATGTTATTGCAAACTAGTCAGTTGCAAGAATTCCTTTCTAGAGCAAAGTGGAATAGAAATGCATAAACAGATAAAACAGTTACACCTATAATGTGAGCCAAAGTTGTGGAACTAATCTCCCTACTCTGCTCCTTTTTTCTCCCCATGTCCCCTCCTCCCGAACCTACACAGATGTCACATTGACATTTATGCTACTTGAGGGTCCCAAAATTCCTCTCTCAAGCTTTCATGGATTTGCATATTCTTTGCTTTCTTCTTGGTTCAGTCTTCCTTTTATTATTTTAAAACATGTTCTTTATTCATCTTTAACAGCTTTACTGATGTATAATCTATAATAATAAAAGTATAATATGCTAATTAGACCAGACAGGCGAACTACCTTCTGGACATCCTTCCGGATGACCTTCCAGATGAAGCCAGGGCTGCGAGGGCCAAGGCAAGCCACCATGGCTGTGAGGGCCCGAGCCCCTTGCACAAATTTCTTGCATTGGGCCTCTAGTTAGTAAATAATAAACTACACATAATTAATGTAAGCAATTTGATGAGTTTTTAGTTGTCGAGTTTATTGACATATAATTGACAGATAACATTAAGGTGTACAAACTAATGATTTATATATATTGTAAAAATATCACCACAATATGGTTAGTTAACATCAATCACCTCATTTTTTATTTATTTATTTTTTTTATAACAGCCATTCTAACATTTGTGAGGTGACATTTTTGGTTACTCTAGATAAAAGTTTGTTTATTTTGTTTATCTTTTCAAAGAGCCAATTCTTGATGTGTTAATATTTTCTATTGTTTTTCTATTCAGTACTTCATTTGGCTCTGCTCCAATCTTTATTAATTTCTTTCTTCTGCTAACTTTGGCACACTGACTTTTTTCTTTATTATATTTTTAATGTTGCAGAAGACAGTTGTATATCTTCCTCCTAGGTTTGTGAAAGCCAACTTGAACAGATTATTATTATTGCCACAAAAGTCTTGTGTAATTATATGATTTGGGGACATAATATATTCTCTCTCAAACAATATAGATAAAAATAGGTTAAAATCTATTTCGAGGGTTTATTTGATGGAAAATAGATTTTTTTAGACCGGTAAAAATGTATTTCAATGGATATTTACGGAAAAAATGAAATTGCCCATATAATTTGTCCTTTGTGATGCCGATATGTAGAGATTTAGAGATATTAATTTTATCCATCTTTTACCTTGCCATTTAGTGATTCTACTCCTTTCTCCCTAACCAGCTGCTATTCCAAGAGACTTCAATAAATAAAATTATAATGTAATATCCTCATCCTGTTATATTCTAGATAAACTATACTAACAAAACGTGCCCCATCAAGTTTTTATAATAGAACTAGAAAAGAAAAATCAATAATGGGATCTGCATTGTCTTTTAGCTAACACGTCATACTGTTCCTTGGTGGGTGCCCTTTCATACTTTGAATTATTATTCATCGTACATTTATGGGTTCCCTAACAGATTATAAGCATCCTGTGAGAAAGGACTGCTGGATCTTTGATTTCTATCACAAAGCCTGACATATAGAAGGACTCAAAAAATGTTTTTGCTAAACTGAGAGACAGGACCAAGGAAAATGCATACCACTCATGCCGAAGGCATGGGCCGAATGGACTGAACTGTAGTACTGACTCTAGAACTAGAATCATCACCTCTTGCCCGGTCAATATGGCTCAGTAGTTGAGCATCCACCTTTAGACCAGGAGGGTTCAACTCCCAGTCAGGCCACATGCCCAGGTTTGTGCCAATCAATGATTCTCTCTCATCACTGATATTTCTACCTCTCTATCCCTCCCTCTCCTGTCCTTTCTGATATCAATTTAAAAAAAAATTTTTTTTTTAAAGAATTACCTCCTTTTGCTCAGCCATGGAGCTAGATCTGAAACCAATGTCACTTTGAAATAGTTTAAAAGGCATTACTTAACTTTATTGGGTAGTAGATTTTCTGGATTAGAACCATATTTTTTCATCTTATTCTTGTATGAAAATATTTTTCAGTTGATAATGTAATTGGACATAATCCAACTAAATTCTTTGGTGTTTATAAAATGTAGTTTGTTGTCATTTAGTTTATACTGCAATGTTTCAATGTTATTCCTGAGCATTTAAGGTAGTGTCGAATGATTTTTCATGATATCACCCCCATGACATTGTGAAAGAAGAATGTTTGTGGTTGAACACATCATGTCTTTAAGAGCAGACTTTGAAGCCGAATTCAACCCTCTTATTGGGAAGTGTTTCCCAGTGGGAGATCCTGGTGTTAACCTGTGGAGTCAGGACTGGCATTGCCTGCCTATTTTGTTGTGATTTCTGATGTCCTCTGTGGTTAAAAGGAAAATTCACTTTCACTAAGTGTTTTTTGCTTTTATGGACCCTATCATAAAGCCATTCATTTTGAGGTCTAATAGGAAAACACTACTTCCAAAGCCCTTTTTATTGGTTACCCAGCCCCTCCCTCTATACCTCATCCATCCTCGGAACCTTGGAAGGAAGCAGGACAAATGTATGTTGAGAAAGAAGATGTGGATTCCTTCTACACTAGAGAGAGAGAAAGAAAAAAGAGGAATATTCACCTTACATGATGGTGAGATGTTTGAAGAGAAAAGAGAAAAAATAAGAAAAGAAAGGTAGACAGACTTATTTATTTTTCATTCACTCTTTTGGGACACTAGAACTAGGGAGGGAGAGGAAATGTTAGATCATCTGAGGGAAAACTGAAATAAAGGGGCTTATGCTCTATTTTCCCAACCAGATCTTTGGGTGAAGGCTGATCAGAAGGGTTTCCAGAGCAACCAGGGAGCCTGCAGGGCAACCATCATCATAGAAAAAAGTGTGGCTCATCAGCAGGGCACAGCCAGAACATGGAGCTGTGGTGCTCTCAGAAGTGGATGGTGTGATTAGGCAGAAAGTAGGCCCGGTTATTCTTTTCAAGCTTTTGTGTGTCATAGAAAGGAGCCAGAGGAAGAAAGTCCCTGAGCAAAGGGCTTACAAGTCTCCACAGAAGCCTCCGTGAGGAGGGATCCAGTGCTAGGTGGTAGTGGTGGTGGTGGGAGGGGGTTGGGGGCTGTGACAGGCCATCCTGAAGGCAAAGCTCAGACTAACTGGTATCAGGAGTAGCAGTCACTCAGGAATGGCCACCGCTCTGAACAGAGTGATTAGAACAAGCAACAATTTTACCTCATACTTCGGAGCAAAGACAAGTGAAGATGTAAATAAAAACTCGTTGGATTAAGACCTTTTTTCCCTTTGCTAAAAGGGCATGTAATTTCTTCTTCATTCACCTGGATACTGCCTTGTAGAGATGTTATATGGATGTATCTATGTGGATGTATAGTTCATATGTATATGCACAAATGTGTGTGATATACTAGTATATGAAGGTGGGCGGGTAGCATGAACTGCAATCCAAATGACAGCCTTTATCTGATATAGGAGAGGTTAGTGGACAATTGTTGTTTTTTTTTTGTTTGTTTGTTTGTTTATTTATTTATTTTAATATATTTTGATTTTTTACAGGGAGGAAGGGAGAGAGACAGAGAGTTAGAAACATTGACGAGAGAGAGTCATCGATCAGCTGCCTCCTGAACACCCCCTACTGGGGATGTGCCCGCAACCAAGGTACATGCTCTTAACCGGAATCGAACCTGAGATCCTTCAGTCCACAGGCTGATGCAGGGGTCCTCAAACTTTTTAAAGTGGGGGCCAGATCACGGTCCCTCAGAGAGCTGGAGGGCCGGACTATATGAACTACTAATTCCTACTGTAACACCTCGGCTGCGCTCACTGCCCAAAAAACCTGGCGGGCCGGATCAGACTCCTCTGCGGGCCGCATGTGGCCCGCGGGCCGTAGTTTGAAGACCCCTGCGAGTCTATCCACTGAGCCAAACCGGTTTCGGCGACAATTGTTGTTTAAACACTAGAAGAATGACAGACACTGTAAATGGACAAGTAAAAGTACTCTTTTCTTCTACTTCCCCTTTCAGTGGCATGGAAAAAAGAGTAGACTTCTTCTAGAAAATAGAAAAGCAGCATTTTCCTTCCAGATATGAGTATATGGTAGTTGTCATCACACTATCCTGAAGTTAAACAGTCTATTTTAGAAAAGAGGAGTAAAATTATATTAACACTAGAGGCCTGGTGCATGAAATTTGTGCCCTGGGAGGGTTTGAGGGGGGAGATGCCCTCAGCCCAGCCTGTGCCCTGTCACAGTCTAGGAGTCCAGTGATCGATGCCCTGCAGAGGGAGGCCCCACTCACCCATCGCAGCACTGCCGCCTGGTAGCCTGGGACTCCCTCTGCAGGGCAGTGATGGGGCAATGGCGGGGGCCCCCAACCAATTACATTTCACCCACCTTGGCTGCTCTGGCGCCAGTGGATGATATAGCATGGTCGTCCAGATAGTTCTCCCACTGTTTGGCCATTTGGTCGATTTGCATATTATGCTTTTATTATTATAGATTGTTAAATGTGCCCTTTTATAAAAATGGAATCCATTTTTATTGACATGTGTGTCATAGAAAGGAGCCAGAGGAAGAAAGTCCCTGAGCAAAGGGCTTACAAGTCTCCACAGAAGCCTCCGTGAGGAGGGAACCATTCCATTTTCTTTGATGGTGTTCATGTTCTCTCTACAGAAATAGTCATTAGTGTCTGAGAAGGAGGGAAGGGCACTTCTGGGGGAGGGAGTTTTGTTTTGCTGCCTGTGCTTTTCTGGATCCAGAATATCTCACCAACTTTGGCCTTCCTGAAGGAAGGAGACAAGTTGAATAAGACAAGGCCCTTTTGCTAAGAATTTTATACCTTATTAGGGGAGATATGACAGACACGGATAAATCTTTAAAGTCAAAAAGTAAGGCTAGCCATAACCACTGCCATATGAATGAGCAAAAGAAGGAGATGCCTCAGGCAAAGAAGACCAAGTCTCACAGAATTTATTTTCATTTAAGTGACATCCCATGCACTGTACCTGTTCATCATGGGGGGAGAGGGGTGCTCAAGGAGGACTTCTAAGGCCAGGGGATTTTTCAAACTCTTTAAAAGAATCAGTAAAAAAGTCATTTTTGTTTCACTGAACAGCTACATAGAGAATCTAGGTTTTCTCATATTTGATCCTACATGCTCCAGAATAAATGGGTTTTCTTTGGACTTTGATTTCATTCTCTATTCTTCCTATCGCAGCTGACCCACACAGACAACCCCTAAGTTGTATCTGACCCCCAAGGCCGCTGGGTGACTTCTGAAAAAAGACCAGTGTGTGGAGTCCAGCATCAAAGTCAGCGGCTTCTCTCAAAGGAGAGGGCGCATGATGGCATGGGACCACACTCCCTGGCTGACTGGACTTTTGACCCCGGGATTCCCATATTCATACAACTCTTATTTTTGGAATATGATGTGGCTATTTCAAAAGCAGGCCCAGTTCTTTCTAGGAGTTGTGACACACAGCGTTGCTTTTCCTGTGAGAAAGTTAGCTAATCCTCTTGGGGATGCTGTGAGAATGATAGCTACAGTGTCATAACTAATCTGCTTTAAAGGTCTAATTCTTAAAAGATGCATTTTACAGTAGTTAGAGAATATAATTTTCACAGTTGAAGCATACAAGGGTATTTTTAAGAGATTAGACACTCTATTTTGTCATAACATATTTTCCCTATGATTTCATAGCCTTTCCCTCTTATAGAAAGGGAGAAAAAAAATGTTTGTCTTTGTCTCTTCTTCTAGCTCTTGGAATCATACTCAGGGGCCTTGGAGAGATCAAAACAGTTTTAAAGATGCTCCAACAATCCCCCCTCCCCCATTTAAAGTGTGTAGTGCTCCGTAACTGGATGGATGTCTTGGCACAAAGCCCAGTGGACATTTCAGGGACAGAGGACAGTGTGTCTCAGTGCGTTGCTTGAAATAACTCTGCCTGGCTTCTTGAGGGAGATGTAACAGGCTTTCACATGAGGCCAGAAGGTTATTAGATCTCCACGAGGCTCCTTCCGGCTGCATGCCATGAATATTATTCTGTCAACACAAACGTCATCTGAACCTGCTCAAATTGAATTACGCCCAGCAGCTTTACAGCTGTCTTACAACATTTGACAACGACCATGGAACACATCTTGGCACCAATGGGAATTCTCCACTGAGCCGATTTGAGTCTAAAAAGTGTGGGAAGTAAGTGGAATAACAGCATCATGATTTCCATGTATAAGGTCTATGAAATAAGTATTGAGTCTTTTTCTCTCAAATGCCGGGGTTGATTTTTTTATGTCACCCACCACCCCTCTCCCACTGCCTATACAGCCCCAGTGGCTATAAATAAGTTGCAGGAAAATTACTTCTCTACTGTTTCACAGTGCTTTTCTTATCTGCCTGCCACAGCTGTCACATATCCAAAAGCACTCATTTGAGATGTCTATGGCTGGAAATATGATTGCTTGTGTTCTTCAGTGGCTGAAGAACATTATCCTATTATGTTGCGAACTTAATTCATTTCTTCTCTTTTACTTTAGTACCTTTTCACTGTCTGGTTATCTCTCAAACATACCAAAATAGATCTTTAGTGTCTCCCATATTGTTCCTCTAGCTGCTATTAAGATTTAGCCAGGAGAAAAATTAAATTTAAAAAATTTTAAGTGATAGATTTGACCTTCACAAGTCACTCATTAGAGTTCAGTACTACTCATGTTAACCCACAAAAAATGCTGACCCTTTTCAATACTACTTATTAATCTCCAAGGTCATTGTTTGGACTCCTAGACACTACTAAGCCATAAATACTTCTACAAAGTCTTGTCCATGTTGTTCTCTTTGCTTTCTTCATAAAAGATGTTCTTAAAATGCACATAAGAAGTAAAATATTGCTTAGGAAAAAAACCACAGTAGTATCCGCATGGACACTCATAGGATTAAATACTTTGGATGCAGTTCAACTCTAAATGAGTATATTTCTTTTAAAAATTACCATAGGTCAGTTTTCACTTTAATTAATAGTATTTACTTTGTCTAAGCAATCTTATATCATATTCTAAAAAAAAAAATAGGACTCTTGGCTATCTAGCATTCTTTGATTTCATCCTCAAGTAAATTAAAATCATTTTTAACATTATTTTATCTTATTATTGAGTATTAGAATGAGGTAAAAAAAAGATATTGAGATTAGTCACAAGATTTAGGGCAGACTATTAATGAAGTTCATGGAAATTGCAGAATTTCATAGAAAGCACCACAGGATTTTTGCTTCATAAAATGCCCTGCCCCATTTCTTTTTGACTGTGAAATTTATCATCTATCAAGAAATGCTAAGTATTGGGGGGAGGATCAAAATCATTACATACACATACACACACCACACACAGACACATACACACACACACACACACAAACAAATGACACTAAAAGCCATTGTGAAAAATGCTACAACCCTGACACTGGGCAAAAATGTATTATGACATTATTTTTCACAACTTCCCAAAGACTGCAAAAAATTCCATGATGTCACATAGGGAAAAAAAAAAAAAAAGGAATTCCAGAAATTATTTTGAGGATTTGATCAAACTAACATTCAATTGGGCTAATTTAAGCCAAATTTCTCACCTTTTCCACAGTAGTACTACTCTTTAGTTGAGTTTGTTTTTCCTCTGAACTAGGAATAATTATTTCATTTCAAGGCTTTCCCTTCTCTAGCTCAACCACAGATTATTTCTAACACCTAACTCTTAGCTCTTGAGTATCTCAGTGCTGTGTTGTGATTGATTCAAAATTACTTCTTCCTTTCTTTTCACAACTATGTCAGACAGCATGAATATATAGCCAAGTGTTTTTCAAATATTGTAATTGCTGGTTTTACTAAAGAGGGTCCTGGTAATATTGGAGAAAGATATTGGATTAGTTCTGAAATTAAAGAAGGAACCCAGGGGATTGGCACTGGGGTTGGAATGTCAGAGGATGGGATTTTTCTTTATTTGGAGGAAGGAGTCTTGGTTTAAAAGTAATGAGAGAAGTTATAGAAATGTATTATAAAAAGTTGGGTGAATCAAATTCAATTAAATTTCATACTAAAGGTAACTTTAAAGTCTATATTAAAGCAATAGAAAAGAAATGTTAACAGATGGTTTTTATAAAACAAAAAAATGTGCAGCACTTTCAAGCATATGAAAATATAAAGATGCACATCAAAGTGACTTTAGAGCATAGTACTCAGTTTATTCTTAGAGAGATAGTCTAAGTTTTTAATTTTTAAGACAGTGGAATCTTAACATTATCGTTGTTTATTTTAATAGTATTGATTGTTTTAAGAACCAAGAGTTGCAATGAACTAGAAAATGGGTATAATTATAACAATTTAAAAACTTGAACAAAAGCATGTGATGTTAGGTTAAGGGTAACTACCAAATAAATTTCTAATTTTAAAGATAAATTTTCTAGCTTTTCATCATGAAAAAAGTCCAGAAGTTATCATGCTCCTTATAAAAATCACACCCAGATTTTATTTTCTAATAATCATTCACATGGAAGGAATGAAGACCTTTAGGAAATGGCTGATTATAGAGGGAGAAACAAGGAAGCTGGGGGGTAGGAAGGTGTCAACTGAGCCTTTTAAACCATGAGTGACATGTATTCTAAGAAAGAACTTATTCAAGATCTTATACATAGCCAGCCTGAAGTGGCTCCCCCTAGTGCCAATTGGGATAGGCACAATATTTACACCACCACAATTATAACTCACTGAAACCCATTACATAAATACATATCATTGAGTAAATAGAAATACTAAGAAAAGAGAATATAAATCAAGCAAACTCATTTGTTACCGTTAGATATAAATAATATACCAATTCCTTACTTTGAAAATTGGTAATTAAAAGATAAGAACAAAACATCCCATGTTTCCAATAAGAACTATATTCAGGTTTTTTTTAAAAAAAGTGAGCTTAGTGATAAGAGAAAGCTTTTATTTACTTACAGAAGCATAATAAATGTAAAGGCAGCAGCAGAATTAGAAAATCACCATTTTGCTAATCTTACTGAAACAACTAAGGAAAGAAACTTCAATGGATGCTCACATGTTTTGGTGAAATGTTGGAAAACAGAATATTCACATAATTGAGAGTATTTCTCAATTGTGATAGAAAGGTCTGACTGTAACAAAATTAATTCAGTGGCACCATTTAATAGTGAACGACCCAGTCATTCTGTAAATGACATGCAACAAGAAATACCAATTTTCTCCATGAACTACTTTTTGCCAAATGTGTGAAACTTGTATCTAATCCTACCTGGCTAGCCTGGGGGACTTTGTATCTAAAAGTTAGTTTAACTTTTAGTTTATAAAAAATCAAGGGATAGAGAAGTACATAAATTATATTATGAAGACACAATTCAACAAATGTAGAATATAAAACCTTCTAAACAACTTATGGCCCAATGTCTTTTAAAAGTTAATAGCCTGTGCAGGAAAAAAGGAAAAAAAAAAGGAGAAAACTACACCTGATTTTGAAAGACTTAAGAGACATAAACACTTGTATTGAGGGCATTTTGATTGTATACTACTATAGAAAATATCAGGAAACTTGGGGAAATTTTAATACGAACAGGGTATCTGATGCTATCAAGAAATTATTATTGACTTTTTTTAGATGTGATGTTATTGTGATTGTATGTTCTTCATACTGAAGAATTTAAAGAAATGTGTCCTGATGTCTGAATTATTTTAAATAGGATAGCCAAAATGATAGACATAAATAATGATGTAATTATATATTTACATATAGTGTACAGATCTAAATTAATATAAAAGGCATACCATTAAGAACTGTTGAATGTGCATGGTGAATATCTATGTTTTTTGTATTATGCGTTTTATTTTTCTGTATGTTTTAAAATTGTTAGAATAGTTTTTGTCTTTTTAGAATGTGTATAGTCAGAAAGGCCCAGAAGGTCCAATAAAAGGTTCGCTCACTTTATTCCCTCAAAGCCCTTGCATTCGAGATTCAAATAGCCTGCTTCTATGAGGGAAGTTCAAAGAGATGAAAATGTACTTAGTTGAGCCCATTGTTCTAAAGACTCTATTATCGCAAACACTGCATGGATACTTGTGAAACGGATAAATGTGATTGCTGCAACATGTATCTTTAAATTTCCCTGAAGGATTCTTGACTCTGGATATTCTTCAGGTGTAGTTTAAAAGTGAGATGGCCCCAAATGAATCTGTGGCCCTCTCTCTGGTCCCCCAGGCTAGCCAGGTAGGATCCTACCTCTCAACCCCCATATTTCTAAACCAAACTTAAAACGTTACTTGTCATGGAATTTTCTTTTGCTTTCAGAAGAGCAGGGGAGAGAGTCTAAAGCAAGCATGCCAAACTTGTGGCCCACAATGAATATTTTTGTGGTCCAGCCAATAATACAGTTTGTAAGAAATGTTTTTAATAAAAATTTTGTAACAATTTTTACAATACCCTGTTATACACAATCTAAAGCCTAGATTATGTATAGAATGACTGAATGACCAAACTATAGAACTACCAAACAACCAGACGCTATAACACACACTGACCTCCAGGGGGCAGACGCTCAATGCAGGAACTGCCCCTTGGTAGTCAGAGCACTCCCACAGCAGAAATGCTGCTCAGCTGACCTACGGGTACCAGCTGGGTTCATGACTGGCAAATGCTGCTGCCGCAGTGCCAGCCTGTCCAGCCTCCATGGCAGGGCTACGGAGTAGCAGCGGGAGCAGGCACAGCGGGCCTGGATGAGTGGGAGCAATGAGGTACCCTGCTCTGGCTCCTCCCCAGCCGCCTGCTGATTCTCACACACTACATCCCTCGGGCTGAAACTGGCAGTCCAACATCCCCCGAGGGGTCCGGGATTGGGAGAGGACACAGGCCAGGCTGAGGGACCCCACCAGCGCATGAATCTGTGCACTGGGCCCGTAGTTATTAGTAACAAACTACAATATTCACTAATGACTGATTCCTATAATTGTGTTGCATTAATTTCCCTTATGCACCTTACGTGCATTTACACCATTTCTCTCCATTAATACTAGCAGCAAATATTTTAGCAGCCAATGGCCACGTCATTAGTCTTGAACTGACTTGTTTGGTGTGCACAACAGAAAATATTTCACTTTTTGAGAATAAGAAAAATAGGTTTATTTGCATTAGGCTTATTAATTTGTGCATTTATTCAGTATCTGTTAAGTTAATGTTCAAGAAAAATATTGTTATTAAAATGTTCCATTATTTTATGTTAATGATTATTCATTTATTTCAGCCCTTTGTATTCAGCATGTCTCTATCAAAATAAACTATGTTTCTATGAAAATTGAAGCTTTTGGTTTTTTGCAGCAACCCACATAAACTTAAACCTTGTTCATTTGGCCCATGTTATCCTTTGAGTTTGTCATGCTTGGTCTAAAGGTTTCATTCCCAAGCCATATGGTGTCCTCATATCAAGAATCCCTGAGATGGCAGGTCACTCTGATAAATTCATCAGCTCAATAACACTTGGCTCGTCTGTAAATCCCCCGTCAATGGGAAGACACATGGCAAAAATGTCTTGACCATAAACTTCCACCTCAAGTCCAAGCCCCATCAATCAGTTGTGCTTCCAAAAGCTTCTTTTATATATTTATATAATTGATTTTTTACAGATAGGAAGAGAGAGGGATAGAGATTTAGAAACATCGATGAGAGAATCATCAATCAGCTGCCTCTTGCACACCCCCTACTGGGGATGTGCCCACAACCAAGGTACATGCCCTTGAACAGAATTGAACCTGGGGCCCTTCAGTACTCAGGCCGACGCTCTATCCACTGAGCCAAACCGGTGTTGGCCCTAACCAGTTTGGCTTAGTGGATAGCTTAGCTTCTTTTTAACCATTCCTGTCTTAGGATTGATTCTCTGCTTCCTAGTTCTTTACTATGAATTTCGGTGAGAGCCATTTATAGGGAAAAAGTTTTTTACTAGGCAAGATTTTTTTCCCCCCATCTTACTAAAGTTGGAATGTAATACTTTAGTCATTTTCATACCCTAAAACATAAAACATCTAGCGCATGGTCATTACCCTAAGTACTGAGTCAAAATGCTCTTCTCATGTAGAATGTGTTAGTGCTTAGAAAACTCATTAAGTCAGGAAGTATTTACTGAGATCCTACTGCCTGAAAAGTACAGCTTTGATCACTCAAGCAAATTGTCAATTTTAGCCTCATTCTATGTCCTTAGAGAGTTACAGATATTTATGAGAGAGAAGATAATCAGCCTGGTTGGTTTTTCTTGAATTTAACCATAAAATATTAATTTTGCTCATACACATGTTTTGCATGGTTTCTTCAAAGCCTAATGTCTGCAAGTTAAAACAATGAATGTCACTTCTGATAATGGGTTGGATACATTCTGGAATCTATCATGTTATTTATTTTTTAAGTTATTTTTATTTAAACATAGTTGGTATTTTTTATTTTTAAATGCTATGTAAATATAATCTTACCAAGTGTGGTATTCACTCACTAGAAAACCTGTGAGTAATCCTTTCAGTTTTTGGCACTCAGATGCTCGCATTAAAAAGTAAACTCTGGCCCTAACCAGTTTGGCTTAGTGGATAGAGCATCGGTCTGTGGACTGAAGGGTCTAAGGTTCGATTCTGATCAAGGACATGAACCTCGGTTGTAGGCACATCACCAGTGGTAGTGTGCAGGAGGCAACTGATTAATGTTTCTCTCTCATTGATATTTCTAACTCTCTATCCCTCTCCCTTCTTCTCTGTAAAAAAAAAAATCAATAAAATATATTTTTTAAAAGTAAACTCTGATTCTTCTAGGCCAGAGCAGTTGAATGCAGCCTGCAGTTTCAGAAAAGGATTGGCTAGCCATTGGAAGCTGCCTTTCAAATTTTGCATCTATCAATGTTTGCTGGGTCATATTTATTGAAGCTTCTAAGCACTCTCTATTATCCTAGTGCAATAACTTCTAAATAAACATGTTGGGGCCACTCCCCTGTTAGAATGCTTTGTGGATTTGTACCGATGTGATGTGGGATACACGCAAATCTCTTCACCGTGGTCCATAGGTTCACCGCTGCAGCTGGGTTCCACCTACACTGGATCCCACTCCCTCCCTCCAGTTCCCCGGCTCTCTGTGATAAAGACTTCCACAGTCCTTTGCACATAATGCCTTACCAACTTGAAAGGGCATTACTCTTTCTCTCACCTGGTCAGCTCTGTTCATTCTTTAGCCCTTAGCTGAGTTATCTTTTCCTCCACGTGGTTGCTCTAGGTCAGTGGTCGGCAAACTCATCAGTCAACAGAGCTAAATATCAACAAACAATGATTAAAATTTGTTTTGAGAGCCAAATTTTTTCAACTTAAGCTTCTTCTAACGCCACTTCTTCAAAATAGACTCTCCCAGGCCGTGATATTTTGTGGAAGAGCCACACTCAAGGGGCCAAAGAGCTGCATGTGGCTCACGAGCCGCAGTTTGCCGACCACGGCTCTAGGTGCATCACAAATGCAAATTGTGTGTGTGTGTGCGGTGGTGGGGGTGTTTTTTGAGAGATTATGTAATACCTAAGAATCAGTAGTGCTACGTAGGGAATTTTTCAGTGGACATCCCATCATATGGGGGGGGTTGGGGGCATAAATTGACTGCATAAGGTGTCTGCTATTTAAAGGCATAGTTCTGTTTTGGGAGAAAAAAATCAGGCAGTGTAGTAGAAAGGAGATTTTCTAAGGCCCTGCAGGGACAGGATTGGTAAAAGCTCTTAGAGTAGGGGTGTCGAACTCAATCAGAGAAGAGGCCAAAATCTAAAATCCAGCCTAAATCGAGGGCCGAATGGTTTACTGAACAGTCATAAACTGTCATTGTGATGGAAACGCAGCGGAGTGCAGTGATGACAGCGCGGTGCGGGCCACATTGCAAGGCCTGGCGGGACGGATTTGGCCCGCGGGCCTTGTGTTTGACACATGTGTCTTAGAGCCTCTATCATAAGATAGAAGACCTTGTATTATCTGTAGCATAGCTCCTAAATCCTGCACTGAGATCGCTTCCCTGGAGTCTTACAATGGCTGTTCACAGTACCCATGGCCCAGGAAGGCTCGTCATGTGGATCAGCTGCTCCTGTTCATGTTATTTTGAAAGGCATTTTGCCCCCCCCCCCCATGTCACCCCTCTTTTTTGCTAGCTTCCACTATGATAAAATGGAAAGTTTTAGGTCCAGTTCATGAATGCAGTTTATGATAGGGATGGCTACTCTGTTGGATTCCGACTTTGTAAAGTATGCCATGAAGACCTATGGAAAACAATTATTTTGTATTATAGATGGCATTCATCATCTTGAGAGAATCTAATGGGAAAACATTTAATAGGATGCATCTATAGGAGAATATCCAATAGGATGCTTATGATGATCTTAACGTATCAAGAGAAAAAGGAGAGGAGAGAGATTGTTTTTGGTCCCTGATTCTTATGGAACTAGTGGAATTAAAATTTAATTTTAAAATTCACATGTGCTTTTTTTATAAGATGAAAGGGAAACTTCAGTGCCCATCAGATAAGTTTTTCAAAGTAAAATTCAATGAAAATATGTAAGATGCATGCTTTGGACTAATTGGGCAAAATCAAATGCATGCAACAGGACATTTGGCCATAGTTCTAAAAGCAAATATTCAATGTGCTCTTCATGCATTTGCAATGTGAATAATTCCTTTACTGTGGAAGAATGTTTGATTTTTATATCATCAGACTTTGTAAATTAAAGCAATGCTTTGTACTTTCAGAAATGCTTACAAGACTTTGTTATAATTTGACCATTTTGATTATTAGAAAATCAGTGAAACACAATAATTATATCTATGATTCCCAAATATCAGAAACTATTTTTTTTTTTTTACTACAGTGCATTGGCATTTAACCTCATTTCATGATTTTAATTTGATTGATAATCTTCCTGTTTGTTCCTTCCAACTTTGTCATTAAGTATTGGGATCACCCCTTAGGCCATAGAACCAGCATCAAGAAAAAATTCTCCCTACAATTAAAAGAACCCCTCGAGAAGATTTCTATTTGCCTGTTGCTGGTTCTGCTATGTTTATTTCACAGCTGTAGACAGTAGCAGGATCTAAACATTGCAATGCTTGCTTATATATCAGATTCCCCATGTTAATTGATCTGCAAGCTCTTTTGATCAAAAGATTCTGCTTTTAGAGTGATGAACTGATCAAAGTCATCTTTAAAGAAAGTCAGCTGGCATATTTTATTCTTATTCATACGTTTTTCTCATTATGATAGGTAAATATTCTAAAAAATAAAAGCAATATTTTATCATATACATATTTCTAAGTCACTTCTTATGGAGTTCCTGTGCTATGTCAGATCCAGTATTCAGTGTTTTGCATAAAAGATTCTACTAATTCCTATAAGAGCCAAGAAAATTAGGTATTAATAATAGGTTCATTTCACTGATAAAGAAACAAAGTCTCAGAGAGGCATTTCAGTTACCCGAGTCTCCACAAAACAAGAAGTCGTAATTGAACCAGAATTTAAACCTATATTGGCCTGACTTCAAAACTGTGTTCTTCCAAACAAAACAGTTAACATAAAATGATTTAAAACACTGGCAGAGAAGAAAGGTACTTAGTTATCCTCATCTATTTATATAAGGTAGTTTTCGTGAGGTGCTCAGTATAGTACCTAACATAATCATTTAGTTAAAACAAAAAGCAATCACAACTTTTAATTCAAGAGTTAGAAAAGTTGGGTTTTATGTATGTATTTGTCAGGAAAGGCTAATTGATATAAAAACTAACCCAAGATTTCAGTTATTTAAGAAAATAAAGGTTTAATTGTTATACCTGTTGTAGTCTAATGGTGATCAGCAGGTTCACAGCAAAGGGTGGTGGCTCTGTTCCATGAAGTTGCTCAGGGACCTGGGTTCCATCTATGAGGTGAGCTGAAATCTTTGGATTCCTGCACTGGATGTCTTCATCTTTATCCAGAAAAGGAAAGAGAGGAATCATAGGAGATCTCATAAGATGTTGGGGGGGGAGGGGTGTCTAACCTGGAAGAAACATAAATCATGATTATATACTAATATATTACATTGACCAGAATCCAGTCATATGGCCCCATCCTAACTGTAAGCAAGGCTGGAAAATAGTAGCCTTGTGTGTCCAGGAGGAAAATAAACGAAGGCTTGTTGAACATATAGCTTTGTCTCTTCTCAGGAAGCAAAATACATCATTGTCAAAATCACAAGTGGGGTCTAAAGTTTGGCAGTGAAGTTGAAACCCCTAAGAATAGGATAATGTCAGAGATCAGAAGGACAATCCTCCCTTTTAGAAGAAACTTAGTCTTGGTTCCAAAATTATAAAATGAGTTACCAAAGATTATTGTTTGATTTTGGCCTTAGAAATATGTCTCACTAGGTTGTCTGCTTCTGCGATACCCTGGTAAGCTAAGCATGAGTATTTTAACTTTAGCAGTGATTTTTGTAGCAAATTGAAATAAAACTGGAGTGTTTCATAAACGTCTATATTATGACATCGTTTTTAGGTACAGTTAATTCACACCTTATAAAATGTGTAGATTATGAAATTAGAGCTAATTTTTAGGAGTAAAGAACTAATTTCTTAAAGTTGAAAATTGTGTCATTCTTGAAAGGGAGAAAATAACTAATGACATTATCTCATACCCAAACATGGTAGAAGCAGCAGTTGAAAAGTAAGTGTCTTCTTCCAACGTTGCCAATGTACACAATTTCTGAACTATATTGCTACACTCTATTTACTGTCCCTGGCTCGGCTTCAACAGGAGACTGCCATTTCCTTCTGAAACAGCCAGAAATTCGTGGCAACTTTATTACAAATGGTCTAATTTTTTCCCTATGGAAATATTTTACTCTATATATTTTTCCACACTATGACTTTGAGAAGAACTTCATTCCAAGATGGTGGCTGTTTGACAGGTTACATTTAACTACTAAGCTCTCAGAAAATAATGTCTAGAAGGGAATTTGTAAGTTTTAATATTATTGACATTTTTTATTCAAATTCTAAATTTCATTCATCCATGTATTTATTCAGTCACTCCAGGGTAATTTTGGCATATATTTTAGGAGATAGGCACTGTGTTAATAGGAGGAATCTAACTTGAACGAATCCTGACTCTTGACAGACGTTCTCATGGAGATGAAACAAGTAATCAGATAAATATAAAATCCAGGCTGTGAAAAGTGTTGTAAAGATCACAAATGGGGTTTATGGGTCTTTATTTAATAATTGGGCCTTTAAAAACAGAGTAAAATCAAGAGAATGACATGGGGAGCAGAGTACTTTATTGAGGTGAAGTTTAAATTGAGATTCAATGGATGAGGAAGATCCAGTCCCATGAAAGTATAAGAAAAGAGAAAATATGGAGGCCCTGAGGTAGAAGAGAGTTTGGTATGTGACTGGAGTACCTGAAAAAATGGAGGATTGCAAAAATAAACAAGGCCAAATCATGCAGGGCCCTTCCATGGGAAGCAGGGATCCTAAGTGGGAAGTGTCTTGCTCCTATTAAATGATTTATATTTTTTAAAAGATTTTTCATTAATTTTTAGAGAAGAGAGAGAAAGGGAGAGGGGGAGAGAGAGAGAAACATCAATGTGAAAGCGAAGCATCAATGGGCTGCCTCCTGCTTTCCCACTACTGGGGATCGAGCCTGCAACTTGGCCATGTGCTGTGACCCCAAATCAAACTAGCCACCTTTCAGTGCAAGGGATGATGCCCAACAAATGAAGCCACACCAGGCAGGGCAGGATTTACATTTTTATAAGATTCTTTTTTGTGTGGCTTCCTGGGAGAGTAGTTTGAAAGGATAAGCGTGGAAATTGGTAGAGTAGTTAATGAATAGTCCAGGTAAGACATAACTGTGGTTTGAATTTGGGTAGTGAGAGTAGAAGTTGAGGAAAGTAGGTGATGATCTAAATGGAAGCACCAAGATAGGCTGATGGATAGATGTGAGAGATGAAGGAAGGGAGGAGGTCAAAGGTGAATCTTAGGTTCTTGGCTAGTGTCAAGGTGAATAATGGCACCATTTACTGAAACATGAATGACAATGCCAGTAATAAGACTGGGTGGGTAAAACATATTCGGGACAATCAGCTATTTTAATGCCTAAGAGGCTTTCAAAGAAAGGTTAGATATAAACCTAGATCTATGAAGAAAGTTTGGGTTAAGAATATAATTAGCATTTGTAAGATTATAAATGGTATCTACATCTATTGGAATGGTTGAGATTAACTGGGAAAGAGTGCATATAAGAAGAATACCTAGAACCTAGTTGTGAGAAACTTCAATATTTAAAAGGTAAGCAGAGGGAGAGGCTGATGCATAGAGTCTACATCCAAAAAGCAGTGACTAAAAAAATATTTCATTAAAATAAAGCAAATATTCTCTTTATAAGAAACTGTAAATTGTAGGTGCTAGAGGGGATATGGTCATGTATGCCCACCAGATATTTGGACCAGGTTCCTTATTATAAAAATCATATATAAGATATTGCTTTAATGTTCATAACAGACTTCCTACCTGTGTATCTTAAAATGTTCATGTGTATTAAAATTTCCACAAAACCATTTCCATTTTTATTTATTTTGTCTAGATGTAAAGCAGACAGCATGTCACATTACACATATTGCTAGAATTCCTGCAGCCTAATGTATACAGATTTGTGAATTTTGAATGATTTAAATATCTTGAGGTTGGTTTATTTTGTCTTTTTTAAACCTTGGACATCATGTTTTTGCAGTTTAATACATTTCTTGAGAGGAAAGAAATGTTTAGACTCCAAGTTAGATGTAAAA
This sequence comes from Pipistrellus kuhlii, assembly GCF_014108245.1. Taxonomy (NCBI): domain Eukaryota; kingdom Metazoa; phylum Chordata; class Mammalia; order Chiroptera; family Vespertilionidae; genus Pipistrellus; species Pipistrellus kuhlii. The sequence continues at coordinate 179,963,354 of NW_023425529.1, read as the reverse complement.
TTGTCAGAGAAAACAAAAGAGGTATATATAGAGAGAAACAAAGGTAATACATCTTGGGAAATATTAGGAAAACCTTCATATAGTCTAGGCAAATGCATTCAAAGTGTTTTATTTTTAACTAAAACTAGAGAAAGCATGGTTAGCTTTTCAGAAAATTAATAAATATTTGGGCTTAGACATAAAAGCTAAGTGTTTCCTTTATTGGAAAGTGTATAACAAAAAATTTGATCAGTAATATAATAGTTCATAATATTGCATAGAGATAAAAACGTATATAAACATTTTTATTATAATGACTTTTATCTCAAATTTCATTTTCATTAACAACCAGATTATCCACACCTGTCAAGCTGATGGGCAGGAAAGTCAACCTGACCTTGAAGGCCCTTGAGTTGTCACTTTAATCTAATTCATTTTGCATGCTTCCTGTATGACTCTTAGACGTCCAATTTGCTTATATTCTTTTCTTAAAATCTATGTAATAGAGTCTGAATTTATTAGCTCAGTATTCAGGGCCTTTTTCTATAATCTTGCCATTTCTCACCTTAAATCTATTTCTCCCACCATCCACCATTCCCAATGCAATCACTATTATACTATACCTAATTTAGTCATGGTTCTTTATGTATTTCATGTAATTCTAACCTTAAATTATTTTTTATGTATTTCTACCCATACACCATGATCACTCTGTGTCATCTACTCAGTGATATGTTTCCTACTTTTACTATTTTTTAAATATGGATTTACTTATTTCAGAGAAAGGATTGAGATGGAGAAAAGGATAGAAACAATGCTGAGAGAATTATTGATTGGTTGCCTCCTGCACACCCCCTACTGGGGATTGAGCCAGCAACTCTGGCATGTGCCCTGATTGGGAGTCAAACTGTGACCTTCTGGTTCATGGGTCAATGCTCAACCACTGAGCCACACCTACCAGGCTGTTTCCTTCTTTTATATAAAAAAAGAGAAGGATTGAGTTTTGTTTTTCTATGTCTCCCTCACATTGCCTAGACAAGTGCCATATTATAGACAAGTTACCAATAAATGTTTCTTGCTTAATTAGATGAGTAATATACAGAATGCTTTTAATGATTTGGATGAATAAATATACAGAGGTTAATGGATTAAATTAAATTTGCCTTAAAAATTCACATCCTTTATCCCATTCCACAGTAACTCCCATAAAGAAAGGGAGTAGTGTCATCAGTCATCTCCAAGATTTGTTTCTTCCCCTCAAGTACTTTTAAAATATATATATTTTATTGATTTTTTTACAGAGAGGAAGGGAGAGGGAAAAAGAGTCAGAAACATCGATGAGAGAGAAACATCGATCAGCTGCCTCCTGTACACTCCCCACTGGGGATGTGCCCACAACCAAGGTACATGCCCTTGACTGGAAACGAACTTGGGACACTTGAGTCTGCAGGCTAATGCTGAGCCAAACCAGTTAGGGCCCCCTCAAGTACTTTTATGGGTAAGGATATCCTGGTCAGTTCCTGGTGTTTTAGTGGGTGGACAATCATAGATAGACTAGAGGCCCAGTGCACGAAATGTGTGCACAGGTGGGGTCCCTAGGCCTGGTGGGCGATCAGGGCTGATCAGGGATAGGCTGATCATGGCCCGAAGACCCCGGCAGGGTTGAGAGAGGAGGTGACAGTGGCCAGGCCATGTGCAGAAGGAACAGACACCAGATGTCAATGCTGCCCTCAGTGCCCAGCCACCCCATGGTTCCCTGCCTTTCTCCCCTCCTTCCTCCGTTCCATGCCACCACTGGGGGTCTGCTGAACGGGCAAGGATGTAGGGAGGGGCCAGAGGGAAGTTTCAATTCCCAGTTTAGAATGTGCAGGAGGCACATTAATGTTTCTATTTCTATTTCCCTCTCTGAAATCAATCAAATACATATTTTTAAAATACAAGATTTTAAGAGGGAAAAAGGTAGGGCAAGGGAGCTATTGACTAGGGAGCATTTGAGATTTTGCTCACATTTCAGATAGGATAACATAAGGTGGTCCTCAGAGGGTGACAGGTGAGGAGTGGCAGTGGGTGGAGCAGGGCACTTCGGGCTGAGGAACGGCTGTAATTACTGGGAATATCTGTGACAGTGACACAGAGCATATGTTGGAGCCATTGCTGGCATCATTCATTCCCAGGAGGTTTTGTTTCCGGACGGGAGGAGAAACATGGTGATCAACAGGCCTTTCTTAGCCTAGAAGGTGACGCGGTGGCAGGCGTGGGCTGCCCTGCTTCCCTACAAATGTAAACATACAATTTAACTGCACATGGACTTCAGTCACATGGCCAAATCAATGCTCTGCCCCTCTCTGGCTGTGCTGCAGCACTATTGGCTAGAGGAGCGGAAGGGGGAAAACCACGCCCTCAAGCACATAAAAAGGAGTGAGCAGGAAGCCAGAAGCTGGAAGTCGGAACTGATGCAACCTGGCAGCCCTACTTTGCAATGGAGCTGAATGGGGAGCAGCTGTCAGTGCAACCGGCTTTGGAGTTGGAAGGGCTGCTTCCTGCATGTCACCAGTCAGTCCCCAGGAGCCTTTGGCACACTAGCTGGGTCAGATGTGGCCTGGGGAGGCTTTTCCCTCCTGGAGCCGTTTTCCCAGGGTGGCAATATAGGATGCTTTCTTTTTTCAATTTTTTTTTTTTTTTTTTTTTTGAAAGCAAGCTCTGGGCTTGTGGTTCCTGGGATACCTGGGCCATAGCATGTGCCTCCAGGCCTCACTGTCCCTCTCCCCCTCCTCCTAAGTTGAGCATTTGGCTCCTGATGGTCAGTGCACATCATAGTGACTGGTCCACTGGTCATTACGCTGTTTTGGTCACTGGGCTTTTATTATATAGGATGTTTGACTCTCGTTATACTTTCTATTTCTTCCTCCTTTCAGTTTTTCCAAACAGTTTACCTAGGTGTTTGTTTTGTTTTAGACTGAGCTTCTAGTGCCTGGGTAAAAAAAAGGAAGCCCACTTAGGCAAGAGATGAAACTGTACTGGATGTGGTCATGTACAATCCAGATTACCCTTTTAGGATGAAGAGAATGGGTTATCTTAGGTTCTGGGGATATTAGGTACTGGCATCTCATAACTGAGTCCTCATGTGAAAATCTCTAACCAGAAGGAAATTACTTGGTAAAATGTTATGTCTCCATCCCATAGGAAGCCTGCATCAAGGCTGATCAATGTGGGAGGAGAAAGGCCCGTGTCCCTTGCCTCAAAGGGGACAGCTCTGTAGGGGATCTCAGCTCTAGGGTTCTCTGAAGAGTCACTGAGGTCTGTGTTGCCACTACATCATTGTTCACTCCTGCACCATGCTGTGTCCTGCTTCTTTCCTTCTTTCACATGTATAATTCCCCAGACCAACCCCCAATAAATCTCCAGTGCACGGATCTCCAATTTAGAGTCTGTTTCCAGGAGACCAAGCTAGGATAGCATATATTCACAAAAGGCATTAGTAACAGTTTCTTGCTACTCTTACTACGGCATAGGGGCGCGAACTGTGTGCATGTTTGTTTGAGTCCTTCAGAGCTGTTTATTTTCTACTATATCTCTGAGATTTACTGGAACTAATCTCAGTATTTTAGGGATGTATTCAATGTTTCCTCACAAAATTATTTATGTTCCTTGTACCCTTGAGAAGGAGCTTGGCTTAAAAGAATAAGCAATGTACTAGGACTCAGAAAACTCGGATTTTGACTGGTTAGCCCTGCACTTCTTAGTCTTTCCATCTTCCTATGCCTCTGTGTCTGCATTTAAAAGTCAGTTTTAATAGCATCTACCCTGTGGATTTCTGATAATGTACCATTTGAGATTAAGCACATAAAAATGAATTTTTAAATCAGAAATAGGTTATTAAAAATACACAGTGAATTCCACAATCATACTCATGTAACTCTCTCTGACCCCCCCCCCCCCCCCGTTGGAATTTGTATTAAACGACTTAAAACTAAATACATTTAGAGTCTCAGAAGACTTTAGGCATTGTCTGTTCTGATTCTCTTTCTCCCTCATGAGGAAATGGGGCTGCCATCTGTTGAGGAATTTGACTGTTATTATATGATTAATTAGAAAAATACAACTAGAATCTAAGCTCCCCGTTTCCCCAGTGCCTGAGAGGTATTTTCTAATTTCTAGGAATAAGAAATTTGATCAATTTTTTGTTGTTGTTGTTGTTGTAGTCCTATCTACTGATATGGGTTGTTCTATGAAAATTATCCATTGTTCCCATTTTGAATAATTCAGCTTTGTTTTCTTTCTTTTTCGTTTATTTTTCCCTTTTGACTTTAATATAGCCCATCAAAGTGAGCTTACATAGGATTTGCACTGAATATTGGCTCCAAAAAAGAGCATTGAGCCCCTTTTGTGTGAAATTGAGATAGTACTAAATATAGGCTTAATTCAGTAAACTGACATCCCAGCAAATGGTCTGTTGCCTGTGGGGACAAGTTGTTGTTGTTGATGGTGGTGGTGGTGGTGGTGGTGGTGGTGGTGGTGGTGGTGGTGTGTGTGTGTGTGTGCGCGCGCGCGCGCGCGCATTTCTAAGAATGGCATTTTCATAGCCACACAAGCAGTTTAAGAACATAATTCACATTTGCCATGTTAGGATAGAAGCAATGGGCCTGGTGTAGCTGGTTCCTGTCTCTGATATCTCTCTTGCCATTATCCTATTGGACATTTCTGAATGTTTTACATTTTTGTGGAGCCATAAATAGTGGCAATAAGCTGGAAAGACTGGGACATACAAAAATGGAGAAAAGAGATAAACAACATGCACCGGTTCTTACCCTGGAAGGGCAAGGCGGCATCACACGTTGGTACATCCATTCTGAGCAGAACACAGGGGTGACTGCAGGAGAGATGCTTCTCAGCCTCCAGCCCTGCAATGCGGTGGCTGGCGGGTCTCTCCCAGCCCTGGGGCTTCTCTCGGGGTGGTCCAGCAAGGCCCTGGCACTAACCGTCCTTCAGGCAAGTGTAAGATGAGAGGGTATCTGTCTCCTCCCAGCAGATTCTTCCAGAAGCTCTCCCCCGAGCCCTGTCCCAAAGGGGATGCCCTGCTTGGAGCAACTCCAGGGAGAACCATGTGCTTCTTGCCTCCGTCTACAAGGGCTCCTCCTGCTCACAGCCCGCTCAGCTGGATGCGCAGTCCTGACCTAGACCCTGTAGAACAAAAACTTATTCCAACTTGCTCTGTGTTTCCTCCTGATTACCCTTTCTCTTGCTCTTCTTCAGGAGTAAATATATTTAAATTGTAGATTTTCCTTTTCCACAACAGTGCAAAACATACACCATTCATTTACAATGTATGAACTCTGCAAATCCCCCACTTCTGGGTGCTGCCTTGTCTATGGTTTTAAAATCCGGTTCAGGAAATGGCTCTGTTTGGCTTCTGTTTGGGCTTTAGAGACAGCAGGGTCTTTCCAAACAGCATAAGTAAGGATTTGGAGAATATTCACTACTCTCTCCCAAGAAGCGACTGATTTCAGCACGGGCTGCCGGCTTCCGGTGAGAAATAAAAGCATGCACAGATCCACCTAAAAGGGGGGAGATAATAAGAGTTCCCAGTCCCTGGATCTAAACATCTCACTGGCAAGTTGTTACACAGGGCGGGAATGAGGGGAGGATTGATCTGCATGTGGCTTCAGGAAGCAACCAACAGCCAAGGTAGGAGCCCTCAGGGAAGCTTGGGGATTCAACACCAGGGAGGAGCATCTTATTGGTAAATCTGAAGACTGAATATCCAGGATTTGAGAGATTAGAAGTCAATGATTATAAAGATGACAGAAAACACCGTGGCCATGCGTTGTTGTTTTTAAACTGCTTTTCTCTCAAAATAATGACAAAACTACTAAATTAAGAGCATCAACCAGTGGACATCTGTCCAGCCTGGCCCCTGACCTGGATGCCGAGGCCAAATAATTAGACTCCTTCCCCTCTTCTCAATGTATCTCTCATCAGAAAGCCGCCTGACCCACCCTGTCAGTGAGTCCAACAAAGATGGCTGGGAAGTAAGTGACCAAAGACTGCGGGTCTCCCCAGACCAAGGCAATGATGCAGTTCAGCTGCTGGGCTGACTTTGTTTAATGCCAAGTCTGCGGCTTGCCTGTCAGGCCAGCGAAGTGAAAAGAAAATTAGGGGCCAAATGCCGAAACCCTCAAAAATGTCACGAAGAAGAAGCAGAAACAAGTAAAAAGCTTTTCCTTATTATTATGTTTTTTTTTTAACGTTTAAATATATGGATTTTGTTATCAGTACACCGAAAATGGAATCAGCGACCCGTGGGACCAAATGCTTACGTCTAAGAAATGCCTTGAACTTTAAATAAACACCATTTTCTTCGCTTTCGGATTAATTTACTTGCAGATGTGTGACATAGTTTGGGAATATACACCCGGCTGAAAGATACAGACAAGGGAAGGGCAGAACCTAATTTTCTTACTGTTCAGCCTTTCTTGAACAGACAACGTAGCTTTCAAAAGAAACATTAACTTCCCTCTCTCTCCCTCCCTCTCTCTCTCTCTCTCTCTCTCTCTCTCTCTCTCTCTCTCTCTCTCTCTCTCTCTCTTTCTCTCTCTCTCTCTCTTTTATTCACTTCAGGGACAAAGAGAATGAATTGAATGCAGGATTTAGAGTTTTCTCCAGTGACCACAAAATAGTATTTTGAGTTTTGGCTTTGCTGCCGTTTTGATGGATTTTTTCTTTCCCTTGGCAGGCTTGTGCCTTCCTACATAGCCCAGTCCCACTGTCTTCTTGGTCCTGCTCTTATTAGCAGTAAAGATGCCTTAACTAGCAAAGCATCTGTAAGGAACTCCTATCCCACCTCTGGGCCTTAGCTTTCTCTCTGTGCCCTGAGAGAGTGTGTGGCCCTGTTATTGGTCTATTTTCTAGGTCACATGTGTCAAACACAAGGCCCGCGGGCCAAATCCGTCCCGCCAGGCCTTGCAATGTGGCCCGCACCGCGCTGTCATCACTGCACTCCGCTGCGTTTCCATCACAATGACAGTTTATGACTGTTCAGTAAACCATTCGGCCCGCGATTTAGGCTGGATTTTAGATTTTGGCCCCTTCTCTGATTGAGTTCGACACCCCTATTCTAGGTTGAGGTAGATTTACTGTTTGTATGTCTCCGTGTGGAGATGGCATCTCTTACTACAACCCCATACTAAAGACTCAGCTGGTTACTTGGCTGCCCCCAGAGAGCATCCCCACCCTTCTAAAAGGGAGCGTGAGTGGTGATTCCAGTCTAGAGTCCTGACTACATAATGCCTTTTTCCCTCTCCCATTCAATGGCTTTTTTCCATTTCCAGTTCAGTCTTCTATAGATTTTTTCTGCACTTTGGTATATAAAGAACCAAGCAATTACCACCCCCCTGGATGATAAGGAAACAAAAGTTTGAAAAAGCTAATTCATGCAGGAATCTTCACATCTTAGAATATTGGGGGGGGAGGGGGGAAGAGAGATTCATTTTGGATGTTGAGCTTATGTCCAATAGCCAAACATACAGTTATAGGGAGGTTATTGCTCTAGTTATATATTATCTCCTTGTTATGATTCAAGAGCTTATTGAATATTTTTAACTGTATTTTATAATATTTTAATTGTTCTATAGTAACAATTTTAAAATCGTGTTTGTGCAGTAACTCTGATATTTAAGAATAACCTCGGATATGAGAGCGATCTGGCTGCGACATCTGTCACCCCATTGACGCCAGGGTTGATTTGGCTGATCTTGCTGGCTAGGTGGGTGTCCCCCTCCTCCCTCACCGATCCATGTGCGTCCCTCCCGAAGCTGCGCGCTCGGTCGAAGAGGACGACTTTCCCCCAAGAGGAGAGGACCGGTCTTCGGTCAAGTGTATACGAGTAGCTGCGCTCCCCTGCTAGAACCTCCAAACAAGCTCTCAAGAATAACCTCTGTCTTAGTGAACATTTGTGTATTAGTAAAAGTAAATATTACTCATGTTAGTGTCAGCAGAAGGCATTATAAGACTTATAGGGCGTATTAGATTCCTAAGGCTACTGTAACAAATTACCATATGCCAAATGGCTTAAAACAATACAAATTTATTCTCTCAGTTATTATGGAGGACTGAAATCCAAACCAAGTGTCAACAGGGTCACACAGCCTCTTAAAACTCCAGGGAGAATCCTTGCTTGACTCTTGTCTAGCTTCTGGTGGCTGTATAGCAACCCTTGTCATTGTGTGGCGTTTCTAGGCCTTATTCTAATCTCTCCTATGGTCTTCTTCTCAGTGTCTCTGCCTTCTCCTTTTTAGTCTCTGAGAAGATACCTATCATGTAATTTAAGGCCCACCCTCATCCAGGATGATCTCATCTCAAATTCTTTACCTTACATCTGCAAAGACACTTATTTCAAATGATGACACATTCTGAGGTTCTGTGGGGGCCTGTTTGGGGTGACATCATTTATCTTAGTCACTTGGAGCTGCTAAAACAAATTACCATAGACTGGATGGCTTAAACAACAAACACTTATTTTTCACAGTTATAGAGGCTGGGCAGTCCAACATCAAAGTGTCAGCAGATCCAGTGTTTGGCCAGGGCCTGCTTCCTGGTTTGCAAATGGCCATGTCCTTGCTGTGTCCTCACAAGGCCAAAGCAGAGAGAGGAAGCAAACTCTCTAGTATCTCTTCTCTTAAGGGCACTAGTCTCATCCGTAAGGGCTCTGAATGCCATCGCATTGGTAATTAGGCTTTCGACTCATGAATTTTTATGTGGGAGGGTTGGGAGTGGCATCACAGTCAGTCAGTCCATAACACCATTCAACTCACCATATGGGGGGAGTTCATGGAACTCAAGTGCAGAAATAGCAGCTGGGCTTCCGAAGCCATTGGAAATAGCCATTGGGAAGCCCCTTATGAACCAAGCTCATCCTCTCAGTCGTCCTCTCTCCCTCTAGGGCTGCCTGAATTCTCATTCTACATCTCTTTGCCTGTCATCTTCAATCATCTTTTCCCATGTACCTGGCTCTTCTTATGCTAGAATAGGACCCTATGGAACTCAGACCAATATGCCTTTCGCTTAAGAGGCCCAGAGAGAGTGATTAGTCTCTCTTGGTCTTGATTCTAGATTCTTAAAAAAGAATAATCTCAGGGCCCAGTTTAAGTCAAGCATTGATCATGAGTCTCTTCAGCTGTTTCTGGAGGAATGGTCAGGTAAGTGAGATCAAATGGGTGGACGGAAATAAAATTACAATAACTTGAAGATCAGTGATAAGAGGTTTTTATACTTTTTCCAATGTTGATTGAGAAACCATATACATTTTTAAAACGATCCCCCAAATAACTCAAAGCTATCTAAAATGGTTTCTAGATTTAAACTTACCAGCACCTATGATCTAGACCTTAATTTAACTACCAAACCAATTTTCAAGTCCTTTCTTTCATGGTAAGAGCCTATAAAGACTTTCAAGGTCATTTGAAGTGATTTTTCTCTTCAAATCTTTAAGATTTTTAGAATAGCCTAATAGACTCTGGTCTGATGGCTCCTTTGAGTTATGGGAAATTTTCTGAATATATCTTTTGGAGGTGGTCTATGGGGCTTGTGAGATATGATCCCTTTCTTCTGAAAAGAGGTCACTGTATGGCAGTAGTGGAGGGACTTACCCCAGGAAGGAGGATGTTTATGTGTTTGGAGGTAAAGAGGTGGTGAGGGAGGCATGTGTGTTTATTGGCAGGACAGCAAGAGAAGTATTCAGAAAACTTAATGGTAGTAGAGGGAAATCAGAGTGTTATGCTGGTTGGAAACCAAAAAGCCTCAGGGAGAGAGAGTAAAATGTGATGACCATAATGAAATAAAATAATCTCTTCCCCCCCCACCCCTTGACAAATCAGTGAGCTTTGAGAAGTGTGTGAAGCTGGGTTTCAGATGTGAAGTGTGAATGCACATATGGCTGTCAGGTGGCCAGCACTGATGGTGCAGCTTCCAGCTCTCAGGAGGATGGGAGGATAAATAACTTTAGGAATCTTAGGGTAAAATGAGGATATTGGACAAGTATGAACAGGAAAAGTGCCACAGTTTAAATCTCATAAAGTAGAACTGGCATGTACGAGGTAAGAAACTGGCTGGCATGGAAAAGTGAGGCTGTTGATTTCATACACCAACTGCTGAAATAATGTTCTGTCTGTTACCTGAACTCACCAGGAGAAAAATGTGATAAGAAAACCTATTTTATAATTGGGGTAGCCCTGGAAGTTAAAAAAAAAAAAAAAAAAAAAGTGTTCTATGAGGGCTATAGAATAAGTAGGATGACCTGATAGTTATACGTTTATAGTTTATATTAATTTCCTGAATAAATAGATACAAGAGTGGTGTTAATATAGTTGCTATACAGTATGGACTGAATCATGTGCCTCTCCCTCACCCCACCATCCACAGTTTATACTTTGAAGCCCTTACCTCTAATTCAACTAAGCTTAGAGGTAGGGCTTTCAAGAAATAATTGAGGTTAAATGTGGTCATAAGGGTGGTAATCTGAGTGGACTGGTGGCTTTATAAGAAGATGAAGAGCGCTCGCTCTTCTCTCTCTCTCTCTCTCTCTCTCTCTCTCTCACTTTGCATGCACACTTACAAATAAAAGGTCATGTGAGGACAGTGAAAAGGCAGCCATCTACAAGCTAGGAATTCCTTGCCAGAAACCAACCCTGCGGCACCTTATCTGGGACTTCCAGTCTTTAGAACTATGAGAAAGTAAATTTCTGTTGTTTACATCACCTCTCAGTCTATGTTTTTTTGTTTTGTTTTGTTTTGTTTTTTTGTTATTGCAGCCCTAGAAAACTAGTAAAAATAACCATACTACGATCATAACTTTACACATGTAACGTAAGTTTATATATTTTTTTATGTAATTACCCTGACAAAATGCTATATTTGGAGTAAAGACATCACTCACTATCATTTGTTTGAATGGTTGAAGCATTTTTTTGGTAATTGGATTTTTGATCAGATAAAATTCAGAACCAATCTGCCAATATTAAGGCAGAGTAAGAGATAAAGAAAGGTTAGAGGTTGGAATATGGGGATGATGTAAAGTTGGAGCTACAGGTCAAGAACCTATGCTAACAACTCTTCATTCTCCTCCTAAATGAAGATGTGGCCTTATTGATCATTGGTTTCCATCAAGAATCAAGAGTGGCACTAATATTTGCCCATTTATATGTAAATTGCTAGCATGCTTTTCCTGAGTATGAAAAGGCTGTTAAAAAGTAAGAATCTGAGATGATCTATTCTAACAATACCCTACCTGGTGTGAACCATGTTTGCATCTTTGGTTTAAAAGATCAGGAATTTAATGTAGTTTTGTAGTAATTGTTTATGTGTGGTTTCTTCCAATTGAATTCTAAGCCCACCCTAAATAATAAATTTTCAATTCCTTTGTTATTCTAACTTTTGTGCTGGGGTCAAGTGAGAATATCTTTTATATAGATGATGTAGTTATTTTTCAGAAGAGAGTGAACTATTTGTTTTTAAATGTTTCGGGAACTGTCTTAGTAAAGACATGGGAAGAAAGTGGTACAGGACTGGCAGATTAAGGAAGGGTTGGGAGGCATTTCATCCCTGGTGCATGTGAAAAGTTTGAGACTTTAGGACAAAGAACAAGTTTGTAAAATCAGCTTTAGAGGTTTAGCAATAAAGGAGCTTAAAAAATGAATGCTTAGAGCATTCCAATATTAGAGAAGCTGGGTAGAACACAACTTACTGAATACATTTATTTAGCATTTACTGAATTTGCATTTTCCATTTGTGATTTGTACGTTGAAGCTATTTGCTAGATTATTATCTGTTATGAAGCTATAATAAATGGGCTTTTCTTCAAGCATGCATTTTATTTGCCTTTAATTGGGTCAAAGTTATTTTTCTAGCAATGATTCATGCTCATCCATTCAAACGTTATTGCTTGATCCAATAACAGTAATAGGTAGAACTTCTTTTTTTTTTTGTTAATCCTCAACCAAGGGTATTATTTTTCCATTTATTTTTTTAGAGATACTGGAAGGGAGGGAAGGACAGATAGAGAGAGTGAAACATAGATGTGAGAGAGACACACTGATTGGTTGCCTCCTGCACTCACTCTGACTGGGGCTGGAGATCAAACCTGCAAGCTAGGTCTACACCCTTGATAGGGAATTGAACCTGTAACCCTTCAGTGCATGGGCTGATGCTCTAATCACTGAACAAACTGGCCATAGCTAGATAAGGCTTCTTGAGTGCTTTTCTAATCTGATAAAATTCACTAAATTCTTACAACCATCAGAGGAGAGAGTCAATATTACCATTTCACAGTTGGGGACACCGCAGCCTAAAGAAATTCAGGAAATTGTCCAACATCGCACACAAGTATAAAAATAGTGGAACCAGGATATGAAACTGGGTATTCCAGGTCCAGGTCTCCTCCTCTTAACCACTTGATCAAACCAACCAGCATTGAACATTGTTTTATCAAAACTATACATGGTATTCTAGAGTTGGAAATGCAAATTCAGGATACCACATGTACTTCTTTCTTTTATTCTGAAATTTTAGTCATCTAATCCATATCCATGGATCAATGTATTTCTGTCATAATGTCAACCAATGTAAGATCTAGGCATGAAAACTGAGTGTATTACCTTGAGCCTCCTGAATTTGGCCAGTGGGTTGAAGAGTTGTGTGGCTACTTCTTTTCCTCTTGATGCTCTAACACAGCACTTGAAGATATCAGAAGACATCAGTGTTGATGTACAGCCAGCTCACAGATGCCTTCCCTTTTCCTGAATGCTCTTCAACGCCTCAACGTTGGCTAGAATGCTATTGAGCAACACAATGCTCCTGCCAAACCATAAGAAGAGGAGGACTGAAGTGTGGGAAGGCTGACATGTATATGAGATGCACAGCAAAACCAGGAAGCCTGGGGTCTCAGTGGCCTCCTGGGGTGGGAGCTCACTGCAGATACTAGAGATTACAAAGGCAACTGGTAGAACTGAAGTCTTTTGCGCCTGCCACATGAACTACACATACAGTTTAGATTGTGGTTTGTGGGCCAGCTATGGGAATACTCCCGGGAGAGGACCTTATTATCAAATAAGTGCTTGCAGCTGTGATCAGAGGTCATCTTTGTTAGTCTAAATCCCATCTTCAGAGATCTGGAGTGTATGATACAGTTAGAACCTTAAGTTCCCGGTCGTAGAAACCAGATGAAATGATTGAGAGCCTGGAATTTTTGCTAGGCAGCCAGCTGACTCCTCTGCATCCACCCACTCATTCATCTCCAATAAGCCACGCAGGCGAGAGCATAACTTGAACAGGAGGAGCTGTGTTCAGAGCAGTTTCTCCTGTGCCTGCCTGGCCTCCAGTGATATACTAGAAGCTTCCTTTCGAGCCATAAATGCCGTTTGGCATCCTAAGTAATGTGGACATCAAACGTAAAGATAGACTGTGGAGGTTTTTATTTGAGGCCCTGTCCTGTGGCTTCACGCTTTTGTTTCCTGGTTGATGAATATTTTCAAGGTTGCCACCAGAATGCTTGTGCAGTGAACAAAAACAAGCTGTCGAGGAAGAGATGACTGGGGCAAATCCCACTGAAAGTTTCAATTACTAATAATTCAATAAGGTAAAAGACATTAGCAGCTGCATATCCAGTACATTATTAAAACACCCACTTTGGCTTTGAAATACCCATTCAAAATAATTTAATTGAAACTCAATTATAGAAACTTTCCCTACTAATAATGAAACATCTTTTTTATTATCATTCTGCATGTCAGTGGCCTTTAATTTTTAAAGATTAACTGCAGTACTTTGAAAAAAGAGCACTAAAAGGGAAAACCTACCTAATAATCTCTAATGTTGCAAGGATATTTTTTACTTGATTTGAGAACATGAATTCCAGTTGGCCCCTGTCAAATGGGAAAAACAAAAAAAATATTCTCAGTTCAAAGTGAAGGATGCATATTAGTATTTGTCCTGTTTAAAGAAAGATTAATCTTAGGCACATTAAACAACTGAAATACAAAATTAGAATTTTGACAACTAGGTAAAAACTATATCCATATTATGCATGGTTCATGACTTAAATTTTAAAATTTTAGAAGCCTGAGAAATGTAGTGATAGAAATATAAAGCAAGATTTCCAGAAAGTCACTTTCCATTCTGTATTTTTGGCCAGAGGACTCACTTAGCAATTATAGAAGGAGGCGGACATCACAATGTGATGGCGATGCCCTCTGCTCCTGGCTCACCAACATGTGGTGACTCTCAGCCTGTCCCAGCCCTGCTGTCTGTCCATCATCCACACAAGTGTTCAGTCAGCAGCTCCTCTTAGAAGCCCGCGCCCGTCACAGCCCACAGGAGTGAAGTTTTCCTAACAGCCTATCAGATCCCATTAGATTGTCAGCCCTTTAGATTTCTTTTGATTGCATGTCTGAGGACTTCAGAAATCAAATTACAATTTCAAACCAGAAATAAAGTACCAGTAGCAATCTCACCTAAATGCCCACAGATAAAGCAGCTGCTGTTCTGTTTACTTTGGTCGTTTTCACGTTGTCACTGGAGCTGTCATAGCCATTGTCAGAATCAAGTGAAAGGAAAGATTATAAGCAAAATTAGAAGAGTATATACTATTCATGTTCATGCACATTGAGAGAGTATGGGTTTCTCACAGAAGAATGTCGATAACTCATTTGTTGATTTTCTCCTTCCCCCAAAGTTTTCCTTATACAATAAATTAGTAATATATGGACGCACAAACCTGTCAGTAGTTAACACATTAGAAAGTCGAGGCTTTAATGTGGATGTGGCCTTTCATCAGGCTTTTCTCTTACTCAGAAATATTTGGGTTTCCCGTTTTCTACATTAACAATCCCAGACTCCTCTGTCTGGCGGTCAAACCCCTCTCCAATCCGGCTCCCCCTTACCCACTGAACAATATAGTCTTTGAGTTCCCAATGTGTACACTCTAGTTAAGCCCATCTGTTCTTCCCCTGTGCTCACTTCAACCAATCTTCAGGCAACTCTTGCTATTTCATCAAAGATGAAACATTCTCGGGAGCTGGGGGAAGAGGGGGAATGGAACATTTCAATACCTCTGTCCTTACACACCCAACAGCCTAATTTGGCATTTAGTTTGGTGCTTAGGTATATAGTACCTCAATCTGTGATATGATACTACTCATTAATTATTTATTTCCCTCAACTATTCTGGGGACACTAAGCCACTCAGTAATGAAGAGCTGGGTATAAAATTCAGAAATGATCAAAGTGCTCACAATGCCATTTCCTGAGTCACATGCCGAGCGGGTCCTGATGACTGAAAACACAAGGCACTTCCAGAACCAGCTGATTTCCAGGAGGATAGATCTGCTCCTCTTAGCAGTAGTCCCCTCCCCATATTCAAGCCCCCAGCCTGCCACGAGGTGTCATCTTGCCACATTCTAGCTGCCCTGACAGGGTCCTGCGAAATCTGAGTTAAGGAAGTAAAAAGAGGAACAACAGTCTACAATCAACTTAGAACTACCCATTGTTTTAACCTCATTATTCAGGATGTTATTTTTAAATATAGCTAAATGGAATTAAGTTTGACCTTTATTTTTAATCCAAATGGAGTTACAAGTGAAACATTCATAAAATACAAATCTAAGATGACTTTTTAAAAATTTTATTTTTCTGGAAATGGCAGAGCAAAAGCTATAATAAAATGTTTATAGAATTTTAACATTTTAAATTTAAGTAAAATGCAGACATTTGAAATATATTTATCATAAATTTTCTATATGTAATTTTGTAAAGTTTAACATTTATATTTGTATATGTATGTATACACACACATATACATATATATAGATATATTGATATATATATAGATCTATACAGAATGATACTATCCTTTAACTTTTATATATCTTAATCTTCAGTGAGAAATACTGAAGTGAAGTAGGTCATTTCTTTCCACAGTGGAATTGATAGCTGACTCCAAGCTATGACCAAATGTTCTCTCTTTGAGGCCAGATGAGAATGATGAATATGGGAATTTTTTTTCCTGTATGTGTGTCTTCAGTAGTCCATTAATAATTCTACTTTCATGATGTGAAGTTAACTTTGAAAATGATTTATTTTATGCAAATATTTTTAAACTAAGAGAAGAGCTTATCTTTCCAACATGACTTAACTTTGATGGAAGACTTTTTTTTTTTTTTAAATATTAAAGAATATAATTGCGTGTTTGGGAGAAAAAATAGGGACTAACTTGAAATTCCATAGTTAAAACATGCCAAGTTACCTTTATAAAATCTATACTCTGAAGACAGAAAATACGCTCCAACTGTTGCAAAATTACTTAAAACTGATTTGTGTTTTTCTACACAAAATCATTGATTCAGTTGTCAGACGAAAATTCTCTCTGTTTTAACAAAGTAGAACATAACTCAGACTTCCCTAAGAAAATTGAAGAGGGGTAGAAAATTAAAGAAGGGTGTATAATTTCTAATATTTATTCAAACCTCTTCTATATCCTGCACTGTGCAAAATTCTTTTTATGCATCATCTCATTTAATCTTCACAGCATTCCTATGAATAAATACAATCATCATCACCATCTTCTGAGGAGAGGACTAACGTTTAGAGGGTTTAAACTGCCTAATGTCATAAAATTTCAGCATATCCAAAATTTACACCTGAACATTCTGACACCAAAGCTAAAGCCTTTAATCACAATTCCACTTTGCCAGCCAGAAAGAAATAAGCCTTCTCTGTGAGCTTATTTTGGCTGAAGATGAGACTATCCTTGAGAGCACAGTTATATAATGACTGGAGGCCCAGTGCACAAATTTGTACACAAGTGGGGTCCAACCAGCCTGCCCCGATGAGAGCCCATTGGGCTGGGCAGCGAAGGAGAGGCCAGGGAAGGTTGGTGGGAGCTGATCAGGGCCTTGATCATGTGGGTTGGCTGCCGCAGTGCACATCATAGCAACTGTTTATTCCAGTCCTTTCAGTCATTCTGACATTCTGGTCATTTGGCTTTTATATACATATACATACATACATACATACATACATACATATATATACATACATACATACATATATATATATATATATATATATATATATATATATATATCCATCCCAGAGAGCAGCCTAAGATTTTGCAACCAATGTCAATGTGTCTCTCCTCCCCCAAACCAAGTAGTTTCCCAGCACCAACTGGGTATCCTACAATTCAACTCAATCCCAATGCTATCCACCGGGTTATCTTCCCTTAAGGGAAGGGGTGGGATGCTATCAGGCAGGCAGATTGCTTCAGCTTCTTTTTTTTTTTTTTTTTTTTTTTTTTTTTTTTTGAGGGGGGCACATGAAAGATAACTTCTTTGGTGCTGAGCAGAATATTCCAGATTGACCATTAATATTTCTGTCATCTTAATGGTCAGCTGAAGGTTGAAACTGCAAATAGGCTCAGTGTTATGGGCTTCAGCACAAGAGACTTCCTTTTGGGCTGGTGTGTTGTTGTTGTTTTGTTTGTTTGTTTTGTTTAGTTTTTCTTTAACAGGATCATACCAACACATCAGTGTGACCACTTTCTTTTATGTAATAGCTCCTAGGATAAGTGGGAACATTTTAAATGAAGAGTTATCTTGTGCTACCAAAAAAAGTCATGGAAAGTTTGGAGATGCCTGGAGGTGTGAATATATGCTGGGAGGGAGGACTCCAAACAAGGGGGAGGTGGAAAAAAAGGGACTCACAGGAGGGCAGGACTCCTGGACCAGCAAAGGGACACTGGGAATGACATGTTGTTCTACAGACAATGATTGATAAATTCCTAGGAAAAGCAACCTTCTGCTATTTTTTCTCAACATTCTCAGTAAAAGGAATAAAGAAACACATTTACCTCAGAAGATGGTGATGATGATTATATTTATTCATAGGAATGCTGTGAAGATTAAATGAGATAATGCATACAAAGAATTTGGCACAGTGTAAGATATAAAAGAATTTGGCAAGACTCCTTGAGTGCAGACTGGTCAACAGTAAAGCCAACAGGACCCAAAGTGAGCTTTGAGCACTGATCTTGACCCAGGGGAGTGTGGAACATGAAAGGCAGGCTGAAGGTGGACAGATTCTCAAGTTGCTGAGAGAAAGCCAACCTCATTTTCAAGTCCAATTTCATCACCAAGGAAAAGTGAAAGATTATGTTACAATGGAGGGTGGAGTTTAGTCACTTTATTTGAATCCTAAAGAGAAGGGGGCCTCCAATATGGGTGACCTCAGATTACACTAATTTTAGGGCCTTTATTATGCCTGTATGTCATTTTCAACTCCACTATCTGGAGTGACTCAAAGTTAAGCAGAAATGCTTCAATTAGATCTCTACTAGAGGACCTGTGCATGAAATTCGTGCACTCAGGGAGGGTGGGTCCCCCTGCCCAGTCTGTGCACTCTCGCAGTTCAGGAGCCCTTGAGGGATGCCTGACTGGCCCCATACATGGTTTATTACATTAATGACTATATTCCCTATGCTATAAATGACATTTCTGTGATTATTCTGTAACTATCAACTTATACTTCTTAACCCCTTCACACTTTTCACGCAACATCATAACCCCACTCCCCACTGTCAACTGTCAGTCTGTTCTCTGTATCTATGAGTCTATTTCTATTTCGTTTGTTTACTTTTATTTTAGATTTCATATATAAGTGGAATCATATGGTATTTGTCTTTATCTGGCTTATTCTACTTAGTCAAAAACCTTCTAGGTTAATCCATGCTATGTAAAAGGTACATCTTAACCATTTTTTTAATATACAGCTCAGTGGCATTAAGTACATTTACATTGTGCAACCATCACCACCATTTTTCTCCAGAACTACTTCATCTTCCCCAACTAAAACTCTCTACCATTAAACACTAGCTCCTCATTTCCTTTCTGCTTAGCCACTGGCAACCACCATTCTACTTTCTATCTCTATGAATTTAATGATGCCAGGTACCCTTGGTACCTGCTTTATTTTCTTCATTAACACAAATTGAAGCTTAGTTTATTGCTTTAAAGTTTATCACCCATATCTACTAAAATGTAAGCTACTTGAGGTTAAGGACCTTATTCTTCTTATTTATCCCTAGTTTCCCAGGTACTTTGCAGTCCTCTAAATGTGGGAAATGTACAACAAATACTTATTAAATTCATAAGTGAGTAAACATACTTCCTGTCTTTAACTTCCTCAGCCTTTTCTGATTTGTAATTGCATTCCCAACATATGTGAGCTATGTTTAGGTTCACCTAACCTACTGAAATGAGACAAATTATTAAAATTAATACTACAAAAGGATGAAAATTACAAAACAGAGCAAGAAATATCATGCAATAGATAGCCAAGCTTTTTGAAAACATATATTGCATATAGTTCTATTTTCTCTTTCTTGAAGAAAAGTTTGTTAACCAACACAAAAACTTACTCCTGGAGTAGATAAAACTGAACTTGCAAATGCATTTTTTACAAGCTTACAATGCAGCTTCAGAATGGGGTATTATCAATAATCAATCAAAGGTCTGACATTATTTAGTAGTAGACAGACAAGCCACTATCTTTTCTTGGTCCAGACATTTCTTCACATTATTTCTATTCTTTATTTTTTTAATGTGCTTTGACTCTTAATGATCAATAAAAATTCAGTTTGAATATATACAGTGACAAGGATGTCACAGTGTCTCTTTCTTTCTCTTTTGTTCTTCTTTTGACCAAATAACTTGGTCATTCCTTGAATCAAGTTACTCAATAACTGAAAGTCAATTGGTTACACCTAAATAAATAAATAAATAAATGGCTCTTGAATCACCACAAGTGCACACAAAAATGTGAAAATAAAGTTTTGAAGACATGATGGATTTTATCTCAGATTCAATACATCAGTTTGCCTTTTTATTATGGGACGCTGATTTACGTGAAAACTGGATAACGACAACTATTAATGATAAAATAAAAAGATATTTTTAAAAGTAAATCTCATGTCTTTAAAGCGTCATGAATCATTCATCACCATAGGAAGCCCCTCTATGTATTTACATTCCATAGCTAAATCGTTGGAGCATTCCATAATAATGAGCATGTGTAAGCGAAGATAGTAAAAGTGGGCGGATCTCATACTTTAGGGACCATCTTATCAGCTGAGGGTCCCAGACAAGCATTTGTCTCATTCCTGTTGTTACACAATGACTGTGCTATCTGCATGAAGACTCCTTCACCCACTCCCCAAAGTTCAGGCACTGCTCATGTCTGTCTTGTATCTTTAAACCCAATGAACAATATCTATACTTAGGAACATGTACTTCACTAAATGGCCTTACTAAAATTAATTAGTTTATGAAATGTGATACTTTGTTTTAGGAAAGAGTGGATTATTTTAAAAAATAGGAATATTTTTCAGATATGGACAATAATATCAAGTTGAATTATTTGGCAAAAGACAATTGATTCAAGGAATGACCAAGTTATTTGATCAAAAGAGACTTATTTGGATGCTATTAAATTAAGGCTTTCCTGAAAAACAAAACACAACTATTTTGATATGTATATCTAATAAAATGTCTTAAATTCATGGGCCTACATAAATGTTAATTGCACGTATTAATGCTGGAAGTAATAAGTGAGCAAAAGTAAATGAGTGATCTTAGGGTATATTTTATTCCATTTTAATAATTTAACTTGAGTATTTTTTATAAATCACAACAATATGAAAAGTTTTATCTATTTGAACTAAAAGGCAATAATTTGAAGAATATGAAACATTAAATTTTCCTGCATTATAAGGGTGTGTAGGGTCCTTTCAACTAGTAATTTTGTGAGTTGATGAGCCATAATATTTTTCCTTAAAGAACTGTTTTTAGAAGCATCAAGTGAATTTAGATGATGAATTATTTTCAAGTAGTACAAGAGTTCTAAGAGCTAAGTGACTTTTTTTTTATTGTCCTAATAAGAAAATAGGAATGAAATTCATCACTAGAGAGAATCTTCTAGTCCTTGTTTATAGTATCATATAATTTATTTGTACTGAGTGTCATAACTTCCTACTAGGTTTAGGGTTAGGATAAGCACCTGTCCCTGTTTGCACCAAAAGTCCTGAGTCTAAGGAGACCCTTCAGTGCCAGACAAATCTGGAAGGTGGGTCGCTCTAACTTGGCCTTGGAGTCATTCCACTCTATGCTTCATCTACTGTGGTCTTCTCAGGTTTTCTTCACAGAGACCCTTTCTTCTTTTTCTTTCTTACTTCTTGCTACCTTCTTCCCAACACCTCCCCTCCCTCTCGTGTGCTTTTAGTATTCTTCTTTGAACCAAAATCTCTAAATGTGGCATCCTACTTAGGAAGCATCTGTGTCTAGCAATAGCCCAATTTCCAACAGTCACATCTATACCTAGTCCTGGCCAGAGAACTTTGTTCTCTGTGAGGGGTCTACAAATTGACCCATTAAGCTGTGCTGATGCAAGGTAATCATTTGTATTTCTGGAGAAACTAGCTTAGCATGAAGATGTGTCTACTCCACAGTTGGCATATTGAAAAAAAAAAATACACTCCATAAATGAATGCATGAGGAAATAAAAGATTGAATTAAATGAGTGCTAGGTGCTTAAAGCACAACTGAAAAAGCCAAAAACTCTTTTGAGATCATTATATACATACACAGGTATAAATTAATGATAAAATTGAGAAATAATCTTATATGTATAAAACAAAAAAGTGCTTCATGTGTTAAAAAGCAAACAAAAATTGTCAAATATTAAAATCCTCCAAAATATCCTTCATATAATGTTAATTTCTGTTATTTTATACATTCATTGTTCAATTTAATTAAGTATTTAATCACTTTTAAATTCTAAAGTTAGTTATATAACAGGTTTCCCTGGAGGTAAAAATTGAATGACTAATACAAAATTAAATATAATCTTCAAAGGAATCAGCCCTCTAATTCACATTAGATTTTTGTAGACGTTGAGAAGTTATTTTTTTTTTCAAATATGCTGAATGGCACTTAGTAACTTAGACATTCTACATTAATACAAAAATGAGTACTCACTTTTTATCTGATAGCCTTCCCCCAAGCCTCACAATTATGCAAAAGTACGGGAGGTACATGGAGGGGGGGAGTAATAACATGCTGATGCTGTCAAATATAAAGTCTTTGTCACATTCAAAACTACATTTAACTTTCTTTCATCTATTCCTTTGAATAAGGATGTCACAGAACTAGGATAGGACAAGATGAGAGCAGTGCTGTAGGAGCCAACTCTGTTCCACCTTCATAGAGCATTCTGCTCATTACCTTGCAACTTCTTCTCTTTGCAATGATTTGCCAATTGATTTTGTGTTGACTTCTTCCCCTCTTTCCTACCCCCTCCCCATTCCTGAATTTTTCTCAGGTAGAGATGCTGAGCTTATAAGTGAGACATGTCAAGAGTCATTTCTTTAGACTAACAATAAGCACATACAGAACAGAGGCAAGCAACTGCTTCATCATGAGGACCATATTGTGAGTCTCATTTACTTTCAAAGTAAATTGACTTTGGACTTTGCCATATCACACTATGATCCCGGTCCTCATCCATACAGCCATCTTCCCTCATCCAATGCATTTACTCCCCTCCACTTTCCAATAGAGGGGGTAATGACATGAATAAGATTGAGGTGAGTGTGAAAACGTGCCTGTATACATGCAGGGACAGGTCTGAGGGAGACTTGCTGCTCACCTAGTCCAGGGTCAGATCTCTTGAACTACTTAACGCCTCACTGTCTTGCAAATACTATGGTGCAAGCAAACATCTTACTGCTTTGTTGCATTTCAGGCAAATGATAAATTCATCCAGCATCTGCTGGATTGCTACAGATGCTAAAAGACACCGCTCCATATTAATGCTTTCCACTGCCACAAGCAGAATGAACAAGAGAATGAAAAATTGCGTGAATAATTTCTCGTCACATATATCAATCTGTATGAGTCTTCTTCTAGACGTGCTGCTGAGGAGTCTATAAAACTGGTCTACAATTATAAATGTAGTAAAATATCTCTCTGTATGTCTTTGAAGGAAATTATGCAGGAAAGGTCATCTCA
Source organism: Pipistrellus kuhlii (assembly GCF_014108245.1). Lineage (NCBI taxonomy): Eukaryota > Metazoa > Chordata > Mammalia > Chiroptera > Vespertilionidae > Pipistrellus > Pipistrellus kuhlii. The sequence goes on along the minus strand of NW_023425529.1, from coordinate 179,940,267 downwards.
TTAAATTTGATCTAGCCTGAGGGTGTCGCTTAAAAAGGGTAGAAGTGATTTTTGTAAATCAGGAAAAATGATGATGATGTGTGGCTCACAGATGCTTCATCATTTGAAAACACACATGATAAAAGAGGTCAAATGTTAATCATTTTACACAAGATAACTACAGTACATGTTATGGGTTAATAATAAAATAACAAGTCAGAACTTCTCAGCTGAGATAAACACAGGGTCAGAAAAGCCTGGGCTTACTGTCGAATTTTGTTGTAGCCAATTACCCAATTATATTTTTATTTTATTTAAAAAAATATTTTTATTGATTTTTTACAGAGAGGAAGAGAGAGGGAGAGAGAGTTAGAAACATCAATGAGAGAGAATCTTTGATCAGCTGCCTCTTGCACAGCCCCCAATAGGGATGTATCTATAATCAAGGTACATGCCCCTGACTGAAATCGAACCTGGGACCTTTCATTCCACAGGCCAACGCTCTATCCACTGAGCCAAACCGGTTTTGGCTACCCAATTTTAATTCAAGTGTGACCTTCAGAACTCTATTGAATACGTCATGTAAATCAGTTTCTTTGTTTTTGTGTTTTTGTTTTTGTTTTTTGGTGTATGCACACAAGGTACCAGATGCTCTTTTTTCTCTTTAAGAGTTGTAGGAGTCATTGCATGAGATCTAACATTGCCCTGAAAATATGGCATCTGCCCTCTCTGTTTTATTTATTTTTTCTATAAGTATGAATATTGTCTATTTTCTAGTACATATGGATGTTTGTGGCACAAGGGAGAAGGAGAGGAGAGGTTATCTCTTTGGCCTTAAATCTTGTGTTAATTTAAGTGTATTGATTTCATCAAGCCTGAAAAAATTAATCATTTCACCGCTCTCAGTGAATTAGAAAAGTGTGCCATGTCATTACCAAAATTATGACTACATTGCTTGAATATTAACTCTATTTCAGACTGCAATTTACAAAGCAACATGAAATTATATTTTGGGAAATATGTACATATCTTTCATTGATCGTCACCCTTAGGTAATCATAGATTCCTGAGGAATCAAGCCTTTGTGGGAGGCTGAGCAAGGAAGGGTGGCTCTCCCTCTGTTTCTACTCACTACCTTGTCCCGCTCCCATATCCCTGAAATCTCACTCCCTAATGAAAGAGCAGCCTATGTTACCACAGCCTATGCTTCATGGGCTCCTGGATTAAGGAAACGATCATTTCCTTTATATGTTGCACTGGTCCATAGCCATAATGAATCAAAATAAGTAAGTATAGCCACATTTTGCATAGTATGGTTAGTATGATGACTAACCTTCCCTCACATTGCAGAGTTTCTTATCTGGGTCAGTGGAAAACAAAATATTATCTTCCATCAGAGATGGGGACATTTTAACACTTGCTCAACCTTGATTGCAAAAGCACCGTGGAAAGTCACAGAAGATACAAGGACATTTTGAAAGAGAAAGGGGATTGGTTGAGAAATAACGTCCTCACAAAAACTCAGCATCATTAAAAACATCAAGAATTTTATTTTTTATTTTTTCAATTTATTTATTGATGAGTGAGAGAGAGAGAGAGATCAATTTGTTGTTCCACTTATTTATGCATTCATTGTTTGCTTCCTGTATGTGTCCTGACCAGAGCTCAAACTCCCAACCATGGGTATCAGGATGGTGCTCTAACCAACTGAGCTACTGGGTCAGCCAAGGATTTTAAGAAAGCCTCTTAAAAATATAAGTACATTGCCATAGACTCTGAGCATAGTCCTCTAGAATTTTTAGCTTTTTGAGGGTACAGGTAGAGATTCTGGTGCAGAAGAGTAACCCCCGACTCTAGCCCTGCTCTGAGGTGTTGGAGAAAGCACCATGCACATCCAGAGATGCCTCAAGAATGGTGCAAGGTGACACTTGTCACTGTCCCAGCCGACTGGCCTCTGTGAAAGAGGAGAGGGACCAGTGAGACAGGGAAGAGCCCCTTAAAAGCAAGAGTGGCTTCAGCCATGCAGCCCACATGCCAGGCGCTCCATAGACCTGTGCTGCTTCTGCTACAAAAGCCATCACTGGAGCTGCTTAGGATTTTCAGTGAACAATGACTGGAATGTAAAGACCCTAACAATGGCCCGGCAGTGGTGTAGCTCAGTGGTCAAGCATCAGGAGGTCACGGTTTGATTCCCGGCAGGGCTCATCCCTGGGTTTTGGACTCAATCCCCAGTGAGGGTGTGCAGGAGGCAGCCTATTAATGATTTTCTCATCATGAGTGTTTCTACCTCTCCCTCTCCCTTCCTCTTTGAAATCAATAAAAATATATTTTAAAATAAATAAATACCCTAACAATGTCTTTAGACATAAAGACAAACACTAAAACACTGTGAACCAGCTTTGTAAAAATGTGTCAGTACCCTAACCTTGGTCAGTGTTCTCTGCAAGCAAGGCAGCATCACATTGTGTGGCGTCATGGGAACGTTAAGGCATGGTTAAACCGCGGGGCCAATGGCTTCTCAAACAATTCCTGGTGACCCTTTGCTCCTGGAGTGCACGTAGATGTGCTCAATTTCTGGAGTAGACTGGTTATCATAGGGCTGCTCTGCATTTTCCAAGAACACTGATGGTTCTGACTTCTAAAGATTCAATGTAAGCTCGAATGAAATTTGCATGTAGCCTCTTCATTCATTTTTCGGTCAGCCAAAGCCCATTTCAGTAAGGTAGCCCCAGGAAAGGGGAAGGGAGAAGAATTAAAATACAATAGTAGGATGATTAGCCATAGAAACCTCCCAAAGCATCAGCCGAAGTCAATATGAGTCGGACATAAAAATTCAGTGTATTTTTGCTGTGTGCATGGATGGATGTTGACTATCGGAACATTTAAATGACAGTTTTTTTTCTTCCTTTATATTTGTAAAAACAGTAGCCAATTTTTGTTAGATGACAGAGAAAGATGAATATTTTGAGGCAAGAAAAACATGGTTTGATATTATGGGACAGGATTAAGAGACAATGGATGCTATGACATTGAGCAAAAAGTTTAAACTTCACGAATTCTAAACTGCCTAAGCAATTTTAGGTTTTATCATTAGTATTACATAGATAAATGGCAATTTTCACACTTTCCCAAATCAGATCAATATTATATCAAGAATTTATTTGCTTAGCTGCTCTCCAAGGGTTATTGAAAAAAGTAGCTAAAATGGTGTTTGTGAGCCAGTTTTGTGTAGTGTACTAAAGTTGGTTATTGTTATTGCTGTTACAGTGATAGTTTTGGTTATATCCCAGTCTTAAGGGAAAAATTTTAGAATATGAATGCCATTATTCTTAGTAGGCTAATGACAACTTTTGTGTTATAGGAATCCCTTTTCAATCTCATCTACTCAGTCTTGCTATTAAATACTTGGAAATTGAGCTGAGAGGGTGCTAATTGGATTTGTGGACAATCCAGAGCCAAGAATAAGTGCTTTAAGAGAGGATTAAAGTATAATAGGATTCTGATAAACTTCAGGAAATAGGCCAACTGTCCACCAAATTAAATTTACTAAAAGTGTCTACAAAGGTCCAGAGGGTAAATTAAAGTAAAATGCCTAAAAAAAACAAAACATGTTCCTCTCTGAACAGTCTGATGTACATGTACACTTAGTAAATTTTTATTCCTCTATCTTTTCTTATGTTCTAAATTCAAGCTTTCTATCTTCCATATTTCCTCTTTGTTTCCTCCACATCTCTGAGTATTTCTCCAATACTGAAATTTCTCCATTGCTGCTCCATATCCTGCTTAAGGTAAACCTTTAGTCTGTGTAGATTGTAGTCGTTATAGTGAAGGATAGCACTGGCTCTGTCAAGGAAAGCTGCCATGTGGTTCTGACGGAAAGGCTCTCATGGAAAATTTCATGGAGACTTTCTACGCATCCTGTAGTGAGGAGAGAACCCATGCCATTGGACTTACACACTCGGGAGCCATGATGAAGTAAAATAAGGGTAACTTGAACACAAGTACTGCAATACCGTGTCAGTCCATGGGATCCATGAGATGACTGCTAAGTGACCAATGGTTGAGGAGAGTCTACAGTGTGGAGACATTGGACAAAGGGAGAAGTCAGGTGGGAAGGAGTGGGAGGGTGCCAGATTTCAACATGCTACTCAGAATGGCACAAAGTTTAAAATGTATGTATTGTTTATTTCTGGAATTTTTTTATTCAATAGTTTGGGTTGCGGTTGATTGCAGATAACTGAAATATTTGAAAGTGAAACTGTGGATAAGGTGCGGGGGAAAGCCTTATGAATATTCATAATTTTTCTACATCGCTAAAATGTTTAGGCAGCCGGTGATCCTGGGCAAGCCAAGACATACCAGCCAAAGTCAAAGATAAATGAAGGCATCTTGCGCTTCCTGCTACGAATTTAGAAAATGCAAAGCCTCTTTGGGGTTGGAGGCTGCATATTCCACACCTGGAAGTGCTGGCCTGGCTCGAGCACTTGGTGACAAATGGAGCTGTCAGCTTAGAGCGGGCCTGGAACAAGAAGCAGGTCTGCACCGTGCTCAGACTCCGGTGCCACAGCCCTGCCACGTGGGCCACACAAGGCAGCAGATCTGTAATAGGAGAGGTCTCTGTGGTAGGAAAAGGTGTCATGTGGAACTTAAGGCAGCCCAGGGGGAGCATCACCATGCAGCCTCCAGAGGGTCTGGATCACAGCCACGCTACCTGTAGTAGAGAATTATATGCCCTTTGGAAAAACATCTCCTGGCATATTACTGAATGCTGAGACAGACAGAGCACCTGGCCCTGGTGCAGTCATGCCCCTCATGGTGACACTGAGGGATCGTATATATATGATGATAGTCTCCTACAAGTATACTGAAGCTGTAAGAAATGGAAGAACATGTGGTTCTGGAGGAATCTCTTTTCTCTAACAGGAGCAATATCTGTGGGGCTTGGCAGTAGATCCCCTCTCACTCACAGCACCTCAATTTTGAATGCGTAGATCACACCCCGGTCTGTCAGCTACTGACCTGTTTCAAAAAGAGGAGCCGGTCCCCAACCGCTGTATATTCAGAGGGCTATAGTCCTCTCCACCAAGTCTGATGGTCTTCAGAGAACATTGTTGTAAATTCATTGCCAAGGACCTGAGGAGCTGCCTTAACACGTGTGAAGTGCCAGTGCCACTCCATAAAAGCTCTTTGTGGTAGTGTGGGGCCAGGGACACTGACGCTTCTCTGCTAAGTTTCCTTTTAGCAGAGAGGCCTACCTTTAACCTTAGTTTCTGCTCCCCAAATGTATTTAAAGGAAGGGTTCTGAGTAGCTCCAAGGGTTGACCGTGATGGACAAGGGGACCTGCTACACAGAAAGTCCTCCACGCTGGCCCTGACTCAGATGTTGGGAGTACTGTCAGAGGTGGCCTCCGTTTGTAACCTCTCTGTTATCCCTTCATCTTCATAAAACCAACTCGCCCAAGACCATGTCCCTCTGGGTAGCCCACATCTAATGCTAATGAAGATGATAACATAAATGCCCTGTCTTTTGCCACAGAGCTCAATTTCATCGTTTTAGCTCCAGAGCTCAATTTCTCTATGCCACCAGGCCCCACCTGCTGCCTCCCCTTTTTTTCCTTTCCATTGGTGTTGATGCCAAAGGCACAAATAGACAAGCTGCATCTTCAACTCCATCTAAATCTATTTCCCAGAAAACCTAGCCCTATAACAGAGGGCTAGCTAGGTCCCAAAGATAAGGTGACTCCTTTTATTCTAAGGAAAAGTGTGAAAAATAAATAGTGGTGACCAAAAAGCATTAAACTTACCTGAATATATGGACATATTCATGTCATGAAGTCACTCTGTGGGTACCAGTTAGTTCTATTTGGTGGCACAAATGGCTCCAGTTCCTTCTAGTCATCTTGTAAATGGGTTCAGGCCATCATAAGAGGCACTAGATAGGGACAGAAACCAGTCATTGAGCCTAAAAATAAATCATCAAACACAAAATTCCTAGACTACATGCTCTCCTAACAACAAGGCTGTTTAATCAACCACCAATTATTCCACCCACTGTCATACACCCTACACCAAGTCTTCTCTCGTATGTGGAAGAGGCAATGCTATGGAGGAATTTCAGAGCCCAGAGTCTGAATTCAGTGGATGTACTTGAAGCCCTGTCTGAGTTTCTGCTTTTACTCGAATGGTGAGCCTTTCTCCTGGAGCTTTTGAGTGGTGGGGACCTTATCTATTAAAGAAAAGCCTATAAACTCACCTTGCCACACAGGCTCTGTGGCATGGAATAAGGAGTTGTGAGTTGCTTCAACTGAGTATGGCAGCTCTCTGATTGCTGCCAAATTACCTTCTGCCAAAATCTCTCCTGATGCTGCAGCCCAAATGTTAGAGAATTTCTCTGTGCCTGATCCCAAATCTTGGTGCTCCCTTATAGAGTTCATGTATAGCTCTTTACAGCCATAAATGTATGGATGAACAGATTAAGAAAAATGAACTTGGAGTTAGTTATCATAGTTTAAGTCTCATTAATGCCATTAAGAGCTGGTGAATTTAATATATTCTTTCAATGGTAAAAAATAATAAATTAGCCAACCGAGAGTTTTTAAGGAAAAGTTACTTTAAAAAAAAAAAAAAAAAAAAAAAAAAAAAAAAAAAAAAAAAAAAAAAGGCAAAATTACCTATTGCTGTACCTGGTATCTATTAGACCTCAACGTTCGCTAATTAAATTTTAGGGGAGTTTGAATTCTCAACCATAGAACTATTTTTCTTTTTGCCCTATCTTTATTCCCACTCCATCCCCAACAACTTATTTACTCAATTTAACTACTTTTGAATTTTAAGTAAAGTCTAGACTTAAAATTTACACATCAAGATTTATATAAGATTATAAAAATTAAAACAATTCCAAAACCTTGACAGTGTCTTTCCAGCTTTAATTATGCTATCATTTTCAAAGATATCATTATGTTAAATGCCTAGAATTTTCCTGTGTGTAAGTCGTTTTAATAATTTGAATAGCATAATAACAGGAGTAATGTCTTAGTTTACCTCACTGTTTTTCTTTCCTGGTGAATTTCTTAATTATACCTAGTGCTTAAAGGATTATGATTTAAAATACTTGCTGCCTCTCCCTGGGAAGGAATTAAAATTAGGCTTGGCCATATGACTTACTTTGGTGAAAAATAAGTTAGAAGTGATTCATGTCACTTTGGCAAGGAAGCTTTAGGATCCAGTGAGTGTTTTGCCATTTAAGTCGGCCTCAGGCCCTCTATTTTCCACACAGAGGCAGTTCCATCACAGAGCCGAGGAGTCAAGAAGACATGGGAAGGACCATCGCTGAGCCACAGTGGGCATAGAATACAAAATAGACATGAGCCACTGAGATTTGAGATTGTTCCTGCAGCGTGACTTTTATTTATACTACTTTTTTCCAGTTTCTCACATATTAAAGTCTCAATAGATTTAATACTTTTCTTTCTTTTGAGAAGACCACATAGTCTTAGGCTTTTGATTACACAGTAGCTAAGGTGTTGTCACCCTTGTTATACACATACCTACAGATCAGGGCTTCTGTGCTAGCCATAGATATTTTAGTTATCTTAGAAAAGCTGGTTCAATATTTACATCTAAACCTCACTGCTGGAATTTTATTCAGTCTCTTCTCTTCCTTCGGAATGTTAGGGGCAACTTATCTATTAGCTATCCTTCCTCTTTCTTTCTTAAACACATGCACACACATGTGCTCATATAAAACATGCTACTCTTTAAATTCTACTGCTTTTCAGTAAGTAGCTATGCATAAATTATATGGTTACCTGTGACTCCTCCCTTATTATAACAGCTTATGTTCTTGTTACCCTCTCCCAATGTTCTCCATGTAACCATAACAATTTAATAGTTGGAGTTGTGAGAATGTATGTATTAGGAACATTGTGAAAATACTAGGTCTTTGATGAACTTTTCTAGTAATGAGCACTTTTATATCTTATTTTGTAGTAATAGATTTGGATTAAAACATGAAAAATAACACAGAAATATATAAGAAGATAAATAAAAGATAACTATAAACCTACTCTCCAATGGTGGCATGCCCTATTAAATGTTTGGTATACATTTGTATTAGCATATCCTATGTAATAAAAGCCTAATATGCTAAGTTTCTGGTTGTTTGGTTAGCCATTGAACCAATTAAAGCATAGTATGCTAATGACATGCTAAGGCAGCTCAACTGCTTGCTATCATGTGCACTGTCCACCAGGGGGCAGGTGCTCTGACTGGTAGGTTAGCTTGCTGCTGTGATCCAGCTGATCAGACTGAGTGAAATGGGCCGGACATGCCTTGGAGTCCTCCTGTAGTCCCTTCCCGGTTGGCCAACCTCCCATATCCCACCCCTGCCCCATGCAGGAGCTGCCTCCTGGTGGTCAGAGCACTCCCACAGGGGGAGCACTGCTCAGCCAGAAGCCAGGCTCATGGCTGGCGAGTGCAGCGGTGGTGGCAGGAGCCTCTTCCACCTCAGCTGCAAGCAGGACAGTAAGGAGCAAGGGGTTCTGGACTTTGAGAAACCCAGACTATGAGAGGGATGTCTGATTGCTGGGTTAGGCCTGATTCCTGGTGGGGGTGGATCAGGCCTAACCTGGTAGGTGAAGATCTAACAAGGCTGCGCTGTGGGGACCCACCCCCCTGCCCCCCAGTACACAATTTTCGTGCACTAGGCCTCTAGTTTTAAATAAAAGTAATATTTTATAATAAATATACTTATAATATTTTCCTTTATTCCAAAATATACCTTGTTACTGAACACATTTATAAAGCATTCATTTTTACCAGTCAAGTAAAAATAAAAAAATTTTAAATGAACAAACTGAAACTGACCTTGGCACATTTTTTAAGACTACTGGTAGCTCACAGAATTAGTCAAATTGGCTGAAACAGTTTGGGTCAATGTATAGAGCATTGGCTTGGGGACTGAAGGGTCCCAGGTTCGATTCTGGTCAAGGGCATGTACCTTAGTTGCGGGCATATCCCCAGTAGGGGGTGTGCAAGAGGCAGCTGATCGATGACTCTCTCTCATCGATGTTTCTAATCCTCTATCTCTCTCCTTTCCTCTCTGTACAAAATCAATAAAATATATTTTTAAAAAGAATGAGTCAAATTTGAAAACAGGTTTAGGTAGGAACCAAAGAAGGCAAAGAGTAAGTTAGAACCAATGTTAGGACTCAAATCTCAGACTCTTTTCCCCCACTGTCTAGTTACTGCCTTTGAACCCTGACAGCTTGGTCAGGACTCTTGACTGCACTTGGAAATGCTAGTCTAATGATTGGATATGTAGCACTTAGGTATTCTCTCACATAGTAAAAGGAATTATATCCTATAATATATATTAGAGGTGAATTATCTTTTCAATAGTCTCTCAAGACTTTTTAAGGACCTCTGGGCCTTGAGTACTTCTCCATTTGTGGACATGGGAATGGAATAACTTTCCTATAAAGTGGCCTTAAGTGTGGATGACCTTTTAACAATCACTGTTAGTCTTCTAGGATTTTAAGTGAAGTAGACCAGGCAATTTGTGTTCTAGTTTTAGCCATTGCTCAGCTTGACGGTTCAAGGTTAAGTGGAAGTGGCTCTTCACCTGAGGATGTTTCACATTGATGAGGGGCGGGGGATGATGGATGGAGGGACAGATGACCCTCAGCTACTAAGAAAAAAGCAGAAAGCACTTATGGTAGCTCCAAGAGTTAGATTTCCACCTGTCCCTCTCAGGACCAATTTGATTCTCTTCCATAAAATCCTATGTTCATTATCAAGTAGCACTGATTAAATTTTCAAATGTGAGTAGAGCTGTTCTAGAAACCATACAAAGAGAATTATTCTGCCCTGTAGGATCTTAAAGTCAATAGCCAAAATTGGTTACCTAAGAGTTGTCATTACCCTGGATGTGAGGAGAAGGGAGCACGCCAATCACTTTGGGGTCTTGAGCATGTTGGTTTAGCTTGTAGAACTCTTGTTTTCTTCCATGTCATTTAAACTTATAATCTGGGGATAATACTCAGTGTACAGAGAAAACACAAATAAATGTAAACTATGATTTTATTTTCATAGATTATAATGCAAAAGAATCTTTGCCTCATTGGTTTTGAACCAAGGATTTCTTGAGCAGGTCACAAGTGGTGTTTTCAGATGGCCACAGTGAACATGAAAGAATTTCTCTGGGCCTTGTGCTTAGCAACAATCACAGAAGTCTTACTAGTCTGCCCTGTTCTTTGTAAGCTATACATATTAAATCCCACAGCAATTCTCTATTAAATTATGGCACTATTTACTATATCCACAGTGACCTTATGAGCTAATCTATTCTGAGATGTCTCAGACAGGATTTGAGGGGTTTTTTTGAAGTACTTTCTTATATTAAACTTATATTTATTATATTAAATGTCCCATGAACCTTAATATTATCCTTGAAATCTTAATAATTTGACACTCAAGCCTCATCTGCTAAAACTTATTTTCATATTTAGAAATGGCATAAAATTCTTAAGCGATCTGTCCTGATTTTGGTTTAGTAATATGTACACAGCTGTGTCTTCACTATTTTTGGTATTCCATCAATAGCTTTGCTTTATCTGCCCTGCCATGGCAAGAATACTCAACCTTCAGAAAAATCAGTGCAACCCAAGGAAGCACAGAAAAATAGGGCTGACAGATTTGTGGCTCCCCAAAGAGATTCCAAGATGGGTTGGATAAAATAGCATGACAAGGTTTTAAAAACTTTATATCATACGTGAAACACTTTGCTGTGTTGCTGATTGTCCCTTGTGGGAAGATATTTGATTTTATTTGTATCATTGTGAAACTTCTTTTCATTATTCTTGTGCCCAGGTTATCTGTATCTGTTCAGTCTGGCAGACACAATGGCAAATAGCTGAAGATTGAGATGAAGGGCATTTTGAATCCTCTCTGGTACTTCGGTCTCCCTGGGTAAGATGTCCTGCCTTTGTATCCTTCAGAGGGGGCTGCTGTGATGATCTGAGAAGTTGGGCAAGGGTTGAAGAGATGGTCTTTAAAATCTTTAGCAAAAAATCTTTAGCAAAACGAAGCAGAGGAAACCATTGGGCAGTTGGCTGATATTTGAGAAGTCTGACTACAACTTAGATTTCAGGAAGAGCTTCTCTTTTATTCCTGGGCACAGTTCAAGACTAAGAATTATGCCCTCAAAATAAGGACTCCGACTCATCATTACACTGACTCTAACATTTGGTAACAGGGATCCGACACTGCCATTCAAGCAGCCCAGTACTTTGAGAATGGGATGAAAGTCTTCATGTTGTGAAACGTTCAGAGAGCATGATTCTAAAGTCTGTCCTACAACAATTTTAAAATTATTCATAGTCTTTAAGGGTACAGTGAACATTTATACTTCAACTTAACATTCAGCAGAGATGGATCTCAAGGACTTCAAAGTTTCTGTGGACAGATATAAAGATGAAAAACTGCAGATAGAGAATTTACAGAGTTTATGAATAGGAGTTAGAAAGAAATGTAATCATCTGTAATCATAAGAAATTTCAACCTGAAACAAAAGGAAAACTTTCACCAGATAATACTATGCAATTTTATATTAAAATTATCTATTCTATTATACTTCACTTTAGTTATTACTGTCTTTTTTTTTTTTTGGCAGAGACTTGGGGATCAGACAAGGCTGGATTCAAAGCTTGAGTCTTCTGATTACTAACTTGGTTACTTCCTCGAGACTCATTACTTCAGCTGTCCTAAGAGAATAATATTTTTAAATTTCTATAAATTCCAAGAAAGCTTAATAAACTTACCACACAATGAAAAATATTTGTCACTTAGTAGGAACTCAAAGCAGCACCTTTTTATACTTTGTGAATATAATCACTAATAAATTCTATGTTGAACTGAAACAATTTAGTTACAATCCCTCAATATTTTTAAATAGCTCATTTATTATTTTGTCTTCTCTACCACAAATTCCCTGCCTTTTCTCTTTTTGCACTCCTTATTCTACTTTATTATGAAGGTATATGAGTTATTTTAAAGCAAAATGAATCATCCTTGGGAGGAATAGTCTTTTGTGAGTTCTCCTGTGCTATATTTTGTTTGTGTTCTCCAAAATTTGCATTTTTTTTCCAAAAATATTTTATTTATTTCCTACAGAGAAGAAGGAAGAGGGACAGAGAGCTAGAAACATTGATCAGCTGCCTCCTGTACACCCCCACTGGGGATGCACCTGAAACCAAGGTACAGGCCCCTGACGGGAATCAAACCTGGGACTCTTCAGTCCTCATGCCTACGCTCTATCCACTAAGCCAAACTGGTTTTGGCCCAAATTTGCATTTTGAAAACCCGATGCCCAAGATGATGGTATCAGGAGGTGGAACCTCTAGGAAGTGATTAGGTTGTGAGGGTCAAACCCTCATGCATGAAATTGATGCCCCTATAAAAGAGGTCGAGAGGACTCCCTCCTTCCACCTCAGAGAACTCTGCCCTCACTCAACCATGCAGGACCCTGATCTAAGACGTCCAGCTGTCAGAACAGGGAGAAATAGATTTCTGTTGTTTATGTTACCCAGACTGTGGTATTTTGTGATAGCGGCCTACATGAACTAAGACACCCTACATTCCATGCTTGTACATCTCCAGGCTCTATATGAAGCATCTCAATGACACTGTCTGATGGTGTGTTTGTGATTCTATTGGGTGATGTAATTTTCAATTTTTTTCAACATGCAAACAAAGTTAGCAAGTGGTAAACATTACTAAGATAGATGGATTTCAAAAGAGGAAGTTTGTATACAGGAAACTTTTACAGAGAAGCCAGCCCAAGGACAGATTAAAAAAACCAATGGTCATTTTCTGTGTGCTTTGAAGATTACTACAAAGTAGGAAAATCTTCTTTCTTGCTCACAGGTAGAAACTCCTCCTACTGCCCTGAGGTGGCCAACTTTCTCTTATTCTATCCAGAATTCATTCACTCTGCACTCTTTATCCCCTGGGACATGTGCGCCTTTCTAAACTTATTTCTCTCACTCTTTCTCTTGGGTTATTTTCTTGCCCTGTCTTGTTTCTTTTGGTGCCTCTGGGAATTCTCTCAGCACAGCTCATAAAGCCCAAGTAGCCTAAGAACAATGCTCCCTTTTGTTTTTATGAGCTCCATTCTCCATCCATACAGTTCTAAATATGTTGAAGTTCAGGTTTTCGAGCATTGCTGGAGGAGTCCAGGGAGAAGAAAGATTTGACAGGGAGATCTCGGGAGCACACAGGGCCTCAGGCAGAAGGGGAAGTGGACTCCAGGCCCCTGCTTCTCACCCCTAGGTGTACATTAAACATCAGTGTGCTCTAAATAACCAAGTAAAAAAACACACAGAATAGAAACAGACGTGGAGATGCAGAGAACTGACTGATGGTAGCCAGAGGAGAGAGGGATTAAGGAAGTGGTTCTCAATCTTTCTAATGCCACGACCCTTTAATACAGTTTCTCATGTTGTGGTGACCTCAAACATAAAATTATTTTCATTGCTACTTCATAACTGTAATTTTGCTACTGTTAATGAATCGTAATGTAAGTATCTGTGTTTTCCGATGGTCTTAGGCAACGCTGCTAGCGGTTCTCAACCTGTGCGACCCACAGGTTGAGAACTGCTGCTGTAGAGACTAAGACCATTGGAAAAACACAGATATTTACATTATAATTCATAACAGTAGCAACATTACAGTTATGAAGTAACAATGAAAATAATTTTATGGTTGGGGGTCACCCCAACATGAGGAGCTCTATTAAAGGGTCATGGCATTAAGAAAGGTTGAGAACCACTGGATTAAGTGGATGGGTGAAAAAGGTAGAGGGATTGAGAAATACAGATTGGTAGCTGCAAAACAGTCATAGGGATGTAAAGTACAGCATAGGCATTATAGTCAATAATATTGTAATAACTGTGTAAAATGGTAGGTGGGTACTGGAAATATCAGGGGGAACACTTTGTAAGGTATATGGTTGGCCAACCATTATGCTGTATACCTGAAACTAATACATAATATCACTGCATGTAAACTAGAATTGAAAAATAAAATTTAAAAATTAAAAAAATAATCAGCGGGCTCCAGCTTCCTCAGTTCTGATTGATCACCTGGGACTTGATTCAACTCTTTGACTCTTAAAATCTTTCCTTGGTTTGTAGATGAAGAAGACTTTCCACATAAAGCCTACTTACACAAATCATATGTAACTAGCAACTTTGTGTTTAAATTCTCGCTGGTTATGTATCATGTACTTTCATTGCCCAAGAATGACACCTTAAATTATTTTAAATATTTGAATAAAATGTTAAAGATATTCCTTGTTAGAGTTAAACATAGATTAAACCTCTACCCAGAAATAGCCATTCACAAGTTCTCCATATTTTATTGTCCAGTTTTATCAGTGGTTAGAACCCCAGACATTGGATGGAAGGGTCATAGGTTCTACTCAGGTCAAAGAGATGTACCTCCATTGCAGGCTCAATATGGGAGGCAGCTAGTCCATGTGTCTCTCCCCCATCAATGTTTTCTCTGTGTCTTCTCCTTTATTCCATATTCTCTAGAAAAATCAATGAAGTATCCTAGGGTAAGGATTGGCAAAAAAAATAAATAAATAAACAAATAAAAAACATATACCAAAAGAACAGTTTCGTGTCTTTTAAGCAATCCTATCACCCTACTGCTGTTGCCAATGCCCGCCGCTGTAGCCACCAAGGTGTTATCATCATCATGAACTCCAGTGCCTATACCATGAAAAAAATGACAATGTTCTTTATAGGATATGACATTTCTTTATTTTTTTTCCTCACCTGAGGATATTTTTCCATTGATTTTTAGAGAGCATGGAAGAGAGAGGGAAATAGAGAGAAACATCAATGTGAGAGGGCCTGAAACCAAGGTACATGTCCTTCACCAGAGTTAACCCAGACCCTGCAGTTGGCAGGCCACAGCTCTATCCAAACTGGCTAGGGCAGGTCATAACATTTCTTATCCCCTTTAGTAGCAGAGTGAGGTGGAAAAAACCCTAGATTACCTTCTTGGGTTCTTATTATGCAAGTTATCAAGAACACTTTGAATGGCATACCAGGAGCTAAGATAATGAGTAGTCAGAAAAGGTGTTTTCTCTGCAGCTCATGCATAGAGGCAGGACTGCCAGCATGCCCTGGCTGGCAGGCCCTGTTCTCTGTGGGCAGACCCTGCTCTCTGCTCTCTGCGGGCCTGCCTGCTCACTGCAGCTGGCAGGCAGGCCCTGCTCTCTTCTCTCTACAGGCCTGCTCCACCCTGCTCTCTGCAGGACTGCACCATCCATGGCAGCAGCCCCTCTCACCCACCTGGGCATGCAGCCTCCTCCTGAGCAGTCATGACTATTACTGTGTACTGGCTAATTTGCATATTACCTCCCTATCTGTCTGTCTGTCTATCTATCTATCTATCAATACATATATGTAGATGAGGATAACAGAAAGTCCAAATCCATCATATCAATGCCTTCATTAAAATTCTCCCTTCCTTGAATAATTCCCCTCAAGGGATTAAGAATTCAGTTTGGGGAGTCAGATAATAGAGTTTAAATCTCAGTGTATTCAATTGGAGTTCAGGTCTCCTTATTTGAAACTGTGAAATGACATAAGGTATTCTTCGTAGAAAGGCTGTACAAAATGAAAGGGCTTCATGTGCTAACATATACCTCAATCCAAGAAAGATTTGTATTTTAGGAGGGGAATCTGAGACTGACCCAAACATTCACAATGGAGGAATAAATCAAAGGGTAAGCTTTTGTTTCAGAAACCCAGCTGGATCCCTGTCTTCTCCTACGTTTAAGCACTTGATTTTCTTCAATTATTTTTTCTTATGTAATTGAAATACTAATTGTAAATCTCAATTATACAATAGATGATTTGTTGGGATATTTTCTATTAAGTGGGTCTAAAACCTGGCTTAATTGAAAAGAATTCAATATTTATTCTCCATAAAACTTTCCTGAGACAAGGCAAAGAAGCCAAAAAAGAAAGATTAAGTCATAAAAAATTGGGCAAATCCCTATATTGCTGCCTTCTTAATTTTTAGATGGCCCCAAGAGTTGACTAAAGTAATTACATCATAGGAGGAAAAGAATTATTCAAGTAGTTATTACTGTTCAGTGAAGTTATGATATCCTAAAACATAATCCTGCAAGTTAGAGTGAGTTATGATAGCAAAGAGGCTACTGCCAGGATTTATTCCTGACAATACTCATTTTCCAAATTTATAAAAATGTTACGTGACATTTTTTATTTTTACAACTTTGTGTTTAAATTCTTGCTAGTTACATATCATGTGCTTTCACTGCCCGAGAATGACACTTTAAATTATTTTAAATATTTGAAGAAAACATTACAGATATTCCTTGTTAGAGTTAAATACAGACTAAACCTCCACCCAGAATTATCTATTCACAAGTTCTCCATATTTTATTTTTTTACGGATATTCTGCTTGTACATATGAGAGGTAGGATCAGGTAAACAAAGTCTTTTCTTTTGTATATAATTCATTTAAAATGATTTGAGAAAATTACAATTGACTTGCACATTTAAAGAGCCCTCATTGAAATTAGGATTTTAAATTAAATTGACCCAGAAAGTCCTTTATATGGAGACAGTTGGAATTCTAATGCAGACACTAAAAAGACTGTTAAACTAAGCTGTAATGAGATACTATATTTTGGTGGTTGCTAATGTACTGAACATTTGACTGTTGGTAATTTACACCAAAAGTACTTTGATGTATAAGTAATCCCATTTTTTTTCATACACAGTTTAGGTAGTATGAGAAGCACATTCACGATTCAGACCGTTCAAGTCAATTATTGCTGCAGTGCTTCAGGGTATAATTTACTCTTGAAGAAAATTTGGTTGGGTGTTTTTGAATCTTTGTTTTCTAAGACTCTCTCTACATACACCCTAAAATTTTAGTATCTCTGAGTTTTTCTAGAGCAAATGATGTATTGCATAAAAGCCACCAATTCAAATGCCTTCATCCAAAGCTTTATAATCACAAAGCTCTTATAATCACACCTGGTCACAAAGCCTATCCAGATAACTGGAGGTGACCAGAGTTCTCTTTCTACTTATCCTGTTAGAGCCTTCATTTCTACCTTCAAAAACACTTGCTAGACTGCATATCTGTTTCTTGGCTAGTTTGAAATTCCTTAATTTATGCATAGTTTATGTTTGAGGCCATGTTTTCTTAAATTATAAATCTTCACAAAACAAGCCTCATACCCAACCTATTTAATGCCAACCCTTCAGAGCTTCCTGGAGAGAGTTTATCTAGCTGACTGTTAAATTGAAATTTGAGGTCATTCACTTCTTCCGAAAGGCAGGTGATTGGATATGGAGTCCCCAGCCTTTTTTAGATATTTCTTTTAATTACCTGGGAAGTGAACACACTCCTCTTTTGAGTTGTGTTTCCTCAATTAATGAGATAACGGTAGTGTTTACAGGACACGGGCTGCTCCCACTGATAGCAAGCCAACTGCAGAAGCTACATCTGTAATTGGTTTTTCAGATGCAGCCTTAGCAAACACACACAAGAGTGAAGTTCATGGAAGGGATAAATGGATTTAGTTACTGTCACACACCGCCTTCAAAGTGTGGTTTAATTATGTTTCCTTACAGCACTCTCCCTTCCCCCACCCCATTAGTTCTTCTTGATTTATGACACAGTAGCGGTAGCATTCCCAGTACCGATAGGATTTTCTGCTGTCAGATAGGGGGTCTCCCCGGCAGCACTGCTCTGGAGAGCAAATGAGACTCTAATAGTGCTGGATTAGGACCAAAGGCAGGGTCAAGAAATAAGTATTTTTTTCTATGAACAGTGCATACCAATGAAAATTCTCAATTAATAAGTTAATTTGTATGATTTACAGTTCAACAGACATAAAAATGAATCATAAGACATCAAAAATGTGCTTCCTGGTAAAATCATTTTCTATAGCATTTAATACACTTTACAAGCTGTGTGCTTTGCTGTGATTTAGTTCTTTGTGTTAGTTATATGGGTCAAAATAATATTAGAAGAGCCCAATGGCCATTTGTTTTTGCTAATGATGCAGCCCTTTCTCTTGATCACTGTCAAGAGTTTGCTTCCTTGCCGAAACCGGTTTGGCTCAGTGGTAGAGTTTTGGCCTTCGGACTGAAATGTCCCAGGTTCGATTCAGGTCAAGGGCATGTACATTGGTTGCGGGCACATCCCCAGTAGGGGGCGTGCAAGAGGCAGCCGATTGATGATTCTCTCTCATCTATGTTTCTAACTCTCTATCCCTTTCTCTTCTTCTCTGTAAAAAATAAAAATAAAAATAAATAAAATAATAAATAAATAAAAGTTTGCTTCCTGGGTCTTACTAAGGCAAATTTGCTTCCAGTGGGTTCTGTGGCTTTTTGCTGACTATACTGTGCATTAGAACTTTCTTATACATGGTTTGCTACCAATAAAGATTAAATATGATACAGGCCCTTACCCTTTAAAAACTTCAATGGTTTTAAAATGTGTTCCATATTTTGTATCTTGTAATTATTAGTACAACTTATGGGCAAAGAAGAATGATAGTGCATGTGGGATATGAGCTGAATAAAGCACAGGATCTGGTCCTAAGGAGCTCATTGGTCTGAAGGGGAAACCGACATGAAAACAGATCACTGCAATACAGTGAGTGAGACAAGTAGTATCAACTCAGTATTGCCGGGGTTCTTTTCCCAGCCTTACAAAGGGTTCAGCACTCTGGAGAAAGGAGCTGCACTTAGATGTTTAAAGAGTCCAGAGACAAATGATAATTTTGAGAGCCACTGGGGGTTAGAGGATCTCCAGCTAAAGGAACTGAAGATTCTTCCAGGGGTAGGAGCCAGTGCTTTTATAATAACACAATTTGTCCTTAAGGCAAGGTGGAGATATGCACTTCAAAGAGTAAGGTATCAAAGGGTAGAGTATAGAAGCATTGTCAGTTTGGGGAATAGCCTACAGCTCTTCAGGTGTTTGGCCAACAGGAGGCAATAAAATGCCCTGTGCTGTCTGGCAGTTAACAATCCCATTCAAGTTTGGGGGAAGTACCCTTTAGCCATTTTCAACATGTAAAATGCATATGTCGCTCACCCTTGGTGGGCCCCCAATCTTCACCAAACTTTTGGTGAAAGTCTTGTAATTATTACATGCTGGAATTGGTTCTCCACCAGTATGAAGAGCTACCATGATATTGCCAACACAGGAGTGAGCACCTCTTTGGAGAATGTATAGGCCGTCACTTTCTATGTATTTGTCATTTTATTGTGAATTCCTTAAGTTTAACCACTAGTCACAGTTATCACCACAACAGAAGTTTTCATGGGTGATTCAAGAAGCACAACATAAAACGAGGCTCCTAAAATAACTCTTGTCACATCTGCCATCCAAAAAGCACGGCAGTCAACTGCCGATATCTGGAAACCACCGAGTAGAATGTGTCCAGAAAGTAAAACTTAGCTTTAAAGTTTTAACTTAAATGTTTTTAATATAGTTACCTCTAATACTTTCTATTGTAAGTTGTAGGATGGGGTATTTAATCTATAACTATTCTCTAATGTGTGTTTCAGACACTGAGAAGACACCCCCTAGATTTAATTGAGTTTGACGTTCCTATTCTACATTTTTGTTCTTTGCAAGAGACAGTCATTCTGAGATAGTCAGTCTGTGTCCACCCTGAAATATGGTAGCAAACATACTTGGGTAAAAACTGCTGTTTGCATTTTAACGCTTCTATTCTGACTTCAACCTTCGCTTACTTACTTAAACAATAGGATGGATACAGAAGATTGATTCCCACTGACTCAGTAGCTTCAGGGGAAGAAACTATAGATAACCGTTAGAGATTAACCTCTGAGTTCTGCTTCTGTATTATCACCAAGATAGGGCCACAATCCAATGTTCCCAGCCTTTAGAATTTAGAACAACAACAACAACAAAAATCATAGGTTTGAACCTTTAAAAAGACTTGCCTATACCTAGAACAGTGCAGTCATGTGGACTCCATCTGCGTGTGGTACTCTTGTGGCCGTCCTGGCCAGTTTTTCAATAAATCCTTGCCTGTTTTTTTTAACCAATCATCAGCCTCCGGTGGTCTTATTTTGAACCCAGGGTTCGACCCTACAACATTCCATGTTCATAGCAGTGTTATTTAAAGTAGAATAGAAGTGGAAGCAATTCAAATGCCCATCAATGAAGTGATGGATAAAGAAAATGTGGTACATACATAGAATGGAATATTATCCAGCTTTAAAAAAGGACATTCTACTACATGCTACAACATGGATAAACTTTGACATTATGCTAAGTGAAATAAGACAGTTATAAAAAGACAAATGCTGTGTAATTCTACTAAAAGCAGTCAAATTCTTAGAAACAGGAAATAGAATAAGGGTGAGGGAGGGGAAAAGGGAAAGGGTACAGGGTTCAGACTTGGAAGCTGAAAAAAAGCGCTGGAGATCTGTTACATAGTAATGTAAATATACTTAACACCATGGAACTGTTTATACATCAAATGATTAATATAATAAATGTCATTGTGTTTTTTAACACAATAAAAAGGAGATAGTCAATCTGTTGTATTCACATTTAAAAAACTCATTATAATATCAGAAATTGTGACTAGAGACATTCACAATATAGGCCAGTTTACTTTGTACACGCCAGTGCGTGGCAAGATGGCACCCAGAAAAGATTATGCAAGCAGACTAAGTACATAAATACTGACCAGGAGAGTAAATGACTTATGTGAACTCTCAAGATTATCACTTAATCTATGATAACAAATTTGAATTCTCTTTATAAGCAAAATATAAATTTACCAAGGAATATAATAAATTTGTTGTTTGTAAATAGATCTCATAATTAAACTGAAAGTAAAAGAAAAGAAAGAAGAAAAAAAAGAAGCAGAAATGGTAGAAGGGGAAAAAGAAAGAAGGGAGAAAGGAAGGGAACCCTTAAGGCAATACTTACTTCTTAAAGCCTTGGGACAGCCGTGTTATTCCTGTAGAGCCTGTCCTCTGAAAAACCCACATTGCAAATGACAGGAAACTTAAAAGGATTAAGCAAGAGACAAACTTTCTGAGATCTAAGGTGTAGTTCTAGAAGCTGGGGTACTTTATTCCTTACAAATGAGAAGCAAGAATGTTATTCATTTTGCATTTTTCCAGAGATGTATTGGGCCCTGGGGCAGAACAATACAACAAGCTTCAAATGATTGGTATTAATATTGACTTTCAGACTGGTGAGGAGTTTGAGATATTATAGGGAGAGACTGGCATGCTTCACACACTGTAGACATTATATTTGCTACTATATTGGTAGGAGGTATGCTGGTTGCAGAATGCAGATCACTGAAATGAAATCTGGGAAAGTGTTTCAAGTCAATCTTGAACGTATGCTTACGGTACCTGTTGGAAACATCTAAGTTTGAGAATGAGAGGAGAATTAAGAAAGCTAATCCCAAAATGGTGCCTGTGAATACACATTTAGTTCTATCAGCGACCCATCTATTCATAGAAGCTGCCTGGAAACTCTCAAGCTATTATCCTTTACAGTTTACACGGTCATGGCACCCCGGAAGGCAGCAAGGAAAATGTTTGATTACAAACAAGGGAATATTGGTCTACAGAAAGCAAGGGCTTAATTTCAAGGCAATGAATGGATACATTTTTCTTTTGGGGTAAATGAGCTGATGAAGACAGTAAATGCTTTTCTTGAGTTTATGACGTATTGAAGTGTAAATATTTCTCTCTTTTCCTTGTCCAGCGGAGATAGAGAGTGGTCCAGTTCCTGAATAGGGGTGGCTGGGGATTGAGAAAATGAAAGAGACAACACAGAGATGGAAGGAAAAAGCTAGGTCCAGGTGAAACCACTGTCCTCTGATGGAGAGACAGGGACTGGGACAGGGACAGGGACCATGAGACAATACAGTCTGTCTATTTTATACAGCAAAAAAACAGGAAGTTTTACTAAAAATCAAGACAAAGATTATGTGCATTCTTGGGTGGGCCTGAGTCATATTCCTTCAATTTGCTTGGCTAGATTTAAATAACAAAACTCACCCCCTGCATCTAGGCTGAAGGTCAAGCTGACAACACTCCTGCCTCTGGCAAAGTGTGTTTCCAGGACATGGCTTTGCCAATGCCACTGGATGCAGCTGACAATAATTAAAGAAATGCCCATGTGCCTTCCCAGGCACTCTCTACTTTAAAGCATCCCTTTGGCTGTTTGTACTTTGTTTTTTAAATCTACACTTTTCTATGTTTAAAAGGTTGGTTGTTCTTCTCTTTTTCTGGATTAAAGAAAACCTGCCAAATTAATTTTTTATTGTATTTTTGTTTTTATATATTTTTGTGTTGTCATGGCTAGATGACAAAACAAGTAATTTCACATTTCCATATTAAAGGTTTAAACATTTGTTTTTTGTTGCCAAAAAGACTCACAGAACCATAAAAGCAGACCGTGACTTTTGTGGTTATGGCTTGAACAACAGGAGGATGAACATATCTGAGGGAAATGGTTTTTTATCTGCTCTTTGCAGGTAGAATCCATTAGTGAACTTTATCCAAATTTATTACGCTTTTTATTTGATTTCTTTGTATTCAGAGGTGTAATTAGTTTTCTCAAATAGAACTCAGCAAATGCTTTTTAAAAAGCCACCTCTAAATATGTGTTGTAAACTGAAACTATAGGGAAGAATGCTTTTCTTTTGCATATTATCCACATTTGTCTCTCTCTTTTTAAAAAAATATATTTTATTGATTTTTTTACATAGAGGAAAGGAGAGTGATAGTTAGAAATATCTATCAGCTGCCTCCTGCACACCCCCTATTGGGGGATCTGCCCGCAACCAAGGTATATGCCCTTGACCAGAATCAAACCTGGGACTCTTCAGTCCAAAGGCTGACACTCTATCCACTGCGCCAAACTGGTTAGGGCCTCTCTTTTTTTAATTGCTGAAAATTTTCCTGATGTGCAGGACATTTTCTAGTGTTCCTTCTTGGCATTAAAAAAATGGAAGAGCTGGCTAGTGTGGTTTGGTTGAGAATTGTCCCATGCACTAGGAGGTCCTGGGTTTGATTCCTGGTCAGGGCATATGCCCGGATTTTCGGCTTGATCCCCAGTAGGGGGAATGCAGGAGATAGCTGATCCATGTTTCTCATCAATGTTCTATCTCTCATTCTCCTTCTCTCAGAAATCAATAAAACATTATTTTAAAATTAATAAAAATGGAAGAAGTAATTTATTTCTGTCTAATATAAGCTAATTTAACCTTGATGTTACTCTGCTCAGGGTGAGTTCTGCTCTGGGCCTGGACATCACCACACTATCTGGTGAGCAATTGATAATCTGGATTGAATAACCAAAGAGTAGTAACAGCAATAAGACATTAGTAAGAGCAATAAGACTTCTCAGAGTTTTTTTTTCTTGTGTGATTTTTTTTTCCATTCTCGCAATATCTGTGTGAATTACGCTGGGCATGCAGAGAACATCAAATCATTTAAATGCCTTAGGCTGCACACATATGCAGTCCCTAGGGAACATAGAACTTCTGTATCAAAATGACGTTATGGACTTGGCCAGAATACAGAGAAACAACAGAAAAGCTAATGCAGGCCAAGCAAACACATGCTTGCACCCAGGCACGCAGACACTCAGATCTCTCAGATGATTTACAATCTTGCTGGGTCCTTCTCAACTCGGATTTATCTATCCCCAGTCCTGTGTTTGTATTCCTGTGATAAGTGAAATGTTGTTCCCACTGCCCTTCTTAATTCTTTGCCCCTTTTGTATCCACACCTATTGCCAGTTGACTGGAGGCAGAGTGTTTGCAGGCCCCCAAGAGGCCTGGCTTAGCCAAGGGACAGGCTCTGGCAAACGGAAGTGGATGGAAGTTATTGTACTTGGTGTTCTGCCTCTGCCCATCAGCCTTAGGAGGCACTGCATGCTGTGTGTTAGGGCCAGCCCCTGTCCTTCTTCTGGACTTGGTAACCTGCTGATCCAAGGACAATGAACAATGCATGGAGCATCACTGGATCCAACCTGAAGCTAGGAGTCAGCTATGCTGAGCTCAGTCAGGGTCAGGTAATTGCCAGATAACCCACACGTGTTTGTGTGAGAATAGCGACTGCTGTCTTAGGCCACCAAGTTGTGGGTAGTTTGTTTTGTTAGCATTATCATTTCACCAGCTAACTGGCATCCTATGTATGCTCAGCCATCATGAAACATTTTCTAATCCTTCTAGAACTGTGAAAAAAGTCCTACCAGAAGCGTTTTACTTCTCTGTTCTTGGGATACAGTACAGTGAAGTAGCCTCTTGGAATCAAACAAAATGAGCTCAATGATATTTCTTATTACATAATGAACAACTATGTTAAATTAAGGTCTTTCCTATTACAATAGTTAGTAGCGATTAAAATATGTCCTTACCATCTTCACTAGTGTCCAGCTTTGTTTGCAACAGTTAAAATTTATTTTTGTTTGCACTGTAGCTCAGACATTCCAATTTTTCGTAAATGCCAAAGGATTCAATGTTTAAGAATACCTCAAGCAAAATACAGAAAGAGTTGCTGTTAATAAGAATCTATTGTGCACTAGACATTTTGCATTCATTTGTTCTCATTCATTCCTCGTTACAGTCCTGGGAAAAGAAATCAAACACACAACAACATTAGAATGTGAGTGCAGCAGTCCATATCCAAGGCTCTTGTTTGTTTTGCTATGCTGGGCAGGTTGACAAACCACTGCTATTTTCCCAAGAGAGTTCAATTTTAAGTAAATAGAGAAGAAAAAAACAAAAAACAATGTAATCATATAGAAGATTCTATAATCAATTAAAGATTCCGATTTTATTTTTTAAAATTTATCTTTATTGATGAAAGTATTACAAATGTCCCCCTGTATTCCCCCATTGACCCCCACCATCCCACATCCATGCCACCTACTGTCTTCACCACGCTATTGTCTGTGTCCATGGGTTATGGATATGTGCATACAAGTTCTACAGTTAACCTCTCCCCACCCACCCACGACCCCCTCCTTTCTTCAAAGACTCATCAGTCTGTTCCATGCTTCTATGTCTCTTCATCCATTTTGTTCATCGGTTTGTTTTGTTCATTATATTCCACATATGAGTGAGGTCATGTGATCCTTGTCTTTCTCTTGATATCTGACTGCTGCCCCCTTTTAAGCCTAACCTCTCCCTCCTCCCTTGTGTCCCACATGAGCTAACCACTGCCCCAGCCTTGCTCTCTCACCACCATCAATACACCAAGCCCGTCTTCTTTCTCGCTCTTTTAGTTCATTTTTGGTTCTACTTAGGGAGTTCTCCCAGCTCTCCTCAAAATGTCTTATTATGTGAGAAATAAATCTTTCTTACCCTTTCATGCATGTGTGATTTCTTGACATCAAACCACATTTTGTGTGGATGTTCAGCTCACTCTTTCAGAGTGGCTACAATAAGGATGGCCATTTCAATGTTTAATTTCAACAAATATAGTTTAAAAGAGTATCTTCAATTTATTTATTATTCAAACAATAGAATATAATTTGTCTCAAAAATGGAGCCTACAGTTGACAAATCCTTAGCTAGCATACGTGAACCCAAATACCCTGTGCATGCTGATGCAAACACTGGGCAAATTTCAATTTTCAGCCTCATAAATGCAAAGGGTCTGCTTCATAAAAGCAGCTTGTAATGCACTTCATGTGAAAACAGCACATTGACAACAACATATTGGGTGTGCTTTTTTCCTTGAGGGAATATATATTTCTTTAGGGAGCTCAACAATGGTTATGAAAACAACATAAAACCTGTCAGTATTCTATTATGGCCCTATTTTATACTTTCATTCTTAATAAATATTTTGCACTCATTACTTTTGACTTTGGGAGTGCTATAAAGGAAACATAAAAGCTTGAAATGGTGGTTATAATTTTTATTTTAAAAAATTACTTTGGAATAACATCTCTCCCAATAAAAAGAAATAGTCAAAAAGTTCATAGTTTTTAAATGTGAAAAGTACATACTGTCATAAAAACTAAATTTTCTCAAATTCTATAAAGCAAAGACAAATAAACTTTTATACATTCCTTGCTTTGTCATTCCCATAAATGCATATTTGTTGTCTTAAACAACAAAAAATGATCAGATAAAAATGGAAAGTTAGTAGAAAGTAAAATTTTATATAGAAATTTAGCTGCTCATTTTAGTATTATATAAACAGAAGTCCTGTAATACAATTCCTATACACGTTCAAATATTAATCTCAATAAAAAGAAATACCAGTTTTCAAAAGCAGTATACTAGCTACCTGCTGTAATTTTGCCCGTTGGAGTGGGAAGCAGTTTCTACTGTCTGTCTTTCATATGCATGACGCAACAAATACACATTTTTCTCTGTTCAAGCACAGACTGGAAAAGCCTGCGATGAAAATGTACCATTTAGCAAGAGCATTTAAATCATTATCTTCCAAGTACAGTTTTGAAGGTCTCATGCACAGTATCTATATCAGAGCAACTGAACAGACTCAGAGAATTTATGCTATAAATCAGACCAGATTCAAATATGTATGCTTTGAGGGAGGGAAGGGTAGATCAGTAAGAAAGCAACCATGAACATGTATAAATACTATGTGTGAGTGTGGGAAGTTTTAATGCTTTTCTTCACTCATCACTGGACCACATCGCCATCCAACTGGCTACTGTTATTTGCACGGAACTGCAAAGTGTATCAAGTATACTAGAAATGGGAATAAGAGAAAGTCAATGAGCCACCATAATTAATTTCCACTTATCCCTTCCCAGTTTTATTAAGTGGTGATTATTAATGTTTTAGATGTTTGAGAACTAATGTTGTAAAAGGTGTCAGAACTCAAGAAAGTAACAGTATGGCAGAGGAGATGCACATATTCATACAGACCTGCAATGTGGTGTGACAAGGTCATTAGCAGACCTGTGCATTAGACAAAGCGCATTAGAAGTATGTGGTTAGCTTTGCTCTAAAGGCTTAAGGAAGCTGAAAAAGGCATTTAAGCTTGGGGTACAAGAAAAGGGATCAGGGAGGAAGTAAGAAAAAGTAGGCAAGACACGGTTAGGAGCCGAAACTGGTTTGGCTCAGTGGACAGAGCGTCGGCCTGCAGACTGAAAGGTCCCGGGTTCGATTCCGGTCAAGGGCACATACCTTGGTTGCGGGCACATCCCCAGTTGGGGTGTGTGCAAGAGGCAGCTGGTCGATGACTCTCTCTCATCGACGTTTCTAACTCTCTCTCTTAATTCCTCTCTGTGTAAAATCAATAAAATATATATATTTTTAAAAAGACACTGTTAAGAGTAAAGGGCATGTTCAAAGCACAGAAATGTTGGAGTGTGTGATAGATTCTGGATGGTGTGATAAGAACCAGCAGCTGGCAAGAGTGCTGAGAGCCAGGACTAGTGGAGGCTTATGGGAGAGGCTGGTCTGGAGGTCGCTGGTGGTCGTATTTTCTATATAAACATATGAGGAGTGTGTAAGTCAGGATTTGGTGAAGGAACCAGAACAATTCCAGGTATTTTAAACTGAAAGGCACTTAATATAGTAAGTTAGATATTTGCAAGGTCTGAAGAAGGCCTAAGGAGTAGGTCTGGGTTTAATCTCTTGGAATTACCAAAACAAAACAGCACAGAATAAAAAATATTGAATAGAACTGCCATCTCTGAGGCCACCACACTGAAGCTTTGCTGAAATTCAGAAGCTGAAAGTGGCTTTGCTGCCACTGCTGCCTCTCACTAGCCAGCAGTTTACGCAGTAGACGCTGGCTGGCTTCTGGAGGAACCTCCTGTTGCCATGAACTTGCTAGAAGTACCATCTCAAACCTTCAGTCTCTTGTTTTCCAGATTTCTCGTTATTCCATCTGGAATCCTTGCATCAGAATAGTCTGGAAAGTTAACTTTTCACTTTCCAATCTTCCCAATTGGAAGAAAGGTGTAAGGAAGTTTGAATGAACTAACATAGAGAGTTCAGCTGTAATGGTTATAAGAATTTTGTGAAACATTTTGTATATATGAAATTTTTTATCTCTTGACCAGTTAATATTAAAACATGGACATCCCAGCAAGGACACAAATTAGAATAGAGAAGTTTTAGATGTATATTTAAGACTTGAGTGCTTATTTGTAATATGGGAATTGGTTGCTAGCACAATGAAGAAAAAAGAAATTGCTCTCTTATATTTAATTGAGAAAGCTTAAGAAAGAAGATTCTTAGAGATCTCTGAAGGAGGAAAAAGAAGAGTCTTAGCAAACAAAGAATAATTTATTTCAGACCTAGGGAAATGTATAAAGGAAAGAGATGGAATAAAAAAGGGTATTGGACAAAATGGGACAGTGACATTGTACTTGAAAAGGAGGCGGAGAGGGAGGTCATTGGGCACTATCGATACATTTCATAGTATGCAGGAGTCAGTGTGCTTGCCCTTGACAGATTATTTAAAGTAGTCTATGTGGATCTCTCCTCACATAGGGCATCTTCCAGGTCCCTGGGAAGTGGGTATGGAAACAATGTCCTGTTGATGCCATTTATTGAAAGAATGCATCAGCTGGGAAGGAATGGTCAGCCAATAAAAACAGAAGTTGGTTGGTGTGAGGCTAGCACTATGCAAAGTCAATCCAGGGAATTCACTAGAAAAGTGTGAATGGCAGCAGAAATGTTATAGTCAACTTTCCCAACATTGTGAGGACATCCACACGCATCATGCATCTTCATGTGCTCTGATTTGAAAGCCACCAAGCAGTTTTTAATAAAAAATGTGGCCTTCGGTGCCTGAATCTCAGGAAGCATGTGGTCTGAAGTGAGAAGACGGCAGCCCTATTATTAGAAAATGCATTTATACTCTGACTTATACATAGCTTTGCATGATGCCAACGCCAAAGCTACTGTCATCTCCAATCATACAGAGTTCAAGTGTCCAGGAAGAGAAGGCTGAGATTCAGATCCTGAAGAGAGATGAATGAACCCTGAAAGGCTGATGTCCTAAACAACAGCCCATCTGCATCTCCCACAACTATGAAGGAATCCAAAAAGGCTAGCCATATTGTGGAGGCCCTTAAGTCACAGTTAGATAAATTATTTCTCCATTTGCTCTAAGTAGGATTTATCCATGCCTTCATAGGAAAGAGAGTCTGACAAATGTCTACTGAAATAGAAAGCAAAATTAGATGTAGGAATCTCATCTCACAAGATGTTAGTTTTCTTGTGTAATTCCCTCCCCTCCTCCCCCCAAAAAAGCCTCACTGTGTGAAGGCAGCTATTTTATCCTAAATACTTCATGCTGATTTTATTTCAATTTTGTCTTGTTAGTCACATCTCAATATCTTACCATCAGAATGGAATGTGATAGCTGTATCTACACAAAGATCTGGTAGAGAAGTTTCTCATGCATTTGGCTACGCTGCTTAAAAATAAGCACCCTATTCTCAGAGTACCTGCTCTGGCGTTATGGAGGCAGTACAGACTCATCCAACTGCTTTATGAATATTTCATATCAGTCTGTCCCTCAAAATGGGTTGATGTTGCTCTGTATCATGGTACCTCAAGATAACCTGTTCCTTCTTCATTATTTAAAAATAAAATATGAGCTTCTACTATGGGCAAGGCATCATTGGTGCAAAGATTGAATTTGGTAAGAAAAATGCCTTTATGTCCAGGTAAGAGAAATAAGGAAGATAAAAAATAGCTCTTGGGTGAGGTAGTTAACGAAGGACAAATGTTACAATAAAAATGCAGAAGGAAGTATCATTTCCACTTAAGAAAGCTTGCATGTTTTTTGAGCCATGAAGGATGGGCAACATTTAGACAGGCACAGGTATGAGTCTTAGTGGAGAGTCAAGAAGAGCGTGAATTAAATTTTGGCTCGTGGGTAGGCTGCAGGAAAAGTAATCATAAAGCCTTTTGGAATGTTCGCAGGTGGGTGTGTGTGCTGCTGCTGGATGCCCAGAGTATACGGCTGTGTGGCATCATTTAATGATGCTTCAGTGAAACATTGCAAAGTAGCTCAGCTCAAAACCAGTCAACGAAAGTCACATAATCCTACCTAGTGTGAGAGCAATTCTGAGCCAAATGTCTGTGCCAGCTTGCTGCACCATGTTTTGGTGAGGACCTAAGTGTATAGTCCTACTTTCTTTAAATCTTATCTTTAAAATGAGGACAATAATAGCACCTACCTTATGAGCTTATTATGAGAAATAAAGGAATTCTTAAGTATAAAGCAACTGGTACAGTGTAAGAATTCAATGAATATAAGCCGTGATGATGTGCTGATGGTTTGGCAGACATTTCAAACAGACAGGGGCCAGTCCCAGGGGTTGTAGACTCAGCTAGACATACTTGGTAACTCCCAACAGTAGATCAAATTTAAATCCAATGAATTTTCAGAAACTGCTCCTAGATCATAACAAGGTGTCCATCAGTCAGTAGTAAATAAAATTCAAATCTATTTTAAGTGCCTTTGTTCTTAATATATTTCACAACCCTATTTAAAATTTTAGAAGAGACTTTAGTGACTATATTAATTATAATTATGAAATTGTGACTCATAAGTTTTACATTTATTATAAAATTGAAAATAGCATGTATATTAGAGTATTGTAACAATTACTTATACAACAATAATTCTCTGTAACAAACACATAGTTGAAAGAAATTAAAGTAGGACTAAATATATGGAAAGATATCCCATGTTCATGATTAGAAGATTTAACATTCTATTCATGGTCACAGTCCCCAATGTGATCTACACATTCAATGCAATCATTGGCAAGTTGATCCTAAAATTCATGTGGAAATGCAAAGATACAGGAAAGCCAAAACCATTTTCAAAATAAATAAAGTTGGGGGATTTATACTTTCTTAATATAAAACCACAGTAATCAATATAAGGTGGTATTGGCATAAAGATAGACATAAATCAATGGATGAAAACTGGAAGTCTCACCCTTATGATTGTTTTCCTGATCCATATAGGATACCAAGACAACTGGCAGAGAAATTGTCTTTTCAATAAATACTAGTTCTGGGACTCCTAGATATCCACGTGCAAAATAATGAAGTTGGATATCTCTTTCACATCATGGACACAATATAACTCAAAATAGATCATAAACATAAATGCAAGAGCTAAAATCCTAAAACTCCTAAAAGAAGAGCTGAAGTAAATTTCATGACTTTGGATTAGACAAAACCTTCTCAAAATTAAATATTTTTGTGTTTCAATGCACACCATTGAAAAACCCAAAAAGATAATCAATCCACAGAATGGGAGAAAATATTTGCGAATTATATATCTAAGGTACTTGTGTCCAGAATATATAAAGTACTTTTGCAACTCAATAACAAAAAGACAATGAAAATGTGGGTAATTAATTTAAATAGGAATTTTCCTAAATTACATGCAGAAATGGCCAATAAACAATTGAAAAGATGCTCAACAGTATTGGTTTTCCAGAAAATGCAAGTCAAAATTGCACTGAGATGTCATCTATACTTACTACAATGGATGTAATAAAAAATATACGTAATGATGTTGATAGGATGTGGAGAAGTTGGAATCCTCACATATTGCTTTTGAAATGTAAAATTGTGCAGCTTCTTTAAAAGAGTCTGTTAGTTTCTCAAAAGACTAAATATACTTACTAGATGGCTCAGAAATACCACTCAGGTTTATACTCAAGAGAAATAAAAACATATTAATACAAAAATGTGTACATGATATTCATATTAGCATTATTCATCATAGCAAAAAGTGAAAACAACCCAAATTTTCTTTAACTGGTCAATAGATAAATAAAATGAAGCAAATCCATTAAATGGAATATTATTTGGGGAAAAAATTAAAGAATGAATTATGTTATATGCTACACCAGGGGTGAACCTTGAAAAATTATACTAAATGAAAAGCCAGTCAGAATAGATCACATAATGTATTATTCAATTTATATAAAATATTCAGAAACAGAAAATCTGTTTCGGACAGAAAGTAAATTAATGGTTGTTTAAGACGGCAGGATAGAAAGTAAATTAATGTCATGATGGGAGAACGTGTTGTAGCTCAAAGCTGTGGGATTTCTTATGCCCTCGCAGGTTTGCTCAGTAGTTAGAGTGTTGGCCCATTGACTAAAAGGCCTTGGGTTCAATTCCCAGCTAAGGGCATGTACCTTCACTGCAAGTTTGATCCCCGGCCCCTGTTGGTGCACATGTGGGAGGCAACCAATAAATGTGTCTCTCTCATATTGATGTTTCTCTCTCTCCCTCTCTCTCTCTCTTCTCTCTCCACACCCCCCTTCTCTCTCTCTCTCTCTCTCTCTCCCTCTCTCTCTCTCTCTCTCTCTCTCTCTCTCTCTCTTCCTCTTTCTTTCTCTCTCCCCCACTTCTTCCCTCCCTTCCACTCTGTATGAAAATCAATGGGAAAAATATCCTCAGGTGAGAATAAAAAAATGAAAAAAGAAAGCTGGGGGTTTCTTTCAAGAGTGATTAAAATTATGTAAAGTTGATGGCAGAGGTAGATGTCCAACTCTTTGACTATACTAAAAACCATTCATTTTACACTTGAAATTGAAGTATTTTATTGCATGTAAACTACATCTCTACAAAGCTGTTTTAAACTAGATCAGAACAATACTTTGAGAAAATTCTCTCAACAGAAACCTCTCAAAATTGGAAATTTGTGGATTACCAATCCTTTTAAAAATTAGAACATATAAATCATAAAAAATTACACATATTTCAAAAAGTCTGAGGCCTGTTATGCTAATTTTAAATAATTTAAATAGACCTCTAATATAACCTTTTATTTGTTTTTATTATTATTTAGCTTAATTTTCTCTCTTGTTCAATTATAATTTATCCCTTTGCTTATTTGCTGAGAATCACTAAAATTCACTTCAAGAATCATTTTAGAGATATTTTTTAGGGTTACCAGATACTTTCAAGAAAAAAAATGAAAAAGGTAATATTTGCTTTATTTAGTTATTTTTATTAATCCTACTTGAGGATATTTTTCCCATTAATTTTCAGAAAGAATAGAAGAAAAGAAAGGAGTAGGGAGAGAGAGAGGGAGAAAGGGGATGAAAGATCAATGTAAGAGAGACACATTGATTGATTGCCTCCCCTACTCACCCCAAGAGGGGCCAGGGATGGAACCTGCAACCCACGTATGTGCCCTTGACCAGGAATCGAACCAGTGACCCTGTGATATGTGGGAAAATGCTCTGCTACTGAGCCACACTGGCCAGGGGAATGCTTGCTTTATTTTGAAATGTCATCCCTTCAGTGTTAACTTCAGACGAAATATGCATCAGGAATTATGTTGAAAAAACTGCAGATAAAATCCAGGAGCTATATTTGAGCAGAGCTGGATTACCATCTGATAGGTCTTCTAAGGCTTTGAAACTATAGCTTGCTGCTCTCAGCATCTTAAAATGGAAAAATACCCCCCCACTCCTTATTTTTCATAATAATTCACCCACCACAAAGTATATTAGTTTGGAGACCTTCTCAGTGATATTTCACAATAGTAAGAGTAAATTATAGATTTCCAACATTTAAATGTTTAGTTCCTGGGGTTAGGCCTAACAACTTTGTAAATGTGGTTGGACTCTTTTTCATTATTTTCTATTTCACCCTTCTATTCACATGGACAACATGGATTTTTCTGTCTTTCTGAGAAAGTTTTATATGTGTGTGCATTTTGCATTCTTCAGGAAGAGTCAACATCAGTGGTTGATCGCCTACACCCAAGTGCAGATGTAAAAGAAGAACGTCTTTTACATCTGCACTTTATTATGTCATGCGACAGAAGTTAAGCCAAAGTTCAGGATGAAGAGCAGCCAAAGGTATCTTAAAAGTTGAGAACAAGTTTTTCTCAAAATATGTGAGATTTTGGAAAACCAACAACTATGCCGTAACCATGGAACTGCATTCTTTTGACTGTGAGAACTTGCTTTTTTTGGAAAGAGGTTCCCTTAGGTTAAAAATGATATTTGAATCTAGCCCCCCACATAAGTTTAGCACCTTTGACTCTTACAGTATGATGAATATCACACAGGCTTCGAGCTCATGACCCTCAAGTCTTATTCTCTCTTCTGATACCTTTTGTCAGTGCCACTTGAAGCACATACTCCAATTCTTCTCATCTTCATTTTCTCACATACAAAATATGTACAATTTTACCTACTTGGTAGAATTGAGATAATTCATTGAAACAACATATGTAAATTAGTTTCTATAGTGAAATTAAGAACACATATCTTATATTGCAGCTAGAGACACAATATCAATTAGTTCTTTATTCTTTTTTAATATGCTACTGCTATGGATTGGATAATTTATTTGTATAAATGAATGTATATATACAGCACCAAATTGATTAATATTACATGTTTTATGATGAAGAGGAGAGATTCTCTGTGTTGTTGTTTTCAGGGTAATTTCAAGATAAAAATTCCAAAATAGAAATAGTGAATTTCCAGGCCAACATAATAATAATTTGACTATGATAATAGTATGCTTTTGTTCAAAATTAAAATAATTGGAGAAATGAGAATTATTAGTATTACCTCCATAGACTGATATGAATTATTATCAAATTAATTTGTACTCATTATATCTCTCATAATAAAAAATTTTTCCATAATAAAATTTTTATACCTGTTAAGGAACTCTTCATTGACTAACAAATACAATAAATATTTTAGCACCTACTGTGTCCTGGACAGTTTTTAAGTGCTTAAAATACATCAGTGAACAAAACAAAGATATTACTTTTGAAGTTTACAGAAGGAGGAGAAGACATTGAATTATATACTTAAAAACAACTAAACTCAATAGTACGGTGGAAGGTGGTGAGTTCCTTGGAAAATAAAAAGAAAAATACAACAGGGCAAGGATTAAGGGCTTAATGATGGTGCAATTTTTTATGAGGTGGTCAGGGCAAGCCTTATTAAGAAGGGTTTTAAGTGTTACCACTCAAAGGGCATGAGGAATTAGTCATGAGAGTTAATTAGGGAGAGTTATAGAAGAAAAAATGACCAGCTTTAGGGCCCCCGGGCAGGAATGTGCCTGGCATAGTTGAAGAACAGAAAGGGGACGGCTTTTCTAAAAGAATGTGTAAAGGGGGAGTTTTAAGAGATGTGTTCAAAGAGGTAACAGAAGGACTTCATCATGTAGGAACTTGTAGGCCATGTTAAAGCATGGGGCTTTTACTTCAAGTGGCATTAGGGGAGTTTTGAGCAGAATGACATGCTCTGACTTACATTCAAAAGAAACATTGACTCATGTGTTGAGAATACTTGGGAAAATAAGTAGAAGCTTAGAGACCCATTGGAAGGATACAGAAGTGAAGGAAAAATGATTATGGATGAAATGAAGTAGTAAGGAGTAGTGGGGATCTAGATTCAGTACAATTCTGAAGCCAACATAATTTCTTCATGTAATATATGTGGGATATGAAACAATGAGAGAAATCAAAGATGATCCAAATGTTCTTGACTGAATAAGTGCACAGATGGAGTTTTCAGCGATTGTGATAAGGAAGGTTGCAATTTGATCAAATGAGAAGAAGATGTAGCTCAGGAGTTTAGATTTGAAAGTGCTGAGTTTGGTGGGTCTATTGTTAATCCAGATGGAGATATCAAGGAAGGAGTTCACTTGGCTATGTGAGTTCAAAGTTCAGAAGAACTATCTTGACTATGAAAGTGATTTTTGAGGTTGTTGGTCTATAGATGGTATTTAAAGGCATGAGATTGGAAAGGTTATCAAGAAAGTGGAGGAATCTGAAGAGTAGGGATTAAGGACTAAATTTGTGATATTTCACCATAAGCATCAGAAAGAGGAATGAATGAGATTGGAGGAAAATATAAGATTCTAGAAGCCAAGTGGGGAAAAAGGTGTTTATGGAGAAAGAAGTACAAAACTATATCTAACACTGCTGTTAAGTTGAAGAAATGAAAACTGAGCATTGACCATTGAATTTAGCAATGGAGGGGTTGTTTGGTGACTTTTGGCAAATAAATTTTAGAGGAATAAATGAGCTAAAAGCTGGATTTAAATGTTCTAAGAAAGAATAAGATAAGGGGACTTGAAAAAATGAAAATAGACAATTCTTAGGAGTAGTTACACTACAAAAGATAATAAGTGGGCATAAAGAATTTTAAAGATTTGTGAAATAACAGTAGTAATGGTAATGATTCAGTAGAGAAGGGAAGATCAGTGCTATAGGACAGAGAGAATTACTTTCTTGAATTACAATAGATAACCAAGGATAGGCTCTACTACATAAATGGAAGGTTTGTACTTAAAGAGGATCATATATACTTTATCATTTTAGGCAGGAAGACAGAGTTTGTAGCTGGAGGAATTGGGACCTTTCTGTTCTTCAAATATGGCAGGCACAATTCTGGCATATTCTACATAATCAAATTCTATAGAAACTTTCTTCCAGTTGCTTAAATTTTCTCAATGAAGTAAGAACCAAGATTATCAGCTGAGAGTGCAGATTGGGGAGGAAGTATTGAAGATTGATAGGGAAGATATACACTAGTCACCTATATGTTTGGATAGACTAGAATTGTAATATGATTGTTGGGAACATCAACAACCCACTTGATCATCATGTTCATGAGTTGAATGTTTGTGAATTTGAAGTGACTGGTCAACAGGGTTGTGAATTCTACCCAATCATTTTCAGTTGCATGGATGCAGATGTGGAGTTAACAGAGATTGGATTTGAACAAGGCTAAGATTTCATCTTAAGTATCAAGAACTAAATTATTACTTTCCTATGGATACTGTAATAAACTACCACCAACATAGTGATGTAAAAAAGTTTCAGAGGCCAGCAGTTCACATCAGTTTCCCTGGCTGAACTGTGTGTCAATAGGGGCACACTCCCTCTAGAGGCAAATCCATTTCTTGCCTCTGCCCGCTTCCCGGGGCAACCAGCATTCTTGAGCTTTATGTTGAGTCAACCCAGGTCTTCCATCTTGGTCACGTTGCCATCTCCTTTTCTGTGTCAAATCTTGCTCTGCCTCCCTCTTACAAGGATACATGTGATTGCATTTCAAGCCCATGTGCAAAAGCCAAAATAATCTTTCCAACTCGAGATTCTTAATTTAATCACATCTCCAATTTCTTTTGCCATGTGAAGGAAAAGTCACACAAGTCCATGGATAAAAATATAGATATCTTTTGTGGAGCTGTGACTCATTCCGCCCCAGTGAGAAAAGGAAAGGGGAGTTGAACATACATTGAAGGGAGAGCTTATAATGATTGGCCATGGAATTTAGCTGTGTTAGAACTGTTGTCATAGATTGAGTGAGCTGGAAATATAGAAAAATAGAATGCTAATTTATAAAATAGAAATAATATATGTTGGTAATTGCAAGAGCAAGCCCATGACTGACTTAGGGGGAAGGACAGGTTATTAGAGAAGCCAAAAAACTGAGAAACTAACCAGTTGAACAAATCACATTTAGGTATACTGAAGTGATTAAAAATTAAGATAAGTAGATAGAGTAAATAAATCAATAGAAGCAGTATTTGAGAAGTAACTGAAAGTAGAATAGAGGCAAATTCCTGCTGTTCAATCTTTACATGATGTATTCATGTGCATGTATAAAAGTCTGATGTAAGCTCATCTATTACTTAGATAATTAAGTAATACCACTTAAAGTTTTTTTTTAATTAACAAGTCCATTTGTAATTGTCAAGACATTTCTAATACATATTTTATGCCTGCCTGTGTTCCTAAACACAGTAGAATGTAGCCTGGGATCACTAATATGGACATGAGTTTGTCCTTTGATTTTGAATGCAGTGATATTTACAGGGCCTATAAAGGAGTCTAGAAATGTTTACTTTTCTTTTTGCTATAGACACCTGTGTTTTTTAAGGTTTGAGTATTCTATTTATATTTTCTGTCACCTTTCTTGCTG
Source organism: Pipistrellus kuhlii (assembly GCF_014108245.1). Taxonomy (NCBI): domain Eukaryota; kingdom Metazoa; phylum Chordata; class Mammalia; order Chiroptera; family Vespertilionidae; genus Pipistrellus; species Pipistrellus kuhlii. The sequence continues at coordinate 179,902,259 of NW_023425529.1, read as the reverse complement.
TTTGATTGTCATCTGTCACTAAATTTTGTTGTTAGTATGCTTTCAAGCTCTTGCATTCCAAATTGTAGTTTGTAAAATGTCACAGGCAGGGCAGAGAGACAAGCTAATTATAATTGTGTTCTGAAAATGAGAAATGTGACTCTGAATAAGATATTCTGCTCCTGAAAAAAAAAAAAAAGTTTATAGACTGCAAAGTCTATGAACAGATAGTTCACCTTGAATGGATATTTCTCATTTTTACTTGTGCCATGGATGTCTGCAAATTTGCTCTTATGTATCTGTAGTTGGATACCATATGTATGAAAACTAATAAATCTCTATAAAAACTAAAGGACCGAATACCAATGGAGATATGCAAAAATAGTGTATATATCAGTCTGAGTTCTGTCTGGAAACAGACAGTTCATTCAAATTGAATATTTCAAGGAGAGTTTAATAAAGAGCTATTTGCAAAGATATAGGCAGGGTAAGGGAAAGCAACAAAGGATGATGTAATAGCTGTGGCTAGTAACAGGAACTGGTATCCAGGACCAGACCTAAAGGGGCAAAAAGGGGAAGTTGTTACCAACCCCTCTGCAGAGAGTCTTGTACAGAGAGGGCTGCCTGAGAGGAGCTATGGTCTTTCCTGGACATACAAAGCCAGCTCAGAATACCTCGCAATGAGAAAAGCCAGAAGAATAAAGAACCTGACCTCATTCTTCCTCAGCTGTGGTTTCCTACTGATGTCTATCATTATCTGAGCTCAAGCGGGAGCCAGAAAGAACTAATTTAATTTGTATTACAGTAAGTCCTCAGGTTACATTGGAGATCCATTCCTACGGCGCGACATAACGTGATTTTTGCTGTAAGTTGGAACTCACCTGCATAAGCACCTGCATCACTCAATGGAGCACATACACAATAGCAATGAAGTGAAACAGTAAAAAAAAAAAAAAAATTAAAGAAAGATAATTCCTGACCTTTACTTGTGGTAAATAAATAATCCTATCTAATAAATGTGTAAATGAACCATCCCTCTGCAACAAAGATGGTGGTGCCCATAGTGGCCAGGGCAGGGTGCTGATGCTGTCGCCCTGGAAACACAAGCCCAGCATCTGTACCCCGGCCATGTGGAGGGAGGGGATGAGGGGGCCTCAGCAGAAGCTGAGAGCATGGGGAGCACCAGGAATGCTGCGAATTGTAGTTCTGGTGGTGGACACATTGCGTGATTTCACTTGAGCAAAGTGAGCGTGGAGCAAGTTACTATTGCTGGTGGGGGATGGAGGGAAAGCAAAGGTGAGAGACATAAATCAGAGGGTTGAGGAAAAATTAAAAGAAAGATATCCTGCAACTTCCAGGAAATCTCCACTAATGGAACAAAGAAAGAAAGGAAAAAAAAAGAGCTTTATTATTCTGTGAGCCACAAACCAGACGGAGCTGGGTCTCACACAGTTCACTCATATGACTGCAAAGGCAGACAGAAACCTCACTCTTCCATGTTCTCAGGAACATAGAATGCACAACATGCATGTTTTCACGGAAGAGGACTTAACAGCACCATTTACTATACACTCTTTGCTAAGTCAGTTTTTTGGTGGCCATCTGTATTAGTTAATTGCCATAATCATGAGTAAAAATGCAAACTTTTCTATCTCTATGACAAGCAGGTCCTTACAACTTGGAGCAAAGCAACTATCTATAATAAAAGTGTAATATGAGGGGCAATGAGGCAAGCAGGTAGAGGCAATTAGGGGTGATCAGGCAGGCAGGTGAGCAGTTGGGGCGATGAGACAGGCAAGCAGAGTGGTTAGGTGCAATCAAGCAGGTCGGTAGGCAAGCAATTAGGAGCCAGCAGTCCGGATTGTTAGAGGGTGCAAGCAGGGCTGAAAGACTGCCCTCCCATGCACAAATTTTGTGCACCGAGCCTCTAGTAAAGAAAAAAAATAATGAAGCACATATGTACATTTGTTGAAACGTACATATATAAATAGGAGATGGTGGCATAACCATGAAACGACATACGTCGAGTTCAATGTAACCCAAAGACTGCCTGTATTTTAGGGGCAGAAAGCAGGTAGAGCTGGGTGGAGGGTAAAGGTGAAGGAAAAGATACCTAGCATATATTTATAAGAAAATCTGAACCAGTCCCAGGAAAAGAGAAGCATATTAAAATATTATATGTAGTAATTTCAATACTATTTTTATAACAATGGTATCATAAATTTTTAGCTAATGTAATTATAATGGCATATCATCTCTTTTAAATTACATGCAATTATCTCTAAAATTTAGAGACAGTCTCAGAAAGAAGGTAACAACAAAATATTTTACTGACACTAATTCTCAATTCAAGATAAAATGTTAGGATTATTTATTTATTTTTTACTACCAATAAAACCTAAGAAAACACCACACTCAGCACTCTGACTTTTCACAATGTCAAAGAACTATTATTTTCATTGATCATTCTTAAATAGTAAATTTATGAAGAGTGTAGAGGTATAGACCAAAATGGAAAAAAAGGTGACTTTTAGGGAAAAAATGTCCTTTGTTATTTTTTGACAAATGACTTGACCCCAGTCCTTTAAGAAGGAAATATATAGCACACTTCCTTCATGAAGTTATTACCTGGAGTATTATATTTTCCTACATAGGATATTCATATGCTATGTATTATAATAAAAGCCCAAGTTTAAAACAGAAAAGTCTACATTCTACATTCTTCTCCAGATAATATGGTTCAACTATTCATAGTTTACAGACAAAAAATTTCTGAAGTGCAAGTAATTGATGCAAAAATTTCATAAACTTTATGAGAATGTTTCAGAGTAACAATGTTTAGTCAAAAAATAAGAAAATATAATCTTGTTAAAAACGATCAAAGAAAACCATATTAAAATGTTCAACATCCAGGAATATGAAGTTTAAGAATAATTGGTATTTATTTTCTCAACGTTATTTATTATATAAATATCTGAGAACACAGACACCTACCTATTATCTCTTTTAGCTTTTTTTTTTTCCAGAACAAAATTTGTTCCTATAATCAGAGGAAAAGGTCTGCATTTTATTCAGCTCAATGAGAGATAACTTCTGAACGCACAGCAGAATGACCTACAAAGAATACTGTAACTGCAGGCTAGGAAAAAGAGATAAACAAAATCTCATTATCTCTGGGGAATGTATTGTTATTGTTGTGACTATTTTCAAACCCATAGACTCTGTTCCATATCTTCTATAATTGAATACCTTTAGTAAGGTCTCTTTTTATAACACTAAGTAAAAATAGAGGCATGAATGCAAAGTGAATCTAAATAAATGCTAATGCCCCTTTTAGCATTTAAACTTTACAGTTCAAGTAACATGTTTTATATCCCATTGAGGCTTAGGTATTGTGTCAGGCATATGAGAGTATGAAAATGAATACGACACAATTAACAATCCTTTATTACAACAACTTCCTAATGTACCTACTTTGTCAGGCAGTGTGTTAAGTGTTGAAGGGATTGAAAAGAATGACATAGTCTTGTCCTAGAGAAAGTTCAATCAGACAGAAGGGGAGCAGATGAATAAATAACTTACTGTGATTAGCATGAAGAGTGATATAGGCACATAAAGAGTAACATGAAATGCAGTATTAAAAAAAAAAAAAAATATATATATATATATATATATATATATATATATATATATATATATATATTTTTATTTCAGAGAGGAATAGAGAGGGAAAGAGAGATAGAAACATCGATGATGAGAACCATTGATCATCTGCCTCCTGCACACCCTCAATTGGGGGTTTAGTGCGCAACCTGGGCATGTGCCCCTGACTGGAATCGAACCTGGGACCTTTCAGTCCATAGTCTGACGTTCTATCCACTGAGCCAAACCAGCCAGGACTGCAATGCAATATTTAACCAGGCTTTGGCTTGTTAATGATAATGATAATGATAACGATGGATGTAAACTGAGTCATTGTGTTGGGATTTAGGTGATAGAGATAAATCATGTTAAAGATATAAGTTGCAAATTACTAGTATAAACAGCAGCATCTTATAATAAAATGTTGGAAGTTTTGGTGGTAAAAAAAAAATAACATAGGTTTCTTGTAGAGAAGGGTGGCAATAATTGGGTTAAAGTGACAATTAATACAAATTGTAGGAAAAAGATTGCATAAAATAGAAGAGGATTCTGGTGCCTTTTTTCTGAGCTCACTTTTCCTCTTGGTAACACACACACACACACACACACACAGTAGTCCTAGAACTCATGAATAGAAACAGCAGCTTAAAACAGGACAGATCGTTTTCAATTAAGATTGGCAACTCAAACAAAGTGCAACATAAAAAAATAATTACAGAATTTCCATAAAAATCAGAGTCCTGATACACATTTTCTCCCTATTTTACTGCATCCCCAACCCTGGCTTGCCTACGGTTGACTTAAATATTGGAGTGAATTTTTTTCTTGAAAATGTACTCATGCATTGTAATCATGGCATAGACTTAATCGTTTGGTACTGTCCAATATTAACATGCTTTTAGAGATGCACAGAAGAGGCGGTAATGAAAGAGGTACTCAGTAGAGGAGTCTCTTGAGATCCAACTTGTATGGCACTGGGGGGAAAGCCCAGAAGGTCCGCAAACAAATGATGAGCAATATATGCAATGTTCAGAATAACACAGCAGGCTTTTAAAAAGAATAGAGTCTATAAAAAGGCTTGGTGTGTAGAATGCCAAAATCCTAACATAAGGACTTTAAAAATAATGGAAAAGAAACCTCTGCATTGAGTCTACAGCAAATTTTATTTGATAAGAGAAGATTTAGTACATGAAAGATGTGTCTTTTGAATGGTGAAAATATCACACCAAGAATATTCAGTGTCTTTCTTCTTTCGTGTGACAATTTTTGGAAGGCAGGAATATGAATTTAACTAAAACAATTGTTTCACTGTTTCTGGTTTATTTTAACATGCATCTTTTCAGCAAAATCCTCTATAACAATAAAGATTTTGCTGTCGTTTCATAGAAAAATAAGTGGATTGCTTTAAAACTTTATAGGCAAAAAGACAAACTAGAGAAATGATTATAGTATCATTTATGGGTATATAGAAATTATGTCTTTTATATTTTATAAAGAAAGATCTTAAGTGGTTTGGGAAATTATATTACAAGGCATTTTATTTTGATATATTATCTTCTAAAGCTCATTTCTGCCATGCATGCAAACTACAAAAGATTAAAAATCAGTAACCACTGTAGTTTGGTGCCAGCTCAGAAGTTCAAGTAGCAAATAAATTTTCATATTAATGGAAATGGTGTGAAACTGAGAATGTATTGAACTTACTTGTTAAATTTCAATATGTTCCTATAACCAGTTTCACTGTATTAAAAAAATAAACTTCTATAAAATAGAGTAACAAAATGTTATTCTAATACATTCATCAGTTCTTGGTCTTGTCATTCTGATGGTGTTGTTAGCATATGGAGGTCGTCTGTTCAAGGCAATTATACATAAATAATATTAACTCTAATGCCAAATATAAGCCAAATTGAAGCTTCTTCTACACCCTTAAAATTCAAATAAGATCACATCAGGTGCTGAAACTGGTTTGGCTCAGTGGTAGAGTGTCGGTCTGCGGACTGAGGGGTCCTGGGTTCAATTCCGGTCAAGGGCATGCACATTGGTTGCGGGCACATTCCCAGTGGGGGGTGTGCAGGAGACAGCTGGTCGATGTTTCTCTCTCTTCGACATTTCTGGCTCTCTATCTCTCTCCCTTCCTCTCTGTAAAAAATCAATAAAATATATATTAATTAAAAAAAAGAATTAAAGAAAAAAAGAACACATCAGGAAAGCAATAAGCCAATCAGGACTCTACTGGACCACTGGGAATGGGAATATGTAGGTGTGTGAAGACAGGTGTTGTCCAAAGAAATAGTTGCAATATTTCATACACATTTTTAAATTTTATTAAATCTACTGGGGTGACATTGGTTAATAAAATTACATGTTTCAAGTGTACAATTCCATAATCCATCCTCTGTAGTTCATATTGTGTGGCATACACATTTTTATAAAGAATATCTCTAATTGTTTTTATACCCCCACTTGGAGAAGGTGACTTATTTAAAATAGAAACAGTCTGACACAAACCTAGAATTAGGACCAAGAAGGCAATGTGTTAAACTACTTTTAAATATCTAAACATTTGTGTTTCTGATGGTGGGAATTTACCTAACCCTCTGGGATCCTTTCATTTTGAACATCATACTGAAGAACCCTTAACAGCGGGCATTAGGCAGGGCTCCAAGTCAAAGCCAGCAAGCCGACCTACCACTTGTCAGCATTTCCATGAGGAACCTATTCTGTATCTGGAGTTTATACATTGGCTATGAAGTTCAGAAAAGGATCTAGGCATTGAAGCCTTTCTGGAAAAGCAGTATATTTTTAGACTACAAGAGTGGCGAGGATACAGGATTTCAGGCTCCAATATAGCTGCACTTAACACACATTTAAACACATGAAAATAACCAGAAATGTCCTGACGTTTTCTAAATTTGCAGGACACAAAAGAAGCACATAATTTTAGGCCACTATCCAAACTCTCCAGTCTGATTTCCTCCCAAATCTGTCTTCCATCATGATTACGCAGAGAGCACTGAAAGCATTAGAATGTTTTCAGAAACAAACCTTCTTACACTGCTCATTTTGAAATGTCACCTATATCCAAGAGCATTCATGGGAAATAGCTAATGCTCTTTGCTTTACTTTTGACTTTTTTTCCTCGGTTCTCAGATTTCACGAAAGTGTTTATTTTTGTAGAGTGCTTTTCATTGTATAAAATAACTTAATGCGCCTCTGTCATCTCAATGTTGCTAGCCCCTCACTTATACAGAATCTGCTGCTCACCACTATCATGGCCTCTTCCACCATTCCTCTCTGCTCCCATGTCATTCCAGCCAGCTGCTGCTGCTTCTCCCTGCAGCTGAAACTCTGCAGGCCTTGTCTATACTTCTCTAGCTCAGGGCTTCTCACTTGGGGTGATTTTGCTCTCCAGAGAACATCTGGCAATGTCTGGAGGCATCTTTGGGGAGGGAGGACAGTGCTCTTGTCATCTATCGGTAGGGGTCAGAGGTGCGGCTAAACGCCCTACAATGCACAGGACAAACCCTCATACAAAGAATTATCCAGCCCAAATGTCAATATTGCCGAGGCTGCGTAACCCTGCTCTGGCTAGAACTCTAGGTTATCACTCCAGAACCATTAACCATCTGCTGTAACCAACTGTTGAACCCTAGGTGACACCATCTTCAACTTGCTTCAGTGCCTAAGCAGGACTGTTAGATGTCAAATGCTGAATGCTGTTTGATTACTCTACACATTAGATCTAAGCTCACATAAAAACTATAATGTGAGCTCTACGAAGCGTTCTTGATGTGTCTTATTGTTCAGTGTCCAGTGTTTAGTGCTTATCGTATAGTAGGTGTCTAATAAGTATTTGCTAAAGCAATAAAGGAACTCAGGATTACCTTTCTCTATGCCATGGAAATATGTGTTGTCTGTAACTGGCCCAAGTCATTTCTATCCCTCTGTTACAGTTCCTCTCCTCCAGCCTCATCTAAGCCAGCAATTTTCAACCTGTGTGCTGTGGCACACTGGTGTGCTCCAGGAATTTTTAAAACATGCAATACCTGGCTGTTTAATCAGGGGCACTGGCCTCTTTTTCTTTAGCTTGTCAAATGACAAGAGCCAACACAAGAGCCATCTGGTGTGAGTGAATCAAAATGATGCCTATATTTTTTTCAGATTGGCAAAAAAATGCATATATTTTTGGTGTGCCACAGAATGTTAGTAATTAGTTCATATCTGCCATGAAATGAAAAAGCTTGAAAATCACTGCTCTGCCTAAACCGGTTTGGCTCAGTGGAAGAGCGTTGGTCTGCGGACTGAGGGATCCCAGGTTCAATTCAGGTCAAGGTGTGTACCTTGGTTGCGGGCACATCCCCAGTAGGGGGTGTGCAAGAGGCAGCTGATCAATGATTCTCTCTCAATGATGTTTCTAACTCTCTGTCCCTATCTCTTCCTCTTAAAAAACAAAAAACAAAAAACAAAAAAACCCACAATAAAACATGTTTTTTCAAAAGAAAATTAAAAAAAAGAAAATCACTGCTCTAAGTGTTCACAAACACTGTCCTCTTTCTCCTATCTTTTCATCTGTTAGCATCATCATCACTATTTTCAACTATGCTCAAAAATCTCATTTATAAGATAAATTCTGCTACCAAACATTTTTTTTTAATTTCTTTTATTTACTGCTAAGCTTCTAGAGTAATTTATTAGCTTCAATTCCTCACTACAGTGTGTACCTTCTGCAATGTAGTGGATTTCCCAGACTGCTACAAATACTTCTCATCTAAAATTCAATAATGGCTTTCTGACTGCAAACTGAGAAAAGGCCATTGTCTTTTCAGTACCCTTGACCTTGCTAAAGTATTTGATATGGTTTTTTATCTCTTTAATGAAATTCCTTCCCCTAACTTCTCTGAGATTGCAAACTATGTATTTTTACTTTTATCTTTAAATGTGTGTTCCTATCTTTCTTAGTGGGGACTCTTCTTCTGTCTTCAAATGGATATTTTGTAAGGTTCTCCTGTGCCCTGAGCTTAATTTTCTCTTTCTAAAACTTTCTCCTTAGGTCCTCTTATTCACTTCTCTATTGATACCTAAGAGATTTTTCACTCCCAAGCTTTTATTTGACTTTCTTATCACTACCTTAGCATGTTTAGTCTTATTTCAAACACTACAAACATACACAGAAATAACTTTTCTCCTCCTTCTCTCCCATGGCTTAGCTTTCCCTGCTCTACCAAAGGCCCAAGGTTCTATTCAGAAGAGATGACATAAGGGACCATCTTTACTTAAGCCTGATCTATCAGGTCATGAGCCACATAACAACATTCCAGACAATGACTAACTGCCTACAGATGATGCTATACCAGATGGCCTAAGTGCTAAGTGCATAGAGGCTATGCCATCTAGATTTGTGTAAATTGGTTGAGTGCTGTCCCTTGCACTGAAAGGTTGCTGGTTTGATTTCTGGATGGGGCACATGCCTGGCTGTGGACTCCAGTGGGGGGCATGCAGGGAGTAGTTGATTGATGTTACACTCTCTCATTGATGTTTTCTCTCCTCCCCCTTCCTCTCACTCTAAAAATCAATACACTATTCTTAAAAGAAAATAAGATCGACAAGATATAATAATTAACTTTGTATTATATAAATATTTACTGCTGCTGTAACAAGTTCCCACAAATTTGGCATCTTAATACAACACAAATTTATTTTCTTACTGTAGGTCAAAGTCTGTCACTTATCCCATGGGGCTAAAATCAAGGTTTGTGTGGCTGAGTTTGTTTCTGGGGTCACTGTTTCCTTGCTCATTGAAGTTGTTGGCAGAACCAATTCCCTGCAGTTGTTGGATTCAAGTTCCCATTTTCTTGCTAGCTATGAACTGAGGCTTATTCTCAGCTTCTAGCAAGATCACCACATTCCTTGTCCGCTGATCCTTCCTCCATCTTCAAAACCATGGCTGTGAGGGAATTCTCTCTCATGACACATGTCTCTGATCCACCAAGAAAAGCTCTAAATTTTTAAGAATTCATGTGATTAGATTGGACCCAGATGACTAGCGCAGGATAATCTCTCCATCTGAAGAACTGTATCCTTAACCACATCTGCAGCCCGCTTTGTCCTGTGATAGAACATATTCATAGGTTCCAGGGTTTAAACGTCCACTTTTGAGATGTCATTCTTCCCATACCAAAACTCCCACATTTTTTATATAGCTAAGTAAATAAAACAAGTCTACAAACAGCAGCAACATAATTCAAGATGTGCATCTTGGTGTAGGAAACTACGAATATGCTACTCAATGTTGTATATCTAATTAGAAGGAAATAATATAACATTCCTTTGTTCATAAATATAATTTTTAAAGAATGGTGTACTCTTTTGCAGGAAGATATTTTTGGGTTAGTCTGGTCGCCTTCTGCCTCCTCTAGTCTTATTTCTTCAGGGATTACAAAGTCATAAAAATAAAATGGAAATGCCAGTTTTATCAGGAAGCAAAGCATTTTCATTGTCAAGAAAAATAGATCCTAAATTGTTGACTATAGCACCCTGAATCTCCTGCAGTTTAAAAAACTTAAAGCTTTTTAAAAAATGTTATTTAATGGAATATTTGTTTAAAAGTTCTCTTGTTCCTTCTTTATTTACTCTAGGACGCATGTGTCAAACACAAGGCCCGCGGGCCAAATCCGTCCCGCCAGGCCTTGCAATGTGGCCCGCACCGCGCTGTCATCACTGCACTCCGCTGCGTTTCCATCACAATGACAGTTTATGACTGTTCAGTAAACCATTCGGCCCGCGATTTAGGCTGGATTTTAGATTTTGGCCCCTTCTCTGATTGAGTTCGACACCCCTACTCTAGGAGATTATGATCAGAGATTAGTTATGTGACTTTTGTTTTCCCCCTATGGCTGAATTCTTGGTAATATTGCCAGTATTAGCAGAACATATTGTATTTCTCCTATCTTGCTTACTTTTTCCTTCTCATATCTCTATCAGTATCGTTTGTTGCCCTTCATCACAACTTAATTCTTTTTTTTTTCCCCACAACCTAATTCTATTCTTCAGGTCAATCACTGTTAAACTGTGGGAGTTTTTTTCTTGACCTTTATCTAGCTATACTGATTTTTCCTTTCTTCAAGTTTAAAAAACATTTCTTCTGCTACTTGAGTAGTCTACTTCTAGAAATTCTAAATTTAAAATACACACACACACACACACACACACACACACACACACATATATATCCTAGGTGTGCAAGTTAATAATGTGGATTTGCCGAAACCGGTTTGGCTCAGTGGATAGAGTGTCGGTCTGCGGACTGAAAGGTCCCAGGTTCGATTCGGTCAAGGGCATGTACATTGGTTGTGGGCACATCCCCGGTAGGGGGTGTGCAAGAGGCAGCTGGTCAATGTTTCTCTCTCATCGACGTTTCTAACTCTCTCTCCCTCTTCCTTCCTCTCTGTAAAAAATCAATAAAATATATTTAAAAATAAAATAAAATAAAATAATGTGGACTTTTTCAATAGATGTGGTTACACATATATTTATATATATGTGCTTTGACATGTAGGCTATTTTGTTGTATTAACAACAAGCTTCAAAACTTCATATGTCAAATTTGCTGAAAATGTTATCATCATAGATATCTTTACACTTAAAAATATCAAATTTCATGCCAAAAAAAAAAAAGTGCATTTGCAGGAAGTTATAATTCATTACTTTATTTTGAGGATAAGTGCTTCTGAATATTTCAGAAAGCTTATGGTGAATATGCTCCATCTCAAGATGCTTGTGAATATAGGTTTAAATGCTTTAAAAATGATGGTTTCTATGTGAAAGACATAGAACATCCAGGTCAACTGAAAAAGTTGGAATATAAACAATTACAAGCATTATTGCCTAAAGATGCACGTCAAACACAAAAACAATTTGCAGAAAGATTAAATGTTTTCCAATTGTTTATAAGCAATGGGAGAGATTTTAAAGGAATGAAAATAGGTGCCACATCAATTGAATGAAAGACAAATGGAAAACCAAAAAGTCACCAGTAAAATATTGCTTCAACTGCACAAAAGTCTGTTTTGCATTGAATTGTCACTAGTGATGAAAGTGGATTTATTCTGAGAATCCCAAATGCACAAAATCATGGGTTGATCCAGGTCAACCATCAATATCTACTACAAGGACAAATCGCTTCAGAAAGAAGACAATGCTCTGCATTTGGTGGATCAAAAAGGTGTGGTGCATTATGAGCTTCTAAAATCAGATGAAACCATTAATACTGATCACTACTGACAACAAATAATCAATTTAAAACACTCTTTGATCAGGAAATTACCAGAATGTGCCAGAAGGCATGGCAAAGTAATTTTGCTTCATGATAACGCACCATCACACACTTCAAAACCAGTTAAAGACACGTTAAATTAAGATCTTGCCTGGGAAGTATTAACACACCTGCCGTATTCACCAGACTTTGCTCCTTCAGATTACCACTTGTTATGATCGATGGGGCATGCACTTTCTGAGCAGCACTTCAAAACATATGAAGAAGTAGAAAATTGGGTCGCTGAATGATTTGCCTCAAAACAAGAAAAATTCTATTGGGACAGTATCCACAAATTACCTGAGAGATGGGGAAATGTGTAGTTAGCGATGTACTTTGAATAAAGCACTTTTGATGTGTCTCTTGAAATTAATGGGTTTTCTTTGATTACAAAATCTGCCATTATTAACCAGTACACCAAGTATATGTATATACATATATACATATATGTATATTATATTATATATTTATTATATAGGATGTGTGTGTATGTATGTGTGTGTGTGTGTGTGTATATATATATATATTGTATATATCCTATATAATAAAAGCCTAATATACTAAGTGTCTGGTTGTCAGGTCAGCCATTCAACCAATCAAAGCATAATATACTAATGATATACTAAGGCTGTTCAACCACTCACTATGATGTGTACTGACCCCACGGGGGCAGACACTTTGACTGGTAGGTTAGCTTGCTGCTGGGGTCTGGCTGATTGGGACTGAGAAAGACAGGCTGGACAAGCCCTGGTGCCCTCCCATAGTCCCTCCCTGGCTGGCCAACCTTCCATGTCTCTCCCTAGCCCTGATTGTGCACTGGTAGGGTCCCTTAGCCTGGCCTGTGCTCTCTCACAATCTGGGCTAAGGATCCCACCCCACCCCCACCCCAAGTGCACAAATTTCATGCACCAAGCCTCTAATATATATATTTCCAACCCTCCTTTTATAGTAGCCTTTCACAGAAAAGCAATTTTAAAAATTCTGACTTAGATCAGTCTGATTAATATCTAGTTTGCTTCCTATGAGTAATATAATTTTAACCACTTGTGAAGTGTTAACCTAGTAGCCTATAGACATGAAGCACTTCCTTGAGCATAAGGCAAACTCAGAATTTCCTATCTCAAGGTACAATAGTACATTTTAGAACAGTATTTAACTAACAAGAACAAAGAAGAAGTAAATCATTCAGGTAGAAGAAACAAAAACAAAAATAGCATGAGTGTGGATTCCAGGTCTACCATATACCCTTATTTGAGTTGAGCAGATAACTTAAATTGTTTAATTCATGAGTTTCTCATTGAATAAAAGAAACTCATAATATCCTTTTTGGGTAGCAGTCCTAATGGGAAAATGAGATAATCTATGTTAAATAGTAGACATACACTAATCACTCAACAACTGAGAGTCTGCTGCTTGCTCAGAGATGGTTTGAACAGGATAGATTAGATCTGAAACTGAGCAGTGGAGGAGGGGCCTGTGGTGCAGCCTCAGGGACAGGTTGAAGGACACAACTTTGCAGTGTGGCCTGCTGAAGGCATCTGCTCATGGGCACCATCCTACATAATAAAGAGCTAATATGCTAATTAGGCTGAACAGCAGAAGCCAGGGCCACGAGGGCCGAGGCAGCCAGGACTGTGAAGACTTTGAGGGCTGAGCCCCTTGCACAAATTTCATGCAAGGGCCTCTAGTTTAATGCATAAGTTCACTGTGCCTGGAATTGTAAGAAGCTAAATGTATTACCTCTTTCAATCATCACTTTAACTTATGACATAAACATGGTCACCATTTGATAGAAGAGAAAATCTAGTTAATGAAGAGAAGTAACTTCTAGCACACACTGTTAACTGGAGGTAAAGGGAACAGGAAACCAATTTCTGACCCCATATGAACCTATATGTTCATATTTCAAACTAAACTACCACCTTTCCCAGAAAGAAGCCTGATCTCCAGAAGTCTGTAGTCCTCTCATTGTAATAACATTCTTAATGATTCTTTTTTTTTAAAGTAAATTATAATAAAATAGGCCTGCCATTGATGTGACCAAACTATAATATAGTAGCGTGTTATTTAGCTCTTGCAGCATAACAAACAGCTGCTCAGTACAGAGGCTAAACTAGCTATTTCATTAGTTCTTGATTCTATGGTTGGCTGGGGCTTGGATGGGGCTTTGTCTGCTGCCTCCTATGGGCTGTCTCTGGCATCTGTGGCTTCATGTCTGTTTCCCTAATGCTCCTCACAGTGGCTTCCCCCTCCCCCATCTTTTTTTAAAAATATATTTTATTGATTTTGTACAGAGAGGAAGGGGGAGAGATAGAGAGCTAGAAACATCGATGAGAGAGAAACATCGATCAGCTGCCTCTTGCACACCCCCTACTGGGGATGTGCCTGCAACCAAGGTACATGCCCTTAACAGGAATCAAACCCGGGATCCTTCAGTCCCCAATCCGACGCTCTATCCATTGCATTGAGCCAAACCGGTTTCGGCCCCCCATCTTTTTTTTAACACAGTTTTATATTTATAGAAAACTTGAGAAGCTAGCATATAGTTTCCACAGTTTCTCCTTTTACTTAGGTATTAGTGTGATATATTTGCTACAACAAATGGACCAATATTGATATTGTCCATTTTGTAGTTAATATTGTACAATATTGTAGTTATTAACTAGTTTGTAGGGTTTTTGTTTGTTTTGCTAATTTTAAGATTTCTTTAGTTTGTATATGATATCTTTTCATGTTCCAGGTTCTCTTCAAGGACACCATCTTACATCCCCCTCACCCCTTCTATCACACACACACACACACACACACACACACACACACACATAGTGGTCTTGATTTCACACATAACAGCTCCAGGTTCTGATATGGAGGAAGTGGGAGCCCTCATACTCTGAGGCCTGGGTTTGGTTCTAAGTCCTAGAACATCATTTCCTCTTCATCTCGTTGGTTAAGGAAGTTAGAGAATTCAAGGGCGGGAGCAAAAGTTCCACTTCCAGATGAGCAGAGCAGCATGTGTGAACAACAAACATGGACATAATTATCAGGCATCATTTACGAGACACCACATGTCTGCCAGGCAAATTGATAGATTTGTTTTGTTGATTTTTAAGCAAATAATTATAGAACTATTATGATAAAGTGAGAACAAAATGGCATATTGATGTCCAATTCAAACTCTCATTTAAACTATATCTCTCAAAATCAATTGTTCTCATAGGGCAGTGAGTTTCAACTGTTTTCACCTCATAGCACACATGAACTAATTACTAAAATTCTGCAGCAAAAATGTAGATTTTGCAGATCTGACAAAAATAGATATAATTTTGATTCACACTGGATGGCTTTGTTGTGTTGGCTGTTGTCATTTTTTTTTTTTTTAAACCTAATGGAAAGATCAATTTTCTTGACTAGTCAGGAGGTATTGCATGTTTTAAAAACTCTTTATGGCACATTAGATTAAAATAGCTGCTATTAGGTCTCCCTTCTTAGCATAAATACTTATTTTTCATGGAATTAAATCATTCACAAAAATGTTACCATGCTATGTATAAACCTGGTACATTTTCCTTAGTAAATAAATTTAAAAACAAACAAACATGTGTAGACTTATAATGAAATTAGTCTTTACTTTTACCGTAGCAGTAGGCCGTGTAGCTGTCTTTTGAAATCTAGGTAGTCTCCAGGCATAAAAATGGAAATACTGATACTATGACAACACAGCCTCAATTTTCTGCTTTGCAGGTGCCAGGTTTCTTCTTAAATGGTGTGAATCAAATCTGTGCTGAGAGGCCAACTTCAAAATATAAAAGAAAAATTGGCAACGGAAGGATTCTGCTGGTTTGGCTGAAGTGAAGCGCTCTATAGATTTCACTCTAGTGGAGCATCTGACTGTGAAAACCTTTCCAAGTGTAATTCTCTTTGTCTTGCCAAAAGGGGATTATGAACTAAAGTTAACGCTGCAGAAAACGTCACCTGTCCTTTGAAGGAAAATAATAAATCAAAATGGCTTTGTTTACCATGTTAACCCCCCCAAAAAAAATCTACTTTGGGGTCTTCTCTCATTTCTTGACAAAGCAGGTAAAGTAAATAAAGCAGACATTCATGATAACTTTTCACTGTAATTCTTACTCATCTCTAAATAGGAAAAAGAAATTTCCTTTCACTACATATTCATTGAAAGGGAAAATAAGAACAGAGACAGAGAAAGAGAAGTGAGACGAATAGCATAGCATAATCCCAGAAGTAGAATTTTCCAAGTTGGATATTAATTTAAGAAAGACATTTTTATAGATTATTTCTTTCACAGATACCAGAGTGCAAATTCAGGAAGAAGAAATAAATAAAAAACAATGCGGAGATTGATTCCTCAAATATTCTGTCTTTGTATATTCCACTTAAAGCAAATAGACAAGCCTACAAAGGAAACACAGAGCTTAAAATTACCTGTATTTTCTGTTTTAATGTTGATATTTTTCCCTCCAGTAGTATTAGCGATAAATGTTGCCTATGATGAGTACTCACCATATCAGAGAAAAAACTTGGTGTTTCTGACTTTTTGTCTAGACATTATACCTATCCTGATACACTTTCTTCTTTAAGAAGGGGGTTTTCATAATGCTCTATTGTATATGTCAATCTGAAAATGTAGAAGATCACAGCATAGTTGACACTACCATAAACTCCATTTGTTGTTGTTGTTGCTTTAATCACCTACTAATGATGCCATTTGGAATGTTAATGTGGTGACAAATTTACCAGTGGCCCTAGACTTGGAAGATGGAAGATAATGGATTATGGCATCTGTTCTCTAATGTTGCAGTGATTTGATTTATGAAGTCAGAGAGGCCAATACAACCATGATAAAGGATGTGTCACATATTTATAGAATGTTATTTACTTGTGCGTTTCTGGTATAGATTGGTATAGTACAACTTTTTAAATGTGGTTTTTAAATCAAGACTTATTGTATTGTTTATTTTATTTTTATTTATTGGTTTTTAATTGAATGAAATAAACAGAATCAACTATGGAAATTGTGAATACTGCACACACACAAAAATTAAACATTTTCTTTCTTTGTTAAGCCAACACAGTTCCTCAAACCAATACCAACATTTGAGTGTGGTGATGACACAGCCATACAGTCTTGTTTTGTCCCTTCTCTGGCACTGCAGATTAGAATTTGATTATTATACTAGAGGCTCGATCCATGAAGATTCATGCAAGAATGGGCCTGCCTTTCCCTGGCTGCTGGCACCACCTTCACTCCAGCCCAGAGCTGCCTTTCTGCCCTCCCATGCTGCCCAGATGCCTGGAGTGGCTGGGGCAGTGTGAAATGCCTGCATTGTTGCCATGGCGACAATGCAAGTGCCTCACCTTGCCCCTGGATGCTTGGCACCTGAGTAGGCAATTTAATCTGCCATCTTTGTTGGGTTAATTTGCATACCCACTCCTGATTAGCTGGTGGGCATCACGAAGGTATGATCAATTTGCATCTTTCTCTACATTTTCCTTAGTGTAGATTATTAGAGGTCCGATGCATGAAATTCGTGAAAGAGTAGGTCTTCCTTCCCCCAGATGTCAGCATTGGCTTCCCTCTGGCACTCAGGACCCAGCCTTCCCTCACAGCCCAGCTTCATCCAGAAGGACAGAAGGATGTCCAGAAGGATGTCCATATTATGCTTTTATTATTATAGATTATTATAGACTGTCATATTGAGATAAGCCACAAAGGTTATTTAAGTTTTGAATCAAAACTTAATGACGGACAGTAGATAGATAGATAGATAGATAGATAGATAGATAGATAGATAGATAGATAGTAGATAGGTAGATAGATAGATACCGGTAGATAGATCATAGATAGAGGGGGGAAAAACCTGCAAAAATCTGCCTAAATTGACATAGTACCTATGTCTTTGTTTCTTCCTTGTCTTCTTTTCAGATAGAGAGCAAACTTTAAATTTATCCTTATTTTATTTATTTTGCTATTCAATCTTCACATTATTGAGTGCATCACCTATCATCTCATCTAAATTTTTACTGACATAAAAAAACCCTTCCTTGTAGGAGGCATGGATACACTGGAGAGGCACATCTTTTCTATTCTCCATACATTTCCCAGGGTGTTTCAACACTTTTGCATATAATCTACTCCACCGCTCACAGCATCAGTGAGAGCCCAATAAATGTTGTTGACTGACTACTTCCTATCCAGTTAGAAAATGGGGGGAAATTAAATTGCTTTTGGTGCACTTCCCAGCTTCAATATTCTAACTTCTCACAGGAGCTAAATGTGGTTAGAAATGGTGTAAGCCATTTTAATTATGTTACCAGAAGAATCTGAGAACAATAACCTGATTTAGAGATAGGGCAGAAAGTAAGAAAAGCTGCACTGCTTTAAAGTCAAATTACCTGGTGCTTCTCTCTCAACACTTTGACCCAGGTTTAAGGCATTAAACCTAATTTTTAAAATGCAATTACACATTGAAAGCACTGAGTATAATCATGTGTAAAAATAGCAAGGGTTAGGATGAAGGACACACCATTCTTTGGTCAAAACATGAAAGTTAATTGTAAAATGTACCTGAATAAAAAATTGGTATAGTACAACTTTTTAAATGTGGTTTTTAAATCAAGACTTATTGTGTTGTTTATTTTATTTTTGTTTATTGGTTTTTAATTGGATTAAAAAACAATAAATAAAAATTGTACTTTGGTATAGTCCAACTTTTTATAAAAGGCAAAAGATTTATACAGTCTGAAGAGGAACCAGAGCATATATAGTACTACTTTTTTAATGTGGTTTTAAAATCAGTATAAAATACAAAAGTTTTAAAAAAGGACAGTTGAAGTCAATACACTTCTTTACTTATATAATCTCTTTAACAAATCCAATCATTTGTGGGACTCCTTGAATATTATTTCGGTTAAAAATATATGCTTTTTCAATAGTTATAAAATACCAGGCCTTGGTTATGCATCTTTAAAATAATGGTATTGATAAATGAAAAAGGAAAATAAAATCATATGATTCTTAATCCTATAATTAAATATGCTATTCCGTTTTTCCTATTCACATTTAAAACTGTGAATATTCATGGAATGTGTTTATATTACATACTTTAAAGTTTGATTTTCCCGTCTTCAAAACTTAAGAGATTCCCTATAATTTCTAATGAATATCCTACTTATAATTTTCTTTAATAAGACTATAACATATAGGCTGCATTTATTTAAACAAATGGTTTAAAGATTTGGAATAAATTGACTATTTAAATTCAGGACTAAATTAATGAATATGTAGACACTGCTTGCATGACACATTTAGCTAGAGCATTAGGAGACATGAATATGAAGAAAATATACTTCTATGTGATATGACTTCTATCATTCTCCTTGTTTGAGACATCTATGCTTAAAATATATGGCCCTACCAAAATGAAGTTAAAAAACTGCTATAATAGTGAAAGATTTCATTAAATCAGTAATTTGGCATTACATTTGAGAAGAATAAACAGATAAATTATGCTTCGTTTAATTTCATTAATTTGTGGATATCTGTTTACTAACAAGTTACTAATCCCTACTCATGAAGGGCCACTAACATTTTCGTTATGATTAATCAGTGGATTATTGGTGAAATTTTGGAGTCACTTTCTTCCTGTCTCTTCAATCCCTTACCCCCTTTTCCCTTGGTTTCCTTTCAATTCACTTCCCATGCATCTTCTGGAGTCTAATGAAGTGGAATTTTTCACGCTGGAAGCACTGATCTAGACCCATCCACCAACCTTGAAGTTCTTCCCAATCCTTAATTCCCTTTTTAGGGCTTGTAATGCTCTTGCATGGCCTTGTGTGACTGATTTCTTGTCTGAATGATTTGTTTGAGTTATCTCTTTCACATTCTCTTAGTTCCCTTCCCCTGCTCAAATCCCTTCTTATCTGGGCAGAGCAAACAGGTACAGTTATATCCCCTCTTACCAGGAAGAGACCCTCACTTCAGTACCACGCACCTGCCACAAGGGTACCACACTCTCAAGACTGAAACTTTTTAAACATTTTCTTAAATTTCTAAAACAAACAAACAAAAATAATGGATTTTGTCTCTCTCTCCACTTTGACCCTCATCATTTTTGCAAATAACTAAAATATTTGCATTTTATTATTAAACATTTTTAATAGGAACATATTCGCAAACTCAACAACTTACTGGTATCTTCATGTCATTTTTGCATGAGAGTTTATCAGCTTTGTCCTGGCTTAGAGATTTGGAGTGGACAAAATCCAAGTGGATTTTGAAGGTATCATAAATTAGCTTTCCAAACTAGAATCAGTGCCTGTACTAAAGAAAGTCTGCAGGCACTATAAAGATTGAGGGAAAGATTCACCGGTAGTTTGGGAGGCTCTGGCAAACAATTAAGTGGGGAATGATTCAGTACAAAGCTCAGTTTCTGGACAGACTCACTGCTGTCTCTGATTTAAAAAAAGAAAAGAAAAAATATTGCCAAGATACAAATGCTACTTCTATTTGATATTAATGCCTCTCAATCAAAATTAAATATAACTAGTAATATCCAGAATGATGATTTGAATTATGTAATCAGTGTTAAGTAGATTTCAAACATAGAAAATTTTACTAATGTTCTTATCTTTAAAAATAATTTCAACGTAGTGAGGATTTTCAAATGTGTGTATTACTATGCAGGGTGGTTGTGTGTTTGATTGAATTCAGTATTACACCTGGTGAAAGCTGTGTTTACTAATTTTTTTTCTAACTATATTCTCCCTTCTCCTCTTAAGAGCTTTTGAAATGCTCTGACTCATTCACATGAATATATACTCAGGGAAATTCATTGCAATAAGCCTTAAAGTAATCTAACTGTCCATCAATAAAGAAATGATTAAATTTTTTTTAAATTGTACACTCATATAACAGGATATCTTGCAATGGGAAAAAAGGGAGTTAGAATGTAATATCTGATTTGAAAAGATGTCAAAATACATTCTTGACTTTAAAACAAAAGAGAAAGTTGCAGAATGGAGTAACAATTCCATTTTTGTTTAAACTCCATATACCACAGACAGGGAAACACAACAATGACTAGATTTGTATTTATAGTTATAGGTAGGTAGGAGACAGGCAGACAGATATGGAAATAGATGTGGAGGTGTGTGGTACATTTGGGATTTTTTGAGAAGGAATCAATAGACACTAACAATCAATGTTACCTCTGGGGAGTTCAAATGAAATGTAGCAACTAAGAATTTTTGTTTCCTTAAATACCTTTACATAGAGTCTGAAGTTTTCATTAATGTGTATTATACTCTTTAAAAAAAAATCACTGTTTCTTTAGTGTATAGCATTGACTTTGTATTCTAAATGTCAACTTTATTTTCTAGATATCTGTATTTACTTAGTCATTTATTCTCCATCTTAGACATATTACCTATAGGTATCCATTGCTCTTTGTTTGAAATAGCTTCCTACTTTGATTCTGCATTTCTTCACTTTTTTTTTTTAATTTTAACATTTACCTCTCCCAGGGAAGAAACTGATTAAATAGATTTGGGCAATTATTCCCATCTCCTGAGCATGACTTAAAGCATATTCCCTCTTAAGTCAGAGACAAATTAACTGCATTTTTCATTTAGATATTTAAATTAAATGCTTCCAACATGAGGCCCATAACTTCAAATAAAGGTGGTTTCTCTAACAACCATGAATGCATCTTAAAAGATTCAACAATCAGAACTGACCTGGAAGAATCTCACTATAGGAAAGAATAGAACTAATCAGGAACGTAAATATAATTTAGAACACATTTTCTCAAGAATTGATCCTACACGTATCGGTTATTAACAGAATTTATAACAAAATGAGTGAGCACTCCATCTTCCTGGATGCTCAGGACTATCATTCAACTTCTAAAACCTTAGTCTTTCAATGAAAGCAGTCTTTACTCATTTGCAAAGGGTGGGCTCTTTGCAACCTGCACAGTATGCTAGAAATTCCCTCTTTAGTAAGCACCTCATTACTAGCATGTCACACCAACCCCAGCCCTTCTCTATGTTTACAGGTTTAGTAGAGGCACCTGCATCAATGTTCTCTGTCTTGTATGGTGACAGCTTCAATTCCTTTCTATTCGTTCAGCATCTACCGTGTTTCACATGGAAGTAGTCCTTTAAAAAGTGCTGCCAACCATATGAAAGTAATGAGAGCAGTGAAATCAGCAGCTGAACTCTCTTTATTCAACAAGCACTGTGACAGTGTAGTTACTGTGTACGGCCACGCTGTACTATATGTTCAGGAGAGGCTGTAAAATGATTCCATTTACTAATCAGTACAATAAGGCCATTGAACTGGATGATCTCTAAGGTGACCTGAGGGTCTAATACTTTATGAGTCTAAATGTACATTTTCTAAATGAGAGAATAAAGTTTCTTTGCTTGATTTAACTTCTGGAGGGGAAAATGCAATATTTGTAAAAATATTGCAAGTATAAGCAAATATTTAATTAAATAGGGCAGAGAAGTGATAATGGGATATAAAGTAATTTGAGGGTGATGAATAAAGAGTGTTTTTAGATAAGGTAAATGTTTGGCTGCATCTTGATGGATGTGATAAATGGAAATAAGAGGGAATTTAAATGAATTTCAAGTTGAGATGGGGGGAGTACTAGAATGTTCTTGTCATTCCATACTCAGAAATGAGACCACTTGCCAGTAGAAGGAGAAGTTAGGATAACTAAGAGAAGAAGCAACAACTTAACAAAATACAAGAATAGATTTGTGACTCCATGAACACTGAGAAATGCAGTGGCGTGTCTGCCACATAGGGAGCAAATTGGAATTTTAGAGGAGAAAGAACTGAGGAGAAAAGGATGGTGGTGAGAAAAAGAGGAGTCTGTAGAAAGGCTAGAAAATGTCCAGGGGGAAATCTGAGCATCCAACCATCGAAGCTCTATGCTTTTGATGGTGCTGGCAGGCAAAATATCTGAGAAAGATGAATATTAATTTTTTTCACACATCCCCAACTTAACCCTATACAATTGAGACATAAAGGATAACTTGAGTAAAATTTGTTCTTCTTTATGTACTTATTTAGTAAGGAGCTAGTGATGGGTGTGGGAAATAGTAGCCAAGGAAATGACTAGTTTAGCGTAGCTAATAAAATTTTCTCCTAGTCAAAAGAGGGAGGGTGAGGAAAATATGCAATCTGATTTCTCGGAGCATCTGAGACAGCCCTCTTTGGGGCTACCTTCAGGAATAGAAACATTCAATGAAGCAGCAGAACTCATTTTTAAAAAATCTGTAACATCTCTCAAAAAGAACCAGTAAATTTGTTGAGCCATTTTCAAGATTTTTTTTTCTTTTCTAATAATTGCTCATAAAGCTTTAGAAACTCACAAAAACTAGTTGAAATATGCACAATTCAATGTAATCCTACTCCATTATTATCTCTAATTGAAAACTGGAATGAACTAGACTCTCTTCCTTATGTGGAATTAAATAGTCATTGTTATTTTCTGTGCCTATCATGGCAACTCGGAATTGAATATGCAAAAAGTAGAGTTTTCACTGGAATGTAGTTCTATTTTGTGTGAAACCTGCCAGAGGTTTATCTTTCAGCTTCATTTGTTAACACGTCTCCATGGAGGTATTATTTTTAAAAAGTCTCTGGACAGGTTATCCAATTTAGTAAACTAAGAATGTTGATAGAGCTGCTGATTATCTATTAGTTTAGTAGTTTTCTAAAGATCATGGTATGGAACTAAAGATCATGGAAAATTATGAACAAAGCTATACTATAGTGTAGCTAGAGTTAGAAGACATGATTTGGGCCTTTAAATAACTTATGACATTAGATAAATTGTGAATGTTGAGCTTTAATACATCATACCACAATAGACATGGAAAGAAATGTACAGATTTTCTACAGCAAACCCTAGTGATGTATTAATATGATAAACATAGCCGAAACTGGTTTGGCTCAGTAGAGTGTCAGCCTGTGGACTGAAAGGTCTCAGGTTCGATTCTGGTCAAGGGCATGTACCTTGGTTGCAGGCATATCCCCGGTGGGGGGTGTGCAGGAGGCAGCTGATCGATGATTCTCTCTCATAGATGTTTCTAGCTCTCTGTCCTTCTCTCTTCCTCTCTGCAAAAAAATCAATAAAATATATTTTTAAAAATATATGATAGACATAGACATAGTTGGATTGTTTTACAAGTGAAAAGGACTCCCCTTCATGTTGATCTTAAAATTACACTTGAAACATCTGTCCTGCCAAATGCGTAGGAGTCATTATGGCAAAAACGTAGAACAGAAAACCAGAATATTTCTTATAAACAGCCACAATAGGTAGAATGTCTCCACGTCCATTAACCTTGCAGGCATGTGACATGGTTCTATGCCAAGACTTTGGTTATTTATTTTTTGTCTCTGCATTTCTCATGGAAACTCACGGAGCAAGCATGATTTGAAAATGTTTCTTTCAGCCATGTAATTTAATCAACCTGAACTCTTGAGCCCCTCAAGACCTTAAGAACAGGTTGATGTAATTCCCTCCCAGTCAAGCTTTTAAGTTGAAGAACTACTTGATACAGTCCATTTGTAGCTGTTCTTTGTCCCTTAATTGTAACCGACTTAGATGAAATTGGCTTGGCAGACTATAGAGTTACTAGTACAAGCACAGAGCACCGTAGTGTTTTTTTGCTGAATAAAACCTGAGAATATATTTCCTAAGATTATCATAGACAGATGTGTGCACAGGCATATATGCATGTGTAAAATCTACATACGTCATTTATATGTATATGTACACAGACACATTTTCCTTCATGCTATTGCTGGGTGACAACATTTTAGGATTTTTTAAATCTTCCCTATGATTAAATAAGTTTTAAATTGCCAAAGTAAAATGCTACAATATCTTGTGAATTTTTCTATCTTACACATTAAGTATAAATATCAGATCTTCAAAATGCCTACCGTTTCACAAATGCTTTCACTAACACGTTCACACTCCCACCCACATACATTATGACTTTATACAATATATTTTTTTTTAAATCCTCATTCGTCCTTTCAGTAATTCATCCAATAATTTGTAAAGTATTACTCTGTGCTGGTCACTGGTCTGGGCTCTGCAAACTCAGCAGTGTACCAAAGCAGATATTTTGTTCAGATAAACACTAAACATTATGACACAGCATAAATGAGTAAAATATATATACTATTAGAAGGTCATGAGTACTATGGAGAATAATCAAAGAATCAGCCAAAGAGTAGGCTGACCATCTGCAATGTATGGACTGTTGCTAAAGCACCATTCTTTGAAACAAAAGCTGCAGATGCATATTTGTTGAGCGTATTCTAGAAACTATTGTGTTTATGAATTTCAGTTTAAATGGTGTTGGGTAATCCTCTCCCTAGGCCTGCATAAAAACTGGTTCTACAGATTTTTACTTGAATTACCCGGCAGTTTGCTTTTTTCAGGTTTTGTATTTTTATTTTTTGTCATACTAAATGAAATTTCAAATTGCAGTTGTATTTAGTATCTGAACTAATTCATTTAACAAGTATATTTGTAAAAATTAAAGCTGGAGTTAAAACAATGTGTTTTGCAATGATTTGTAAATGACTGTTATAGACAATATGTCTTTATTTTTCAATGAATTAAAAGAGATTAAAAAAATCATTACAATGAAATAAAAAGCTTGGATCTTCCAAATCTGGGAACCTATATTCAAAAATGGATTGGTCCTCTCATCAAAATTTACCAATTATATAGGTGGATAGAATATCAAGGTACATAATTATCATATTTTATAACTCCCATATACTAACTTTTTCAAATAACCAATTTTGCAAGAATTAATTGAATCAGGAAATAGGACATAGCCTTCCTCTATTTTTATTGGGGTCATTCCAGGTCTCAATATGAGACACAGAGAAGCAAAACT
This sequence comes from Pipistrellus kuhlii, assembly GCF_014108245.1. NCBI lineage: Eukaryota > Metazoa > Chordata > Mammalia > Chiroptera > Vespertilionidae > Pipistrellus > Pipistrellus kuhlii. The sequence continues at coordinate 179,876,362 of NW_023425529.1, read as the reverse complement.
GGCAAGCTGCTCAACCAGGAAGCTTTTTTTCCTAGACTCTCATTTATAAGACAACTCATCATAACCACATAGGTAATCTTCCCTTTCTTTGCTTAAGGGCTATAGTTCAGAATAAAAGAGCAGGTAAAGATAGGATTGGAGAGGCATTTCTATAAGAGATGCAATGTCCTCTTTGGTTTTCAAGGAGAGGATGGAACGCATATCTCCCTTGCTTTCCAGAAAGTTGATCATAAAAAAAAAAAAAAAAAAAAAAAAAAAAAAGGAAACTACTAAGACATGTAGGCAGAGGAAAAAAATTGCAATAGGAATAAACTATATTAGAGCTGATAATTTGGAAAGCTCTAATGTAAGTTTGCAAGCTATCATTTGCTTAGATCTTTCATTATAAACAGAAAGGGATGTTTTTGTCATGTTAATAATATCAAATAAACTTTTTAAGGAGATGAGACCTTTCTATTTACCAGGTTCCTCTAAACTTTAGAGGCTAAAGCATTGTTGAAAATGTGTGCTAATTAAAGCTTAAGTGAGTCACCTCTTCCCATTTTATTTTATTTGGACTCCATACACCCTCCCCAAACTGACCTGAAGCAGGGGAGAAATTTTGTATAAGGACTCTCCAACTGATCATGCAACAAAGAGATTATGGAGAAAACTCTTTCTTTACAAGATTTTGTGTAAATTTTTCCAGGCTGTGTAATTACAATATTGTTTGACCAGACTATCATATTTCATAGTATGAGCTTGGATGTAAAATACAGTGGAATTTTGATTGCATATATGGAAATGAGGAAAATAAAATATTAAACAGAGCCATTCAGCAAATTACATGGACACTTTAATGTATTAGACTGTATTTTTGTTTGTGTGAACAAAAACCCTCCTGTTCTTTAATCTGCTTTTGATAATGCTATTATATTTTTGTTAGGATTACCTCAATCCTTGTCAGACAAAGGCTATCGGATTTTATTATGAGCTAGCGGAGCATTTTCCATTTTTTTCAATGTTAAACCATCACTTATTTGTTCATAGGCATATTCATGGGCTAGCAAAGGGCTGACCCGGTTGTGCCAAGCACAAATTCATACCAATCCAATCAATAATGTAGATTAAAGATTATGACAATTCCAGGAATAAATCCCATTTAAGCTCTTTTTAACATATTTTTGGATCCGGTTTGCTAATATTTTGTTGAAGATTTCTAACAGCAATATTTTTTTCAGATATATCTCCTTAAGCAAGGGGGGGGGAAATGAAAAATAAACAGATGAAACATCAAACTAAAAAGGGTTTGCACAGCAAAGGAAACCATCAACAAAATGGAAAGACAACCCACTGAATGAGAGAACATATTTTTGAATGATATATCTGATAAGAGGTTAACATCCAAAATTTATAACAAACTTATAAAACTCAACACCAAAACAAACAATCCAATTTAAAAATGGGCAAAGGATCTGAATAGACACTTCTCCAAAGAGGACATAAAAATTACCAGGAAACATATGAAAAGATGCTCACCGTCACTAATCATCAAAGAAATGCAAATTAAAACCAAAATGAGACATCACAGTACACCTGTCAGGATGACTATTATCAGTAAATCAACAAGTGTTGGCTAGGATGTAGAGAAAAAGAAACCCTCGGCACTTTTTATGGGAATGCAGACCATTGCGGCCACTGTGGAAAGCGGTGCGGGGTTACCTCAAAAATCAAACATGAGGCTGCCTTATGACCCAGGGACTCCACTTCTGGGAATACAGCAGGTCCTCGGGTTACATTGGAGATCCGTTTCTACAGCGACGTAACACGATTTCCCCATAAGTCAGAGCCCACCTACATCAGCACCTACGTCACTCACATGGAGCACCTACACAGCAGTAATGAAGTGAAACACCGAAAAAATTTAAAAGAAAGATAACGATTCCTGACATTTACTTGTGGTAAATAAATAATAAAAAACATAAAGCACATATGTACATATGTCGCAATGACTTTTTTTATATAAATAAATGGGAGATGAAGACGTAACTATGAAACTATGTATGTTGAGTCCAAGGTAACCCAAAGACTGTCTGTATATCTGAAGAAATCAGAAACACTAATTCAAAAGAACACATCTCTCTGTTCACTGCAGCATTATTTATAATAGCCAAGATCTGGAAACAGTCCAATTGTCTATCAGTAGATGAGTGGATAAAAAATTCCAATGTATTTTATGTCCAGGCTTATACTGTGAAATATGGTACTCTTACACAATGGAATACTATTTGGTTGTAAAAAATAAGGAAATCTTGCTCTAGCCAGTTTGGCTCAGTGGATAGAGCATTGGCCTGTGGACTGAAGGGTATCAGGCTTCATTCCAGTCAAGGGCACATGACTAGATTGCAGGCTTGATTCCCAGGAGGGGGTGTGCAGGAGACAGTTGATTCTCTCTCATCATTGATGTTTCTATTTTTTGCCCCCTCTCCTTCCTCTTTGAAACCAATAAAAACATATATTTTTTTAAAATCCTTACCCTTTGTGACTGCTTGGATTGACTTGGAGAGCATTATGCTAAGTGAAATAAGCCCATCAGAGAAAGACAAGTACCATATGATTTCACTCATATGTGAACTATAATGAACAAAATAAACTAACCAACAAAATAGAAACAGACTCATAGATACAGAAAATAGACTGACAGTTGTCAGGGGGGAAGGAGCCTGGGGGGCTTAGTGAAAAAGGTAAAAGAATTAAGCAAAAATAAACAAAAAAAATTCATAGACACAAATAATAGTATGGTGATTACCAGAGGGAAAAAGGAATGGGAGTATGTAGAAGAGGGTATAGGGTGATATATGGTGATGAAAGGAGACTTGACTTGGGATGGTGAGTAAACAATACAATATACAGATGTATTATAGAATTGTACACCTGAAACCTACTATATAATTTTATTAACCAATGTCACCACAATAAATTCAATAGATAAAAAATAAAAATAAATAAATTATGGCAGTTCCTTACCAGCTAACCTTCCTTCAGTTTCTTTTCCTTTGCCAAACCATCTACTGTCAGATCCTTCTAAAATGCTGCTCTGATCTGGCCAGCTTCTGTTTAAAATTTTCAATGACTACGTAGTGCCCCCAGGCTACTGTCAATGACTCACCCTGAGACCGAAGCCCCTGATTATCTAGCTTGGACCTATTCAGAATCTGAACCTTACCATTCACTTCTCCATGTACATCCCCTACACTTCAACAAAGCTATTTTCTCCACCAATTTCCTGTTATCTAAACTCGATCAAAATATCCCTCTTCCTTGTCTTTTTCTGTGGATTCAATTCTAGACTCTGCTCAAACCCCACATATTCTAAAGTTCAAATTTCAAAAGCATTTTACTTAAATGTTCTAAGAGAAATAATTGCTTTCTACCTTATGTTGAATGCTTTATGCATATGCCCTACTCTTCCTACTGGAAAATGATTGATGGCAGGATTAACCCTTATTTATTTCTTTAACTCTTACAATATAATAGTTGTCATACCTGCCCTAACCGGTTTGGCTCAGTTAATAGAATGTCAACCTGCATACTGAAGGGTCCCAGATTTGATTCTGGTCAAAGGCATGTGCCTTGGTTGTTGGCACATCCCCAGTAGGGAGTGTGCAGGAAGCAGCTGAACGATGTTTCTCATCAATGTTTCTAACTCTCTATCCCTCTCCCTTCCTCTCTGTAAAAAATCAATAAAATATATTTTTAAAAAAAATAGTTGTCATACCTTATGTGCTTAGTAAGAACTGAATAAATATTTACCCATGAATAAGGCAGCAAGGACTCATTTAAAATGTGAAAAACAAAAGTTTAGATCAGACAAAAAGCTAATGCTAGTTGTGTACAACCGAATCAAAGACTTAAATATAAAGGGGACTCAGGATGATTAAGATAATTCTTGTCTGTTTTTTTTTTTTACTTTAAAATTAGAAAATTAAGATGCAGAATATTAAGAGATTTATTTATAATCCTATATTGCATAATCTCAGAAAGGATAAATTTTTGGATAGCTTCAAAATGTACCCAATTTTATTTCATTTTCTTAAGTCATTCCCACAGTCATATCCTAAACCCTGCCACCAACTTAGATAAGCTTACTGCAGGGTCTTAAACTCATCATTCTACCCTAACCAGCCCTCTTCTCCCTTTTCCCCCCATCATCAAACTAAAACAATGACCTGATTGTTTTCCTTCTATTTGACCTACATGCAGGCCTACATGATATGTGTGTGTTGGGGGGGAGGGGACAGGGAGAAGAAAAGGGGAGGAGGGAGAATGTGCTTGATATTCAGGTAGATCTGGATTTTATTCCCTGCCCTGTCACTTTCTGGTGACATAATTAGTAACATGTAGTTAGGCTTTCTGAGCTTCTGAGCTTTATCTTGCTTATTGTTAAATTAGGATATTAAAAGATATTGATAGTAACATTAAGATCTTGCTAAGTCTATACTATTCTAAACGCTTTACATTTATTATCTTAAGTTTCAACTCTGTGAGGCAATACTATTATTATTCCCGTACATACAGATGAGGTAGATACTGTAATTATCCCCATAGGTGAAGTGAGGGAGGCACAGAGAGGTTAATTGATGTCCAGAGTCACTCAATTACTGAGGAGTGGAGCCAGAATTGAAATTCTGCTCCTGTGCCTCCAGAGCTCTTACACAAAATGATTATTGTGGGAATTCTTTGCAAAGGTCAATACTGGGGTTACAAATAGTGTTTCTCAGGGCTCTAGTTGAGTGCTATTAACTAAAGTAGAACATGTGTTCATTTTATCCTGTTACAAACACTACCCTAGTTGTAGGATTTAAGGAACAAATGACATATATTCTAGACCAGTGGTCAGCAAACTGTGGCTCGTGAGCCACATAGGGCTCTTTGGCCCCTTGAGTGTGACTCTTCCATAAAATACCAGATGCAATTGAAACTTTGTGACCCATGCACAGAAGTCGGTTTTCGGCTCTCACAAGAAATTTCAATCGTTGTACTATTGATATTTGGCTCTGTTGACTAATGAGTTTGCCGACCACTGTTCTAGACCATGATCACTCCCCACCTGTTAACCAACATTTCTTTTAATGTTGCAATTTCCGAAGTTCTGGCAACTGTCTCAAACTTCATAAAAATCAATAGCGCTTGCCCATTTTGCCAACTGAAGACTGTCACTAATGACTGAATAGCCCTGAGCACTGTGCTCACTCAGTTTTCATCCCAGTCCTTTCCCCACCCTCCTTTCTAACTGCCACCAAACAGAGGGAACGATTTCCAGCCAGAATCTGCCACCAGACAGTTCAATCGATTTTGCAAAATGTGCTTTTCTGAACTATTTAGTGTACATTTTTATAATTATGATATTTTGACTTCTCCGTCACTTTCTTATTTAAGCTTTTAGGATAACTGTTATAGCTTAAATAAGTTACATTTTTTAAAATGAACCAAAATAAAGGCTTTTGTGGACCAATACATCATTTGGAAAGACAAAGGTGATCTTTAGACATTATCAGGGAGAGAACACAACTACAAAATTCACTTATTTACTGCCTTTTTGTTTTGTTTTGTTTTTTCCACACTGGGTACATCTTTATTAAAACAAAAGCTGATGAGGACGATGCAGGTCCAAATACTTTTACTGGCCTACATGTGCCACAGTTTTACTATGTGAACCCTCTAACCATTTGAATGCAATATCGTTGGTTCTTTTTGTTGATACATTGTGAAAGGGTTTTTATAGATTTGAATTTTCCAGAAAGATTGCTTAGGGCTATAAGATGATATCTCCAGGTGTGCTATTTATCCTTGTGTCTATAAACGTGTCTAATAGTCATAAAAGAGGCTGTGTTAGGAGTCCTGCAGACCTGACAGCCATAACACATGGTGAATCTATGACCCAGAGAGGCGTATGGATAGCAGACAGATCCGGGAATCACCTAACAGCATATCTCTGTTTGTTCTTAAATATCCTAAAGGAAAGTGATCCTTTCTTCTCTTCTCTGTCCCTTACATTTCTGCCAAACAACCTCCTGAGAGCAGAGAATAGTCTCCTGCTGTGCTTGTGCCTTCCAGATATCAATTGAGGTTCCCCACCCTCCTGGAGTCTCCATAGGATTGGCTCAAGCTCCATCCCAAACACTAGAGGTGACCAGGCCTCCACAAAATGTTTTGTAAATGTGATGGTGGGACAGGGAATTTGGGCAAGGAGAAAAGGCTGACATTTTCATAGTCACTTCTGCCTCGGGCTAGTGCTTTATTTGCATTAATTTATTCTTTTGAGAGTTTCCCACATGGCCTGTCTTTATGCTGTAGGCATGACAAACCAGGCATGAAATACAGTTTCCTCCCCAAGTTCCATAAGAATCGCATCAACTCCTATTCATTCCCAAGTGATGCCTAAGCTGAAATTAAAGAAGTTAACCAAGCGGAGGATTGGGGTGTCAGAGCAGGGAAAACCACATGTGGAAACACATCTAAGTGAGAGAGAGCATGACATGTACCAGGTTCTGAAAAAAAGTTTAGCTTGGCTTCATTATATTTTCCTCATTTGAGGGGTAGAGTTGGGTGTTCCTTTACTCCTCATTTTTCGTGCAACCCAATACAGCTGCCTATTTCTTGGGACAAGTCCAAAATACAAATACTTGCTTGTTGTTATTCTTTTAATTATTACCAAGTCAAGTGGGTACATAAACTTTGCATAGTATGTTAATTTTCAAAGCAACATTTATTCTTTTTTTTTTTATTAAATTATTATCTGTGTACATATTTTAACATTGCCCCCCCATACATACTCTCCCTCCCCAGAGTTTTGTGTCCATTGGTTGTACTTATATGCATGTATACAAGTCCTTCAGTTGATCTCTTATCTCCCCCAGATCTCCCTACTCTCTTATTTGAAATTCTCAGTGTCCATCACCACCAGAGATAACAGTGGGTCTTCTTCATCCTAAAACTGTTTTGGGAACCCCCACCTTGATCCAGGACACCCTTCAGGGCAAACCAGTCAGCCTCCACCCATGCACCAGGCCTCTATCCTATCTAATAAAAGAGTAATATGCTGATTGACCATCACTCCAACATACAAGGCTGCCCCCATGTAGTCAAAGATAGCTGCTCCCATGTAGACACAAGACGGCCACCACAAGATGGCCAGCAGGGGAAGGAAGTAGGGAGGGACCAGACCTGCAAGGGAGGGCAGTTGGGGGCGATCAAGCCTGTAGGGGAGGGCAGTTAGGGGTGACCAGGTTGGCAGAGGAGATAATTTGGGGGTGACTGGGCCTACAGGAAAGGGCAGTTGGGGGGGGGGGGCAGATTTGCTGGGAAGGGCAGGGGCAATCAGGCTGGCAGGGGAGCAGTTAGGCATCAAATCAGGCTGGCAGGGAAGTGGTTAGGGGGTGATCAGGCTGGCAGGCAGAAGTGGATAGGGGCAATCAGGCAAGCAGTTAGGAGCCAGCAGTCCTGGATTGTTAGAAGGATGTCTGACTGTCCTCTGGGGACAGGAGCAATCGGACATCCCTTGAAGTGTCCCAGATTGGAGAGAGTACAGGCTGGACTAAGGGACAAACACATCTCGTGCACAAATTTCATGCACCAGGCCTCTAGTGTGCTAATGATGTGCTAAGGCTGCTCAACTGCTTGCTATGACATACACTGACCACCAAGGTAAGATGCTCCAACTGGTAGGTGAGCCTGCTGCTGGGGTCTGGCTGAGCGGGACTGAGCGAGAAGGGCTGAACATCATCTGGAGCCCACTCATGGTCCTTCCCAGTCTGGCTAATCTCCCGAGTACCTCCCTATCCCCAATTGTGCACCAGTGGGGGTCCCTCGGCCTGGCCTGTGCCCTCTTGCAATCTGGGCCCCTCAGGAGATGTTGGAGAGCTGATTTTGGCCCATAGGCCAAATCTGTCTCTAATATGTATGTGTGTGTGTATAATGATATGATCTGACATACATTATAATAAAGTTCTTACAATTGGTAGAAAACATAAGATTCACCTGTTGCACACAGACGTTTTCCATTATGTATAAGAATAAAATTAATTTGGAATGGAAACTGAAGTGAAGTATCTAAGAGTGACAGACCATCTATATCATTACATAGACAAGTAGGTGTAAGTTAGCATTGACAAATCTGAGCAACATCTTTGTTCTATTTGTTATTGTTGCAAGATTAATCTGTGAGGTTTCCCCAAGGTCATTTATCGTGTTCTGTGTCATAAAATTTTTTAATATTGTAATTGTATTTAGAAATGACACAAATGGATGTGTTGTTTTTTTGGGGGCTATAGGAGTTAGAGGTTAGGACAATGATCCTTATTTTTCTTGATTTTCCTGTGGCATTTTTCACAGCTACCTGAAATTCTTTTTATTGAAGCTGTATTGTTTAGGTTTCACCAGAAAAATATTTATCTCTCAAAGAATTGTGTCTGACCTTTAACAATTTCATAAAAATTTGGAAGTTTTATTAAGCTAATTAAGGTACAGTATAATGTGTACCTTTTTTGTTCAGAAAAGCTTATACATATTTATATTCATTTTAAATCATTATGGCTTGATTAGCATTTTAGTGTATCAGGTAAATATGACCTTCAACTTGCTGATCTAGCTTTTGCTTTTCCTATGTTAATTTATGAATAATTTACATTTGGCCCATGGGCAATTTACAATACATAATGACATAGATATTTTGATAAGCTGCTAATTAACAATTTTATCAGCAGCTTCTCCCCCATACAGAGCAGAAGTGCCTTAGGAACTTTGTGCTTTTAAGTATGTCTAATCTTTTGCTTTGCCAGGGACAGTAAAGAACAAAAAATAAGAAATTGTTAGTTTCTATAAACTACGTTTTGAAGGTCAATTCAAGTACTTTTCATGGAAAATTAATATTCCTTTCCCTTGTTAAAGGCATCTAATTCATTGTTTTCTGTTCTGCACATGTGGGCTATGTAAATTTACTGTTGATGATTTCAAGTGCTAAAAGTTATCAACTAAAGACAATTTTTTTGCAATAGAATAATGAGCAAAAATAGGTATGTATACAAAAAAATGCAACCCAACCATGAACCTCAATAAAAACTATTTGTACTGCCCTTACTGGTTTTGCTCAGTGGATAGCGCATCAGCCTGCAGACTGAAGGGTCCCAGGTTCGATTCCAGTCAAGGGCATGTACCTTGGTTGCAGGCACACCCCCAGTAGGGGTTGTGCAGGAGGCAGCTGACCGATGTTTCTAACTCTCTATCCCTCTTCTTTCCTCTCTGTAAAAAATCAATAAAATGTATTTAAACAAACAAACAAACAAAAACTACTTGTACTAAAAAAAAAATAGAATTCTTTTTAAAAATAAAACATAGTTCGTATTACTCAATTAGGAAAATTTTAAAAATTGATACAATCTGGTCTTAAAAAATGCTCAAAAGAATGGACACTTTAATGAAGAGGGTAGTAGCATTATCCTCTAGATAGCAATCTGGCATTATGTTGTAACTACTCCAAAATTGTGCATATTTTTTACCTAACAGTTACACAATTAGAAAATGAGGTCTAAGGAAATAAGTCTAAATTCAGAAAATGCTTTATGGGGGAAAAAAAAAAGTGTTTATCAGAGCATTATTTATACTAGAAAAGAATCAAAACAATTTTCCATCAGAAAGGAAATGGTTACTTATGATATATTCATATGCTGGAGTATTATAAACTTGTACAAAGGAGAGCAATGTAGAAAATTACTTAAAATTATTTTATATAAAAATGCAATAAAAAATTCTACTCCACAATTATTAATAATACTTTTCTTTTGGAAAAATGAATTATGGGTTGATCTTTCTCTTTTCTAACTTTATGTATTTATTGACTATCTTTTAATCACTGTAACAGTTTATCATTAAAAAAGTAAGTTGCAGAGTTCATTGCAATTGCTATCAGTGGGTGCCATCTGCGTCCCCATCTGTTACTGGTGAAAATGGAGTTCTTATAATGGTGCAAGGAAAAGAATTTTATAATAAATGTTCTTTATTTTCCTGGAATTAAACCCCTTGTTTTCCAATGTCCCATTGCCCTTTGTCCCACCATGAAGAAAGTTCAGTCTTGTCTTCAGCAGGGTTAAGACTGCCCAGAATGTCCGCTCCATATCAAAGCACAGTCCAACGCAGCATCTGGCTCACTTAACTGGTGTTCCCAGTTGTAGTCCATTGCCTGTGGGGTCCTCATGGCCACGGGCCATGCAGCTGCTTCAGGCCACATGGCAGCTTGCACATGGGCAAGTGCAGCTCGTGGAGTAAGAGAGTGAGCGGGAACCAGGGGCACCGCAGAGAGGGAGCTCTGTTTGGGATTTTTAACCTTCCAAGACCCAGCGTGCTTGCAGTGGCTTCCTCCCTCTAGCCCAGTGGTCGGCAAACTCATTAGTCAACAGAGCCAAATATCAACAGTACAACGAGTGAAATTTCTTTTGAGAGTCACATTTTTTAAACTTAAACTTCTTCTAATGCCACTTCTTCAAAATAGACTTGCCCAGGCTGTGGTATTTTGTGGAAGAGCCACACTCAAGGGGCCAAAGACCTGCATGTGGCCAGCGAGCCGCAGTTTGCCGACCTGGGCTTTAGCCTATCCATGGCTCCCTAGGCCAGATTGACAGGAAAGCACGTCCCTTATATCACGCAACTGCACTGTACATGTGCCCACACCCCCTTTGCTGGATCCCTTCCCCCAGCGATTGGCAGGGAATGGGTGGGTAATTCCCTCCAGTGTGAAGCTGTAGCTTCCTGGTGAAGCTGCCCAGAGGAGCATGCTTACAATGTCTAGTCTCCCTTTTGCTGTTTTCCTATTTTTCATATTAATAAACTAGCTAATTATGATGATAGCACAATAATCATACCCCAGGAAATCATATTATGTTAGATCGATATAGCAAAACATACTCTCAAAGGCTCTCAGAAGTAAGAGGGCCCAACATTTGTGAAAACTCTGACTGCTGGTTGGAGCTCTGTATGCCTGGAAAACTGGAAAGCCAGCAGCCACTATGGCTGCAGTTCAAAGAGGGCAGAGCAGGTCTAGTACCAGCACATGAGCTTATTATAAAGACAAGGAGCGAATCATGCTTCCCCCGATTCATCCTCAGGGCAATGGAAAAGTTTGAAAGATTACTGAAAAGAAAAATGACATGATCCAATTTGCATTCTAATGAGATCATTAACTTTAATTATTTCAAAACTTCTAACATTCAAATTATCTATAGGTCTGCTTCTCTTGTTACTCTCGTTTTCTTGTTATTGGATCTAATTTTTATATATAAAAGTCATCTTTTTCATTCTCAGTATTGGTAACTTGTGTTTTTCCTTCCAATTGATTTGTTTTAATAACAGTTTATCACTTTTTAAAATGCTTTTCAATGAATCAAAATGTGGCTTGGGAATTTTTCTCTATTGCACATTTATTTACTATTTTATTGATTTCTGCTCTTACTTATATGCTTCATTCTATATAATATATGAGAGGCTTCTTTCCCTAGCTTATTCAGATCAATTTTTTTAAAATATGTTTTTATTGATTTTTAGAGGGAGAGGAAAGGAAAGAGACAGAAACATCTATCGGGTGCCTCCTGCACAAACACTATGCAGGATCCAGCCTAAAACCCCAATATGTACCCTGACTGGGAATTGAACTGGGGACATCTTGGTGCATGGGTTGATGCTTAAACACTGAGCCACACCAGCTGGGCCAGATAAAGTTTAGATCATTGATTCTTTTTCTTCGTATGTATCTCATACATAGTAAATTTCTGAACTCAGCACTGGTTGCATCTCATAAGTTTTATGGTTAGGTATTCAATAGTATTCACTATACATATTGTTTAATTTCTGTTTTTATTTATTCTTTTGATCAATGAAATTTTTGGAAATATACTTTTTAATACCCAAGAATGTGGGAGAAATTTAGTTGTTTACTAATCATAGTTATTTTGTTCTTGTATGTGGATTCTAACATTTGAGTTATCTATAGGTAGATCTATTGTTAGTTCTTCCTCATGGGGTTCAATTATATGATTTTTTTTCTACTGGCAAACAACATATTTTTAAAATTTAAATATTGTACATTGAAAAAAATGTAGAGCTTGAGCACTTGTACATTTTTCTCTACTAATAAAAACTCTTAGAGGAAAACATGAATGCCAATCCTTGTATCTTGGTTGAGATAGGTTTCTTAGATATGACACCAGATTCACAAGCAACAATAACAAAAAAGATAAATTTGACTACATGAAATTAAAAGCTTTATGCTGCAAATGACACCAACAAGGAAGTGAAAAGATGACTCAGAAAATGGGAAAAATATTTGAAAATCATATATAATATGCAAATGGATAATAAGCAAATAAAAAGATGTTCAAATCTTTAGTTATTAGGGAAATTCAACTCAAGACCATAATAAAATATTAACTTACCCTACTAGGAGGCTATAAGCAAAGAGACTGACAATAACATGGAGAAATTTGAATCCTTCACTGCTGTTGAAAATATAAAATAGGGCAGCCATTTTGGAAATATTTTGGCAATTTCTCATAAAGTTCAACAGAATTACCATATGACCAAGCATTTCCATATTAGGTATATACCCAAGAAAACGGAAAATATAAAATGTATGTGCACACAAAAATGTGTACATAAATATTCATAGTAGCATTATTCAAAATAGCAACAAGTGAAACAAGCTATTTAACGAAAGGATAAATAAAATATGGTATAGCCACACGATAGAATGTTATTTAGCTATAAAAAAACAATAAATAACATGTATATTTATTTAACAACAACAAAAGTACTGATACATGCTGCAATATGAATGAACCTTAAAAATATTAAGTGAAAGAGCCAGATAGAAAGAACCACATATAGTTTGATTCCATTTATATAAAATGTTTAGAAGAGGCAAATCTATACAGAGAGTAGGGCTGGGAGAAGTGGGAGAAGGATTATGGAGTGAAAGCTAATAAAATGGGTTTACTGTTGAGTTGATAAAAATGTTTCAAAATTTGATTGGGTGGGCAGTGCCCCCAGCAGTCCCGGATCTGCCTTTTGCTTCAACAGTGTTTGCCCAGAACAGACCCAGCGACGCCCCTTCTCCCAGCTCCGGCCTCTCTCCTGCGTCTCATCCAGTCACCACCTCCAGGACCACCTCCAAGACCAGCCAACACCCGGGTGTTTCCTTCTTTAACTCCTATTGCCCAACAGCCATGAGCTCCCAAATTCGTCAGCATTAATCCACCCAGTGGAGGCTGCGGTTACCCACCTTTTTAATCTGCCGCCGCGGCCCACACACCCACCTCTCGGGCTCCAGTTCCCGCCGGGAGGACATGGCTCTCAGGCTGGGCCGCTCCTTCCTCGATGGCAGAGAAGCTGAGGGCGCTGAGTGGCTCTAAGATGCAAAACCAGCGCGGGGGCCGCCTTCCCGGCCAGGACGTGCCGGAGCCCCCCCAGGACGAGGGGCAAACTCAGGGCGCCAGGGAGGCCGCCTGGCCTTGGGGAGGGGCCTGACCCAGGCCCTTTGGGAGCTGCGGGCCCTGGGTCTCCCCGCAGACCCTCCTCTCGGTGACTTCCTGCAGAACCACTTCCGGTGGGGAGGTGAAATTCATCCAGGAGATGGGCCCCACCTGCCTCACCCTCAGGCTGCGGCCCAGGCTGGGCTGGGCGAGTCTCTCCCAGAGGCTCCCCTCCAGCACCGCCAGGAGCCTCTGGAGCCCAGAGGCCTTGAAGGCCCCTCTGCATCCCCTGGGGTCTGGTTTTTGCCTGAGCTTCTCCCCAAAACTACTAGCCGTTCTTTTAACTACTCTGAAGCCCTCTCCCATGCGTTGGATCAAATGAAACAATAAAGCTTTTTGCAGGAAAAAAAAATAGATTGGGTATTGCTTGTACTACTCTATGAATGCTTTAAATATTAATGAATTGTAAATTTCACATGGTCAATTTTATGATGTGCCAATCATATAACAATAATGATTCTAAAAAAATATATAAAAATGCAATGGAAATTATATTAAAAGTGTGAACACAATGGTATATTAAATTGCATAACAATAACATCCTTTATATAGTAATATTTATATTTATTTTAAGTCTATCAGCATTTATTTAAATGTATAATCATGAGGCCTGGCTGGCATGGCTCAGTGGTTGGAGGTTGACTTATAAACCAGGAGGTTGTGGTTAGATTCTCGGTCAGGGCACATACCTGGGTTGTGGGCTCAACCCCCAGTGTGGGGTATGCAGGAGGAAGCCAATTAATGATTCTTTCTCATCACTGATGTTTCTTTTTCTCCCTCTCCCTTCCTCTCTGAAATCAATTAAAAAAATTTTTAATGTATAATCATGAGCTTGACAGTTGCTTACCAATACAATTTCTGTGTTTCTGTCAATATCATTTAATTTTAGAAGAACCTAATATGAGATTGTTGGGTCCTTCCACAGTTTTCTGCCAGAAATGGTGGTAAAACAGAGTTAAAGACAATCTTTTTCAGAGTTGACAGGAGGCCCAGATATACTTAGAAAAATCACGGAGGTTGCAGTTGCATGCCCCCTCAAGCCTCATGATCTACTGCTGTTGAAGTGGAACCATTCATTCTCATGGTGCACTTTTCTGAGAAGTACTTGATCTGACTCATTTCTACTGCTGAGTCACAATTTTCCCCATAAAACTGGATGCCATAGAGAGTAAGTTCAAACTCTCTATGGCATCCAGAGCCAGCAGTAGATGGATAATGATTCAGAGTGCAATAGGAGAAATGTATATGGCATCATTTCTCTTTTGCTCTTTGCACTAAAAGTGAAGAATGAAAGGTTTAGATAATTACAAATCTGCAAAATGTGGGATACCATTTTATACTAGGGAATATAAATCTAGATGAGGATAAGTACATTAATAATTCTAATTTTAAGTGCCTACATGTGACAGAAACTCTGTAAAATTGTATGTAACCTTCAAAACAACTCTGCAAAGGTACAGGTGAGGAAACGGGACTTCAGAGAGGCCAAGCGTGTTGCCTTCGGCTACACAGGTATAAGCAACACATAGACACTAAATAAAATAAAACATCTCCAGCTCATGATATATATATATATATATATATATATATATATATATATATATAAACATATGTATACACATGCATATATATGACTAGAGGTCCAAAAGATCATCCAGAAGGAAGGACGTCTGGTGGAACATCTGGTCTAATTAGCATACTATGCTTTTATTATTACAGATATGGACACACACATCCTCTCGTCACATAGAGTGTCATAATAATAGTGATCATTAATGTTTACATCAGTTTATCATTTGGCTCCACATTAACTATTTAGTTGAATTAGAATTAAGTCTAGGCTCAAATTTAAGCCCTCTGTTGTAAAGGCCTACTTAACAGTATGTCACAAGATTCTTGCTCTACTTCCTTATATATGATGAATGAATGATGAGATTTCTGTTCCAGGTCACGGAGCTGATGTGTTTTGTTAACTTTTCTTCTTCCCCACCTCTGTCCTGTTCAGTCTGGGTACTTGAATTGGGAGCTGCATTCAGAGACAGCCACTTTGATTTCCTATTTCTTCCAATAAGCCCTCCTCCTACCTAGAAGCTGATCATTAAAAGTTCAGAGTGCATATTCGAGTGAACAGGGAAGGTGTATAATTATGAAGTGGACTCAGAACCTCTGTTCTTTAGGGAGGGTGACAATCACCTAACCTGACCATCTGTTTTCTTTCCCAAATATCCATTGAGTGAACCAAATCTGCTTCACTTAAGTGATACAGATTTGGATCAAGCCCAGCAGTCTACTTTATAAAACTACTTCCTCTGAACTCATTTTTTTCCCCTCCCATAATCAAAAAAGAGCCACCTTTCAGAATATGTCTACAGTGATAAACTCTACCAATTTAAAAGTAAAATAGTACGGCAGGGTGTCAATTAGACAAGAATAATAAGAGAAATTCAAAGAACACTTAGGATTGATGAATTTTAGATTCAGGGTTTTTAATATTCTTGGTAGGTTGACTCTTCTTTCTTTCCTGTCCCCAAACTCCCTTGCAACGTAATGATGTATTGTTAGCAATTTGGTGTAGCAAGAATATTTTACATTTGATACAGTACCAGATACTATGTTATATTATTTTAAATCTTTTCCTGGAAAGAAGTTTCTGTGTCTTGTTATATTGGCCTGCTTTAATTTTATTCTCTCTTTCCTTTTCTTGTAGTGGTTTTAATGTTTAACTCTTTCTTTCTTTTTTTTAAATATATTTTGATTTTTTTACAGAGTGGAAGGGAGAGGGACAGAGATGTCTCTAACATTGATGAGAAAGAAACATCGATCAGCTACCTCCTGCACACCTCCTACTGGGGTTGTGCCTGCAATCAAGATACATGCCCTTGACTGGAATTGAACCTGGGACCCTTCATTCTGCAGGCTGATGCTCTATCCACTGAGCCAGATGTGTTACGGCAATGTTGAACTCTTTCAAGAGGAATGTGGTGTTGGTGAATATTGCCCATTTCTATACTCTATCCTCCTGGGCACGATTGGCCAGAGATGGACATGTGAGCTGGGCTAAGACAATTTTAAATTCTTCTTGAGACTTCCCTAAATGAAGCTAGCGGAAAAGTTTATTGGCTCCACGGTGTGACTGAATTTTGGCTCTCTGCTCCTCAGCCCCTCTGAATGGTGGCTGTATTTCTCCTTTAGATGTCATACTAAAAGGCCTCGTGGTGGGACCCTCTTGCTCCTCCACGCTAGTTCTAGACGATTTCCCCTCTCTCCTCAGTAAAACCTCCTGGCTTGGAATCTAACATCATCAGACCACCTAGTGCCACTCTGAACTTTCTGCTTTGTTTGACAGTTCCAGTTTACATTCACAATCTCACAAAAGATACCCTACTCTTTTCTTCATCTCTTTCTGGGTACAATACGGTTACTTTACACAGGGTTGTTGTTTATTATTATTATTTTCGATAAAGCAGTGTCTCTTAGGACCAAGAAGACCAGTAAGAATCAACGTTCCTGACACCGAAGCCTGGCTCAGGCGTACAACATGAATGACTGCTTAATTTCCGTCCACTTGTGTGAATCATCTGTAAAACAATATGGATTCCCAAAGATCCTTTTCTCATTTGCGTTTCTCTGTTTATGAATGGATGTCATCATGTCTCTCCTAGAATTATGTGAATATCCTTGGCATTAATTTATTGTCTCTACAGAGAGACCAATGATTCAGAAAATCAAAAGGGATATCAAGACAATAACATATTAGCCTTAAAATTATCAAGAAAAGATATTCATTGCTTCAACAGACTAAAGTTCTTTTGCAAATCTGTAACACCGTCAGCTCCGCCCTGCTTTTACAATAGATATAAAAGAGAAGGACTTTAGTAACTTTAAAAGAACAAAAAACTATTAACATGACAAATCACTCAGAATAATATAGTATTATGAGGCAAAGAGTAACCTCCATAATAAATCTTCCAATAATTGTTTTAGTGACTGGTTTTTGAACGATCTTTGGATTTAGAGGTGGAAGTTTTTATACTAAAGTATAAGTGATATGTGTGCTTGCCTTTTATGCACGAAGCCAATAATATTTTGCAATATGAGCATGAAACTATCATCTCTTGATTTGTGGCTCTAACATTCCTTGAAGATAATAGATCAGTATATTTAAACTCTTTTTCACCTTTGGTTGAAAATATTCTAGTCTTATTTAAAAGCTTTTATTTTTTAAAGACAGGCATGAAACTTCAAGCTTGTGCTTACCTAGCCTTGGAGGTGAGTAATGCATAAACAATTGCACATCTACACAAACACAAATTCAAAATCAAAAGGAACTCAAACTGTGGTTATTTCCCCCTCTGTATTCTTTAGATGTCATTTTGATTTTTAAATTATGGGAATACATTGCTTACCTGCAGAATTTTAGAACACTTAAATTATTTTTATGTTCTTGGACTAAAAAGAACTGCATACACATGCAAACCGGAGCTGTTTTTTCCTTCCCCTCTCCAGAAACAGAGTAAGATAGAGAGACAATCAAAGCCTATTATCCTGTACTTTCCAATTCCTGTCTCCATTTCTATGAAAATGAGCATATACAAAGAGAGCTGCTATTTGAGCCGGGCTACCGTGTCTTATAAAATGCATATTTTTAGAGAGTCCTTTGGCATCCAGTTGGGATTGAAACTTATTTCCATCTTCAGTGGCTTCAGGAAGCCGTGGCTGGGACTGGGGAGCCACAGATGCCCACATGGCCAGGGGCCCAGGGACAGAGCAGCAGAAGTGGGTGTCCTGTGCTTCACTCTGGCTGCTGTTGTTTTGGGGAGGGGTGACAGTAATGCAGGGACATACACCCACTCTGTGTGACACTGAGTGTTTCTATGGGCTGTGCAGTCATATATGAAACCCCTGTTCCTGACGGCTCCTGACACCTGCTCTTGAGGATGTCACATTTATTGTCCAGCAGGAAGTCGTAGAGATGTCAGTTCTCCAAAGGACAGGTCAAAGGAAGCAAGTTTGCAGATATCAATTAGTCATTTCCTTCATTGATTTTCTGCATGCCTCATTTTCGTGTTGGTGAATTCTTTATCTGCAATACACGTGGCATATGCAGATATCCAAAAATAAAATATATAGAATCCATAACACATACATCCCCAAATATTAAATATATATATATATATATTGGGCTTAAGCTGGTTGGGGTCAGGGATAGTGTCAGCGCACAGACAGAAGGGTCCCGGATTCTATTCCAGTCAAGGGAATGTATTATTTCCTGTGGTGCATGGCACAGACATCTCTCACATCGATGTTTCTCTCTGTCTCTTCTCCTCCCTTCCACTCTTATTAAAAATCATTGGGAAAGTATCGTCAGGTGAGGATGGACAAAACAAAACAAAAGATATTAATATTAATACTACTGTTTAAACTTAGTGTTTCATATATTTCTCCAAATGTCTACAGATATTAAGAATGGGATGATAGACTAAGATTTTCTGTGTAACTTGCTTCAAATTTTTATAGGAAAAAGGATAATTCCCAAAGTAAGATAAATTGTGAAAATTTGTTGCATGGATTTGATAGACAGAAAGAAAAATGCTAAGAAAAATGGTTAGGAATTAAGTCTTCTCTGTATATGAATGGCATTTCAGTAGGAAAGAGTTCTCACAGAATTGCTGACACAGCAAGAACAAAGACTGAAGTGCAATTTATAATGGGATTGGTCTCTGATTGGTGTCATGCAGTGGAATACATGAACACGTAGCATAATTACCTATAAGGAGAGCGTACTATGTGGGTCAATAGGAATAAAGAGGAAGGAGAAACCTAATATGGAGAAGAGGAGGTGACAGGTAAGTTTAGTCCTAAAAAGTGAAGCAGGAATTTGTCCACGCATTGGAGAGAGCATCATGTTCAAAGGCATGGATCCGGGTGAGGCCAGGGGGGTCTGTGAGGAGATGAGAGCGGATGCTGCAAGGTGGGCTGAGTCTAGATGTGGAGGACTCTGTGCTCTGTACTGTGGACCACAAGATGCAGATGGGAACCCAGGAGAGAGAAATGAACAGTGTGGAGGGTTGATTAGAAGCAGAGAGATGCAGAAAAGAAAACAAATTCCTAAGCTTATGAGCACAGCTACTTCATAGCACTGTACTGTCCACATGTATAATTTCATTTAATCATCACATGATGGTTTCAGTACCATTACCCACCTTCATGTTTCATTTACACATGAGAAAGGCCTCGTGGTATTAAGTTACTTGTCCAAACATGAGGTGGGCAAATGGTACAATCAGGATGCAAACCCACATGCATGTAACTCCAAAGAGTATGCATAGAATCACTAAATCTACACTTGTTTACTTTTATTTATTTTTTGTTAATCCTCACTCAAGGATATTTTCTCTATTGGTGTTTTTAGAGAGAGCAGAGGGAGGGGGAAAGACAGAGAGAAACATCCATGTGAGAGAAACATATAGATTGGTTGCCTCCCACAGGCACCCCAACCAAAGCCAAGAATGGAGCCTGTAACCAAGGTATGTGCTCAGGACCAAGAATAGAACTGGGGACTCTGTAGTCCACAAGCCAACACTATCCACTGAGCCAAACCGGCTAAGGCCTTTTTGTCTATTTTTTTAAAAATATATTTTATTGATTTTTTCAGAGAGGAGGAGAGAGGGATAGAGAGCTAGAAATGTCGATGAGAGAGAAACATCAACCAGCTGCCTCTTGCACACCCCCTACCGGGGATGTGCCTGCAACCAAGGTACATGCCCTTGACCGGAATTGAACCTGGGACCTTTCAGTCCGCAGACCAATGCTCTACCACTGAGCCAAACCGGTTTCGGCTGTCTATTTTTTTTATTTTTTATTTTTTTTTTTAACAAATGAATGTTAAGGGAATATGATCAAGGGTGTAAAAGACAGGAACAAAGCAAGACGAGGTACTCCTGCCCTGGCTATTCTCATCCGGCTCGGGGGAACGCCTGTCCTAGAGCTGGGACTCGGATGCACAGTTTGGCAATGATAGCCTGATTGCATGCCATTGAGGGGATTGCTTGTAACAGGTGATGTTATGCTAATAAAATAAAAAAAATTAAATGAAGGCACCTAATACAAGACTTTCCATAAACTGCGCAGGTGTGAATGTGAGCAGAGCCCTAAAACTGCTGAAGGGAAAAAATATAAGCCACCACAGCAGCTCAGAGGCACATGTAAATGGGCCATCGGTCACCCAGAATATGTATTTTGGGGGCAAATTGCCTGACATCCTTGCTATTTTACGTGCTCTATTGTTTGACTATCCCTATCATTAGTTTGCTCTCCTTTGGCCTGTGAAATTGATCTTACGAATTTTCATTTCAATCCATTTCAGAGGGCGTTGTAATTTACATTTAAAATAGATGGGCGGTGAAGCCATAGCAGCCGGAGACTCACTGCTCTGGACGCCACGGAGTCTGAACATGGGCTCATGGTGTTGGCTAATCTCCCCGGAGCGGGGACAGGGGGCCAGCATGGATGGAGGCCTCTCAAGCATGACCCAGTTAGCTGGGTCCTCCCTCGTCCCACTTGCCATTTCACTCTTTCAAAAGCAATGCTAAGTGCGGGGATTTATTTATTTACTTAACGTCTGGCAGCTGGCAAACATCGCGGGGTGAAGGGTGCAGCATCTCGGAGCTAGAAAGCTACTGACATGCATTGATCGCCGTGCGGGGTTGATGCCTTGGACAGGAGTCTCAATGCACCTTTAATTAAAGCCCGCTTGCTTTTTTGCAATGGGAGCGTGGGAACATGTCACAGACATGTTCAAGTTCAGGGCATCGCCTCCGCGGCCGCTGGAAGTGGATTGATTTCATTGCATCCAGGCTGATCTGCCTGAATAGAAAACAAATCTAATTTGCTTCCTTTTCATCTGTGGCCTGTAAACGGATTTTATTTGAAGTTTGAAATGTGACGTGTCTGAATACTTTTTAAAGGCTTGCTGCTCAAATTTAATGTGGATTTATATTACAAATTGGCAAAACTCGGGTAATAATATCAGTGTTAAGAAGATGAAATTTTGACCATATTAGATGACCCAGAACATGAGACTTTATGAGGGATGTTTGCACAGTGCCTAGAAATTAATGTCAACATTGGTGTCCTTCCCGAGGCCCTGAAATTCCCATTAGTTAAAAGGGATGAAGAATAGAAGAGAGATCCCAGTCAATTATGTTTGCTTCTCCTCCCAATGTAAACGCACATATATTAGCACCTGTGTTAGATGAGAAGGGAGGGAAGGGAAGTGTCATTAGATACGAATAAGTAGAATATATTTCGCGGTCAGGACATCATAGCTTTTCTACTAATTTCCATTTATATAGCACTGTCCTGAGTATCTCAAAGACTTTTACATTAATTCATAAGCCACAACATCCAAAGTAGATCTAACAATATGCTTTGCCTTGAAACTAGAAAATGTATATGAACTTTTATCCTAAAGAATAAATGTAGGCTATTACTCTTATCCAATTTCATTATACTTTGATGAAAATGAATACTTTTTACAAATGTATCTAAATACCTGCTTTCTATTACTCTCTTTCATATTACTGGTCAATTACTATAAAATCGTCTACAGTGGTGCCTCGCATAAAGAACGCCTCGCACAGCGAACGCTGCACACAACGAACTTCATTTCATGATTCGTACAACGAACTTAGTTTCACACAACGAAGTCGCCCGAGCTTCCACGACCGCTTTGCCCGAGCTTCCACGACTGCTTCGCCCGAGCTTCCACGATCGCTGCCGATGTATTGCATCCTTCCGCGCAGGCACTGCAGGCAGTCGTTAGTCACTGCGCTTAACTTAAGCACGTATCGCGGCAATCGTTCTTCATTACGAATTAAATCACGCACGTATCACAGCAGTCGTCCTTTTAAGTTAAACTCAATATTTTTTTTATATCATGGCTTCTAAAAAAAGCAGGAAGGTGATTTCTGTTGAAATGAAACAGGACAATGCTCAAAGGGAAGCGTCATCTGATAACGAGGAGCAACAATCAATCAACCAATCCCAACTGCTGACATCAAGAACATCCTGGTCAAATGGAAAGCAGTTCAGGAGTTTACCAATGCCCACTATCCGGATTCAGCTGAAGCAAACAGGATCAACGATCTTTACTCCGATACTCTTGTCCGTTATTTCCAGCAGATGTTGGAGAAAAGAGAAAAACAAACGACTTTGGACAGGTTTTTCATGAAACCATCGGCCAAAAAGCAGAAAATGGATGAAGATGTGCAAGATTCGGTAGACTCTACTTAGACTGTCTTAAAATTAAAAAAATGTGTTTTTTAAAAAAAAAAAAATATGTTTTTAGATGTATCTAAATAAAAATAATAACAAAAAATTTATCTTTTTTTATGTCATCTTAGCATATTTTATGCTACAGAACGAATTATTTTTTTTAACATGTATTGTTATGGGAAAACGCGTTTCACATAACGAACTTTTCGCATAACAAACTTGCTCCTGGAACGAATTAAGTTCGTTGTGTGAGGCACCACTGTATTTCCTTGTGATAAAGAATTGCAGTTACTATAAAAATTGTCTATTTCCTTATGATAAAGTTGAACACAGTATACAAATGATGTGTTGTGGTACTGTGCACCTGAAAACTGTGTAATTTTGTTAACCAGTGCCACCCAAAAAAATTCAATAAGAAAGAAAAAATAATAAAAGTTGAAACATTCACTAAAATTTAGGAAACAAGTAAAATTGGTGTTATAATATCTGAATTTTTACCACATAACTGATATCCGAAGAAATGAAGTTGACCAAATTTTATGATCCTCATGAGAAAGAATTATGCTCTTAGACTAATATTTTGTGGCAGTCCATGCAAGCTGCTTTTCAACATTGTTTCTGTTGGTATTAACGTGACAAAAAACATGGTTTGCAAGATGAGAACTGATGCAGTCTTATGAATCATCCCTTTGAATTCAGCTCAGCCCAGGGCCCATTAGAGAATCCCATCATAGACCTAATAACCTCAACTGGTTTGGTTTACAAATCAAACAGAGTTTTTGTTCAAGGAAGCCTAGTAATCAGGAGAAATTCTGATTGGACACCTGAATTATGAAATAAATGCTCCATTTCATCTAACTTGAATATATCTTTGCAAAACTTTCTCAATATTATTAATTATGCAAGTACTTTTCTTAGTCTTAACAGACATCAAGAATTGCTCACCATCCATGAAGGAAACAAGTTGCCAAATTTGAACTGGGGCACGTGTTCTGTGAGGGCGCACTGGCCAGACCAGTACTTGAGGAATAATTAGGAGCCGTTGCTTTGGGAACAAGGTCTAATCACACTGCGTTCTCGATCACAGAAGGTAGATTAAGACACTGCTTAGTCATGGCTTCTATCTTGGCTTAGTCCAAGGCTGTTGGGTCCCAGCAGGAACATTTGGCCCATTCCAACAAGATATTGTAGGAGAATTTAATAAGGAATCTATTTACAGAGGTGGGAAAGGGCTATGGGAACTGAGGAGGAATGAAAAGCCTCCTGGCAACCACAGAAAACCATCACCACTCATGGACTCAAGGTGCAAAGCCAAGGTCATGTTGCTGTGGAGGACGGATGCTGAAGAGGAGCTGTGACTTTTGGTGGAGAAGCTTAGCAGTTACTATTACTCGGTAGGAAAGGAACTAGAGAATAAGTACCCCAGTCTCATTATTCTTATCCTTGGATAATATGCCCAATTTTCCACTGACTGAGCCCAATCAGAAAGCAGAGAGCAAGAGGGACTATTGATGCAAGTCTCGGAAGATCAGCTTCCTGAGGTATGAAGCAGGTTGGAGAAGGTGGGCTGAATCTAGATGGACACACAGGTAGCAGCCGGCACAGCAGGACTGCTGAAGGGTGATGACCTGTACTGTGTGAGCCAAGTGGAGTCTCAAGCACAAGGAAATATCTGTGATGATGATGCCATCTTTACTTAAAATATTTACGTTTGGTTCATCACGTGATTCTGCATCAATTTTGATCTTTTTTTAATATGGCATTGCAATATTATTTATCTTGTTTACTAAGATTTTTGGTAACCCGTTATATTTTGTATTCAAGCTTTCGCCTCACTCTAATCACATCCCGGGTAACTACCGTCAACGTTCTGCATTTTTGCTTTGTTGTGATTACCCGGAAGCGTGCAGTGTGCCTAGCTATGTTTTCTCCTTTCAGGAAGGAATCCACTGTGGATGATGGTTCTAAAACAGAAATGAGAGTGGACCTGCTGAATTTCATGATAGGAAATCCAAGGGCTTCCCCTGTTTTGAGATAAGCAAGGTTATGTCTATTGATAAACGTTCTCTGACAGAAAGCTGCTGGGCTCTGATCCTGAGTCTGATCTGACTTCTGGACACAAGCTCACACTGGAATGGAAGCTGCTGTAATTACAGCACCAGTAGCGGTTTAATCTATGGCTTGCCCAACAGACTTATTCATTTAATTTTAAATTAATATCTGCCGCGCCACTCCACTCGACTGTAAAATTTATGAAGGCAAGCATAATGGTGTGTTGGTTTGTTTGTTTTATTTATTTCTCACCACTGTAGCCCTAGCAACTTGCAGATACTAAGCAATCAATAGATATCAATTGAATGGAATGGAATGGATGAATTAATCAACAGTCATATAATAGAAGAAGTATGAATTTCAGAAAATAGGCCTCCTGCTATCGTCTTGGGAGAAAATAGGATAATAACCGTACTTCTGTGATCCAAGAATTCTGCTTTGATAATGTGGTTTGTGATGTTTAGAATCAGAACATTCAGCTTTGAAAGAAAGGAACAGTCTATCACAAGTGGCCTAAAGGACTGCACGAGGCTGAATATAAAGTCTAGAGCATTTAATTTCTCTCACTTGGGGACACGTTCCCTCCCCACTAATCTCCGTTTGTCTGTGCCCACTGTGTACTAGAAAACCCAAAGGAAGACATGGGTAGAATATCATTTTTATTAAGCTCCCTAAGTAAGTAGCTGAATGAATCCTTAAGTCTGTCACTGGAACATGACAATTTAAAATGTGACTACTTACAATTCCTAAATGTCTAAAGTGTTGAGGTTTTGAATGTCAAAATACTTTAGTTATTGAGAACCTCATGTGCTCTTTGTTATCCTTTAATAGTATGCTCACAATGAAGTGACAGGAACTCAGAAAAGCTCAAATCTGAGAACTAGGAATTTCTACTTTTCTAGTAGATCATAGTGTTTGAAGTATCTTAAGGAAATACCTCTTTGGACCTCCAGCAATTAGCACCACTCACCTAATAATCTATTGAACTTGTATTAGAATTGCCCAAGTGCATTTCTGTGGGATGCTACTAGGCTATGTGTGATCTGTATGTATGTGTGTCTATGTCTGTGTGTGGGTGTAAGTGTTGGGGGTGATTATATGGTCAAATACTTTTGCTAAGTGCTGGTATAATGGATTCTTTACTTAAAATCTTCTCAGACCCTAAGATGCTGAACTGAATTCTGAATCTCCAGATGGGGCATGTGTAAATCTCCAAGAGGAATATGCCACATTTGCCAAAGTGTTGAGTCACAAAACCTTTTCCCTGTAGCATCATGCAATGCCCATAGCACTTCACAATGCTATGTGGAAAGTACCCAATTGTACCATTTCTAGTTCCACATTCATTTCCTATTCCTGTCATAACAAATGACCACAAAATTGGTAGCTTAAGACAACACATTAACTTGTGAGTTCTGAGGGTCATAATTCTGCAATGAATTTATAGGCCTAAAATCAAGTGGGGGCTGGACTGCATTCCTACCAAAAGCTCCAGAGGAAAATCATTTTTCTTGCCTTTTTTTATTTTTAGAAGTTGCTATTGTTTGGGTCTCATCACTACAACTCTTGCCTCTGTTGTCACATCGTTTTCTGGCAAAATTAGCAAAGATTGGCCTAGCATCACCTTTAGATACATCTCATTAATTTTATTTAATTCAAAGTATGTATCAAGCATCTGCTTTGTGCATTACGTTCACTTGTGTTAAGCGAGGTGCTCATCTGAATAAAATACAATCCCAGCCCTCAAATGATTGATATTTAATTGCAGATAGAAAACTATTTCTCGGATACCCACATTTCAAGGATTCTGAGAGAGGAGATAAAACCTTGGTTTCCAATGCCTGGAGTCCTGAGGGAATTTATGAAGTGGGCAGGGGAACAGGCCTCCAACGATGTGTGTAGGGTTGTGGCCAGTTGCACTTGGAGGGAGAGCTAAAAGGAGACAAGAGAATAGTACAAAGTGAACTTCGAGGAGCTAGAACATGGTGCACAAGAATGTGTCAGTGAAGTGCAGATCAGAGCAAAGTTTGATTGTAATGTAAGATATGTGTAAGAGGATGGAAATTAGTAAGACTGGAAAAGCAGGTTGAAGACAGATGGTATATTTTCTTAATGTTTCGAATGAGGTCATTTTTCTCAATGTGGTAGGTAATTAATTTGATCATTTATCATATTTTCAACGAATAACCATGAGCCACCTAAGCTTTGTCTGTCGTGCTCTAGACACAAGAGGTAAAGTAGCCCCATCCTCACTGTGAAGTGATAACATCACATGAAGAATATTGGCAGCAAGCTAGAACAGGGTACTTTGTATTAGTTTGCTAGAATTGCCATAATAAAGTACCATAAACTGAGTGGCTTAAAGAAAAGAAATTTGCCTTCACAGTTCTCAAGGTTAGGAGTTGAAAGTCAAGGTGTCGAGGGGGTCCTGCTCCCTCTGAGGTGCTGACAAGGATGAGGGGTAGGGGAGATAGGAGAGAGTAAAGGGGAATAAATGGGGATGAGAAAACACTTCACTTTGGGTGATGAACACACAATACAATATAGAGATGATGTATTATAGAATCATACATCTGAAACCTATGTAATACTATTAACCAACTAGAGGCCCGTTGCATGAAAAGATTTATGCAATAGGCCTTCCTTCCCTTGGCTTCTAGCACCAGTTTTCCTCTGGCACTTGGGACCCAGGCCTTCTCTCTGGCCAGAGTCTGCCATCTTTGTCTTCACTGCAGACTCCAGACTCTGTAGTCTTCATCTTCGCTGTGGCTGGAGTGTTGTCCTATAGATCCCTTCATCCCCTGCCCTCCCTCTCATAACAGGCATCCTGCCTCACCTGGCTACTCCGTGATTGGAGCAGCTGGGTGACAGCCATCTTTGTCCTTCTAATTTGCATATTCCCTCCTGATTGGCTGGTGGGCATAGCAGAGTGATGGTTAATTTGCATGTTTCTCTTTTATTAGTATAGATGTCACTCCAATAAATTCAATTTTTAAAAAAGAAGGAAATAGCAAGACCCTAATGGGAAGAGGCATTGGATGCAGTATGGAGCCTGCATGACCTATATCTTATTTCCAATGCATTGACTTTTAAAAACCTTCAAGTAAGCAACAAAACTTCTCGTTTAAAGCTCATCTGCTGAGATGCAGGAGAACTGTAAATCTGCCAGAAACTGCAACTCTCTCATCCGTTTCCCATCATGATTCTCTTACTACTATGTGATTCTCTTACTACTACTGACCAGATAATGGACATAATCAGCAGTGTCTGCACAGCACAAATATTTTTATCTTAAATTAAATGTTTTATTTTCCTGAAATGATAAACATTGCACTTTAAAGTGATTTTTTTCCTCTCTTCTACAGACTGCATTTTAAAATGCAGACTTTATGTTTTGGCAAGTAGAAGATTTCTACATTATTTTAAATTTGAATTGAATGCACAAACTTTTTTATTTCAAATGTCAGTAAATTGCAGTCATCTGGTGGAAAATGCTTTCAAGAATCATGCAGTACTTAAGCTCTTTACAAGCAACTTGTCATGCATAAAACCTTGATGTATGATTTTTGAAGTGCCTGCCTTCTTAATGAATGTTCTGAGAAGACTTCAAAAAGACAGATTAAAATCAGTGCCCCTGACACAAATATCTAGGGACTATCTAGAGATTTCTAATAAATACATTTAAGGATGAATATGGGCATATGTATATAATTTGGGGGGGCCAAAGAAAGAGCCTTTCCAAGTTAGGTGAGAAAGTGTATGTTGGCAACTGATAAAAATAAGGTAGACCATGAAGTTTGCAAACAATGCAATTTTTATTCTTATAGAAATCTCCAGCTAGAACTGGAATTCTGTTTTCACCGTCAAGTCTTTCTACCACTTGTGCACACAGCATGTCTGTTTAGATCCAGAGCAACCTGAACTTGGACATGGTTCCTGTGACACCAAAAGTACAATAATCCTTTATATCTGTGCCATATCTCAGTCTCAGTCTCAGTCTATGTATATTTTTCTAATACTATATTTTGTCAGAGCTTACTGCTGGATCTTGGATACTAAACTGGACCACCTCACCCCCTCCCAAAATAAGTCTCCCTATATATTTTTTTCCATTGGCTCTTTAATTATAAGCTATCAACCATGAATTGCAGCCTAATTTTCACTAACTCTTATCTAGCTGGTCCCATAACCTATGCTTGGTATGAAAGACAGAAGCAGTATATTTGATTTATTGAGCAATGATAGGCCTTATTGACACCTGGCAAGAAGATAAACTGTTCTATAGAAGTTTAAAAAATATTAAGTTTAGCGTCAGGAAGATGAGATAAAACTAAAGGTAGAGGGGGGAAATGTGATAGGATTTGAACTACATTGGGGAACAAGGAATGAATGAGAATATAGAGTGTGCAAATTTTACTCTTGTGTGTGTACAGCATTTGTGTCTTTCCAATATGGGCTATATGACCCAGAAGGTTCTGAAATCTGAGGTTAGGTCTGAGATGAGCATACCAGATCTTTGTGATTGGGAATAAGTCAAGGGTGATCCCAGGCAATGGTTGCTCATTTGACATAAATGCAGGTGCAGAGAAGAGCATCTGGATGGAGCTGACATAAGCCTTGAGCTTCAGGCTGCTTGAAATTCAGATCATGGCAAGAAGTTCTGGTAGGGATATCCTTTCAGTAACTATGCATAAACATAAGAAAAAATGTTTAAAAAAATGCTCTTCATTTTTAATATTCCTGCACCATTGTAAATCTATATCATCTTATCTATAGGCTTCCTATTTCTAAATGTAATCTACCAAATATTAAACAACTTTGTATTTTTAGTAGGTAAGGTAAGCAAAATATCTATATATATAAAAGCCCAGCAACTGAAACAATGGAATGACCAGAACTATCAGTGGCTATGTTGCACACTATGTCAGCCAACCAACCTGATCTGGACCCTGATTGATCCCCATCCCCTTGGCCATCCCCACCCCCAATTGGCCTCCAAAACCCCAATTGGGGGTGTGGCCAGCCAGCCAACCTTCTGTGGTCCCTTTTCCCTACTGGCCCAGCCTGATGGGCCCACTTGTGCATGAATACATGCACCAGGCCTCTAGTTTTTAAATAATAGAGTTATAATTTTAGTTTAAGTTCAATTGTTAACATATACTTAGGGGACTTTTAAAGAAATACCACATTTTAATCACAGGCTTTTAAGCACTAATTGGGAAACATACCTTTTTATAACCCAAGTCTCCCAAAATACTTTTTTCTTTTTAAGTGACTTTTGACATGTTGCTATGGCTTCTCTTTGTAGCTAGAATAACTTCCCTTGCAAATCCCCGCAGGTTCACATGCTGCTAACCGAATCTAACTTAACTATGCCTGGGGAAACATTACAGATTATTGCAAAAATTTGTTTGCTATGTATGTTGCCTTAGTGAATATTAGAAGTGCCATTTTCCCTCTTTCATATGATTTTTTTCTCCATAGTTTTTGAAAAACTGAGCTTTCATAGTTAAAAGTCATAGGTCCAAATATTGTTTATTCTGAGAGTGCTTTTTAATATTTTGGGGTCAAATCTCTCTTTGAAGTTCCAAGGTAATGCATTTGCCCACACAGTTTAGGAAGGATTCCTCAACTGCCCACTCTATGAAATGTGGATTAACACCTTTCCAAACTCTACAGTAGAACAGAAACTCATCAATGCAAGGAATTTAATTGAAGGAGGGCTTTCCATTGGAATCAACATAAATATGTCCACGAACACTCTGGAGCATGTTCCAAAGACACTAACACAGTTCTCCCTGGGAGTTGAAAACCACTTTGCTGCTGGAAATGCTGTAACCCTCATGCATGTGGAGGGAACCATTACCATCTAGCCTCTTGTCATTTTTTCATATCTTTCCAGAAGGCTGCAACCTGGGTACTTCGTGTCCATGTCCTCCACTCCTCCATGGGCACACTTGCATTATTCATGTAACAAATATTTATTAAGTGTCTCCTGCATATCACACACTTGGGACAAAACTTACATTCCTGTAGGGAATGACAGGAAACAGAAAATAAACGTGTTAGAGAATGATTCATGCAATGAAAAAAAAAAAAAAAAAAAAAAAAGGGTAGCCAAAAATACTCTGACACTCCTTTCAATAAGAAGTGAGGTGCAGCCGAAACCAGTTTGGCTCAGTGGTAGAGTGTCGGTCTGCAGACTGAAAGGTCCCAGGTTCGATTCTGGTCAGGGGCATGTACATTGGTTGCGGGCACATCCCCTGTAGGGGGTGTGCAAGAGGCAGCTGGTCGATGATTCTCTCTCATCAACGTTTCTAGCTCTCTATCTCTCCCTTCCTTTCTGTAAAAAAAATCAATAAAATATATTAAAAAAAAAAAGTGAGTTGCAGGTCCCTTCTGCTTGAAACTGGGCAGGCTCTCTGTCTGCATTAACCAGTAGACAGTGTGGAAGTGACTCTGTCTGCAGAGCCTGCCTGTTCCTTTCTCACACTACTGTGTTAGAAGTCTGGATAATGTGATGGAACATTCTTGGTAAAGGTCCCAGGAGTACATGATGAAAGAGTCAAGTCTCCAAGATAACAGCCATCCTGGGTGCGGTGCCAAACATGAGAGCAAATCTTCTCATGGACCCTACAGATCCCCCTAGTCACCAGCTGAATAACTCAGTGACTCCAGCCAATGCCACATAGAGCAGAAGATCCAGAGATCATGAACATGACTTAATGACCATTGATTTAGGCCACTGAGTTTGGGATGGTTTGTTAGCCAGCAGTAGATCCTGGAACTGTGGGGTTGTGTCCACTAAAACTCATGCTATGTTATTCCAGGAAAGACCTCAGTGGTCTAGTCAGTTCTTCACTGCTCACGAACTGATTCCTTCTCTGATTTCCCACAGCACTGTTCTGGACTTTCCCTACTATAATCAAACTCAAACCACTTCCCTAGCTCTCCTTACAATCAGAACAAAGCCCTAAATAAAAATACATAATTTGATATTGAATTATCAATATTAAATCTTATCTAGACTGCTTTTCCTCAGAGAGCCATGTGTCTCCTCCTCCTTCTTTCTGAGAGGGAAGAATCTACACTAATTTCCAAAGTCAATGCCTTGCATTGTTTGCAGTCACAATTCCTTTGGTCTCTTCTACTTATCCCTGGTTATATTTTTATTGCTCTTCTTCACCCTCCTATTTTCCTTATGCCCATAATTTCACAGAAGCAACATTCTTCTTGAAATACATACTTTCTTTCCTGGCTTACAAGACACTGAAGTTTAAACTGTCCTTCACATTCCTGCATAATTACAGTGTTAAAGCAAGTATTATACTATTCAATTCTCTTTCTGATGAACTATCAATAGCTTCTTTGCCTTCTAAATAAAGACCACAATATTTTCATAATAGACATCACTTTCCACAAATAAACTCACTCTGTTTTTCCTGTCTTAGTCTACAGACCTTATTCAGCTGAATTTGTCAGGCAACTCTGCTTTCTTTCCTGAAACCTACTCCTTCATTCCTGAATCCTACTCATCTTCAGAGCACTGCTGAAATCCACCTCTCCAACTTGAGCTTCACTCATCGACAACAGAATATGGCCGCCTCCTTCTTCCCAGCCAGATTTAACCTGCATAAACTGTGGTAGCATTCTTCTTCTGCCTTGCTAAATATTTTGCATCATCATTACTTTTTAAATGCTCAATCTACTTAACATTTTTTAAGGGCTGTGGGGTAGTTGGCACAGGGATCTGTGCTAAGGAAACAAGAGAAAATAGAAGCTCTTTATTGTCAAAAAGCATGCATCCTAGGATAAAGATGGTAACTTGCAGTAAGTTTCTTTTAACCCTGATAGAAGTAATGCAAAGAAGATTTGAAGAATGAATGTTCAAGTCTATGAGAAAGCTCAGAAAATACTTCTAGAAGGAGGCTGGCCTTGACTCTTTAAAAAAAAAAAGTGAAGGTATTCAAGATAAAGGAGAGAAAGGCATTCCAGATGGAGGGGGAAAGCAAAATGAAAAGTACTGTGTCACAATGAGGGTAGCATGGGCAGACTATTGAAGCTGGAGTGTAGGATGGCAGGCAGGATGAAGAGAAAAATTCTGTTGAAGAGGCAGGGTGGACTAGACCTTGAATTATCTCATCTTCCTGGACAAAGGGCTTTAGTTGCTGCAGAGGAAATCAAGGACGTGGGAACAAATTTCATGGATGTAGATGAGAAAAGACATGGCAAGAGATCACTGACAATTCTCTTAAAATATCTGCCTTCTCCACAAAAATGTCAAGATTTTTGCAAGAGATGATGTTGTTTTTTTTCCACATTGGTATCCCTCCTGGAAGTTAGTGCAATGTCCCACAGAGAGTAGATACTTGATAACATTTTCTTGTTATAAATAAAGTTTCTGTTCACTAGATCTGTTGTGATTTCTTTGCATTTTCTCCCTCAGACCTTTTGTGAGAGAAAGCTGGAAGTCTGGGATGGCTCTGTCTAGTGATCAAGGTTTGGGGTCCTGAGGCAAGATTCTGTCCTGCTACACAATGTCCAAGATGGCATGCTTGTTAGGAAGTAGGATTTCTGGGCATCTTTCTCTACACTGCCTGCTCAGAGGAGGAGAAACCGAATAGGCCTGCAATGGTATCCACCTTTTTCTTGAAGGAGCCACCTCCAAACCAGTTTGAAAGGTGAAGATAAAATCTTATAAGGGAGTTGGTCTTATTTTTGTTTATTAATAAGCTCAATATCTTTTGTTATAAACTCTTCACATGCACTAGCCCAGACCAGGATTCTTGTTGAAGAGCCTCTGTAGACTTCCTCTCATAACGAAGATCAGGGGTTGAGATGCCTTCAGGGAGAAAACCCGAGCCTTCCTAAGTCGGGCACTTTCAAGTCTGCTGAAAGGTGAGGGTAGTGCAGCAGCTGGTCTGAGAACCCACTCATCGCTCACAGAACCGCTGAAAGGACAGGGACCCCAAGGGCAGTGCTGGAAAATTGTGTTAGGAATTGCACCTTGGTGAGGTCTTTGCTGAGTGCCAAATTTTCCCTATTTCCTTCTTGTCCATTTGCTTTCTCTGCGTAAGTGGTGCTGACAGGAGGCACAGGATGTTTGGAGGTGGAAGGAGAGAGCATTTCCAAATAAGAAAGATGTGACCTTAATGTGAGGGCAGGTCACATACATTTCAGCAAAGCGTATGAGAGTGAGATCAATAATTAGACTGTGCACCGGGGGTACAAAACCTGGAGGATCTCTCTCTAATGGCTTCCAAAGGCTCTGATATCCAAAGTCAGCGCTGACATGAGGCCATTTGGCACAGGTGAAGCTGAAAGAATTGCTCTGCAAAGGGCTGGTGTCACAGTGCTTCCCTGGGTTCTGTCCCTTCCCAGCAATATTTATCTGCTTAATGGGCAATCCCTTTACTTCCTCCTGGTCACCCCTGGGTGGAAATTGCTTCTGCAAGAGTTTCAGGATTCAGACAGGGTCTGAAGAGCAAGCTTTGTAGTTTATCTTACCTAACGAAATTGCCAGCAAGAGGAAAGTGCAAACTTTTCTTCACACAGCTTTCCCATTTGGATTATAAAAATCTTTGTTGAGAGGTGATGAATGCGATAGAAAACACACAACTGTCACAGATGTAAAGAATGCTGACAGCTGCAAGGACACGGCTTTGCCCGATTTGCTTGGCAAATTTGATTTGCAAGGAAAGCAGGGAGTAGAAAATACCCAGGTGTCATTTGGATGGTCACCTTCCTAAGCATGGCCACCTTGATTATGTGGTTATATCCCTCCAGCCCTCCATCAGCAGCACAGACGTGTCACCTGCATATAAAACTCCCCAGATTGTGTGGCGACTGTACTAGGAAGTCATAAAAGAAAGAGACTTGTATTTTTTTTCTCTTTTCTGTGAGTAAGTGTTCAAGGTGGAGCGTTTTAAGACCTATAGTTTCGGGCTCTGGCAGTTTGAGCGTTGGGTCACTGACAAATGACAGGTCCTGTGAGCCTCCATTTCTATATAATGAGATGCACAATAAAAATCTGCTTTATGGGAATACTGTGGTGCTGCATGACAAAAAGTGTATTAAACAGTTAGCTCATTATTTGGCATTTGATAATCCTATATAATAAAATGTAATATGCAAATCAACCAAATGGCCGAACAACAGAATAACCATCCGGGCGACCATCCAGTACTACGCTGTGACACCCACTAGCTCCAGGCCAGCCACGGCAGGTGTGATGCGATTGGTCAGGGGCCTGGCCATCACCCCATGATCGCCCTGCAGAGAGAGGCCCAGGTCACCCACCAGTGGTCTGCAGCGAGTGGGCGGGGCCTCCCTCTGTGAGGGAAGACAGTGCTGGCAGTCAGGGGAAGGAAGGCCTACTCTTGAATGAATTTCATGCATCGGGCCTCTAGTGGATATATAATCTTATAAACTCTGTTTTGCACATCACTAAATAACACCAGCATATACCAAAAAAAAAAAAAAAAAAAAAAAGACATATGGACTTCTTTTACTTAACAAAACTAAAAATTCTTTGTGTAACTAATCTTATCTTTGAAGGATGGGTGAAGTAAATATGACTCTCTCAGTCATCTACTGTGTTTCCCTGAAAATAAGACATCCTCCGAAAATAAGACCTAGCACATGAAAAGATAAGACATCCCCTGAAAATAAGACCTAGTACAAATTTGGGAGAAAAATTAATATAAGACACTGTCTTATTTTCAGGGAAACAGGGTATATTGGTCATCTTAAGAAATCATTCTTGAATATAAAGCTTTTTTTAACTAAAGTATAGTTATGTACAATACTATATTAGTTTCCAGTGTACAACATAGTGATTTGACATTTAAATCCTTACAAAGTGATCACCAAAAAAAGTCCAGTATTCATCTGTAACCATACAAAATTATTGATATTATTATTGCTATATGCTATACTTTATATGCTATATTTTACAGTTATTTATGTTATAACTATAAGTTTGTACCTCTTAATCCCCTATACTTTTTACCCTTAACTCCCACTGCCCAATCCTCTAGCAACTATCAACTTGTCTGTTTCTATGAGTCACTCTGCTTATTCATTTGTTCAGTTTTTTAGATTTGACACATTAAGTGAAATGATACAGTATTTGCCTTTCTCTGGCTATTTCACTTTGCATAATATCCTCTAGGTTTATCCATGTTGTCCCAAATGGCAAAAGTTAATTCCTTTTTCATGGTTGAGTAGTATGTGTGTGTGTGTGTGTGTGTGCATGTGTGCACACTCCTTCATCCGTTCACCTGTTGATGAACACCTACAATGATTTCATATTATGGCTCTTGTAAATCACGCTGCAATGAACACAGGGGTGCCCACATCTTCTTATCAGTCATTATTTTAAAAAATATATTTCCTAAGTAAATCCATGAAAAATATATTGCCATTTCTTCAGATTCATTCATTTCTTACACAAATATTTATTGAGCGCTTACCAATAGAACATGGGCCCATGGCAGGTACTATTCAAAGCAGCGAGGACACTGCAGTCAATAAACCAAAGCCCTGGCTTTCATAGAGCTTATAATCCAGTGCATGTGTGTGTGTTGTGAGGGTAGCTTGCAATAAAGGAATGGTGTGTAGGATGACAAACAGTGATGAGAGTCATGGGAAGCAATGAAGCAAGGCCAGGGACAGAGGAAGCACAGAGTCGTCATGGGGGACCTCTCCAGGAAGGTGTCATGCAGGCTGATGTGAAAGTGTGATTATTGTGTGCACACTGTAAGCGACATCAGATGGCTAGAACTAAGGTGACCTTTCAACTTAAAATCTGGATTTTGGTGCTCAGAAATTGGTGTTCAGAAAAAAATCAGCCATTGCTATCCTTCTGTCTGTTTCTCAGGCCCTGACTTCACCACATGCCAACAGCTAAAACCACGTGGCAGTGAGAAGATGAGAAACCTCTGCACTTTCTATGAGTCACAGTGGATAAAATTCCAAGGGTCTATATTTGTCTAGGGTGAAATAAATGCTTTTTCTAAATATATGCCTTACCACTTCCCATTTACCAAATTCCCAAATGCATATTTCTGCTGGGAAAACAGAACACAAACCATTTTGTTCATGTGAAGAGCAGCCAATTTCTCTGCTACTCTCAGACTTAGAGGTGACACAAAGATTAGAAGGGAAAACTAACATACTTGGTGACAGAATAAAGATTTAAAACACCTTGATATGCTGGCATTACAACAAAATCAACAAGATAAAATTAGGAAAGATATGCATAAAATCCAACATTAAGGTTTTGAAAAATCAACAGCACAAGTTTGGAATTAAAGTGATTTATACTAGTATATCTAGAGGCTCAATGCATGACATTCATGCAGGGATAGACCTACCTTCCTTCCCTTGGTGCTGGCACTGGCTTCCCTCTGACTCCCGGGACCTGGGCTTCTCTCACAGCCCCAGCTTCATCTGGAGGGTCGTCCGGAAACACATCTGGTCTAAGTAGCATATTAGACTTTTATTATTATGGATTAAGTCAACCTAAACAAGCACAGATCTTTGATAGTCTAAAAACCTAATACATGAGTTATTTGATGATTATACCTCAAAAAATAGTAGTTATGTAATATTACAATTTATTAAGAGGATTTTTTTAGTTTGTGTTAGATTGTGGGCCTCTTGAAGCAAAGAATCTGTTTACTTTATCTTTCTATTCCAGCCCGTTGAACAATTCCTGGCATCCAGGCGTCTTCAAACTACGGCCCGCGGGCCACATGCGGCCCGCAGAGGAGAATGATCCGGCCCGCCAGGTTTTTTGGGCAGTGAGCGCAGCCGAGGTGTTACAGTAGGAATTAGTAGTTCATATAGTCCGGCCCTCCAGCTCTCTGAGGGACCGTGATCTGGCCCCCACTTTAAAAAGTTTGAGGACCCCTGGTTAGTCATTGATTCTAATGCAATATTTGATTACAATAAAGATATATATTATACACATAAGTGAAGGATGTCTCCTTATATACCACAGTGCGTGAACTACTTCTGTAGTGTATTCACATTTGGGTACCATATTGGAGAGTATCCACTGGAATATGATCACAGAGAGCTGAAAAGCTTTAAACCTACATCACATAATAAATTATCACATAAACTGGAGTGTTTCTAATCTTGGGAAAAGGAAACTTTGGGGAAAATAATGCCTATGTTCAAATACATGGAAAATATATACGTATACATATTTAGATTGCTTCAGAAAAAGGAACCAGAGTCAGTGAATAAAATTACTGAAAGACAGATTTCAGCTCAAAAGAAATAACTCAACATTAAATGGTTACATCAAAACAATGGGGTTCCCATCAGTGTGAGTGTTCAAGTTGAAAGATCAACATCTTTCCAGAAATGGGAAATTGGAAGCAAGGAATCCTAATGTTCTGCCCAACTTTGATCAGTTGATTCTAATTTCAATTTTCAATAGTAAGAAATATCCTTCTGCCAGAACTGGTTTGGCTCAGTGGATAGAGCGTCAGCCTGCGGACTGAAAGGTTCCGGATTCAATTCCGGGCAAGGGCATGTACCTTGGTTGTGGGCGCATCCCCAGTAGGGGGTGTGCAAGAGGCAGCTGATCGATGATTCTCTCTCATCAATGTTTTTAACTCTCTATCCCTCTCTCTTCCTCTCTGTGAAAAATCAATAAAATATATATTTAAAAAAATGAAAAAAGAAATATCCTTCTGAAACAATCATATCTTAAAGAGAAGTGCTGTCCCTTCTTAAGCCATTGTTTTTAGATTTTCCTTCCATTTGAACTCTGTTTTCTTAACCATTCCATACCATTCTGCTGGGCAATATTCTTGCTCAAGGTTTAGATGTTGATTTAGACAATGTGGTTGTAATCTGTGTGGGTTTCTAGTTAGTGTAAGTGGCTGATGTAATCCCCCTCACAATTTCCCAAGATACTTGTTGTCACACTGCAATTCCCAGAATGCCAAGAGACTCAGACTTTTGTGAATTCATGTTCTGTCTATTGATAACCTTCTTTGTCACAGATTATAACTTCTAATAAGGAAAATGCTGTCCTTTTGGAACTTGTTAAAGTCTATTCCTCAAGCATAAAGTTAGCCATATGTTTGTCCAACAAGAATTCATTTAATAACATTTATTGAGCCCAAATGCATGTGCTCTAAGGATACAAATTCTAAATAACATGGTCTTGCCCCCAGGAACTTTTAGTTTAGTAGAGGAAACAGACACAATGCCAAATTATTTCAACACAGTGTAGCATCCTCTGTAACCCATTTTTATTCAAGATCCAATGTTAGCAACAGAAGAGAGCCAGTGATTCTGGATGGATTCATAATAGTTCCTGAGAGAAACCTTTGAAATGAGTCCTGAAGGATGTCAGATTTTTTTTTCCAGGTAGATAAGGTCATTGCAGCAGAGAGAACAAAGGGTATTGTCATGGAGGTACATTGTTAGAATTTGCATTGATCATACAGAGAACACTAAGTAGCTTCATGGGTTCATTATATAGCATGTATGGTAACCTGAGGAGGTATTGAAGAAGTAGACAGGGGATGAATCATACGTAGGATTGATTGAAGATAACAAGATATGAGACTGGAAAACTACTTCAGAGATTATTACCATTGCCCACATGAGGGAATGATCTAGGTGTAAGAAGTGGGGTTTGAAAGAAGCAGAGGGAATAGTAAGGAAATGTGTTTAAAAGATGAAATTCACAGGAGTTACTGAACACTCACCAGGTGTTACAGTAGCATCAAACCAGGAAAGGTGGATACACACAATCCTTTGTGCTCAAGATACAAAGAGATTCTTCATGGAGATAAAAGGTTTCAATACCAGAGTCCTCCATTCAAATCTCAACTTTTCCACTTGGAATTCCTTTGTGTTTCACTTTCCTAGTCTGTTAGAGCTTTTCTTTACTTTTCTCATCCAGAAAATTACATAATACCATCATGGTTGCCTGCCCAGTGAAAATTTCCCCCAAGACCTTTTACCCTCAAAGGAAAAGTAATACCTAAAGGATGACATAAAATTTATCTGAGGCAATGGAAGAAATACAGGTAGCAGAAGTATGGAACATAGTAAGCAATCAATAAAATACACATGGAAGATTAAAACAGCATCCTTTGTTCTAAAAAAAAAATAGAATTTGTTAAAAGTATATTTTATTGATGTTTTACTGACAGGAAGGGAGAGGATTAAAGAGTTAGAAACATCCATAAGAGGAAAACATCGATCAGCTGCCTCCTGCACATCCCCTAGTAGGGATGTGCCTGCAACCAAGGTACTAGACCTTGACCAGAATTGAACCTGAGACCCTTCAGTCCACAGGCTGACACTCTATCCACTGAGCCAAACAGATTAGGGCAAAGAAAGCATTTTTAATAGAGATGAGCATGGGTATTTTTCTGCATACATAATGACTCATGTTTGTTGCTTTTAATATGTTGTTTCTTACTTATTTTAGGCTACTTTGTTGGTATCTCTAGAAAAAAAAAGAAATAACAAGACTTATAGAGAGAAAAGAATAGAGAATAAATGCCATTAAAATCCATGTACATTTAATTTCTAAAACATAAACTTACTGAATTTATATTCCAATAAATTATAAAGTATTTCTCATCTGCCTCGTATATTCATTCTCTTCTCTTATTGCCTCAACTATCCCATTTCTTTAAATGAGTTTATCAATATAGCTATATTAATGTGTTCAGAATAACACACACATTTTTCAGATCTATTCCTTAGTAATGGAATTTGCAGTTGTTTGGAAGAAATGTTGGTTAAAATTAATCATACAGAAATATTTTAATTCATTATGAAAGCAAAGACAATGTAATTTGTTTTGAGTTGTAGGAATATTAAGTTAATACCACCCCAAATATCATCCACCATTGGCCTCCATTCTCATCGACATTGCTCCTGGCATGCTTTGGAGCCAACACCAGCACATCACTTCCATGATCACAGATGGGGATAGAAAATTAAAGAAACTGATTAGATATACATTGGTCATGCTCTTGACATTTGGACTTTCTGATTTCAAGTTGTTGTATTGGTGCAAAATACTCATTCATATTAATGGTGAGGAAAATAGGTCTGCACTATCAATTTTTCATTCTATAATTTGGTCCCAATCAAGTAGAGAAATGACTTCTAAATAAGAAAAGAAGGTTCTCTGGTGCCATCTTCTCTTCAAGTGGCAGAGATATGGAAGTTAATTTTCTAAAAGTCAAAAGAAGCAACAACAGAAAAAAAATGTATATCATTTTGTTGGTTTCACATGAAAGAGCTCAGAATGTTTACTTATGCTGAATAAAACACACCCAAACATTACCTGCACTAATTAGAAACTTAAATCTGTATTTAAAGGTTTCCCCAACTGCACATTTATCCCAGGAGCTGAATCAGGAAGATTTTAAAATTTTTAATTATTTTTTAAACGGTTTTCATCAGATGCTTTATGTATCTGTTCGATGCGTTGTGCCTGGGAACTCCACATGAAGCCAGGTTAGCTTGGCTCACATACCGCTCTCCACGAGTTAGCAGCACAACCCACCCTCGGATGAATGGGAGGGCAGAACATTTGCAATATATAATCTGACACACTGATGCTCACAGCAATGAGCACTGTGCATTGAGAACTCAGCCTTAATACAGTTAACTGCCCCTCTCAGATTAGTGTTCCCCTTAGTGACATCATTCTCTCTACACTGAAATAAAAAGATAACCAAATTTGAACATAATATAAAATTGGCTTTGTCCTCTGCCTAGACTGTTCTTTCACTTGAAAGATAAAAATTCTTCTCTTGTGGTGGTGAGAGGAAAAATTGAAGCAGAAGGAAAGGGGGGGAAAAAAAAAAAGAAAGAAAAAAAGAAAGAACTGGCAACTTGGTCCAGAAAGCATGCAGGATGAGAGTCCCCAACTCCCAGTATTGTCCATACTGGATCTCCCCAGATAGGTTGGCAGGCTGATGAACTGTGGTCACCAGTTAACATCACTACTACTTCCCCTGGAGTCACCACCAGCCATAAGACTCATACCTGTATTTAGAGCTAGTGATTAGCCTGGCCAGAATGGGTCAGTGTTTGAGCATTGTCCTATGAATCAGGAGGTCACCATTTGACTCCCGGTCAAGGACACGTGCCCTGGTTGTGGACTCTATCCCCAGTAAATGTGTCCAGAAGGCAGCTGATCTATGATTCTCTTTCATCATTAATGTTTCTATCTCTCTCCCCTTCTCCTTTCCTCTCTGAAAATATATTTTTTGGGGGAGGGAAAGATAATGAACAATTATCATCAGGTGAAGTCAACTACAGCCAGATTAGAATAGATTTGCGCTAGGCATGAACCATGCCATAAGGTGACACCAATTTTTACTTGAATCAATGAACTGAATTCCTTAACAGTCAGAAGTGCAACAAAAAAAAAAAGAAAAATTATTTATGATATTAGAAAAACTAGGGAGGTTGCTGGTTAGTTGATTATATCAGTTGCTTTGATCTTTGGAAACACATCAATAATATATTACTGAATCATAATCTGCACTGCTTCCAAAGGCCCTCTTCTAAGATATTTTTTACCCTTCCTAGAAATGCTTGACATTATGCCACCCTATATAATAAAAACCTAATATGCAAATTAACTGAATGGCAAAATGACCAGTCAGCAGGGGGCAGGGCCGTTGAGTAGGTGGCGCCAGGCCAGCCAAGGTGGGTGCCAGTATAGTAGGAAGAGAGAGGGGATGGCGAATAGGGGACAGTGGCAACTGGTAGTGGAGGAAGGACAATTTGGGGGGGGGGCAGCTGCTGCTGGCAGGTGGTGTCCCCAATCAGCCCCCAGGTCATCTCCTGCAGAAGGAGGCCAGACTTCAGCTTAGCCATCAGTTGGACATCCCCAAGGACTCCAGGTCTGCAAGAGGGTGGAGGACGGGCTGAGGACACTGCCCCCCCCCCCCCAAGTGTACAAATTTTCATGCACTGGGCCTCTACTTAAATTATAATGAGAAATATTGTACAATATCATAAATACCTTAATACATTTATTATATG
This sequence comes from Pipistrellus kuhlii, assembly GCF_014108245.1. Lineage (NCBI taxonomy): Eukaryota > Metazoa > Chordata > Mammalia > Chiroptera > Vespertilionidae > Pipistrellus > Pipistrellus kuhlii. The sequence continues at coordinate 179,833,424 of NW_023425529.1, read as the reverse complement.
GATGCCTTTGAAGACATTAGCATTATCACATAGTATTCTATATAGATATCTCCCAGATATCTAGATATAAAAGCCCAGTGACCAGAACAGTGGGACAACCAGAACAACCTATGATGTGCACTTGGGTGGGGCAAAAGCTACTCACTTCCTTCTCAAGGGAGGGAATCATAGAAGCTGGTCCAATCACTGCATCCAGATCCAAGGTCAGAATCTTTGGGTGATAGGAATTTCTCCAGGTCAAGTCCAGATTAGCTTTTGCTGGTGAAGAAACCTATGGTTAAATGGTATATTTAAACATATATAATCATCCCCAGTCCATATACACTGAGTGGTCAGATTATTATGATCTCTGAATGCATAATAATCTGGCCACTCAGTATATATATGAAGCCTGGTGCATGAATTCATGCATGGGTGGGGTCTGGTCAGCCTGGACAGGGGGAGGGGACATGAGCAGTTGGTAGAAGAAACAATTTTATATTAGCCTTTCATTATATAGGATATACACTGAGTGGCCAGATTATTATGCATTCAGAGAGCATAATAATCTGGCCACTCGGTGTATACACAGTGTGTGGATAAAGTTTTTACAAAACAAAGTGGATACAGGCTCATGGAAACAGAGAACAGATCGATAATTGTCAGAGGTAGATGGTTGGGGGCTGGGTGAGAAGGGTGAAAGGATTAAGCAAAGAAAAAAAGGAAGACTCATGGACACATACAACAGTATGGTGATTGCCAGAGGGAGAAGAGAGGAGGTAGAAGAGGGTAAAAGGGGGATAAATGATGATGAAAGGAGACTTGATTTGGGGTGGTGAACAACACACAATACAATGTATTATAGAATTGTACCCCTGAAACCTATATAAATTTATTAACCAAGCCACCCCAATAAATTCAATAAAAAGACATTTATAAAACAAAACACAACAAATTCCTCCTCTTTTTTTGAAAAAGAGCCAAAGGAAACAGCAGAATGTTAATGGGTCCATAACCAATAAAAATTGGAGCTCTTCCAGCATAAGAAGCTTCTTGGTTAGCCCACCTGTCTTGTCCACTTCTTCTCTCTGTGAGGTTCTTCTCCATTTATTCACTTCCATTGTCATAGTTGGGATGGCATTGGCTAGGATTCTCCACCTGGGGCTGCCCCACCATAGGCAGTTTTGGTCTCTTAGCTAGTATTAGGCATAAGCATCAAGTGAGGCAGCCACAGCTACCTCAAGCTTGTCCTCAGGTTTCATTTTAGTCTTGGATTTTTAAAATAAAGACCTTTACCAAGAGGTGCATGGGTGCTTCCCTGAAGTCCCATCCTATCCTCCATTCCTGCTCTGCAGACAGTGACCTGGCTCAGCACATCCAGCCTCGCTTTATGTCCTCCAATACTCCTATCCCAGCTATCACAGATTTCCAGCCACAGGCCAGAATAGGACTCTTCCAGAGACAAAAGGAAACAAAATTCTAATATTTTTACTTTTTGCTTTGCTTTGTGGCTTTACATGATGAAGATTTAACTAGAGCAAAGATTATTTCTTTTTATAGAACCTTAGAGAATTAGTCAACACATTCCAAAATCCTATTATTTTTTTACTAATCTCCAGCCCAGGAAGTATCGATATGTTAACTGGTTGCCAAGGCATAAGACATGGATGGTACCCAACCATTCTGCTGCTGTGTCACAGGGTTTCCAGGTTGCTTCAGCTCAGCTGGTGACAGTTCTGTGGTTCAAGATACCTCACTTCTAGGAACCTTTTTAAAATCAAGTTAGGGTTCTTTTGTTGAAATCCAGAAAAACCTATACTGGATGATTTAAGAACAGAAAGGTCCAGATTTGTTCACAAGAATGAAGGAAATATCAGACAAGCAGACTTTGGATAGGATGAGATCCAGGAAGCCCTAAGACTTTACAAGCAGCAGAAACTGGTGGCTTTGACGTGGGGGAGAGATTTATTTCATAGGCAAGAAATGTTATAATTTCCATTTCATGCTACTTTATTCAGCATAGCTTTGTAAGTTTCCAACAATCCTTTGGGAACAAAATTCAGAGTAAAAAAATAAATAGTACCTGCATCTAATGAAGATAGGTGCAGTTCTGTTCTTTCTCGAGAGTAAAGAAACTCATAGTCTCTCCTTTGCATCTCAAAGGACATGATGGGTGTGTCATTTCAAGTTCAGTGGACCCCAAACCAAACTCTGCAATCCTTAGTTTCCCACTTTCATTACTGTTTCCTCTCCCCTAAAGCTGCTTCCACTTGATTCTCCTTCATCTTCCAACTTGGTTTAAATGGCACCAGCAATACTTACAAATGCCTTTGGTAGAAATGTTGAGATGATTTTAATTAGCTCTCAATCAAAATCTATCCCACCCCACCTTTGTCAATCAGCCAATGTTCATTCTATCTCCAAACTACCTTTGAAAACTTTTTCTCCTTTCTAAGGTCTCACTGCTGTTGTCTTAGTCCAGGCACCTTATACTTCTTCTTTAGAACCATTTCTTACTTGTTTTGGAATTTTTCATGATCCTACAGCACCTAGCACATGATACATACTAGTTGAAGAGGTGAATAAATTGACTTGGTAAATTCTATTAGAGCAATAATTATATCTGTCCTACTGACTGTTATGCCTACAGTACCTAACAATTCCTGCCTGAAACATAGCAAGTCTGAAATAAATATTTGAGAGTCACTGAGAAGAATGAATATGTAAATAAATTATTTTTACAGGTTTTCACTGGAAAATCACAATGTGTGTGTCCATAGAACATCTCCTCGGTCTAGATATGACTTTGGATAAAGAAAAAAAGGTTATTGAAGTCTCTAAACAAAACGGAAGTATCTTTTAAATTAGCAATATGACATTTATGTACACACATTTAAGATGGATGGAAAGGTTGCCTCAAAGAAAAAGCAAAGATTGAGCCCAGCTGGCGTGACTCAATGGTTGAGCCTCGACCTATGAACCAGGAAGTGATGGTTCAATTCCTCGTCAGAGCACATGCCCAAGTTGCAGGTTCAATCCCCAGTGTGGAGCATATAGGAGGCAGCTGATCAATGATTCTCTCTCATCATTGGTGTTTCTCTTTCCTTCTTCCTTCATCTCTGAAATAAAAATTTATATTAAACACACACACACACACACACACACACACACACAGGCTGAAAATCTCATGTAGCCATTCTCTTCTCTGAGATTTCCGCAGCCTTTGCCTGGACTACAAGGGGCCTTTCTGAAAGGGGAATAATGTGATAGGACGGATACAGGCCAACATGAGAGTAATGGTGCCAGACACTTCCTGCCCTTGGCTTTTCTTTGGGGAGTAGGGGCAGGCTTCTATTCCATACACCCCCAGAAATCAGCAGTCCAACAACCCAGCATAACAGTTGAGGAAAGACGTAGGAACATTCAGTCCTAAGTACTATATTCCATCGTGATCCTTTAGGCCGAATCTCCTCTGAGTTAATTAAATTCAAATAAGTATCTTTCCATTTCCTAAGATTTGGAGGAGGAGTCCAGCACACTCGAGAAGTCTCCAAACAGCCATTAGATGTTAATAACTAAGCGCTGTTCCAACCTCCGCTGGTTTCAAATGAGAGGACCAGAGGCACAGAGCTCCGTAGGGCATTGCTAACTTCCTGAGGCACTCGGCTGCTGAAAATGAATTCCTCAAATAATAGCGTTTCCTTTTCCAGAATTTAGCTGGATCAGATATTTTTAGTTTAAAGGTCCTAATGAGACTTTGCAGGAACATGCACAGCAAGGGGGATTTCTGCACAATAAATCACTGGAGGTGTGCCACCCTACCCTGGAAATTTGAATAAATACCTTTGTTGATTTATAGCAGATGTTTTCTCACTTAGCTGTAGCCCACCAGAGCACATGTGAGGTAGTAAACTTCATGAGACTCAGAACCATTTCTGTCGTGTTCAGTGCTGTGCCTGGCAGAGTACGTGCTCAACAAAATCTTACAAGTGGACAAAAGAAAGTCCTAGCTAAATACAATGCAACCTTCTGGGCCCAGTTCCATTAAAAGGCAGGCAGTAAGTAGAGTTTCAATCTTCAGACACAAACAATAGGAAGAATGTGTTTTGCATAGAAAATGCTTTTGCTTGTTAAATTCTTCAATGGGACTAGAAAGAATTGACTAGAAACCAGGGGAATCCATGGTACTTCTGATTGTTTTATGCATCAAATAATGCTCCTTGAAGACTGATTGCTTTTTTATTTATAGCAGGTGTTTTTCCCCCCACATATATTTTTCTTTATTATTATTTATACTGAGGTCCAGTGAACGAAATTCATGCACTGGTGGGGAGGTCCCTCAGCCCAGCCTGTGCCCTCTCACAGTACAGGACTCCTCAGGGGATCTCTGCCTGCCAGCTTAGGCCTGCTCCCAAATTAGCAGTTGGACACTCTTTTTGCAGTCTGGGAACCCTCACTCCTTACTGCCTGCCTGCTCGCTGCTCCTTAGTGGAAGCAGTAGAGACTTCCACCACCAGTGCTGTGCTTGCCAGCCATGAGCCCAGCTTCTGCCTGAGCAGTGCTCCCCCTGTGGGAGTGCACTGATCACCACGGAGAAGCTCCTGCACTGAGCATCTGCCCCCAGGTGGTCAGTGTGCATCAGAGCGACCGGTCGTTCTGGTTGTTCCACTGTAACAGTTGCTTAGGCTTTTATTATATAGATTATATCTGTCTATGCTCAACTCCTAACCCAGTACCTATAAGTTTGAGCTTAAAAAATGTGCTTTTCATGAATGTTTATTTTGGTCAAATTGGCTAAAAATACTCAGAATGTATACTTAGAAATATGCTCAGAATTTTCTTCTAACTTAGGAGTCAAACTTTTTTTTGCCTTTAATCCTATAATGACCAAAGGTTTTATTACAAGGAAGACTGGATGCACATAAAGGCAAAATCAATTGATGTGGTATGCGGTAGTTTCCCCATCTCTAAAATGAGAGCTATAATAGCAACTAATTTATTTTATGGGTTAATAATTTTATATATGTAAATAAATAGAACATTTTCCATGGCTCTTAAGCTTTTAACAAATATTATGCATTATTTTATTTGTTGTCATTATGTGTCATAGACTCAATATCTCATACATCTGAAGACCATAGTTGGCTAAAAGCAGGTGTTAATCTATCTAAAAATTACTGTAGAAAATAAAACATAATTGATCTGGTTCCCACCTCAACACATGGATATTTTTAAAGATTTTTTTTTTAGCTGCTGGTAGAATATGATGGGGAGGAAATAAGTTTTATTTTGGAAATGTTGAGTGTGAAGTCTTTTGACTAGCTTTAGAAAGTTCTGCCTTCCTTCGAGCTATAGTCCTTTTCTCACATCTCATTCATTTTTCAATATTTTCCATTCCAGTTCAAGCCTCCAAATCCCCAACTAATCTGCTTTCTTAAAGACCAGCAAAATGTTCCAATCACTAAGACCAGTGTTCTCTTTTCATGCCTCAACCAACTTGTTCTTTGGTAAAATTTGAATATAAATGTAGATCTATAGGTAAGGCAGCCATATAAAATCATTGGCTTTAACATTCTATCAATTATAGTTAAGACACTATGAATAGTTATCTTGGGTCAGTCCTGGAAAAACCAGAATGTTTGGTTTCCAGAGAATTAGGAATGTGCCAGATCTGGTAACTGTCCCAGAACAGGCAAGTAAATACTAAGAAATGGAAGGGACACCCAGAGTTTATTTTGAATAATAGTAAACTAAAGAGCCTGAAATTTCAAGGGCAGAAAAACTTTCCCAGTCCATCAGCACTGGGCATGCTCCAATTAAAGCTCAAGGAGGCGGGAGAAGGAGGGATATAGGGGAAGAGGCTAGCTTCCCTGGGAAGGTCCGAGAACAATGGCAAGGGGCCAGCATGATGGTCCCCAGGCATCCATGCTAAAGCTAGTTCATGGATGAAACATAAAGTACCAAAGACAACTTAACCCCCAATTTTGCCCAGAGTTACCCTAGAAAAAGAATGTCATATAAAGACATATAATAGCACCTGTGTTCACAAAGAATTGAAATGGATACACACATTGGAGTTCTAAATAGGTAAGGAGGAAAGGCTGGGCTCAGATGGTTTCACTTTTTAAAAAAGAACTATGCAAGAGAATTAAAGAGAAGACAGACAATAAGATCATAATCTATATTAATAAAAGGGTAATATGCTAATTAGACTGGGAGACCTTCCAGACCTTCCAGACATTCTTCTGGACAAAGCCATAGTGGCAGGGCCAAGGTAGAGGTGGTTAGGGGCCAAGAGGGGAGTGCAGTTGTGGATGATCAAGCCATGATGGGATGGCAGTTGTGGGTGATCAGGCCATTGGGGGGCAGTTGTGGGTGATCAGGCTGGCAGGGTATGCAGTTGGGGTCAAGCATGCCAGCAGGGGGGCAGTTGGGGGTGAACAGGCCAGCATGCAGAGTGGTTAGGGGCAATCAGGCAGGCAGGCAGGTGAGAAGTTAGGAGCCAGCAGTCCTGGATTGCGAGAGGGATGTCTGACTGCTGGTTTAGGCCTGATCCAATTGGGCCTAAGCTAGCAGTTGAACATCCCTCAAGGGGTCCCAGATTGGAGAGGGTGCAGGCCAGGATGAGGAACAACCCCCTCCCTCCGCATGAATTTTGTGCACTAGGCCACTAGTATTAAATATCTCTTGATTGTTGAGACTAAGTGGCAAGTTTAGTTCCATACTAGACTGAGGTCATGAATATTTTTATTACTTTTTTTACTTCTCCCTGTGTGAATATCTGCCTTATAGTAGTTTATTAATAGAAGCTTATATATATATATATTTAGCTTTTAAAAGGAGATATTTGTGTAGAACATAAGTGTTAAACACACCTCTCAATGGATTTGAACTATAGTATGCCTATCCTTACATTTTAAAATATATATATTTTATTGATTTTTTTTTTTACAGAGAGGAAGGGAGAGGGATAGAAAGTTAGAAACATCGATGAGAGAGGAACATCGAACAGCTGCCTCCTGCACACACCCTACTGGTACATGTCCTTGACCTGAATTGAACCTGGAGCCCTTGAGTCCGCAGGCCAACACTCTATCCACTGAGCCAAACCGGTTTCGGCACCTACCCTAACATTTTTATTTGTTGTCAAGTTTGACCCCTAAGGTGTTGGTTATACCTCTTGCAGTTTTTAAAGATCAGACTTCTACAGAGAATGTTGATCTTTTAAAGCATTTCTAAACTTACAGACCATCTAAAGAAGGGTTCGTACTGGGGCTAAGAGCCACTTCATTATCATTATTTAAAAAAAAAAAAAAAGCAACATAAACTTTTGACTTTGAAGAATACATTTTGCTAAAATACTAATTATGCTGCCATATGTTGTTTTTGTGCCTTTGATTTGTAATAAAAAATGTTTTCTCAAGAAGTAATAGGGGTTCATTATGTAATTATTCTACAACTAAAGAGCCTCAAACTATATTTTCTGCTGTAGCAATTGTTAGAATATTAAAGCCAAAGCCATTCCTTGCAATAATTGGTTTAGTCGCATCCTACACTTCTACCTGTAATTTATAATCTTTTTTTTTCTGAAAAAAATATTTTTTCTTTATTTCAGAGAGGAAGGGAGAGAGAGAGAGAGAGAGAAACATCAATGATGAGAGAGAATCACTGATGGACTACCTCCTGCACAATCCGTTCTAGGGATTGAGCTTGCAACCTGGGCATGTGCCCTTGACTGGAATTGAACTTGGGACCCTTCAACCCGTAGGACGACACTCTATCCACTGAGCCAAACCAGCTAAGGTTGTAATTTATAATTTCATCTGGCTATTCTTTAACCCTTTAAAAGTGCTACGACTGTTTTCTGAACTACAAAGAAGTTTCTGTTCAATGAAGGAAATAGGAAAAATAGACATATCAGGTGATGTCCTGAAGTAAAGTGAGAGAGCAAAGGAAATCCCTGAATAGAACTTTTCTAGCCAGTTCTGTTTGATTGAATTTTACAATAGCAGAGAAGGGGAAATGCAAAGGCCCATTAAGAAGCAAGTTAAATACCCTATGTTATGAATCTCCTAGGTTGGCTATTTCATAATCTTAATTATTGAAGTATAGCATCTGAAAGGCCTAAGCCCTTAATTTGAGTGAATGATACGGTATCCAGAAAAAATAAAAATTAAAAAAAAGCCTGCTGAATGTGACAAAAACAAAAAAATAGAGAAAGGACTAGAATGTAGGGCTATCCTTGATTTTATGTATTTTGATTGTTATTTTAGATTTTCCACTTTTGTCATAAAATGAAAGGAAGCAGAGGACCAATGCAACAAGTAGGAAAAGGAGAGGGGCGGGGACTGCTCCTTGTGCTGAGATGATGTACTAAATGGAATATACCAGGGTGAAATGGGGGTGTCAGCAGGGCAAACCAAACTCTTCTAAGGCCATGAAATAGCATTAGTGTGGACTCTCACTTATTATATGTAGGCAAAATTCATGAGCACTCAAGAAGTTTTATGACAAGCCAAGTACCTGGGATTGTTGAGGCTTGAAGAGTGAGAAAAGCTAAGTGTGTTTCTTTCATTATTAAGAAAAGAGAGGGTTAGATGAACTAGTAACAGAAATCATTTTACATTCCTTGGAAAAGATATACTGCACTTAAATCTAAATATTTGTTTAAGTTCATTCTATGTTCTCTCTACTTGTTAATGGCAATTCATTTAGGATTGGTTAGAATCTTATATTTACTACTTTAGTAAATAATGGTATTTTATAGAAGAGGCTCAGATGAATGCAATGCAAGATAAAGCTTCTCTGAGCTGGCTATTCCAGACAGGGGAAATCTAGATGGTGGGTACATCTAATCATAAGCCAAGGTGCAGACCTCTTGGAGAAACTGTAGCCATATAGTTGGAAGGTTAAAAAAAAAAATGAACCCCCATAAATCTAATACTGAAAATCCAATCCAAAATTGATGGGGACAATGTAAAGGGTAGAGGACACACGCTGAAAAAAAAAATGAAACTCCATTTTCTCTGTATCTTTCTGTTTTTCAATAGTTTTCTGAGAATTCTGAATTGGTTTCCTGTGGAAATAAAATTTTGAAGATTGGCTTTTATATTTTTTGTGCCTCCAATATGTGCAGTGCTTCCTCTTTGTCCCCTTTACTGCTATGGATTTCCAGCCCTGAGATGGTCGTCCACGTGACACGTTCCCACACCCAAGTACAAACACTTCCAGTAAGCTCATGAGCAATTTTTCTCCATTGCTTCCAGTGGCTGAGGCAATTTCTGTGCCAGGAAACACAATGCACCCCACTGGCTCAGTTGGCATCTGAAACTGGTGACGGGTCTGACATCAGTGCCAAGAATGAGTTCACCTACCACCTTCAAGGTCCGGACTCAGGTGATGGTGGTCTCCCTGACCATCGGAGTGGCTCTGTCCTTGGCCCCCCAGGGCTCCGAATGTGCTGGAACCAAACTGCTGTGTTCCCAGAAGCCCTGGACTCACAGATGCACTTGGTGCTCCCTGACACAGATGTCTCATTCCCTCCACACCAGGAAGACATGCTTATGGGCGCATCAGTTTTGTTTACTTTGCTTTTTTTTTTTTTTTTTAATCTACAGCCTTCCTCTGTAGCTTTCACAGACACCAATCAAAGGACAGTCTGAGAGCTAAACCCTCTGAACGACCCTTTCCCTTAGAATGTGATGTTCTTTTGAACCATATTTTTCCTGCTGTCATCACACTTTGCTTAGGATGCATTAGTTCACAGACATGCACGTCGTATTCCTGGCAAGATAAGCACCCATGTGCTTCTCTCCCTGCACGGTGATGTTCTATGTGCAGGGAGAGAAGCACATGGGTGAGGCATGAACTGTGTTCTTGCAGAATGTCCAGTCTACTAATGAAGATAAGGCACACCGCAAATGATGATGGCACAATTGAAAGCACTGCCACATATAAGTAAGTAGCCATGGGAAGAACTGACACACATCTGGACTAGCAAAGCTCATCCTGCCCCCGGCTGTGGACATGGCATTTAATTACAGATGTGGGCACAGAAGAGAGGCATGATGTGTTCTCAGATGGAAGGCTCTGAGCAGGTGGTTTTGGAGGCAAGAACTTCTGCTCTGTTCTCACTCTCCCCCCTTTCTCTTCCTCACTGAGAATCAGAGCACCCAAGCTTTCCTGGGCTCCATTTCACTCACAGGAGTGACTAGTGGGTCCTTTCCCCTCAAGACAAGCCTAAAGGCTTCCCATACCTTCTCTTTCCATTCCTGAGCCCTCTCGATGCGGGCTGACCTCTGTTTCCTGCCTTTCAGATGTGTCAGAGAGTGTGGGCCTTGTCCACTGTGTGAGAGAAAACCCACCTCTTTACCCAATTTCATACTTTTTTCCTGCATTCACCCGAGAGAGGGCCCTTCAGAGCTGCCAACTCAGCCAACTGCCCACATCCCTGCACAGCTGAACAGGGAGTCTGGTCGAGATACCAAACCTCAGCTTCTATGAGAGAGAACAGGAAGCTTCAACTTAGGTAAACATCTGTAAATATAAAAGCCTAAGTGACCATTATGACCAAATGACTGAACAACAGGTTGACAGGTCGCTATGATGTGCACTGACCACCAGGGGGCATATACTTAACACAGGAGCTGCCCCCTGGTGGTCAGTGCACTCCCACAGCCAGCCTCCCACAGCTGGCCAACCTCCCTCAATCCCTCCCTCTGATGAGAACTGAGCAAGACGGCCCCAATCAGCCCTGATTGTCAGCCTGGCCTAGGGACCCCACCCATGCACAAATTCGTGCACCAGGCCTCTAGTATGGACAACAAAGTAAGAATTTTGGACCAGTTTGTAAGTTGTTTTGAGCCTCACATTTCAAGAAAAAAAGGCTCCTATCGTTTTGACCCTTTTGAACTCAGTTGCCTGTTATTCTCACTGTGAGAAGGAAATGCAGAAATAAGAGAATCTCTTGTGAAGATTGTTACTCAAAACATATTTATCCATAAACAAAATGTACCTTAAAAAAAAGAAAAAGGTAATTCCATACAGGAATAAGTAAACTCAAATGACCTTAAATTTCTAGCAGCCCAGATAAATGCTTTTATATTATTTTAGTATCAATAAATTCAAAACAGATAAATTAAGTGCCTTAAAATTACAAAAGCTGGTTTTCTTATAACTCAGTAAATTTTACAAGGAATGTCTCAGGTAACACATTATAGAATGTGTCTCAGTTCTGTACATTGCCCCATGGCCTCCAGTATTGGACAAGAGTTCCAAAGTATTGTAAATACCAACCCTGTTTTAAATTCAGGTTTATTGAGATACGTTTCAAACATAAACTATCTTTAACATTTAAAACAATTATATCGATCAGCCTAAGAAAACAATGTCTTTACCATCAGAAACTAAAAATCAGACTTTAGAGACTCAATACCATAAAAATGTCCACTCTCCCAAAATGTATCTACCTATTCAGTGCAATTCCAATAAAAAATCCAAAATATTTTTTCATATAATTTGACAAACTGATAATGAAATTTCCATAGTAAAGGCCAAGCAAGGCATGAACTCCTTGGCTATCTCAAATTCTATTATGAAGCAAAGATAATTAAGAGCTTAATGGATATTTGTAAACAGTGCTAGCACATTTCGTTAGATTAAAAAAAATGGAAATTGCATTTCTACCTCACATTCTTTGCATGCCCGACTTTAAAGTAGATTAAAGAATTAAATGTTTCAGGTTAAACAAGCTTTTAAATGAAAATAGAAGACTGCCTTAATCACCTCAGGATGAGACATTAAAAATATGTATAAGAAAACTAACCATAAAAGAAAGCCTGGTGATAACACGACATTCAAGTAAAGAACTTCTGATCATCAAAGGAAAACATAAAAAAAATGTATGAGGAAACCCACAGATAGGAAGACCGTGTTTGCTAAACACAAAGCTCACAAATATTTGGTTTGAAAGGCACATAAAGTTCTTGTGAATGGATTAAAAGATGACAAATGATGGCACAATTGGCAGGGACATGAATGGGAATTTCTCAGTAAAGTAAGAGCAACTGGTGTATAACATATGAAAACACGGTCAACCTCATTAGCAGAGAAATGCAATTTAAAATGACAATAAGTCAGCTTTTCACATCCACCTGGGAGGCACACATTTCTATACAGAACACATACCTGACTTAAATGTTGGTGCCTTCATTTTTCCCTTCTGAAGATGACGATAATTCCTGTCACCCACGTTTTCCACAGTCTGGTTTGTTATTTTACATTCCTTTAAATTCTAATACATTACCTTTTCCATTACTTCCTTTCTTCTCACCCTTATATCAGTTTCTAATGGATTTAGCAGGAAACAGACATTTCTGTTCAACTTGTACAAACTTGTGAAAACATAAAAGGAATGAAAATGGAAATGGGAATTTCAGGCCACCAGATGTCTTTATGCATAAACATAAATAATGTTGCCATAAAATTGACCCCGGCCTACCTTTTAAGTAGAAAAACACTCTCTTTTAATCCAACTCAGGTAATTATGGATGATTCATTTGCTACTAATTTGCTGAAAACTCAATTCGGAAAATCCCAACAATGCATAGATTAAGCCTTACACTAAGACCTGACATTCAAAAGAAATCTGTTCATTCTGACATTCTTCTAAGAAATCTTTAGACTGTGTTTCCTAATCAGTATAATGAGGGTTTTTTTTTTGTTTGTTTGTTTATTGTTGTTTTTTTAAGAAATGATGAAATCTAAGATTTCTTTCAGCTCTGAAGTTTCAGCTCTGTGTTTTTACTGTTAAGGATTGTTTACTTCTATAAAAACAGGCTGAAGAGCCATTCATGCTCTCTGCTTCTGTGTTTAACTGAAGTTCTTTCTTTCCCTCCACGTCTATTCTCTTTCAATCCATCTCTTGTCCCTCATGTTCTATTGCTCTCTCACTCATTCCATAATTTAAAAAGAAATTAAACCAATTTAGAAATGTCTACTAACTTTCTAAAAAGTCATTTCTCCACAACACAAAACAAGCACTGCCAACATTGTAGTTACAAATTTAACAAAATAAGTGTAACCCGTGTTCCTAATGGTAACCATGATCTTACACAATGCGATGCTTGTAATGGGCAAACGTTTAGTCTTCCTGTTAGCAGAGGTTAGCTTCCCCAAGTTTGCCAGTGATTATCAGTTCTCGCAGTGATCACTCACGCCCTGATCTGTGGACAAGAGACCCGAGCCTCCCTTACATGGAGCACATCTGCTCAGGCTCCCCGGGCAGCCATCTGGCCAGCTTTAGCTCTCCCCTGCCCTTCTTGAGAAGGTCACTGACCCTGCCAGATGCCAGCTCCAGATGCTGATGAAATCTCATTCTTGTGGCGACAAAGACTCTCCAGAGTCCAGGTAGAGGTGGGGAGAATGGCTCTTCTCTGGCATGCCCCATACTTCATCATCTGGGCAACAAGATAGTTCTACTTCTCATCTCCATTCTTTTATTTTTTAATATATTTTATTGATTTTTTTTTTAATTTTTTTTTTTTTTTTTTTTTTTTTTTTACAGAGAGGAAGAGAAAGGGATAGAGAGTTGGAAACATCAATGAGAGAGAAACATCATCGGCTGCCTCCTGCACACTCCCCACTGAGGATGTGTCTGCAACCAAGGTACATGCCCTTGACCAGAATAAAACCTGAGACCCTTCAGTCCGCAGGCTGATGCTCTATCCACTGAGCCAAATTGGTTAGGGCCTTATCTCGATTCTTCTTGAAAAAGACCATCCCTGGGTTCTGGCCCTCTGTGGGGTAACCCAGGGCTCACTGGCATTCAAGGTCATGAGTGGAACAGACCCTTGCTTATGAGGGACAGAGCCTCATGTTATCCTCCCAAATTCTATTTCCACTTAGAAGTTTCAACCCCTCCTCCCATGCTAACTTCCCATAATCTATCTCCCATGTATTTATCCTCCTACCATCTATTCCCAATTTAGGATTTAGAATTCTCCCTTTCTCCCAGCCCCAACCCTTCTAGTTAAAAACAATCATTTCCATGCCTGTCAGAGATATAAGCACATCCTGGAAGAAGCTAGGGTAGTGGCCTCATTAAATCAGTCATTAGATTGACCCGCCAGACCTGGAATTTGAACCTGATGAGTGAACTTGATGGGGAACACTGACTGGTTTTTTATCACCCTAAAGGAGAGAGAAAATTACATTCGCTTTGCTTCAAGGTCTACTCCATACTTATCTTCCCTGCTAGCTATCATATTAGTAATTCTCCCTTTCACTTACCTATAATGCTGTATATTTTCTAACCATGTGCAAGGGCACTGTAAAACATTGGAAAATTGCACAAAAACATAAGGAATAATGTATAATTCACTTTGAAATCTTGTCATACTGAGACAACCAGTATGACAATTACAATCTTGGCTTCTCTATTTCATGTTTCTCTTATGAACATATATGCAACTATAGACTAATTTTAAATAAATGGTATTATATAATATATTTCTTTTACATCTTGGAAACTTTTCATACTACTTTTTTTAGTGCCCCCACTTTGTAAGTGCTATTATTAAATTTTTGCTCATTTTGTTCACTGAGAGTTGCTTCTTGGGAATATTGCTTTCTCTTTATCTGATAACAGAATTGCTTTGAGAATAAGATTGCGTCCCCACCACCTCAGCTCAAATATCCTCATCTTCCTCCAGTGGTACTCTTCTACATATGTATTCAGCATTATCCTAATCTGATTATTTACACTCACATGCATGTGTTATATGACATAAATGTTTTTGTCCAACAATATATGTTTTATATGGTCATACTTCATATGTTTTCCTGGAACCTCTTTTTTCTATTTTTCACTCAACATGGATATGAGCAACTCGAATTTACTCATTTTGCTCTGTTGTATTTATATGAATACATATCAAAATATTTATCTATTTCCCTGTCAAAGGATGTTTATATTGTTTTCAGCTTTTTGTTTTCATGAGGTATGTTCTTTCCAAGTTGAGAGGCAGTATAGAATAGCAGTTTTGAAGATGGGTTCCAGTGTTGGGTTGCATAAATGTGACCTATGGCAGTCCACTTAGTAGCTAAGCAACCTTGACCAAGTTCTTTGATTCCTCGGTGTCTAAGTTTCTCATTTTTAAATGGAGATAATTCATAGGAATATTGAGAAGAGTATTAGCTTGAAGCATATGTAATTGTCACTTTTGTAGGTCAAAAGTAGTCAAATGTGAGCATTTTTATATGGTACAACCTAATAAATGAGCATATGGTTATAATCATACTAGTGGCCCGGTGCATGAAACTTGTCAGGGGGAGAGGCGCCCCTCAGCCCGGCCTGCACCCTCTCCAATCTGGGACCCCTCAGGGGATATCTGACAGCTGGGATTGAGCCTAAACTGGCAGTCAGACATCCCTCTCACAATCCAGGACCACTGGGTCCTAACTGCTTGCCTGCCTGCCTGCCTGATTCCCCTCAATTGCCCCCCTTTCTGGTCTGATCGCCCCCAACTGCCTCCCTCTGTTGGCCTGCTTGCTCCTAACCACCTCTGCCTCAGCCCCGCCACCATGGCTTTGTTCAGAAGGACGTCCAAAATGTCTCCCAGTCTAATTAGCATATTACCCTTTTATTGGTATAGATCTGTATGTTAGGACTCACTAAATGTTAACTGTTATGACAATAATGATAACAATAATGATGCTGTCTCTTTGTGTATATGTGTATCATTGTTTCCCTGGTCTATATATCTAGAAATAGAACTGCTGAGTCCTAAGATCTTTATAAAGTCAACCTTTATTTATAAAATTTTCTCCAGATTTTTCCTATCCAACTTATTTTATCTTTACATATATCTCTCAATAAAGTTTTATAATATTGTTCATAAAAGTTACTAAGTTTTTCTCCTCTCCTAGTCCCTTCTCTTTCTCTTTTTCTTTTCCTCTTATTTTTCTGTTTTTGCCAATGAAATGCTTTTAAATTATACATTCTAAATATTGATTGCTTACATATAAGAATTCCATTGATTTTTTTTTTTTCTTTAATATTCCAGAACCAAAGACTAACACCCTCTGATGTCAGGGATAGATTTTGAGCACCTGTTTAGGTCCTGCGACTTCTTCATGTTTCTAGAAAATGAGCATAACTTTCCTGAGTCATTCAAATAATCAGACGTTGCCCTAGCCGGTTTGGCTCAGTGGATAGAGTATTGGCCTATAGACAGAAGGGTCTCAGGTTCGATTCTGATCAAGGGCACATGCCTGGGTTGCAGGCTGGATCCAACGTGGAGGAGGCAGCCAATCAATGATTCCCTCTCATCATTGATGTTTCTACCTCTCTCTTCCTCTCTGAACTCAATAAATATATATTTTAAAAGCAAACAAGCAAATAATCAGACGCAATCTTTGCTTTCATGGGTCAGCAAATCTCTTTGCAAGTTCTCTCTTGGATTGTCACCCAGAGTTTTAAAGAACATCTTTTTGGCTGTCCTCTAGCTCACAGAGAATAGCCTGTTCTAACACTGGTACCCAGAGGCCAGAGGAACACTTGGCATTATTTGCTCACAGTTTCTAACCCCTGTCCCAGCAACTATGTGGAGGTTGGATGGAGCTGCCATCTTTTCTGCACCTCCCTTTTCTACTCATCCTCCTCTCTCATCATAGGAACAAAAGATTCACTCTGCTGCATAGCATGAGATTTTTTTTAAGGCCTAAGAACAAGGGTTTGCCTAAGAATAGATACATTCCATTGAAAATGGCTTATTAAACTAAAATTCCATTAGTTGTGTGAGCAATGATGTGACCCAGAAATGTACTTATAATTGGGCAATACTAAGTTAATATAAGCAATTTTTAGTGAAGAGTGTTGTGAATAGTTTCAGGACAATGCATAGTAAACAATTGAATGCCAAATGACATAATAAAGAAAGAGCACCACAAAGAAAATTTCTGTTAGCAGCACAGAGTGGAATATTTTTCCATTTACATGTGTATCATTCGAAAGACAAGAACTATTCAAAATGCAATTCTTTCTCTGGGCTCCTTATGCTATTGATTATCCTTTCTTTGCTATTTAGATTTTCTATCTACATTTTCCCCCTCTTTCCCGGACCTTTCCCATCAGCATTTAAATCTAATGTTATAGTTGTCATCCTTAAAAAATAAAAGCAAAACTACTTCCTGAAACTGTGTTTCTATCTCCACTTTTCAAAGCCAGATTTTTCAAAAGCATTGTTTACACTCAGTTTTCATCACCTCTTCCACTGTGGCTTACCACAGTCTCCCACTCTGTACCAAGACTGCATTTGCTGGGGTTCCTGATGCCTTCCTCTGGCGCCTTTGGGCCCTCACCTCCTGAGCCTCAGCATTCACTCCATCTCCACAGCAACACATTCCAGCTCTCCTCCTTCCCTTCAGCCTCTCTTCTTCCTCAATAGCCTTAGAGAGTCTCTGCCTCCCTCTCCCACCTCACAGTTCAGCACTTTCTTTTTGTTCTAGACACGTGTCCTTTTAGTCCTTAGAACATGCTAGACTCTCTCTTCCATATGCTAATTCCCTTTTTTAGAATGCTTTTCCCTAGTCTCTCACGTTGGAAATACCCACTCAGCTTAAATGCTACTTGCTCAGAAGGCCTGCTCTGGCCTCTCAGCCCAGTTAGGTCAACCTATTATGCATTCTCTTTGCAGCAATAATTGTCTATATATACATAGACAATATACATATATATCCTAATATAATTTTGATGAAATGAATATTTACATAAGAATGTGTTGGATGTTTAGTCCATAGCTAAATTCTAAGATCCCTAAAATCAGAAACTATAGCTTTCTTATTTATTGTTATATCTCTAGAATTAACATAGAGTTGGCATAGCCAAATATTTGTTAATTAAATACTTGCATAAAAAAATTCTAAAATATAATCCATACAGAAAAGACATGTGCTATGGAAATGAAAGTGCACTTGCCTCCTTACAAAAAGAGATTAGTGGAAGCTTTTCTTGGATTGAGAGCATCCTTGCTGTGAAAGGACATGTATCTTGACTCTGGAGAGCATCCCACAAACAGGGTGTAATTTGCCTGTGGGTCATATTGCTGATGTTCTCAAATATCTCCAGTCTAAAGTGAGGCTCTTATTCTAAAATTAGTTCTATTTTCTTGGGAGTGCCACTTTTCCTGGGGGGAAAAAATGATAAGATGCCTTGCTATTTTTTGAGTCACAAATATTTTATAAAATCAAAGCAAAAAGTCAATATCTATTTAATAGAATATTTAACAAAAGCTTTGTATGTGCTATAGCTTATTGATTATTTATGTCTTTTTTATTATATGTTCTGCTACCCCAGGAACCTATGGTAACTCTACTTGTTTCCTAAATACCGTAGCTTCCTGAGGGAACAGGCAGCCACACCTTTGCATGGGCCATTTCCACCTGGGCTGACAAAAAAAACCCTCAGACTATTCCTTAGGAAAATATTCAGCTCTGGGAAAGAAATATGTGACCTAATAGTTTCATTTTAAATAATTATATTTTATATACTTCTAAGAAATAAAACATGTTCTTGTATGTCATCATTAGATAAGGATCATAATCTTCCTGGATAATGTTCAGTTGCTTAATACCAGATGCTTGGTAGCTCTGGTAAATGGCTTGTAAGATGTTATAATTAATTCTATGGATACTATAATAATGTGATATTCAAAACAAGTATGCAATGACAAAAGGAGAACAATGAAAATTCAGTATGAGATCTCAGAAGAAAAGTTATAAATATGGATTTGAATCACAATATACAGGCGTTTTTATTCATTTTTGTGTCCCTATACCACTAATATAAATGCCAGAGGCTCCATGTCCTAAATTATGATTACTGCTGGTATTGTCTCCTGTTTGCCTGAAGAATTTGAAAGCCACTGAATTTACTCTGCTTCAAAGCACCTACCTCACGGTGGGTGAACTGCATTAATTGAGGTGGGGGTGTGCCTATAATAAATTATGGCTCCTCTGCCCTGCACTGTAAATCAGATTCACATTTTATAAACCTTAGGAAAGCATTGTTGAGCTAACTTCTTACACAATTATTAAGCAACAAAACATAATATCTTCATAATATCAGCCAGTTATCTCTCTTTCCTCATCTCTACTTCCCTCCCTATCTATCTTTCTACTATTTTTTTCTATCTATCTATCTATCTATCTATCTATCTATCTATCTATCTATCTATCTATCTCTATCTATCATCTATCATCTCTATCTATCATCTATCATCTAATCTACTATATATCTCTGTAGCTATATATCTATCTATGTATCTTCCATCTACATATTTTTCTAAGTATCATTAATCCATCTGTCTAATCTCTGCATCCTCTGTCTCCCTCTGTCTGTTCCTCCCTCCTAACTCTCCCTAATGTATTGTATCCATTTTTATTACTCATCCTCACCAGCATCATCCAATAGGATTTTCTGTGACACTGGCATTTGCACCATCGATTCCATTACCACTAGCCACACTTGAGCTACTGGGCTATTTCAAGCTATTCAGCACTTGGAATGTAGCCAGTGGGGCTGAGAAAGTGAATTTGAACTATTTAATTTTAACTAATTTAAATTTATATTTAAACAGCCACATATGGCTAGTGGCTAAGATACAAATATGAACAAAATGCAACCTTGACCTTTGACTATCACATTCCATAGCCCTTGTATCCATGACAGTCTACATTGGATATCTGGAGGTTTATTGAGTTGGAAAGTACAATGTTCCTCATCAGACATGAGTTCAACAAACTAAAAACACAGTTAAGAGGTAGGGTAGAAAAAGAAAACTTATATGTGCATAAATTGATTGAGACTCAAGATAACCAAAATTGAATTGCCAGCAAACATATTAAACAGCAAAATAAAGTTAGTTTTTGATCAAGACATTTATTTGTTCTAGATCCTTCTCAAAATAATTTTATGGGAAGAGCTCAGAATGTGGGGCTCTTTTACCATCTAACTATGCAACATTGAAGGACTCGAAGTGATTGTTGCCTCTAAGCCCTGTGTCCCCCGCCTATAAACAAGGTGTGGGCCAATGATCTATAAGCACCTACTGCTAAAAAATTGCAGAAGTCAAACTCTTCAATATTTTCCCATGGCATCTTTAACACACGGCTTGCTTGTCTTTTAAATATTAATATAAAGATGTGGAGAAAATACATAAATTACTTCTACGTCTTAGTCTTTGCAGTATTTTTATTACAGATGCTAAACACAATCTCAGATTGTAGAGAGAGAGGGTGAAGCAGATGGAGACAGAGAAAATCTAAACTAAAACTATAATTAATTTTTAATTTTATTCAACTCCTTTTTTTTTGCCAGAAAGGTAGTTTTCAAGTACAACTATGTATGTTGAGAAAGCATAGTTTTTTCATCATACAAATGAAATTCCTAAAGGAGTATGAGATCGCTATTGCTTTATTGGTTCATAGACATTCTCTTTATAACTCCTACTGAGAAGATGGCCTTTTGAGAATGTGCTCTGAGTGTTTTCTAGAGCAGAATATATTTAAAGACACTTTTTGTGTCAACTACCTCTATATTGCTTTCTTATAAATTTTTTCATAGATATTGAGGAACTGACATCTGGAGAGGTAGTTCAACTCTTGTTTAGAAAACTCTAACTTATGTTTATTTAATAAAGCACTGTGGCTCTGAGTTTGAGTAGCTTAAAACTGGTTACCTTCTTATAATTTTGGTTAACTGTGCTAATTTTCTTTTTCCCAGTCATTAAATACATCAAGAAATTTTTATTTATTCTCTACCAACTTTCAGGAAGAATTTACGGTGGGCATTCAACACATTCAGTAATTGTGACAGTTACTTTTGTAGATGAAAAGCCTGATTTGATTGTTCCTGCATAGAAAAGATGTTTAGTCCATTTTCTATAACCACACTAATGGATGAAAACAATAGAGCAGATAATTTAAGGCACCAAATGGACCAAAATCCATTTTGTCTTTTACTTTAGAATATGCTTTAACATTTCCCTTTGAAAGTAGGCATGATTGGTGACTAGCCATTCGATCTCCGTGATGAAAGCAGACATGTGGGAGGTCAATCAGGAGGGGCAGAGATGATGCCTGGTTCACACTTACCTCCTCCTCAGGACTCTCACCTTCCTTCCATCCACCGATTCACTGCTGAAAATTGGATGCATCCCTTACTGTACTGATGAGAGACAGGAGCCTGGAGCAGAATTTCCTTATCTCTAAGTTTCTGGCTCAGACCTTTCCTGGGACAGAGAAGCGATGAAGTGTTCTGCTTTAGACCGTGTCTCCCAGTTTCTCTAGAAGAGAAGGATTTAATTACACATGATAAAAGGATGTACAGAACCAAATCTTGATAACATATTTTTAAAATAGATTAAGAGGCAACTTAAGTATAGTACTGTAATTACGTATTAATTATTTTAAATAAGTATATCAGACAAGCATGACCAAGCAACTAATGATTATTTATAATCAATATCTACTAATAGTTATTTTAAGTTCATTATGGATTTGGGCATGATGAACATTGAAGACACATAATTTGTGTTTATACTATTCACAAGTATAAATGAATAGTCATACACAAGAGGACCTATTTTTGGATGAAGGACACACTGCTCATTAATCTATTACATTTACCTTTAAAATGTATTATATTGAAATTCAGGAAAGAATGGGGAGCAGATTGACTTCTAAGTAATTTGTAGAATTTTAAGTGTTTCCTCATGTCTGTTTGGGCAAATGAAAGACTTCAAAAGAAATAATATTGGTTTTGATTTTTAACTGGAAAAATAATAGTCTATATAAACAGTGAAGGTGAATAACAGAATAACTAATCACATGTGAAAAGACTAGCCTAAGGTTAATAATCATCTGATATGATTTTGCGCATTTTAGTTTTGACCTTGGTAAGATTAAATTCTATAACTATTCCAAAAATCTGGTGTGTATCTGTATAATCGTTAGACTGCATCTGATTCAGAAAGAAAATTAATCATGAGGATAGTACAATCTAACTAGTGTTGTTTAAAACATTTATAATTTAGTTGTGAGTTTTTCATTGTAAAATAAAATAGAAACATTGTATATAGCAAAGTTTTCCACAATCCTCTATAAATACAGCAAAAATAAGGTGTTCAAATTATAAAAAGTAGAGCTAAAATAAACACACCTTCATTACAAATATCACATAATATAATAGTTGTAATTGTGCCTCCTCTGTCTTATTTATCTTTATATTTCCAGCCTGACTCATTACTGTCCTTCAATATATATGTGCTAATCACATAAAAATATCTGTGGATATGGCTAAAAACAAACTAAATAGAAACTCAAAGAATTCAGGAACCAGAACTCTGGGCCAGAGGATGAAAGTTTCTTTTTGGAAAATGATGTTCTTAAGTTGGTCATTGAAGAGCCAATAGATAATGTCAAGTGAAACAATAATAATGTTTAGTTTTCCAAACTTTGGCTGTTTGACTATTTTAATATATTTCCACAGGAATATAAATCCTAAACACAATTTTCCACTAGATAAATATATTTTCAGCAAATAAACAGGCATTTAAATTCTAAGAGGAAAAAAATATAATTATGGAATTTTGATCATAAAGATGAGTAGAGGACACCTTTTGAACTTAGCCTCAATGAAGAATTAGAGGAATATAATAACTTCCAGTGAAACATAAATTCATTTTCAGAATATTACAGGGCCAGTTCTTGCTTATCAGTCAATCCACTCAGAAATCAAAAAGGAAGAAACAGAGAAATTGATATTTTTAGATCACTTCATCTATTATCTCATTTAATCTTGACAATAATTATAGGTTATTTTGCACCCATTGAAAGGCTCAGAAACATTAATTTGCTCAGAATATCCTCAGTGGTGGATCAGAAATGTAAGCCCAGAAATAAGAATCCGCAGTCAAGGCCTTTTTTCTACCATATTTAGCACTAGAAGACAGAATGGAGCTTGATAAATATTGAAAAGTTTTTATTTATATATTCTGAGAAACTAATTAAAATTATGCTTATCTTTAATGAATAACTTCAAAGTAAGATAAGGTAACCATGTGGAATAAATTAGCTACATTCAGGGGGCAAAAATGAAAAGTTGAGAGAATTTGTAAATGTTAAATTTTAAGTGTAATTATCATTCAATTATCTTTAAGTTTGTATTTAAAATAGAATCGTTTTTCTTAATAAAATTGTTCACTAAATGCATACTAAATATTCCCTGTGTTTCACATCCTATGTGTGTTAAGGGCTGGGTGTGCAATTGTGAAGGACATCATTTATGCCCGTAAGAAGTTCATAATTTAGGACTTTTATATTTTCAAATTTTGCTTAATGGGAAAGTGGTTGCCATGGGGATCAGCACGAGACAAATGTGAATAGATTTAAGAGCATGGTGTGATTCTAAAGGAAGAAGATATTTCCATAAGTCACACAGGAACATTTATCTCATTACCTTCTAATCACACTGGGTGCCTAATGATTTCTTCTAATTTGTTTCTGCTAATACCCTCTCTCACAAACTCTTTCCTATTTTCACCTTGCTTTCCTACTATCGCTTGGGCTCTACCTGCCATTCAATATTTTTATACTTCCTGGGCTCCTGTTTGGTTTTGTGAAACATTTTCAGTCGCCTTCCAAGGTCAGCTCCACTATCCCTTTCAAACATGAATGCATTCTTTTGCAAAGCCTCACCAGCATTGAGAATTCCTCAAGAGTGTGCACAGGTTTTGCTACTAACAATAAGTATAAAATCAGCCAGGATTGGGTGCATATGCATGAACAGAAAAGGGCATTCCTCATAAACACACTTTAATAAAGAAGTATTTGAACTTAATTAAAAAGTACTGCTCATTTTTTTAAAAATCCACCAACACAGGATGCATTGCATAAGTTTATGATAATACACCTTATTGTAATTGAGATGAACTCCTATCTGTTATGTTAATCTTTTTAATTTAATTGCAAAATGCAGAAATTGAAGGAAGAGGAGAGAACGAGGAGACCGATTGTCTTATACTGGACAAGAACAGTGCCTTTCTAGAAGAGATTTCATTGTGAGGAACAACTCATTAAATCTGCATTTATTTCTATCCGGCAGCAAACAAAAGAGGTGCCTATGTGTTTCATTGACTTCAACTTATCATGTAATTCTGTTGGTCTGGGTTCACTTGTTTCAAAAGCAAGCTTCCTTCATTTTGGCCATCTATGCTAATCCTATACAATAAAAGGCTAATATGCAAATAGACCGAACAGTGGAATGACCAGTAGCTATGATGCACACTGACCACCAGGGGGAAGACACGAGATGCAGGAGCTGCCTCCTGGTGGTCAGTGTTCTCCCATAGTGGGGAGCTCCATTCAGCCACAAGCAGTGCTCACAGCTAGTGAGTACAGTGGTGGTAGTGGAAGCCTTTCCCACCTCTGCAGCACCGCTAAGGACCCCTCGGAGAATGTCCCCCAAGGGGTCCCAGATTGCGAAAAGGCACAGACCCACCTGAGGTACCCCTCCCCAGTGCATGAATGTTGTGCACTGGGCCTCTAGTATATATATGATCAGGAACCATAGTTGTTTAACACAAATCCACCCCACATAACTGGAAAAACACTCAGCATACATTTTCCAATAAATTTGGGATTTTTTTTTTCTATCTATGTAGACAACTCTTTGTTATTATCACACAAATGTCTAATGCCATACATAAAGTATACTTTACAATTTGAGAACAGTACATCTCACCTTTTAATATTTTTCTATGTACCAAAAAAACTTTTAATAATGACAGAGAGATAAAGTCATAAAATAAAAAGCAAATATTATCTTTCATTTTCTCTGGCATTTAAGCCTTTCTTATGCAATTATAAAGTGGTCCCTTTTTCTGACCAAAGTAACACAGAACCCACTCACACAAACACAGACACAGAGTCATAGAAGCATGCTACAGCCCCACTTCTGATTTTCTTCTGGCTTTACAATTACTTGAACAGCTATTATCTGTCTCTGATGCCAAGGTCCTTCATTTTTTTTCACTAGTGTTTTATTTTATTGCAATAAACAGATCTGCAGGCCACTTATCTCATCTACCCCTGATTCTAGCGAGAAAAGAAAAATATGAATTAGGTGAAGAGTAGATATACCTTTGACAAGAAATAGAATTACTTTTGATAAAATATAATAAGAAAGCCTGTTTTTTTCCCTGAATTTCACAAATTAAATATTCATAATAGAAATATAAGGATAAAATATTATAATATTAATAAAATAAGTGATCAGCTCTTAAAACCTATAAGATTCTCATGGAGCCCTATGAATTGTTGCTTTAAGGAAGCTATTGCTTATCATTTTGTTTCCTATTAATTTGTTATTATTTATGCCTTTGTCTACGGCCAAAATTTTCTGATCCACTCTTTTATCAAAACTTTTTATAATGTATTTTTAACAAAAGTGCACAAATTAACAAATTTTATACTTCAGTTGCATATTCAAATTTTAGATATATATTTAAAAACTAAGAAATTAAAAAAGAAGGTTTCAAAGGATTTAGAAAAAGAGTCAGTTTGTAACTAAATGTATTTTACTTCATTAATAAGCAAAAGGCAATAGTACTTCTAATCTACATAGTAATATCTGTAAAGATGATTGCTCTCATTTTCTATTTAGCAGAGGCTCTTATTTTCCATTTTCTATTATAATATTAATCTTTTTCATCAAGATCAACTTACTTTCATTTGACCTTAGGTTCCTTCTCATTTTAAGATAAATGGTAGTTTTAGTAAACTGTCTGATTCACTCTTAAGTATTCTATATTTCAGATTGAACCTTTTCTAAGCTAGGAGTCTGAGAAGGGAGGTCCGTATATAATGATATACTGGAAGAAGAAATGACCAGTGTTAACTAAGAAATGCCTAGTTGTGTGTGGGGGGAATATATATATATATATATATATATATATATATATATATATAGAGAGAGAGAGAGAGAGAGAGAGAGAGAGAGAGAGAGAGAGAGAGGGAGAGAGAGCGAGCAATTAAAATTTTAAAGTAGACTTGGGATCTAGTTTAAAGAACTGATATATTATCTGGTGAGAAAAGAGCTGAACTTGTACAAAAAAAGATTTCAAATTATGCTATCTTCCCCCCCCCCCCCCTTGAAATAACGGGGGAGGAGGGTGGAGAAATAGGCCTTTTTGGTTGAGATGGAAAGTGATAGAAGCCACCATTCTATGAAAGTGCATTAGTTACAAATCTCTTGCAGGTAATGATAAACTCCAATTGTCTTAAACAATGAAGGAAAATCACCGGCTCAGAAAATTTGGTCAAGCGGCACAATGACATTACCAAAGACAGATTTCTTCCATCTGTTCTCTCTCTGTCTTCTACAGTATTATTTTAATCCAAAATGGGCTTTCGTTTTAATCTAAACCTCTCCTTCTGGTCAAAAGATGGAGTCCAGCTGCTAGCAGGAGAGACATGCTAACTTAATTATACTCAGTCGGGAGAAAGATTGTCTCTTCCAGTGTACTTCTTGGGAAAACAACTCAGGGCTTATTTCTAAAAGAGTCTGCAAAAAAGGTCTCTACAGTTAGCATTTGCCCAGACTGTTCTGGTTCTAGCTGGGAGAAAGGGGCCAGGTGGTCAGCTTCCACAAAGTGGTTGTGCTCCATGGACAGGGGTGTGCAGACCATTGGGATGCAGTTAGAAAGATGGAAGGTGAAGGGTTGTTGAGCAAATGAATTTCACAAATAAACTCACAGGAGGTTATTTCCTTTTGCCATAGGCTATGAGATTCACCCTAGCTTCTGCTGCTATCCCTGGGACCTCACTTAGAATGGGGAAAACACTGCCATTCAAAGAGCTTTCAAAGCAAGTTCCTACCTTTACATTGAGAGAGAATGGTAACTCATCTTATGGTCAAGGAGTCCAATACCTTTAAAGATAAGTTCCTTTCCCTCTCCTTCATTATTTTCTTTCTCTTCCTTCCTGCTCCACCTTCACTCTCAGCACATACACACCTACAAATAATAGGAGCACAAATCAGAAGTATAGGCATAGCATGGCATGGTGACTCTGAATCCACCCAATTGCTTTAATAGTCTTTTTCATCTTTTCTTTCCTGTTTGCTTTTTCTAATTTTTGATTGTGTCTTTTATTCTTCTATATCTTCACTAGTTTGCAACATTTTGAAAAACCATATACTTCAGGATTGATTGTTTCAAAGCAGTATCTAAACATTTAGAGAAAATTAACAGGTAACCATATGCTCTACTAAGAAAAGTGCTTTGAATTATATAAAATGAATTCTAGATACATATTTTGTTTATTTGCTAAAAACATTGTTTGTTGTGTGAGAGACATTTTCATTTACAAAATAAGAGAATTCTCTGTGTTAAAATACACACACACACACACACACACACACACACACACCGCACATTTTTAAAAGGAATTTGAGAAACATATAGAAGATAGGTTGGTAGATTGTAGCAAATGCCTTTGGGCTTTTTTAATACAGTCTACTGTATACTCTAGATATTCCATTATTTTTTCATGGTTAGATAGCAATAATTGCAAATAGAAGCCTTTACAGACACCAAAGGTTTTGCTTTGTCAAGGTTCTATGTTCAAACCTTTTTCTCATGCTGGAGGATATGTTTTACCTTTCTGGTACCCAACATCTGATGCCCTTCCTTTCTCAGAAGACTCTCTGATTACGAGGTTAAGAGAACAAAACACCATTTCCCTCTCCCCCCATACATACTCACCCTCCCCAGAGTTTTGTGTCCATTGGTTGTACTTATATGCATGTATACAAGTCCTTCGGTTGATCCATTATCTCCCCCAGATCTCCCTACTCTCCCCGCTGTAATTTGACAGTCTGCTTGTTGTTTTACTGTCTCTATATCTATCTTTTGGTTCATCAGTTTATAATGTTCTTTATTATCCATAAATGAGTGAGGCCATGTGGTGTAATATGTACACAGATAATAATTTAATAAAAAAATAAAATTAAAAAAAAACCCACTACTTCTTGGCATAAGGAAGTCAGCAGAGCACATGACTGAGACTCTGACAAATGCAGCTTCTGTTCCAGACTTCTTTTGAATCTTAGGGGAGTGGTAACTAATGTTCACATACTTCTTATGCTTCAGGCCGTGCTTTAGATGTTTTGCTAATTTCATCTGTAAAACTTTATGAAGTAGAGGCTCTTATTTCCCTCATTTCACAGGTGCAGAAACGGAAGCCCAAAGATGAAGGCCCGGTGGTCCAGGAGGAATGGCAAGCAGCTCTGAGAAGCCCCTGAGATGATGGGCACTAGGATCCATGCGTCTCTGTAAACAGCTCTGAACCTGGACAACACGCATGAGGACATGGTCCCCAGGCAACAGGCAGGGAAAGAATGTGGTTTCTGAGAGGTGGGATGCAGCCAGTGAGCCCACCCCCGGGGCCAGCTTTCACCCCGGAACAGTTTCCTGATGTCACTGCAAACACGGAGCTGGAGCCAAAACAGAGAATGAGGCGCTAAACGGAAATGCAGGGCTCGCTCTTCACCATCCTCGCTCTTTTATTAATACGCTATTTGGGTCTGAGCATGTGTTTCCCTACCACGTGACAGTCTCCTGGTTTGGTAAGCTTACCTAACTAACTGAGCAAGCCTTCATTGTGCTGTGACCACTGCATGTAGGTTGACTGAGAGCTTTGTGCCTTTTGCAGACCAACATCATTTACAGTAAGTGACTTTTGAAAAAAAGAAGTAGGCTTTGTATAGCATTTTTAGATTCCATTTTGCCTTAGAATTTTTTAGGCTACAGAAATCAGATATAGATGATATAGATAGATATAGATATAGATATAGATATAGATAATATATATACTTGGTTTCTGTACCTTAAAAAATTCTACTAAGGCAAAGTGAAATCTAAAGGCTATAAAAAGCCAACTTCATATATATATATATATATATATATATATATATATATATATATATATGCCATTCCCAAACTCCAAACTACCTTTTTGTTCATAAAGGCTAAAATAAGTCACAACCTACACAATGTATTGAAAAATATTGATTTTAAAAGTAAAATAATGTCAGGAATATTACTCGTTATCTTGTTAATTTCAAATTAACTGAGATCTTATTAAATTCTTTGGAGACAAGTGTCCAACCTACTAAATGTCTTTAAAATGTTCATTTTTAAATTTTATTTTACTTTTTTATTTTTTTAAATTTATCTTTATTGTTGGCAGTATTATAGATGTCTCCCCCCCTCCACTGATCCCTCCACCTGCACTTGTCCCCCCCCCAACCCAGATCTTCACCAACTAGTGTCTGTGTCCATGGGTTATGCATACATGCATATACTGTAAATTCTTTGGTTAAAAAGTTATAGTTTATATAATGTTATCATACAACTTAAGATCATGTCATATCATTAGCATATTATTTCAATATTTTATTTGATTGTGTACATTGCAAAGTAAAGATATTAATTCAATTTAAACCCAGAAATGAGTCCCATAAATGCAGAAAATTTTATTGATTTTATTTTTTCAATTAGTTGTCTAGATACATTTCATAATAAAAACCAAACAAATTACATGTTTAAAAAAAAAAGCATTTTTACAATTCGTGATTGCTAGATAATAGACAATCTGTCAAAATAAACAAAAATAGTCATTAAAACATTCCCTTGCTTTTTAAAACTTAGATTATAACAATTTTAATGTCATGAAAGTAAGTCATTCAATCTGAGAAAACAATATACATGTATAATTTCAAATAATAGGCCATACTGTGTGGTTTCGTCTAATTAGTATGGTAAATAGTACACAACAATAACTGGCTGCACAAGGATAGTTTAAACTGATTATAGAGATTTCAAAGCATTATAAAAATGATAAGAGGCATTTTGGAATTAGCATAACTGCTAAGAATGTAGAAAGAAATGGGAAATAGATATCACAAATGTTTTACATACCAAATGATAAGCATAAAATGCACTTTTGTTGAGATGTATAGCTGTCCATGCTCTTTCAAACCAAAGGTCATTTGATTCCAAGTGGTGTGTAATACAGTAAGTACTTAAGTCTTCAACTAAAAATCTTACCTTTTAAGAAATGAAACAATAAAAAACAACCAAAACAATGAATGCCTTTTTCAACTCATCCTTTTGAACCTCCTTGTGGATAGTGTACACATTGCTTTAAACGTATTGCTCCTTTTTTGGAGCAATATTGTTTTTTTTTTAATATATATTTTATTGATTTCTTACAGAGAGGAAGAGAGAGGGATAGAGAGTTAGAAACATCAATGAGAGAGAATCATCGATTAGCTGCCTCTTGCACACCCCCCACTGAGGATGTGCCCGCAACCAAGGTACATGCCCTTGACCGGAATCGAACCCAGGACCTTTCAGTCCGCAAGCCAACACTCTATCCATTGAGCCAAACCGGTTTCGGCTTCAATATTGTCTTTAATAATTAAGTTTTTAACAATGTGAATTGACGTTAACGTTTTATTCACAAAAATCAATCATCCCTGTCATAGATTCTTGCTAGTTGCCATGTGAGACTAATTTTAGCTACCTTAATCAGGCCAGGCATTAGACCTTCATGGTCATTATTTCTTTTCTAACACATATGAAGTGTCATCAATATAAGATTAATATATTTATTAATGTATTATTAACATATTTAGTCATGTATTTTATTAGTGATTTAATTAACCACTTTGTGCTTTCAGCATAATACTTGATGAGTAACAGTCAATGAACAAAGCAGGTTTGGAAGGAATTAGCAAACCCTGCTGACGTAGGATTGATTGCAAAGTGAGAATAGCAAGAATTGCATAAAATTGTTATTAAATGCCTTTTTAGGGTTCAAATAATGACAAATGCTAAAAACTTATGTGCTGGTAGAAATTGTGAGATTGATTTTTAAAAGAATAAGTATAACCTATAAGTGCGTATAATTCTTTGGAACCGTTCTTGACCTTTTTGTCTGCCATTGCCAACATTTCTAAATGGCCTTGGCTTTCTCGTGACCACTGAGTGCTTAAATTCACATTGGCCTGACTGAGCATGTAAAACCCTTGCCAAGTTGAAACTTAAGGAAATGTTTCTAGACTTTTTTTATTGTCTGAAGTATTACAAATAGTACATGTGTCTCCTATTTTTCCCCATGACTTCCCCGTCTCAGGCCTCTTCTACACCCCCCCACACACACATGCCCTCACCCCTCCACCCTCTGCCAGTATCTTGCACCCATTGGTTATGCTTATATGCATGCATACAAGTCCTTCAGTTGATATCTTACCCCCTTCCCTCAACTCTCCTCTGCCTTCCCACTATAATTTGACCGTCTGTTCGATGCTTTTTTGCCTCAGTATCTATTTTTGTTCATTAGTTTATAATGTTCTTTATATTCCACAAAGAATGAGATCATGTGGTATTTATCTTTCTTTGACTGGCTTATTTCACTTAACATAATGTTCTCCAATTCTATCCATGCTGTTGGAAATGGTAAGAATTCCTTCTTTTTTACAGCAGCATAGTATTCCATTGTGTAGATGTACCCCCATTTTTTAATCCACTCATCTGCTGATGGGCACTTAGGCTGTTTCCAAATTTTAACTATTGTGAATTGTGCTGCTATGAACATAGAGATGCATATATCCTTTCTGACTGGTGTTTCTGTTTTCTTGGGATATATTCCTAGAAGTGGTATTACTAGGTCAAGTGGCAGTTCCAATTTTTAATTTTTTGAGGAAATCCCATTCTGTTCTCCACAGTGGCTGCACCAGTTTGCATTCCCACCAGCAGTGAAGGAGGGTTCCCTTTTCTCTGTATTCTCTCCAGCATTTGTTGTTTGTTGATTTGTTGATGATAGCCATTTTGGCAGGTTTGAGATGGTACCTCATTGTTGTTTTGATTTGCATCTCTCAGATGATTAATGATTTTGAGCATGTTTTCATATATCTCTTGGCTTTCTTTATGTCCTCTTTTAGAAAGTGTCTATTTAGGTCCTTTGTCCATTTTTGATTGGATTATCTTCCTTCAGTTAAGTTGTATGAATTCCCTGTAAATTTTGGAGATTAAACCTTTATTGGAGATAACATTGGCAAATATGTTCTCCCATGCAGTGGGCTTTCGTGTTGTTTTGTTGATGGTTTCTTTTGTTGTGCAGAAGTCTACACATTTTTTAAGTAGAAGAAATAAAAGATGATCTGCCTGGCTGCTGATGATCTGAGTTCTACCTACTCCCCAATCAACATCATCAGAACAGTATGGGCAGGGGACGCCAATGGTTCTGGAATGTGCAGTATGTCTATCTAGTATGGTCTGTCTTGGTTGTATGTTAAGAAGTGTCATTTTGTAAAAAGGGTTGAGTGTACTGAGCCTCTGAGTAGGTTTGGATCAGCCTATCTGGAGCAATTCCTATCCCCATGCTGTCAGTATGTAACAACAATCTGGGCATCTCGACTATTCCATTGCAACTGGACTTGCCAGTCTGTTCAGAGTAGTACATCTAGCTAGAAGGTCAGTCAGTCTGCTTGTCATTATGTCTCAAGCAATTAAGATGCTCATCACACCTCTGTATTTTCCCTATATCTTTTTTTTTTTTTTTCTGGAATGCATCCAAATGGAGATCACTGTCTAGGTAAAATCAGAGTGAGCAATGTCTTGGCTCCCACTATCTCAAAGTTAAATATAACATTTATTATATAAACTTGAAGAACATGCATATTTTTGTACTCATAAGAATTCTGATGAGTTGTATAAATATGTTGCTCCTTCAGTGGTCAACAAACTTTTTCTTTAAAGGGCCAGACTGTCAATATTTTAGGCTTTGGGGGTCAAGAGTAAATATGAAGCCGAAACCAGTTTGGATCAGTGGATAGAGCGTCGGCCTGCAGACTGAAAGGTCCCGTGTTCGATTCCGGTCAAGGGCATGTACCTTGGTTGTGGGCACCTCCCCAGTAGGGGGTGTGCAAGAGGCAGCTGATCGATGATTCTCTCTCATTGATGTTTCTAACTCTATCCATCTGTCTTCCTCTCTGTAAAAAAATCAATAAAAATATATTTTTAAAAAAGAGTAAATATGAAAGCTATAAAGGTATGCACATACACAACAAGAGAGAAAACCAATCTTTATTGTTAAAATTAAGAGTGTAATAAAAATCAAATATGCTTTTTAAAAATAATATAAACCTACTAAAGAGAAAAATAAAATTAGTTTTTCTTTTTTGGAGGGGATAGCATTTTGCTTAGTTGGGATTCAAAGTTTCAACATTAATATTCCCTGTTGTGAAATGAATCTCAAACATTCATCTGCAAAGAAATATTTGCTTGTGGCTCATTTAAAACATGGGTGGCAGATGAGATTAGGCCCACAGATTGTAATTTACTGACCCTGCTCTATCCAGTGGGCTTCCATTTAGTTGAATCCATACTTACGTGTCTCAGCTATCTGTGGTAAAGGAGCAGGGTTTTCCCCAGTTTGCTGCAGAATCAATACTTCGTTAAAGAACTGAGCTACTAGAAAATTGAAATTAAAAAGACAAAGACATATAAAATGCAACCCCCACCTATTTTTTTTTTATTATTTGAATCAATAAGCATAAATGATTCTATTAAATTGTGATAAAAGTTTGGACACCCTTCTGTTCAATTTCTATATGTATGTAGTGGAAAATGGGACGAAAGAGTTTGAGGACTGGTGGTAAATAATTCCTTCACTATTCTGGATTTTAAAAATAGGTTCCAAATGAATCGTCATATAATTACTAACAGACATGGCATTGGGGAAAGATGGAGCATGCTTTTCCTATGTCATCAGTGCTTTCTCACTTCTTCAATCGGGCCACACGTGTTTTTGTTTCCTTTGCAGGCCTAATTGGCAAGACTTTTCCGATATTGCAGATGCAGCGCAGAAAAAGTAGGTAAGGCAACTGATTGCTCTCTTCGGGCTCCTATGGCATGTTTCCTTGGTGAAGGTTTTCATTTGGCGAACTCCCTTGGAATAAACAACTCTGAGGACCAGATTGAGCCCATGGACTCTTTTTTATAGGGAAAACCTCCTTTCTTGAACTCACTACTCAGTATTTTATAGTAATTGTTCTGTAGCATTTTATTGTTGCATTTATTGCTGGTGACATATTTACAAATATACTTTATTCCATTTTTAACAGTTCTCCATTTCATGTTTAGCTCAGAGTCCAGTAGAATATAAGTATTATATGTTACACAGACCCCCCAGAGAAAGGACAGTGGGCCAGGTACAGAAACTCACCAGGATAGAAAGGCCCAGACAGCAAAGGGCAAACTTGGGAAAACAAGAACCTCACCCTCAGGTAACCTCTCCTCCCCTAGGTATCACTGATCAGGTGGTT
Source organism: Pipistrellus kuhlii (assembly GCF_014108245.1). Lineage (NCBI taxonomy): Eukaryota > Metazoa > Chordata > Mammalia > Chiroptera > Vespertilionidae > Pipistrellus > Pipistrellus kuhlii. The sequence continues at coordinate 179,798,992 of NW_023425529.1, read as the reverse complement.
TATACCCCGTCCTTTTCCTCTCCAAAGATAACATCGGCCTCAGTTGTATTTCAGCTCAAGGCCCAGGAAAGCAGCCAAACCAGACAGGTAGTGCCATAGCTGCCTCAGGATGAGCTACATTGACTAATGACTCCCTCCCCTGGCACCAACCAATCAGTGGAGACCAGGACCCTAAAAGAACATACCCAAAAGCTGCTAAATATTCTATTAAGACCCTCCCCTGAGATCTAAGATTTCCATCTGCAGGAAAGAGATAAATACACTCAAGACAAAGGACCAAGTGTGTGCTTCCTTCCAAGGCGCATGCCTATGCCATTCTCACACTGGCACATATGCATCACCCTCTAAGGAACCCCAGGAGACTTGCAACCAGGGGAGCAATGGGCAGCAGCAGCTTGTCTCCAGCTTACCCTCCCTCCCCCAACCTATCTTCAAGGCCCCCTTTTTAAGTATAGTTTGGCTGCCATCATTGACCCAATGTCTCGTGGGCTCAGTGTCATGCATCCCTTCCCTTTGGATATTCCACACCCCACCCCCTTTCTTTAAATAAATTCCATTTTCTTAAATCATCATCTGAGATGGCTATTTAGCCTGCTCACATACACAACCATGTTCACCTTTCATTTTATATAATATATATATCTTCATATTCCATCTAAATGACTCAATTAGTTGTATTCAGAAGTTTCCACAAATGCTGTTGGAACTAACAGAATATTTATTTAAATTCACATTCTCCAGCCACACTCATCTGCCTATGTGACTTTAAAATGCATTAGCAAAAATTTTCATTTTCCTGTGATCCTATTCCCAAATGTACTATGTTAATTTCTTTGAAGAAGCATCTATTACATTTTAAACACACTTTTTCCCCCTTTCTTTGTAAGAATATAAAACACTTTAAAGATACAGAAGACTCTTTACAAGAAGAGAAGACCTTGCTTCCTTTCCCTGTCTCTATTAAGCTTCAAAACGACATTCTTGAGTTGGAAATCAAAGATGAAAACATATGCAAGACTACAGTTTCTAATGAGATGCCTATTTCTTTCCTGATGTAAGCCTTGCCTCAGGGGTCCTTGAAGCAAAAAGAAACATCCAGTCTGCATCTTTTGCAAGCCCTCACCTGATAAGTTCCGGAGGAGTGTTTTTCAGTTTAAGAATTCTTTATCTTCTTTTATTGCTTTCATCATTAAACACATCTCATATGGTATATTTGTTTTGTTCCATACATAGGTGAGAAAATTACTAAGACCTATTCACAGTAACTATTTACCCAAATATCTGGAATATTTTCTCTAAATTACTTGTAAAGTCCTGTTTTTTAAAGAAAAGTATAGCCTAGCTGGCATGACTCAGTGGCTGAGTGTTGACCTATAATATAAACCAGGAGATCATGGTTTGACTCCTGTATAGGGCACATGCCCAGGTTGTGGGCTCGATACCCCAGAGGGGGCATATAAGAGGCAGTGAATTAGTGACTTTCTCTCATCATTGATGTTTCTATCTCTCTCTCCTGCTCCTTCTCTGAAATCAATGAAATATATATTTTTATAAAATAAAGTGTGAGTTAATTGTAAAATAGCATTCTGGTTCATAACTTCTAAGATCCCAATTTTTATCATGCAAATTGCTGCTAATGGTCTGACATACAATGAAATGAACTCCCATGTGGCCACTCACCCACTCATAGAGGTAGCCTGTCCTGAATCTTCTTTGAATATAGTTGAGGCTCAACCGCAGCTGTGTGTTTTTCTGTCGCTATAAGAAAAACAAAAAGATTCTTTTAAAATCAAAGTAAAGTACAAACCTAGGATAAACAGTCATGGCTTAAAAACGTGTTTTAGAAATCTCAATTTTGATCTTAAGAGATCACTAAAAGAGCCCTAATGGGTTTGGCTCAGTGGATAGAGCATCGGCCTGTGGAATGAAAGGTCCCAGGTTAGATTCCAAAGGGCATGTACTTTGGTTGCGGGCACATCCCCAGTAGGAGATGTGTAGAAGGCAGCTGATCAGTGTTTCTACCTCTCTATCCCTCTCCCTTCCTCTTTGTAAACAATCAATAAAATATATTTAAAATAAAAAAGATCACTAAAAGAAAGAGTTCATATACTAGATTCTGCCACAAACTAGTTATGTATATTTGTATGTGTATACATAAGTATGTTTTTATGTGAGATGCTCAATATAATCCTATTATTCCCAGGGAATGAACATCAGGTTGTGTCAAAAACATAGCATCTAGCTCTGGTTAACTGTCTTGCAATGCTGTTTTCAATCTTTCTCTCAGGGAGACATGTATCGGATGTCAGCAGAGCTGATGTTTCTACAACTAATGAATTTCAAACTGTGCAACCTATCAGCAAGCAAGCTTGAGGTGTTAAGACATCTTTCTTGTAGAATATCAGAACTCACACAGAGATTTCTGAACCTACTTTATGATACCTTGAGTCCTGATCAACCCTGACACTAAGTGATCCCAGGTACCAAGAATGTAAATAAACAGGTAAGAATAATCTCAGATTCTGGGCAAAAATAGGATGCTATGCAGTTTATGCTTCACAGGATTTTCAAAAATAGAAAATTTTGGCTCCACAGCCTTCATTTTAAACATCTATCAAATGTGTGCCATTTCTGCCATCGGAGAGCTGGTGGCTGGCCAGCGACTAGAGCTGCTGATTGAGGTGTTCAGGATGAATGCAATCAGACCTGTTAAAAGCAGGGACTTCATTGGTCCCAGTGAGTTCCACACTGAGTTTAGAATATTGAGCAGTCAGAATTTCAAGCAGAGGTCATTGGCACTGAATACTTATAAACATTATATAAAAATAATGTTACAGTAATATTGCCTAAAGTATTTCTTTTTAAAATCTTTAATAATAATAGTAACTAATATAGACTGGGGGCTTACTATGTGCAGTTCCCTGTTCTAAACATACTCCCCATATTAGTTCGCTTGATTTGCACAGCAATTTGTAAGTATACTATTATTCCATGTTGAAATGGGTAATGCGAACAAAGAGATATGGGTGGATTGCTAAGGATCACATAGTATGCAAATTGTGTGAGCAGAATCTCAATCCTGGCAGGTTAGTCTAGAGCTGAGGTTCTTAGCCACTATGTTTGATAAGAAACAAATATGTCATGAAAGAATTAGTCCTTGCCTGAAACTATGAAAATTAATCTTCACATCATCATTTAAATATTGGGTAGACTTGGGTTTACATGATGGTTCTACTACTTATAAGCTATGTCCCCATCATCATATTTCTTGACCTCTTTGAGCTTATAGCCTATTAATCTACAAAATACTTATTTTGAAGGGTTATTATGAGATTGTTCATAATATCTACCCTAATAAGAGTAACATGCTAATTGACTGTAACTTTGCGATGTCCATGAGCCAATCAGGAGTGAGAATGCAAATTAATACAACAAAGATGGTGGATTAATTTGCATACACAAGTGCTGAGCAGCTGGAGACGGGGCAAGACACTTGTGTTGCCGCCATAGCAATGACACAGGCATTCTGCACCACCCCAGCTGCTTTGGGCCTCTGGCTAGTGTGGGAAAGTGGAAAGGAGGCTCAAGCCAGAGCGGAGGCGGTGCTGACAGCCAGGGGAAGAAGGCCCATTCTTGCACAAATCTTCATGCATTGGGCCTCTAGTATGTTAATAACATATAAACCACTAACACAGCTTACAGCACATAGTACTACTCAACAAAGGTATTTATTATAAGTATGATAATGATAATAATAAATGCATGTTCATATACATTAAATTAAATGTTTACTAAGCCAGTAAGTTCATATAAGTCTGACCACAAATAAATTATATAAATACCAAAGTAGCAAATATCTCAACAAAGTATTTCAAATAATGTGTTAGGTTATTAAGAAAGAGCATTGTAGCTTGGCTAGTGTTATTCAGTGATTAGAGCATCAGCCTGTGCACTAGAGAGTCACAGGTTCGATTTCCAGGCAAGGACATGTACCTGCTTTGTAGGTCCAATCTATGCTCCCCAGTCAGGGAGTGTGTGGGAGGCAACCAATCTCTATGTCTCTATCACATTGATATCCCCCCCTTTCTCTCTCTCTTGCTTTCCCTTTCCCCTGTCTCCCTTCTTCCTTCCTTCCATTCTCTCTGGAATCAATGAAAAAAAACATCCTCACTCCTCAAGTGAGAATTTTTTCCCCCAAAAGAAATTCTTAGATAAAGCGGTTTGCTGCTGTAAAACACATTAGACCAAGGGAGTAGCGACTGAGGTCCAGAGGGGAAGCCTGGGTCCTAAATTCATACCCTCAGTTTTGAAAACAGGGAGTCCAGGAACAAAGTTTTGCATGTGCTTGGTGCTCACATATATGCTGAATTTTGGTGATCCTTCTCCTACATAGAAGTTTGGCTGAAAATACCTACAGGCAAGCAGTAGAGGTATGCAATCTCTCAAAATGATATTTATGTGGAGTCCAGATAATCCGTGCAAGACAAAAATTCATGTTAGAATTTCATAATCTCCAAATTAGATTATTTTACCATAATCAATGATTCACCATCTGCCAGTCCCCAATGACCCCCAGAAGTTCCCATTCTACAACTGCCATCAAACACTATATTCAAACTAATTATAAGCTGCTATTCTGATGAACAGACTGCAAATTAACTTACATGAATTGCTAAGGTTTTTAGTAGCTTGTGTGTGTGTGTGTGTGTGTGTGTGTGTGTGTGTGTGTGTGTTGTATACATAAGTTTTTATTTCTCTGGGACAAATGCCCAATAATGCAATTGCTGGGTCATATGGTAAGTATATTTTTAAATATTTAATTTTTAATCGACTTTATTTGGGAGGCAGTTTTAAATTCACAGTACGTGCAGAGTTCCCATATACCCTGTGTCTATACACACACACACACACACATAGCCTCCCCACTCTCAACAGCCTGTACCCCAGAGTTACAGTTGGTGAACTTACATTGACATGTCATTTTTACCCAAATGCCATAGTTTACATTAAGGTGCACATTGGTATTGTACATTCTGTGGGTTTGGACAGATGTGTAATGACATGTATCCTCTGTTATCTTATTATACAGAATTGTTTTTTTGCCCTAAAAGTCCTCCATGCTCTGTCTATTCATTCTTCTCTCTCCCCTAACCCTTGGAAACCACTGATCTTTTTAGTATCTCCATAGTTTTATCTTCTCTTGAATGTCATATAGATTGACTCATAATTGGTAGCCTTTTGAAATCGATTGCTTTCATTTAGTAATATTTAAGTTTCATGGCTTGAGAGGTCATTTCTTCTTATTGCTGAATAATATTCCATTGTCTAGATGCACCCTAGATATTTACCCATTTACCTACTGAAGGACATCTTGGTTGCTTCTTAAGTTTTGGCAATTATGAATAAAGCTGCCATAAACATTTGTGTGCCTGTTTTTGTGTAAATATGTTTTCAATACACTTGAGTAAATACATGGAGTGCAATTATTTGATCACATGTTAAAAGCCTGTTTAATTTTGTAAGAAATTGTCAAAGTGACTTCCTACATGTCTGTAGCATTTTGCATTCCCACCAGCAATGACTGAGAGTTCCTGATGCTCCACATCCTCGTTGGCAGTTGGCATTGTTCTGGACTTTAGCCATCATTATGGGTGTGTAATTGTACCTCATTGGTTTATTGTGATAGCTTTTACCATTATATATGTTATCAACCAATAGGCAGGGGGAAGAATAATTATCATGTGGGAAAACTCAAAATTTTGATGTAAAAGAAAGAACTCTCATATGTTGAAAGGTCTAGAACCACAGAATAACCATTTCCCAATGAGAAACTTGTAAATTTTAAAGTTTGTGTCTAAAAATGTCCCTTTTCCCTTCTAGCCACAACCTGTCCCTTTGCCTGAAACTCAAGTGTCACCTCCACGTCCCTTTTCCCTGATTCTCATTTTCCATCTTTCCCAAGAGAGGTTTTGTGTAATGGCAAGATGTTATCACCAGTGCTATGAAAGAAAAGATTTCATACATTTGGCCAAAGTAGATTATTATAGTCTCACCTATAGAAATGCACACAATTCAGTAGCCCATTAAAGGGTTTAAGATTTTAAAAAATCAACACACTAGCATTGTAAATGTTTTATATGGAACATCTATTAACATGGCAGAACCCCATAAGTAAGGTAAAGAAGGAGAAATATTCATTAAAATTAGGAACCACAGACATACAGAAAGCATATCTTGATTAAAAACTGCATATCCAGGAAATCTGTTCTTTCTGAAACAAGGGAGCAATTTCTATTACTTTAAAGGTTAAGAAGAGTAAGAGAGAACAGTGGGGAAGTGAGTAAAGAAGTCTGAAGATGGGACATGGCCTTTCCTTGACCCCTTCAAATCTTCAGAGACAGGTCTGTCTTCACTGTTTTCTAGAGGAAATCCACACTGACCAGTGTCCACACAAACAGTGTGTATGGACAAGGCCCGAGCGCCTCAGATTCACAGAATGCAAATTTCATTCAGTTTTCCCAGGGGCTTCAAGAAGCAAGAAGCAAGATGCATAAGCCCAAGGCGCTCAACTCCAGAAATTTTAAAAACTGCTTTAGAATGTAATTGTTAGATATGAGCAGTGCATGGACAACAGGACAGAAACTCACCAGGCAGAAAGCCCTGGATGCCTAGCAAGGGGCAAAACTGGAAAGATAATAACCTTACCCCCAGGGTAAGCTGTCCTCCCCTAGCATGTCACTGACCAGGTGGTTTAAACCTCCTGACCTTTTCCTCCTTTAAGATAACATCTAGGGCAGCGTTTTTCAACCGCTGTTCCGCGGCACAGTGTGCCGCGAGATGTTGCCTGGTGTGCCGTAGGTGCAGACAAGACAAGAATTTTATAATTTTTCACTATTTTGTTTACTTAATATTTCATAATAAAGTAATTATAAAATACTTTCTTTGTGTTTATTTGATTCCTATTCAAGAGAATTACTTTATATATAGTCAATATAGGCACAGAGTTAAATTTTTTAACATTTTCTAATGGTGGTGTGCCTCATGATTTTTTTCATGAAACAAGTGTGCCTTTGCCCAAAAAAGGTTGAAAAATACTGATCTAGGGCTCCACTGTATTTCAGCTCCAGGCCCAGAAAAGCAGCAAAAGCAGGTAAGTGGCACCATGGCTACTTAAGGACCGGCTGTGTTGATTAGTCACACACACACACACACACACACACACACACACACACACAGCCCTCCTTGGCACAACCAATCAGTGGAGACCACAGCCCTGAAAGAGCACACCTGTAAAACTGATGAAAATTCTGTTGAGACCCTCTCCTGAGATGTCCTCCTGCAAGAGAGAGATAAATACACTCAGGACAAAGCCCCCAGTGCAAATTCTCTCTCCACGGAACACACCTGTGCCATTCCCTCCCCCCTCTCCTTGCCCCACAGGGACCCTATGAGACTTGCAACCAGGGGAGCAATGGGCATTGGCAGCTCATCCTGGGCTCACCCCCTGAACCTGCCTCCGAGGCCCCCCTTTCGCTGACTTCCCAGGGAGCCAGAGCAGCCCAGCCCAGGCTGTCCTGTTGCTTCCCCCATACCCTTGATCCTTGCACTCTCCTAAGCACGTTTTTGCTGCCATTATGGACCCAAAGCCTTTGGCTCAGTGCCGTGTCACCTTCCTTTTGGCTATCCCCATCCCTCTGGCCCATTTCCTTAAATAAATTCAGTTTTGCTTTAATCACCATCTGAGATGGCTATTTAGCCTGTTGGAGCATCACTAACTTTAACCTTTCAGTAATGTTATGAGATGTAAACAAGATCCAGCTTACCTTTGATGGCTCAAATTAACTATGCATGCAGTTCATCAACCGTCTTCATTTACAACCTGGCCAGGCCCATGGAATCTTAGATCTTGATCTGCATTGTACTTCAGACAGAGACTAAGAAATGACTTTCTGGCATTTGGAACTGAAGGTTTATTCCTTGTCTTAATACTCTTTCCCTTTTAGATTCCTATATAAAGCCATTTCTAGAAAAATTTACATCTTGATTAAGCAAAATTTTTTTAAAATGGCTTTCTTGACAATAACAGTTTTGTCAGCTTGTAATAGATGATGATCAGCACAAAGTCAGCTGTTTGCTTTTGTTTTTCACAATCTTCAATTTAATGCTGTATTACCTAAAACTGGTATATAAGCAACCAAGCCATTTGGTCCACAGGGATTGGTCCCAGTATATCTGCCCTAACCCTAACCCTAACCCAAACCCAAACCCTAACAGAATCCACATAGGGAGTCTCTTAACACACTAATTCCCAAAACCATCCTGATTCTGTTAGACATAAGAACCATGGTCAGGGGCAAGGATTCTGAATGTGCTCCTTGCTTATATTGTGTTCTGATAACCACTACATTTGGATCTTCATAGATAGCAAATCTGAGGATGAAGGTTACTCAAAGTACAGTGAAAATACAGAAGAATGAAGAAAAACAAGTTGGAACTGTGGGATTTTAGAGATGAAGAAAAAGTCTTGAAAGATCTAGTTCCACTCTATGCTTTTATATAAGAGAAAATATATTATCTAACCCAGCAGTCAACTAATAAACCTCAGAGAAAAATGCTAACCTTTCAAGAAGCACTCAAATTGAACTTCCAGTCTTTTGAAAAGATTTTTAGCCCTTCATTAGCAAGCAAGTTTTGTTTAAAATATCGGCTTGCTTGCTAAATATGTGTGGTAACCTGAATCATGAATATGGATTCTCTTTGACCAGCAAATTACAGAATAAGTAATCATTTTCTAATTTCAAGGATCCTATTCTCTTCATCATTTAGAATTCAGACTTCAAGCCAACCTATGAAAGCCAGGTTTCTGTTCATTACCAACAATTTATCTTAATTAGCCGGAAAAAACTCTTCTAACAAGAAATAAATGATTTAGCCCAGAAAGCAGGTTTTGTGCGATGTTTAAAGTTGGTTTAAAAATCCCTTTCAAAACAAACAGTCGAGGAGGAAGAGGCGGTTAGAAAGAGAATGTTTGCTGCTAGATGGATTTCAGACCTTCCTACACCTGGTCGCATGCAGGTGTAGCAGTGTTTACTTAAAATATGTATTGTCATAGAACACAGCATTAGGATCATACTGGTAATCAATATTCATTAAGGATACAACAAAGATTCGGTGATTAAAGGCCATTTGTTCCATCACCATAAGATCATATTTATTTCTGGGTAAATTATTACAAATTGCTCCTCTTTCGGGCAGGAAGGGGACAGAATGTATGAATTTGGAGACTAAGGCCAAAAACTCCTTTATTAGGTGATATTCTCACAGTTCAAGGGGAGGATTGGGTATGGCACATGTAAAAAAGGTGTGCTTTTACTCACCACACGGTCCTACACTGTGGTTGGTGGCACCATTTCTGGACACTCTTCCACCCAAATCTATTCAGTTCCTCGTTTTTCAGAGTTAGACTGTCCTGTGCTTGTCAACGTGCCCTCAGGTTCCATTACAACTGTGTCAGCAGCATGAAAAACTGCCTTATATTCTTTATGATTCCAGAAGGCACTCTGAGCTACTGTGCTGTCATAGAAAGATAGTGGGAGACATTATTATGGCTTCGACTCTCGATGTGTTTTTGTTTTTAAACCCAAACAAGAGGTCAAATCTATTCTAAAGTTGAGAGTGGGAGAGCCAGGCAGAGACGGAAAGCGTGGACCTTCAAATGGGGAAAAGCTTCTTTGCCTGAATGGGCACTCCCTTCCTAGCCATCTAATTAAAATAAACACTGTCACACTTCGCAGCCAGCAGCTGGATCCTCCTACTCTCCATTCAAACTCCAAACAGTCAGGACAAACAAATATTTTTTGAGACAAATTCAACCGCTCTGGTGTGAAACTGGTTTGGGCTCATCTCCAGGCCCAAAGCGTTGGCCCGGGGAAGCCTCTTTGCTGTCAGACAAAGGCTGTGGGGGTAATTCTCATGCAGAGTTGTTCCGAGGAGAGAGAATCGCCTCCGCTGGTCAGCCAGGATGAGTCAGAGGATCTTTAGGAAAGAGAAAGGAAATTCCACCCACCCACAGCCTGAAAGTCCCCTTTCAAAGGTCAGTACTTTCTGGCCCTCCCTGGCCCTGGACTCAGGGTCAGGGCCACGTTTGCTTTGACAACTCACTGAGCAGGAACTATTGCTCCTTTTCCCTTGTGCACAGAGCACATGTTTCTAAATTCCATCCCGTTTGGAGAAAGGAAAGTTGCCCAGGGTTACCAAATATGGCCAGCCATTCCTGTCCCCAAGAACCTCACCCCGTGAACCCTGAGGTCAGGCAAGAATGAGCTGGTGGTTTAGCGTGGGGGCAGGAAGGGAAAAGCGGTCCAGAGGAAACATGCCCTGAGCCTGTGCTGCTCTGACTGCCGAGCCCACGCAGCTGACCTCATGTTGCCCAGGGCCCCGGCTACAGATGGGAAATGCAGCGGACATCTGAAAGTTCGGTTTATGCAAAACCAGAATCTAAAAGAAACACGTGTTGTTGTTTCTTTCAGAAACTTAGGCTGATGGTTTCAAGTCCCCAGTTCCAGCCTGAGGGGGACAAGTGCACTGATGAAGAGGTTGTGCGCTGGTGGGAACTGGCCAGGGATTTCATTTCACTCAATGCTGTGCTGCTTCCTTAACCTTCCTTAACCCAATTCACTCTCCAAGCCACTAGTTCCCGCTCAATAAAGGGGAGGTTACAGTAGCAACTGTGCTGTGAAGGACTAATGGATTAAACGGCATACTGTACAGAAGTTTCCCATCCAGCATGTGATGCACAATCAATCAAGGTTACTTCATTTAAGAAAATTCATGAATTATTTTTAACTAAAAGTTTAATGATTAACTTCATTGCTATTCCCCACCCCCACCTTGATATAACATAACCATACCCTGAAACTGGGAAGCAGAAAAGAGAAAGTGTCCCTAATTGCAAGACTCTAATTCTGTTTGTAGTTTGGTATAATTTTGCCAGGATGTTTTTCCCCATGCATTTAAAAAATAAATAAGCCTAGCTGATTTTGCTCAGTGGCTAGAGCGTCGGCTTGCAGACTGAAAGGTCCCAGGTTGGATTCCAATAAAGGGCACATGTCTGATTGTGGGTTTGATCCCCAGTAGGCAATGTGCAAGAGGCAGCCAATCAATGATTTCCTCTTTAATCATTGATGTTTCTATCTCTTTCTCCCTTCTTGCTTTCTCTCTGAAATAAATAAAAATATATTTAAAAATAAAGAAAGAAGTGTATCAAAGTCTATGCAATACTTTATATCAATTTTATAGACTGTATTGTGAACACTTTCCTGTGTATTACATAACTGTAATCACCAACATTATCAACAGCTCTCTTCTAAGCCAGTGCATGAATTATTCAGTATATACCTGATCCCCCTTATGTTGTCTAAATTTGTAGTTTTCAGTGCCTAAAAATAAAAAGAACAAGTAATTAATATTTTTCTGCAAATAATTTTCCCCCTAATATTTCCACATTTCTTATATTTATCTTTATACTAGAGGCTCTGTGCACAAAATTTGTGCACAGGGAGTTGGGTCCCCTCAACCCAGCCTGCACCTTCTCCAATCCGGGATCCCTTGGGAGATGTACAACTGCCAGTTTAGTTAAACTGGCAATTGGACGTCTCTCTCACAATCCTGGACCACTGGCTCTTAATCATTCACCTGTCTGACTGCCTGGTCACCCCCAACTACACCCCCACCACCAACCTGGTCACCCCTAACTGCCTCTCTCACACTGGCTTGGTCACCTCTCACTACCCTTCCTGCTGCCTGGTTGCCCCCAATTGCCCCGCCCCATTGACCTGATCACTCCCAACTGCCTCCCTCTGCCAGCCTGGTCATCCCACACAGCCTGCTGTTCAGTCATTTGATCATCCCTCACTAACCCCCCTGCTGGCCTGGTCATAGAAAGCCATCTCGTGAGGGCGTGAGGGTCAATTTGCATATTATCTCTTTATTATATAGGATTCTTTGGGTATATTTCAAGAAAAGGAATTACCTAGTCATCAGGCATAAGCCTTTTGTGGCTTTAGATTGGTTGTCACCAGGCTGTGTCCTGAATCAATGCTGAAGCTGTGGATGAAAACATCAGTTATGCACTGTCTTCCCACCACGTCATTCATCCTAGCTTTCACCAAGATATATATCAATGTCATGACTGATCAACATCTTTGTCTTAATTGTTTCTCTGACTTTATCTGTCCTTATTCAAAGTCAATTAGAGAAAGAGAAAATTATCAAGTATTTATTAAGATAAAGCTCCTTAATATAGAAAAGTAAATGTTGAAGAAGTCATTAGGATCAAAGCTTAAACTTAATTGACATTTTTTTTTATGTTGAATTTATCTAGATATTATATCCTTTTGTGTAACACAGTACACACAGGTGCAGATGTGCCTTTTGTTCCCTTGCTACCTGAGCTTGCCATATCCCAAGTTCCACATCCCTCGGTCATCTTTAACTTGGGTTTTTCTGGGAGACCAAGTACCTGTGACTGCATGCAATGAAGGTGCCCCACAGATTTAGTTTGGCCTTGGGAGAAAATTCATCATGGCTAACTGAAAGCCACCTTGCTGAAATGTGTTCAGAGTTTTAGCAACCATCCCTAACAATCCTGTGGACTGGATACCCCTGGTGGTTGCTTCTGTTGGTATGTACTCACCATGCTCTCTCATACCTCTGAGACTATCTCTGGAAAGTATATATTTATTTGTTACCACGGTTGATCAACCAAATTCAAGTTGTGCCCTTTTTTTTTTTTTTTTTTTAATTTATTTATTTATTTATTTATTTTTAATATATTTTATTGATTTTGTACAGAGAGGAAGGGAGAGAGATAGAGAGCTAGAAACATCGATGATAGAGAGTCATCGATCAGCTGCCTCTTGCACACCCCCCACTGGGGATATGCCCGCAACCAAGGTACATGCCCTTGACCGGAATCGAACCCGGGACCTTTCAGTCCCCAAGCCGACGCTCTATCCATTGAGCCAAACCGGTCCCGGCTCAAGTTGTGCCCTTTTTATGATCTAGACACCAGGGATATAACAATAAACAGAACTAGTGTGTGCCCTGGAAGAATTTTTCTGATTACTCTACAGGGCTGGCGTGAGTCCAGCTTGAGTTACGATGAATCTGGGACTGTGCCATTCATGCGATATTTCTCAGCTACCAGTCTGATTCCTTATTTTCTAAAATGCACTACATTTCTTGCATAAATGGGTCACCCAACTAAGAAATGTGACTATTTGGTCATCTCATTCAATTCAGCCATTTATAACTTTAGGATTGTCCATAAATTACTCGGGCTCCTAATATCAACACATATTGACATCTCCCTTTTTCCTCTGACATCCTATGGGATCTTCTCCCTTGATGTATTATATATGCTTGTTAAATACCAGGATACTAATGTTGGAGCAAGGAAGCAATGAATAGAGTTAAAGTGCCCAATGCATATATGAGAATAATAATATTAGTATCTACTAGTACATGGGATTTTTATAAGACTTGAATAAAAAGAATATGTACACACACACACACACACACACACACACACACACACACATCTAAAATAATAAAAGCATAATATGCTAATTATACCAGACAGCTGAATAACCTTCGGATGTCATTATGGATGTCCTTCCAGACAAAGCTGTGGTGGCAGGGGCTGAGGCAGAGGTGGTTATGGGCAATCAGGAAGACAGGTAGAGTGGTTAGGGGTGATCAGGCAGGCAGGTGAGCAGTCAGGAGCATCAAGCAGGCAGGCAAGTAGTTAGGGGCTATCAGGCAGGCAAGCGAATGGTTAGGGGCAATGAGGCAGGCAGGCAAAGTGGTTAAGGGCAATTAGGAAGGCAGGCAGGCGAGCGGTTAGGAGCCAATGGTCCTAGATTGTGAGAGGTATGTCCCAGATTGTAAGAGGATGCAGGCTAGGTTGAGGGACCTTCCCCTGTGCACAAATTTTATTCACCGGGCCTCTAATATTTATGTATACAAAATTCTGACCCACAGATAAAATATACATCAGATAGAAGTATAATAGCAGATATTGTCTTCATCATCAATATCAAGATAACAGGACCACTCCAATCACTTGGAAAAAGAATTTGGCATTTTCTCAAAGTGTTTAACAAAACTATTATATTACCCAGCAATTTCACTCCTAGTTATCTATTCAAGAGATATGAAGCATATATCCACAGAAATATTTGCACATAAATGTTCCTAGCTGAATCATTCATAATAGCCAACACTTGAATACAACCTAAATATTCATCAATTAGTGAATGTATTAGCAAAATGTGGTATAATCTATATGGTGAAATACTCTTAGATCATTAAAAAATGAACTGTGGACACATGCTACATCATACATGTACCTCAAAAACATTATGCTCTGTGAAAGAAGCCAGACATAAGAGACCACATTATTCTAATTCCATTTATAAGGAATATCCAGATAGGGCAAATTTATAAAGACAGACAGTAGATTAGTGGGGCTGCAGGTGGAAAAGGGATTAATATTAAACAGGAAATTATAAATAGCATCTTAGATGGGACATGAAAATGTCCTAATGAGCTATGGTTATGTAAGCAAAAAAATCATTGCATTATATACCTGAAATAGATAAACTTTATCTTATGAAAATATACCACAATAAAGTTCTTTTAAAAAAATAATAGAACTAAGGATAAAGTATGCCAATTTTTAAATTACCTCTTTAATATTTTAGAGAACCTGTGTCTCCTATAATTGCATTTACTCAGTTAAGAATAAAAAGTTGGATTAGCCCATTGGTAACCTCAACTTAACTATTATAATCTAGAGCACATGTGTCAAACACAAGGCCCGCGGGCCAAATCCGTCCCGCCAGGCCTTGCAATGTGGCCCGCACCGCGCTGTCATCACTGCACTCCGCTGCGTTTCCATCACAATGACAGTTTATGACTGTTCAGTAAACCATTTGGCCTGAGATTTAGGCTGGATTTTAGATTTTGGCCCCTTCTCTGATTGAGTTCGACACCCCTAATCTAGAGGCTCAGTTCATGAAATGGTGCACTTGGGGCGGGGGGCAGATCTCAGCCTGGATTGTGAGAGGGCACAGGCCAGGCCAAGGAACCCTACCTGTGCACAACTGTGGCTGGGGAGGGATGCGGGAGGTTGGCCAGCCAGGGAGGGACCACAGGAGGGCTCTAGAGCATGTCTGACCCATCTCTCTCAGTCCCGATCGCCTGGACCCCCAAGCTAACCTACTGGTCAGAGCATCTGCCCCCTGGTAGTGAGTGCATATCATAGTGATTGGTTCACTGGTTGACTGTCTGCCCCATGATGGTTAGTGCACATCATAGCAAGCGGTTGAGTGGCCTTAGCATATCATTAGCATAGTATGTTTTGGTTGACTGGCAGACCAAATGACTGGACACTTAGCATATTAGGCTTTTATTATATAAGATGATTTAAAGCTTACGGTGATTTTTAGATTCTGAATGATATATTCATTTAATCGTGTGTTTTTATTTTGGATCACATAAAGCTTTATTTATTGCACAAATAAACATGGTGATAATATGTGATCTGCAGCAGCAACTATCCAGTTCTTCTTGAAACACACAGACATACAAATAAAAGTCATCAGTTCCAACAATACTGGGTGTCACCTGTTGCTGCTCCCGTGGCACCTGCTCCACGTGATTTTCCTGCACCATAAAGGAGCCAGCCCATGCCAAGCACTGCAAATCCGGTGTCCCGCTCACTCCGCTCTGTGTTTGCAGTGCTTTCTCTCACATCTGCCTTTATTTGCTCCCACACTGTTCTCATTCTAACCCTCCGAGTTGCCATTCTGATCTTCCCAGGTCTGAACTCTCAATTCTGTGACCCCAATCTTGGTTCCTGACCTTGTCCTTATGACTGATCTCTCTCGTTTTGGATAGCTTATAGCCTGTGTGTCTGTCTGCTTGAGACCAGTCACATTCAATTCCCAGTTCTGACCCAGGTCTCCAGGCTCTGCCCTGCCCACCTCCTCTCCTCTCCCCACCCCCCTTTCCCACCACCACCACACTGTCTCTCAGTCCCTCAAAGAGACCTCTCTTCTTCTTTTCCATATACAAGCATTTTATCAGTGAATCCACTATTAAACCTAATACTTTCTACCATATATTCAATATAGTTATTAATATACTTATCATAATCACACCTATTAAATGCCCCTCATAATGGCCATTTCAGAGCTTTGCTCATAAAAAAGTATTATTTCCAGATGATTGATCAAAATTTTCTATTTTGATTATAGAATTGGACAGGCTCTGCAATGGTTCCTTTCCGTTATCGGTGTGATATGCACAGATGCTTGGCTTAGTGCTGGGAGATATCCCTTTCTTGTCTTCTAATCTAGGGCATTTCCAAAGGTGTGACAAAAGGCTGGATTTGTCCTGAGTTTTAAACAAACCAGAGAAATGATGATAAGGCATGTAAATGGCTTATGAATGTTATTGTATCTGCATATTTTTTTTAAGACGGTGAGAAAAATGGAACTTGGGGGGTCTTTGAAGAAGGAAGGGAAAGTCGGGATCAGGAGCAGTTTGTGGGGATACAGAGCTCTACACCCAGAGCAAAAACAGCCCCACATCTGCCCCCTCTGTATTGTGTGATTTCTTAATGCTGCGCTTGGCAGGACACAGGGAGCCGGCTGTCTCAGAGGTGAGTTGCAAAGAGGCCAAACCACTCTTCAATGCTCGATTGCTTGACATAACTCTTGCTGCCAGCTTTTTGTTTAAAAATGCCATCGGTTTAACATTCACTGAAAAGGTAATTATTCTCCAGTTTCACGAAGCTATTAAGGGGGAAAAATGTCTATTGAAACTGCAGAGGATGAAATACTGAGCTTTCAGGACCTGCTGGAAAGCTTTCAAGGTTCCAAGCAGAAAAACATACATGTGTTTTGTAAGAAGGAGACTTAGGAACTTCGCTGAGTGGAAAGTGAGAAAATTAATCTAAGTTGCAGAAAACATAGTTTGGATCCACAAAATTCTACAGACCCCACTTAAGCCAGGCTCCTTTCATTTATTCTGGAAACTCACTGCTGTTTATCACTATAGAATCCTTAGTTTAGGGACATGCCTATGTGTGCACTCAAATCCCATGTACCAACTCAAAGAAAGTTCAAATCAGTTTGAACGATGAAATGCTGTAAGTTATACTGATGACTAAATGTTTCTTTATATTCTGTCCCTAACTATTAATGAGCATATAATCAGGCTGGAGAGGTTAAGGTTGCATGCACAGGACAGGGCTTGTTAAAGAAACAGCCATCACAGGAGCCCTCTACCTGCAGTAACCTCCCAATTTAGTCGTAAAGACAGAATAAAGTGTCCAAACAACCATTGAGGATGACCTTGCCAATGTGTGCAGTACAAACTGAGTTTATACACATTTGAGAAAAATGCTAAAGAGTGCAGAGATTTTGCAAGGTTATGAAGATTGCGGACTGCTTTGTGAGATACGAAGTTTAAAAATCAGAAAACGTGGAGACGGGCTCTGCATCTTATTTGCAAGGTGACTTTCAACAAGTCTCCTCTGAACCACAGCTCAGCAGAGCGGGGTGTGCTTTGCAAACTGTAAAAGGCTGCTCAAACATTAGTTATTATTCAGATACCCTCCTGCAGTTTTAAGTAGAAATGACTACATTTTTTACCAAATTACAAATAAGTATTTTTTAATGCTGAAGTTTCTTGACACTTTTATGAAACCTTTTAATTCACCTGTTTTGCTATGTGTATAAACCAATAACCTCAAAATGAATGATACAAAGCAAGAAGAAAAGAAATGAAAAGATAAAACAGTTGAAGGAATGTTGACAAATGAATTGACCATGTCACTGCCTCAAGAAGAAAATGACCTTAATATTCACTTCCGGATACTTGAAAACTCAATAGGAAACTTCTAGCAACCATAGAAAATAATGTTTGAATCTATTGAACATTACAGTACAGAATTTTTAATTTAAACGTCTAGAAAGCAGTAGTTTGTCACCAAAATATTTTGTAATTTGCACAGTTTTAGAATTAATTTGCTGAAAAAATATAAAGAAAATAAAGTATACAGTAAAAAAATATACTGTATAGGGGTTGGCAAAAGTAGGTTTATAGTTGTAAAATAAATAAGTAATATAGTAATTAACAAATACTAATATAAGAATAAACTGTTTTGTGTACTTACAACTATAAGCCTACTTTTGCCCCCCTGTATTTTTTAAGATCATTTACCTTACAAGATTTGATAGGCATAATTAGAGCAGAGAGCTTGTGAATAAGAGAACTAGAGTATACTGATGACTTTGCAGTTAGACATTTTAAGCAACTGGTCTTTATTCTGGGGTCATATAAAGTAACAGATCTGAACATCACATAAGCAAATGAGTATTTTTAAATGATATGTGTTACAACATCTATGAAAATGCAATAATTGGGAACCTCCCTTCTTTTGCCCTATCTTTGTTCAACACACCAACCTATTAAGGAAAAATATTTATTGTTGCTTTCTAAGTCCCAAATCTTTATTTCTTTTCTTTAACATTGTTTTCTAGAACACCTGTAATAAAACCAGCATAGCCACTTGAACACAAGATGCATGGATTAGTGATCTGGTGGCAAATGCAATGCACAAATAGTGTTCCCAATACCATATTTACTTCAGTCCTAGCCAATGCTGTGACAGTCCACGTTCAAGGTAAGTCACTATTTACAAAGGCAATAGCCAAAAGGTAAAGACAGCCCCACTGAAGGCCTTGAATGCTGGGATTTAGTTTCATAGACTTGAGAAGTAAATCCTCTTAGTATCAATGGGCTATTCATGGTGGACACACTCTCAAGTGTGTCTTACAGGTCTTTCCATTTGTATCATAGACTAGATAGATTTCATTAATTACTTTAATTATTCATCCTTCTTTCTAACCACCCCCGGTGCCCTGTGACTTTGCAATTCTTTCCACAATAGATGACTGAGTTCAGCAATATGACCTGCTCCAGCCACTAGAATGAGGTGGGATGATAGTGGGCCAGGGCTTTCAGAGGCCTTGCGTGATTCTGCTTTTCCCTTTATGCTTCTGCCGCAGCCAGTCTTTGGGTCCCAGGAGGAGGATAAAAGAGAGAACAGAACTCCCCCCAGGGACCCAAACCCAACCCAGATAGCCAGTGCTCAGCTGGCTGCATATATGTGTTTGGATAAAGACTTCTTTTCCTTGTCTTGTCAAGATCTATCAACCCTAGAAATAATCAATGATTATTATGTGAAGCCATTCAGTTTGGGTACTTGTTACACAGCAGTATGTGTGTGTGTGTGTGTGTGTGTGTGTGTGTGTGTGTGTGTGTGTATCTATGTGAGAGAGAGAGAGGGAGAGAGAGAGAGAAATAGAGAGACAGAGAGACAGAGAGGGAGAGGGAGAGAGGGAAAGAAAGAGAGAGAGAGAGACAACAGGAAATTGTCAAAATAAGTAATGTCAGAATTGTGATCTTTCCTATTATTAGGGCTTCTTTGAAAAAATTCATGCTTTTAGCATTTGTAAGATTACATGTGGAACATATGTTTTTAAAAAGTATGGACACGAGTCATGTTCAATCTCAAGAGATAGTACAAATGTAACTGGATTAATCAAATGCAAAATGGTAACATCTTTAGTATTCACTTTCACACAAATAAGAAGATGTCTCTCCAATTTCCATATTCCATAAAGCAATATAATGGGGATTGTTAGGATTTTGCAAATGATATATGTATTTAGTTACATTTATCTTGTTCATTGAACTACTTACTATTTCCTTTAAGTAAATATGTTTAAAATCAAATACTACATTTCCTCATTGAATGTTTCCAGTTTTCATTCATGTAAATGGGCACACAATTTTTGTTTTATATTTGAAATATCAACCACAATCATCTGAAAATTACCAAGAGCTTTAGAGTATGAAGTAATTATTTCTCTCTTAAGAGAATTTAAAGTAAATATGTCTTGTGTTTCATAGGTGAGGTAAAAGAAAGCAAGTTTTGCTTTTTTCTTTTCTTCCTGTTTCTTTCAACACCCATCCCTTTCTTCTCATCTTGGTAGCTCTTCAACCAAACCTGCTCTTGTTTTTCAGCATATTAAAGATGTTTCGCTTTCATTAGTTCTGATAAAAAGTCAGCAGTATTTCTCATCTTTGTTCTTTGATCTATGGCTGCTTTCAAAAATTTCTTTTTATAATTGGTTTTCAACAGTTTGATTATAATGCAAGTTGCTGTGCTTTCCTTAGTGTTTATCTTGCTTGGGATTTGTAGATTTTCTTGGATCTATAGGTTAGATTTTTCAACAAGAAAAGGGGTCACGAGTCATTGAGATATTAGCAATGGAGGAAAGCTGTGCAGACCGTGGAAGGAGTTGGTATTTTCAGAAGTTGAATCATGGTGGAATTTCTTGGCAGGAAGCAGGTTTATTAAAGGAGGTTAACTATGGGAGGAATACTTTTATTTTCCACTCCTACTTCCTAATCATATCCCAGTACTTCCTGTAGGCTGAGCTTAACCAGAAGTCAAAGGGCAAGAGAGCCTAAGGAAATATAGATCTCTGACACAAACAGCAGAGGGTGAGAAGGCTGGAAACAGATTGGAAAGCAAATCAGCAGTTGACCCTCACATCAGGGCTTCATTCTGTCTTCCTCACTATGGAATTCATATAACTTAGAAGAACGCTTGGGCAAATATTCAATGAATGAATGATGAAATGGATGAACAAATGAATAAAAATTAATTTCTACGCTCATGTTTTATTATTGAGAAAATTGAATTTCCTGTCGGCCCCACAATTTACTCAAGTATGATAGTTAGTGAAGAAATAGGAACTTAAATTTGAGTTCTCTGATTCATATTTCAACATAGCAACTGATTTCTGTAAATTGAATTACATTTTAAATGTATACTAGAACTCTCTAAAGATACTCTGTATTGTAAAACTAATAATCTTTTAATTGGATAGATTTTTTTTTACCATAAATTTTGTTAGGTAGATTTTTTTTTCTCCAACTTTTAGTTTGTCTCTGAGCTTTCTAGATATTTCTAATGCTAGGTGGTTTTATATAACAAGTCTTTTTCAGAAGTAGAGAGTATTACAAAAGGTAGCTGTTCTTCATGTTGGTAAAAGAATCAGCACAATGTGAAAGAAAGAACATGGCTTTTGAGATCAGATAGGACTACAGTCTAATCCAGGATTTGCAACTTAATAGCTGTTTCAGTTTAGAGAAATCATTTAACTTCTCTGGTCCTTGGTTCCTTCTTCTGTAAATTAGGGATAATAATATCTCCTTTAATCATTTCAGGGAACTGTAAGAGTAAAATTCCAGGATGAATATGCTATGCAAACACATGCATTACTATTGCTTAGCTGTGAATTTCCCTTCATCTAGATCAGCTTTTACTGTTAAGGACAAAGTCCAGTTCCTGGTTGTGAGAGGTGGGAGTGGCTGCAGACAGAAGTATAGGTTCGAATGTAAGAGACCTTGGCAATAAATGCTTCATTATCATATGAAGTTAGTGAAAACAGTAACATGAATAGCAGGTAAAGGCACTATGAATGGCTGGCAGGAGGCAATAAGAAAGTTCCTGAGATAAATTTACTCCTATCTTACATTTCCCAAGCGAATTATTTTTTTAATTAATGAAGACAATCAAGTAATTTTTTTCCTCTTTAAAATTCTTTATTGTTTGAAGTATTACATATGAATCCTTTTTCCCCCATTGACCTCTCCCCATTCATTCCACGCCCCCCCACACCCACACATACATGCCCTCACCTCCCCTACTGACTGTCCATGGGTTATGCTTATATGCATGCATACAAGGTTGATCTCTTCCTTCTTTCTCCTTTCCACTCTCCAACCCGTTCCTTCTGTTTGATGCTTTATTTTTAACTGGAGACTGGCATTACAGGTAGGAGAATCATTGTAATACTTCCCATTTCTGTTCCTAGTATGCTAACTCTTAAAAATAGAATCTTAAAAATAGATTTTTTGAGAAATAAATAGCATGCCACACAAAACGCCCATTGAGGTGCACAGTTTAATAATGGGCTTCTAGTAGATACAGAGCTGTGCATCTGTCACCACAATCAATTAGAATATTTTCTTTGCCCCCAAAGAAGTCCTCCATCCTTGAACATTGCTCTCTAATCCCATCAGCTCGATTTCCCTGCCCTGGTCAACTACTAATCTATTTACTATCTCTATAAATTTGCCTATTCTGTAAGACATTTTACATGAATGGCATTGAATAATATTATCATTTTTGTCTGGCTTCTTTCACTTAGGGGCAGGGTCTGAGCATTATGAAGAAATTGAAGACTATGATTACAACAACCTCATGATACCTTCAACTTTTGCCCTGGACTGTGCAGGATGCTGACAGTGATTCTGAAGAATCGGGTGACTCATTTGTGGGACCAGTTGGGACCTTTGACCTACACTTTATCCTTGCTATCCACCTAAGACAACGAAGGAGAATCATGTTGTGCCTGAGTCCAAAGATTAGACATCACCATGTATGGAGAGTCAAATTTGGGAGCTGAGCCTCAGAAGGTAAGTAAAACTGAAATCCATTATTCCAACACTGCCAAAGAGATGTCATGAGCATGCTGGAGCAGAGCATGTGGAGTTTGCTGACAGTGCTCCAAGGAAGGAGATGCAGAGGCAAACCACAGTGAAACTTGGAAAGAAGGGGACCCGGTGGAGGTGGCGATTGAGAAGATGCTCAGCAAGATCACAAAGGACCAGCAGAAGAGCCTGACTCTGGCCTGTCCTTGCCTCCTACATCTGGCCGATGAAAAGAACCTAATCTTGAAAGGGGCAGAGGGTCTCTCTGATGTTCTTATGAGGCAATGGGGTTGAGTTCACTGGGGAAAAGTCAACAGCAGGGGCTCATCACTTCCTCAGTGACGATGTCTCCCCTCCAGATCTCCACTCTGGGTGCCACCATGCTATGGCTTGTAGTGTGGCTGTAGTCAACTACCAAAGTGCCCGTTTGCCTGTTTCTCTTCCCTTCTCTCCTTCACAGCCTGGGAACCAGCACCTTAAAGCTCTGTCCTTGATTCAAGTTTTCTGCCCTGTGATGACCACCTAGAAGGAAGGAGGGGATAAGGATACTGTTCTTGATTAAGAAAACCTATATCCATTCTTTGTGTCCATGTGTAGTTTTAATCTCATGAATTAATCTGTATTTTCCACACTTTGTCCCTTTAGAAAATAATTTTCCCATAGGCACATCTTTAAGCAGATACCTAATCCATGTACATAAAATATATCATATATGCACTTATATATGTATATACAATACTTGGAAATAAAATCTTTCTGAATAATAAAAATAGATTTGCCTATGGTGAACATTTCACATAAATAAAATTGTACAATCATGTAGTATTTTGTGTTTGGCTTCTTTCACTTAGTCAAATGTTTTTGAGATTCCCTTCACTGTGGTACCTATCTCTATTTTTTAGTCACCCAATTTGCTATGTTTTTTAAAACATTCCACCTCCCTGTGATCTGAATTTCCACTGGACTTCCCTATTCTAACATTTAAATATTTAAGATGAAAGGAGTCCTTGGCAATCATTAATTCAACCACTTTCAATCTTGAACAAAGTCTAGACTGAGTGTCTAGGGCTACACTTTTACCTGCTGACCTGCATACAAGAGGATACAGGTCCAACCTTCACCCTCTGCCTGTACAAGGCTGGTTTCCTTTAACATCTGCTCTAAAATGACAACTCACTCTCTATAGCACTGAGTAAAATGCTTCCATGAAACTGAACTCATAACCTGCATACAGAACTGTGTTTAGTAAGTATGTAAGAGAAAGCCCCTTTTCATCTTTTCCTCAGTGCCATATCTGGGTGACTTATTTTTCCATTCCTGCTTTCTGATCTTAGGAACATTCTTATCTCCCCTAAAAATGTTATAAGAGACCTGTCTGGTTATTATCTCTTAAGTGCGCCTATCATTTCCAAACACAACTACCCTGAAATATCGAAGGCTTCCATGCCTTCACGACTTCCCCAAACGTGCTGGGTTCTCATGTTAGAGATTCATACAATCTGCTTTCTTTTTCACACTTCATGATTCTCCCTGCAGGAAGTGGCCCAAAGCAATAACTGTGTTTGAGAAAAAGAAAAAAAAAACCAACAACTAAGACATAAAATTCTAGAACTGTGACACTAGGTAGGATACACAACAGGGTAGAAGAAGAGTCCTGGTTTATTCTAGAGTTTTGACATGGGTGAAATTGATTTTTGCAAACAGAAAAGTGACAAGTGATTATTTTACTTCTGGAGTGTTGGGTATACTAATTATGGATTTGAAAATGAAATCACTGCATTACCAGATAATAAGAGCAGCATAGAAACTGTGAAATGATTTTAAAAAAGCATCTATCATTCAAATTTCAAGATACATCTGAAAACATGATAATTTAATGATTGAAGTAATATTACTTATAATTATATGTTTTATGAGCACTTCATCTTTATCATAATGCCCCCATAGTTCTGTTTTCCATCCTAAATCATTCCCTCACCCCATTTCTTCTCTAACTTATAGGAAATAATGTGATATATTACAGAGAGTTTAAAACACCATTTGGTATGAGAATTATCTTTCTCCTGTGGTACTTAGAACACAACCGAAATGTTTTATTTCTTTTGTAGTCTTATATAAAAGTGTGATTCAAGTTAGTATGTGAGTAGGGTGTAGGGTGATTTCATTAGACATTATTACTCCCCCACATACACACACACCCTTACACATATATTCCTGTGCATATGTGTAAGTGCATATCTGCATCTAAATCAAACTTTCTATTAATAGTATTGGGCTGACAAAACAAAGAAAATATCCAGGGTTTTGCTTGTTTTTTTAATTCTTCTACTCTCCTAGGTGGCTGGGGTGGGGAGATCAGTCTTTCATTTTACAAGTGGAGGTTGTTTTCAGTATAGGTTCTCTACTTCCTCCTCATTAATTACACCCTGCATTTCAGATGAGCGTTGGGCCAGAGTAAAGACTGTATCTATTTTATCCCCCTGAAGTCAACAGCAGTAACAAAACTGCCAGAGCCTGTTTTCCAAAAGGAGTGTGCTCTTTCTCTTACCTTCCCTGCTGCTGGGATTGCACACACAATGGCAGAAATGGGAGAGTCCCCCCAACGCTGACCTGTAAGTCATGTGTCTCCAGCAGTGAGGAGCCAAGATTTGAGGGTCCCATTGACTGAGGAGCTTTCATACTCACATTGAACTAACAAGGGTTATATTATAAACAAGTATTCTCCCTTCACAGCTAGTCATTCACCAAGCATGGATAGTCTTCCCCCTCATTCTTATTGGGTTGGTCTCTTCTTTACTTCCTGAATCAAAATTCCAGTACTCTTACTCTCTCTTCTGGGGTTTTGTTAAGATCTCAACATTGCTCTTTCTACCTCCAGTTCCTTCCTTCTACGTATTGACTCCAATTTCCCTACTCAAAAGAGGCGCATACTAAGATCAAAAGACAGATTAGAGGTATGCAAGGAAATTGTCACTGAGACTTAACAAATAAGTTTCAGATAACTCTGGCCTGTATGTCATTTCTACCTCTACATATAACATTATACCTGAAATCAATTTTTTAAGAAAGTGAACACAACTTGGGATTACTGTGACCAGCCACTAAGAATGAATGTAAGACACAAGAAGTAAATATTTCCAGCAGCCAAAACACTTCCTACAGAAAGTCGATCTGACGAATATTCACATATAAAAACATTGCTGCTAAGGTGCTCCATTATGAATAATCATGTTTGCTTAGTTCTTACCTATGTCTGCTTATATGGGCAGATTTTGTTTATTTCACCTACTTGAAAAAATATATAATTTTCCACAATGTAGTGGTACATTAAAGAAAATACTATATAACTATACTTAATTGAATTAACTGTCATGTAATTGTTAGGTAATTAAAATATTTGTTTCTGAAAAGAAACTCCTTGATTAAAGACATTAAATAACTCATGAGTCCCTTTCAGGGACATGGGTAGATAACCTAGAATTTTGATTCATACACCTGTGCTTTGTCTACTAGATCCTTGACTTATAGCCTAGATCACACAGGAATATTTTATAATCACAAGTGACAAATCATCAAAGTTTTTCCCAAAACTCAAGTTAAGTAAAATCAGATGAAGCAAAATGGCCGCTTGGGAGTAAAGAGAGAAGAAAGTATTGCCTTATTTAAATAAAATTCCACCTGCATTAAAATATATAGTAAAATATATAATCTACAATGGGATGGCAGTTAAATGGAAAAAGTTGGGCATCTTAGAATGCTTAGTCTAGTTATTGAAACTATGTTTTAAAACAGTCTTTGACTATCAAGAATTTTCAATAACTAAGCACCATCTTTACAACCTATTGTCTCCAAATAATTTCTTTATTTAGCTCATTGGCGGCCTTTTATTCTGTGAGGTATTTAACATTTAAGTCTTATCAACTTGCTTCTAATGTGCCACAGCGGAATGAGTGCCTAATACCTCTGAACTATGACAAGGGTGTCCTTTTTGAAAAGACCAAGCTACCATTAGAGATGGGTCATGAAGCAAAAGTCATTAACTTGTTTTAGAAAGGGCAGAGCCCAACAAAGCATTCCTGACAAGCCTCCTTCCATCTGCCCATTTGTCTTTATTAAATATCACATTTAAAATTCACTTCCATGCACGAGACAGCCTTCTGAAGGAGCTCCCCACCAAAAATTAAAACCATCAGAAACTAAATTTACTCTCAGGTTTTTATGTTGAAAGGGCAACCTCATTCTCTTATGCAACTTTAAGTAACAAACAAAGTACTTAATCATTCCCAGTAATACAAATGATTCCAATGCTGTTAGTTTGAAAACATTCATAAAC
This sequence comes from Pipistrellus kuhlii, assembly GCF_014108245.1. Taxonomy (NCBI): domain Eukaryota; kingdom Metazoa; phylum Chordata; class Mammalia; order Chiroptera; family Vespertilionidae; genus Pipistrellus; species Pipistrellus kuhlii. The sequence continues at coordinate 179,772,015 of NW_023425529.1, read as the reverse complement.
TCTTAAAGGAGGAAATTTCAATTGGTAGAGCCAGTTTTGAAATGCAGGCAAATCAAAGGTAGGGTCCTTCATGTTAGTTGCAAAAAAAATACAACATGAGATAGACATCTGCATTTTCTCCACTAAATGAATGCTAAAATAATAAAGAAAATGATAGAGAATTAACTTTTCAACTTTTATTTTAGAATGAACCAGTGTCTTTAGCATCCAAATGGGCATTTCTTACAATAAGGAAAAGTAGTTTGTGCTCTATTAATCCCCTTCTTAGAAGGAAAATTTGTAGAGTCAATCTTTATGCCTGTTTTCTTCTATTTTATCTCAGGAAATACAAATATTATAAATTTTCTCCTCCTGGCTGTAGCTACAGATGCCATCACAAAATAAGGTATTGGTTCTGGTGAGAGCAATGTCGGGTCATAGAAAACACCAACTTTGGAACTTTCAGAACAGGTAGGAAAAAGGTTCTATTGACTCAAGTTCTGTGTCGCTTCTATAGCTGATGTCAGGAGAGAAAGTCCAATGTGTTGGCAGCTTCAGTGATCTAATAAAAAAAATATTTTTAAAAATCTGCTTTGTTTTATTTGTAATGGAATTTTTTTTATTATCTTAGGTATGTCCATAAACAAAATAATAAATATTCAAATGTTTAGGCAAGATGATCTGGTTGTTATCTGAAGCAGAGAAAGCTCTATTGTATAGACAAAGCAGAACACAAAATTGTATTAGTTAGAAAAACCCAGGGTTTTATTTATTTTGCCATTGTTAATCCTTATCCGAGGATATTTTCCAATTGGTTTTTAGGGAGCGTGGGAGAAGGAGGGGAAAAAAGAGAGAAAAATCTAGGTAAGAGAAACACATTGACTGATTGCCCCCTACACAGCCCTGATCAGAGCCCGGGCTGTGGAAGAGCCCAAAATCGAACCCAGAACCCTTTGGTCCAAAGAGGGTTGACCCAAACTGGCTAGAGCTATTTTATTCTTGATTATAACCTATCCTCTTGCTTTTAATTTCTTTTTCCCTCCTTCCTTCCTCCCACTTGCCTTTTTTTGTGGTGGTGTTTGTTTTTGTCTATGTACATACCTTTATTTTTTCATCTCTCAAAGGCTGTTGTTAAAGCCTTCTATTTCTCTGGTGTGTCTGCTTCTTGAGGTGTGCTGACTTCTATCGGCCCTGTGTAAATTATATAAGAAAATGATGAGTTTTCTTTGATTTATATTTGCTTGGTATATATTCCCCATCCTCTTATTTTGAGTCTTTCTTAGTATTTTTGTTTTCAGTTTGTCTCTCCAACAGTATAGTTCTTCATCCAATTAGCAAGTCCTGGTCTTGTAATTAGTGAGTTTACTCTGAGTCTTAATTAGTGTAATTACTTGAGATTAGAGTTTATCTCTGCTATTTTAATTCACATTGTCGATTGAAATATAAATTGCAATTGTTGTTAAAGGAAGACTTATTTCTGCCATCTTGTATTTTCCATTTATTCTTCTTCTCTCTTTACACCTTCTGGCCTCATTTTCTCTGTCCAGTTTATTAGTTACATATTTTATTTTTATTATTTTGATTGTTGTCTTCATTTTAAGACTCATACTCTCTCTTTTTTGTTCTTACTTATTTCCACAATTTATAAATATTTATATCTTCTCTCTAATACAATAAAAATAATTTCTCATATTTCTTTCACCTTATCTGTCACTATTCTATTATTATCTAGAATTTTAGTTTACATTATTGTCATCATACTTTTTATCCATTCTTTAATTTTATTTACCTAGCAAGAATAAGTATGGCTAAGATATTTTTTCCTCTTGACTTTTCATTTATTTTTCAGCATCTCCTAGTTTTGTTCTTCAAAGGTTATTTCAAGTGAGGGACTTAATGGTAAAAGTTCTGAGACCTTTCATGTCTGAGAATTCTTTTATTAAGCCTTCATCTTTAGATGTCAATTTCTTTAGTTATATTTTAGGTTCATGGTCCTTTTTTAAAAAATACTTTAAAAGTAACACTACCTCATCTTATTATTTTCCGTTTGTAACCTGATTTTTTTCTTTGCAGATGAACTTTCTTGATGAAATTATTTTACTATTCCTTTGCCTTTGAGTTCTTTCTCTCCTTGTAACATCTAGGTATGAATGTTACCTTATTTCTCCATTTAGCTACACTAAGCCCTAGCAATTTGAAGTCTTTTAATTTTGAAAATGTCTATTAATTCTTCTTATTTTTTTTCTCACCTTTTGAGACTCAACCAGGTATTGGTATTCCTCTTATTCACTAAATCTTTTCATTTTTCTTTTATATCTTTTTTATCTCTTTATTCTGACCTGCTCCCCTCCAGATAGTTTCTTAATCTGACCTTTAAACTCACTTATTTGCTCTTCATAAAACTATTTATTCCATCTAGTGTATTCTATATATCAGTTATTATATTTCCTTATCTAATAATTCATTATACGCTTATGTTTCTGAATTGTTTTCAGATTGCTAAGAGTTTTATTATTTTAACTATGTTTATCATTCATTTAAAAAATTCTTGGCCTATTTGCTTTAATAATTCTCATTTACAGTATATATAGTGTCTATTTATTTGTGTTTGTTTTATTTTGGCTTACAAACTTGTGTCATACATATAGAACAGTGTGAGACCAGGCCATATTTTGTGCCAGTCTTCGGTAAATTTAAGGGAAAAGGTAGGGATGAGATTAAGTGCCAAGAACATCGAAGACTATCCTCAAGATACTCCCTGCGATCAGGTTTATGCTTTAAACCTTGAAGTGAAGCTCCATTGGTAGAGCACAGTCTCTAGTGATTAGGAGGTCAGAGGAAGTCAATAGCTTTTTTTTAAAATTCCTCACCCCAGGAGAACTTTTGACCTCCCTTGATATAATTTCATGATCCATGTATAAGAATCTGAGCTGTTGCTAACTTCTGCCACTCTATGAGAAAAACTGAAAAAGAAAATAATTTTTAAAACTTTCCCTACAACTTTTTTCTTTTCATATAATTCTTTAGTTTTCTTGCTAAAACATTCAGTCATTCTTCTTCCCAGGATACTGTTACTCTCCCAACCCACATCAATTCAAGATAGCCCACAGTCTTCCAGGGTTTCTTACTTTTTCTTTCTTTTGTCTTTTTTGTTTCTTTTCCTTTTTTAAATATACTTATTTAAAAAGAGGAAGGGAGAGAGAGAGAGAGAGAGAGAGAGAGAGAGAGAGAGAGAGAGAGAGAGAGAGAGATATCAATGATGAGAGAGAATCATTGATTTCCTTCCTCTTGCATGCCCCCCATTTGGGATAAGCCCACAACCCAGGCAGGTGCCCTGACCAGGAATGGAGCTACGGCCTCCTGGTTAATAGGTTGATGCTCAACAACTGAGCCATACCAGTTGGGACTTTTCTTTCTTTTTTAACACCTATCTGTGATAAAGTTTTGGGGCTTTTTTTGTTGTTGTTGTTGTTTTATTCCCAAGTGTGCAGGTTTAGAGAAGTTATTTGGCTTATCTAAGGTCACATAGTTAGGAAGAAGTGGAAACTGACTCAGATGCAATTGTCTCTGAATATTAGAGAAATATATATTTCTCTATATATCACTACAATCAGAATCTATTATCTACACTAATAAAAGAGAAACATGCAAACTGATCATACCCCCACTACACCCATGAGCTGAGCCCACAAGCCAATCGGGAGCAGCTATGCAAATTAACCCAACCAAGATGGCTGCAGCTACAGAGTGAGCAGGAGGCTTGGGTTTCACCAGCAATGGAGGAAGCCAAGCTTCCTACCTGCTCTGGCTGGCCCTGGCCTCCACTCAAGGCTACAAAGTCTCAATTATAGAAGATAAATAAATTCCAGATACCAGGGCCTCCACTTGGGTCACCAATGGGAATGGCCTACCTGCAAATCACCACAGATCTCTCACTCAGGCTGCCACATCCCCCAAGGGAACCCCCATCCTGATCTGGGATACCCTTCAGGGCAAACCAGCTAGCCCCCACCTATGCACCAGGCCTCTATCCTACCTAATACTATTTAATAAAAGAGTAATGTGCAAATTGACTGTCACTCCAACACACAAGTTGCCTGGCCCCATGTGGTCAAAGATGGCTGCCCCCATGTGGATATAAGATGGCCATCACAAGATGGCCAGCAGGGGAGGGTGGTTGGAAGGGACCAGACCTACAAAGGAGGGCAGTTGGGGGTGACCAAGCTTGCAGGAGAGGACAGTTAGGGGTGACCAAGCCAGCAGGGGAGGGCAGTTAGGAGCAATCCAGCTGGCTGGGGAGCAGTTAGACATCAATCAGGATGGCAGGGGGGTTCTTAGAGGATGATCAAGCTGACAGGCAGAAGCAGTTAAGGGCAATCAGGAAGGCAGGCAGACAGGTGAAGTTGGGAGCCAGCAGTCCTGGATTGTGAGAGGGATGTCCGACTGCCAGTTTAGGCCAGATTCTAGGGTCCGATTAGAGAGGGTGCAGGCTGGGCTGAGAAATACCCCCCGAAACACATACATGAATTTTGTGTACTGGGCCTATAGTATAGACTATAATACTATCAGTATCAAAGCAGTAAAGGCATTATGACTAGGGCAAAGTTAATCTTTATAACTAATTAGCAAGAGTTTCATAAATGAGGGTCATTTTCCAGTCTATGGGCACTTACAGTGGACATTCCAGACTGAAGTGCAGGCAGGGACAGCACAGGTGGAGAAAAAAGCAGATCATATTTTGCAAAGGCCAAATGTCTGGGTTGATTGAAATATGGGCTCTAAGAAAGAAGTGATTTTGATAATATTTAAAGGATTGGAGCCAGATTACAGAGAATTGAAAGTTTGCACTTTTGTCCATAAACCAATAATTCTCAGCCCTGGCTGAGTGTCAGAATCGATTTTACAGCTTTTTTGAAATGCCCATACCCTGGCAACACTCCCAGAGATTCTGTTCATTAGCTCTTAGGGGCACAGACATCTGCATATTTTAAAGCTCCTCTATTGATTCCTCTCCTTAGGCATGGCAGAGAATCACTGTCGTGGTGATTGAAGTCTGAGCCACTTGATGTGCGGTCTGTGGACTCTGCTAGTCTTCAGACTGTTCCCATCCTCGATGAGAAATTAAAAGCAAGAGTATAAAAACTGTATAGCAATTTGAGGGAATAATTTTTTATTGAAATGTAATTGACACACAATATTATAGTAGTTTGGTGATTCAACATTTATATGATTTACAAAACGATTATCATGATAAGTCTAGTAATTATCTGTCACCATACAAAGTTAGTGCAATTCTGTTGACTATATTTCCAATGCCTTACATTATATCCCTGTCATTTATTTATTTTGTAACTGGAAGTTTGTAATTCTTAATCCCTCTCACCTTTTCCACCCATCCTCCCACTCACCTCCTCTCTGGCAGCCATCAGTTTGTTCTCTGTGTTCATGAGTCTGTTCTGTTCTGCTGATCCTTTGGTTTGGTTTTGTTATTTTTTAGAATCTACATATACATGAAATAATATGATATTTGTCTCTCTGTTTGACTTGTGATTTCATTTAGCATAATACCCTCTAGATCTATCCATATTATGCAAATGGCAAGATTTCAATGATGCTATATATAGATATATATTTTTTTAAATTTTTGTATAATTTATCTTATTATATTTTACAAAGATATTGTCCTTTCTGAATTGGAAATTGAAAATAAAAACAAAACTGTACCTTCAACACAGATGATTTAAGAAGTATTGCTTAGGTTTTTGTGAACAGAAAAAAAAAATGTTATAAAAGTGATGCTGTTTTCTCATTAATATGGGGCTGGTACATTAGATGTATAGAAGAGAAGACCAGTTAGAACTTCACATGTTATGAGGTTTGGGTTCCATTGTGCCAATGATGATAGAAAAAAAGAAAAGAAAAGAAAGGGAAAGGAATCCAAAAAGATACAAAGGAGAAGAAAAATAGAAATTTTTAAGAGATAGAATTTAGAAAAAAAAGAAATTGTAAAATTTAACATGTTTCTGGAATTTCATGTCTGAAGGACTAGGAAAAAGTAAGAAAAATTGGTGAGAGAAGTGGAGTGGGAGGTGGAGATCATTATTTAGCTGTAGGTGTGTTGAGTTGAAGAAGTTCAATGTATAACTACTGGACATGGCCCCAAAGCACTGAAAATACGGTAGAGGAAGTTGTTAGAGAGGTAGAAATCAGGGGTGATAGTCAAGGTGCATATTCAACACATGTAACCAGTGGAGTGTGGTGCGGAAAAGGCTGAACACACAGTACTATAAACACATGGTGCTGCCAGACCAATGCCCCAGCTGACTCTCAGCCCTGGATGCAGGTCTGACAGCCATAGGGAGGGAGCTGACAGGCAAAAGAGGAAGATTAGAGAGAGTAGGAGTATGAGGAAAAAAACTAGGAACCCTCTATAACTTGTAGTTTTAAAGTGAAGAGAAAAGGCATATCGAAAAGACAACATTATGATATAAAATTGATTTTCTCTTAATGCCAGAAAAAAGGATAAATTTTAAGAGGGAAGGGAAAGAAGTCAATTTCTCTGACTTCTACTGAGAAATTGAGGAGAATGAGAAGCAAGATAAATCTCTTGGGTTTAGAGAACAGAGATAAACAGGGAAACTTGAAGAAATCAATTTTAGTATGATAGGAAAAATTTAGGGAGTAGAGGAAGTAAATAGTGGTATTTGGTAAGAAAGTAGATCCTGCAAATGCAACTTCTTATTTTGTAAATGTAATCAAAGGAAGGAAGGGAAAAGACAGGATTATAGCTTAAGATGATGGGAAGAGAAAAAGGCAATATTTGAAGAGTGGTTGAGAGTTTTCCAAAATTAATGAAATCCCAAACAAAATAAGAAATCTGTATCTCCAAGCATTTTACTGAAACTGTGAAACATCTAATACAAAGAAATATTAAAAATAGCCAGAGCTTAAAAAAACAAAAAAACAAAACAAAACAAACAAAAACATCATGCCCTAGCTGATTTGGCTCAGTGGATAGAGCATTGGCCTGCGGACCAAAAGGTCTGGGTTTGATTCCAGTCAAGAGGAGCACATGCCTAGGTTGTGGGCTCAATTCCCAGTGGTGGTTTGCAGGAGGCAGCTGATCAATGACTCTCTCTCATCATTGATCTCTCTCTCTCTCTTCTCCCTCCCTCTCTCTCTCTTTTTCTCCCTCTCTCTTTTCCTCTCTGAAATCAATAAAAATATATTTTTTTTAACTGAAAAGTCCCCTGTGGACATTTTTTAAAAATCACATGTAAAGTATTATATAAATTGTAAATCAATTTCTCAGTAGAAACAATGGAAGCAGAAGAATCCTGGCATCATATTCTCAATGTGCTAAGGGAAAACTCAGGAATCTCCATCCAGCCCAAACTCTTCAGTGGCAATGAAGGCAAGATAAAGGCTTTTTAGAACAACAGAACAGACAGCTTTCCACTAAGAAAAATGTCCTGGTAGAAGAAAAATGACCCTAGTGGGAAAGTTGTGGATATGGAGAGGAATCAGAAACATCAAGAGTGGCAAATACGTGAAAAGTGTAAACAAGCATTAACTCTACAAACCAAAATTATGCCTTGTGGACTTTAAAATACACAGAGAGAAATTCAAGTGGCAGCAGCACGTAAGTCAGAGGAATGAAGGCAGTTGCAGTGTTTTGTGTTCTTGTGGAGAGGCCAGAGGTCTTGATGTGCTAGAATGGTCATCAGTTTCATGGCTGAGTGGAGGGGCACGCAAAGGCAGTAGGAAACGAATGCCTGCAAAAAGCAAGGGTCAATGTCACCTTGAACATGAGCAGAGGTACTGTGTTACTAAAGAAACAAGTTGTGAAGAAGAATGCGATCTTCTAGCATGGTTGAGTGGGTTTACATATATAATCTTATCTTACTTAATTCTGGCTATTATTAAGCATTTATTATCATGGCCATTTACCACGGAGGAAGCTGACTGTGGGATTGAGTCATAGTAAGTTGCAAAGTAGAACGGATGCCCCATTGCGCCCTCACTCCCTCCAGAAAGTGGCTGAATTAGGACTGGAGAAAGATTTGTGTTTGCCATCTTGTGGATGTCAGAGGGCTCAGGGTTCCAGATATGGCTTTCCTTGTTTCTGCCTGGTCCCAAGGAAGCTGAAGACAAACATGTGAGGATAGAACATGTCCAAGGCTTTATGTTCAGAAAGGCTCATTTTCTGTAATCCATTGATCATCTTGAATGATTTTTCCTTCTAGACAAAATGCACTGTCAACTGCTCTTCTATGGTCTTCATGACCAAGTCTTTTCCCCTCATTTGATGTCACAAGGGTTTGTCACCTTATTTGCTCCCCTCCATTTTTGTTTTCTCTTAGTATTGAAGTATTTTTGTGTGTTGCTTTTTTTTTTTTTAATCTTATAGTCACTATCTTTTCCCCTCTTCTCTTTCTTCTTTCCCCAAGAAGATAAACATTGGCTTCTAGTTGTAAGAACTGATATTTAACCATAAGCCTGGGGATTCCTTTACAATATCTACAAGTTCCCAGGAATTTACTAGAAATATGTTTACAGTTTAATGATACGTCAATTCTTGGCACAAGGACAGGCATCTGTTGCCCAAGCTAGCCCTGGCTGGCAGAGGCAGGAATTTCAAATAACCACTGCTGGCCTCTCTCTCTGATGGATGTAGCTCACCCAGTATATCAAGAAGATGTTCATACAAATTAAAACACATTTCTTATGATAATACCATGTTTCCCCAAAAATAAGACATCCTCCGAAAATAAGACTTAGCACGTGGAAAAATAAGACATCCCCTGAAAATAAGACCTAGCTCAACTTTTGGAGAAAAAATTAATATAAGACACATTAGGGGAAATAGGGTAGCAGTAGATGAATGAGTGTTTCAATCTGTTCTTTCTAAGGACATAAAATAAGGTAAGGTAATTACCCAGTGGTTTTAGTTACCTTGAGGTTGGACCTTCAAACCCAAACTCGTAATCTAATTAAGGAAGTCCATCTTATAGACAGAGCATAAAACAATATGCAATTAACATTTCCTAAAAATGAAACTGACTTGAGAACAGTTTGATTTATTCTAATTATACTGGAAATCCTATAGCTAATGATGCAATGCCTTTTGCTTTAAAAAAATGTTCTCTAAAGGTCTTTCTCCAAATTGCAATAGGTTTATATTCCTCCTCTATAGCTGCTTGTAATGTACATGAAAGTGAGAATTCACAATCCATGGATACTATAAAATATAGATGACAGAAACCTGGTTCTGAATGCTCCCACAGAACCGTTTGCAGCAACCACACTGCCCAGGGTTTTAAGGATAGCACTTGGATTGATCTCTTCATTCATCTCCATGTACTTGAAAGGAGTGTCTTGGAAAGGGCTAAAAGCCAATGCTCTCAAATCCCCAAATATTGACTTGCTCTTGGCACCGACATTGTGTCCACTGCAGTGCCAAGGCTCACTAAGCCTTCAGCCAGCATTTGTTGCTAAGAGTGGTGGTGTGTGCTTTCCCCAATCCTATATGCAACAGTGTGTACCTGATCACTCTGAACGTTGATGAATTGCATGTAACTCCTGACGCTAAAAGTTTCTAAAAGCCAAAAATGCTATTACCCAAAATCTGAGATTCAAAATGAATACCGTGGAGGGGGACTGGAGGCATCCCCTAACGCAGTCATGTTTATTTCATGGGTGAGGATTCTAACTCACAGAGAGGTCAACAGCTGCGCCCATTCCTATGCCAGTTCCAACACAAAGTGGGAACCAAATCAACTCTATTGAATCCCAGACCTTTAGAGTCACAAAGTTATGGTTTTATATCTAACATGGCCCTATGTGGCAATTTATTGTTTTTGTTTGACTACATTATATTCAGAGTAAGTAATAAATTACTTAGCAATTTGCCTATTGCTGAACAGAGTGCTTTTGCTTTGTGAATATAATAAACACTGTGTCTATATAGACTTTTGAAATTGGACTATTTTAGACTTGATTTCCCTGAAGACCCAAAATAATAAAGGACTTGTAAGCAAAGGGTCCAAAGGGTTGGGAAATTAGGGGAAAAGAAGTAGATTTTGGGGAAGAGCTTTCATGAGCTATGACACCTCCCCACTCCCTATGGAGAGGGTGAGAGTCCTTTCACCTTAAGCCACAATAAGAGATAAACTATTATGCTGTGAAATTCCTGAGCCTTGAGGTCTTGCTCCGAAATGAAAAATCTAAAGTACTCTGGTCTGGTAAGGAGAGCTTACTGCATTGTTGGGCAAAGGATGCCTGAGAACTCTTAAATAAATCTCTAAAAGAGGAAGAAGTTGGATGTATCAGAAGTTAGCAGAATTACCAGCAACCTATCAGTAAAGAGGCTTCACCTTCATTATTAAGAGACATTTAGGAATAAGAAGGTCTTTGGTCAGTTTAAATACCTGCCAAGCCTAAGGCGTGCCGATACCTTCTCCTCACAACATCAGTCAAGTTAGACACGGGTGTCCGTTATGCAGGGAAGGGCAATGGGTGAAGAATGAAGAGGAAATGTAGGTTTGCAAAGGAAGTAGGACATCAGCCACGTCTCCCCTTTCCCATTGCAGGACTGAGATTAGGAAGAGACATTCTTTTGAATAAATATAAAGTTGTAATTACTGTAGTAGAATAAACAAGTTAATTTTCTAAAATGAAATTTACAAGTCATTTGTATCTGTTTGTTTGTAAATTATTGGTAGGACTTTTTATTATCTAAGAATGACAGAAGAATCATGGGGCCTGAGCTCATTGTCATCCGAGGAGAAGGGAAGAATGATTCTCGCAGGAACAAGTTTTGACACAAAACAGACATTAAAAAAAAAAAAAAAAGTTTCTGTTTAATGACATCCCATGAGTCTTGCCTCTCCAATATAGCAGATTTTGCATTATTTTACTGTGTCTCCCATGGGTAAATTTTCGCAAATAAGATTGCTTAAGATTTTACATAGATGCCATAATTTACTTAACAAACCATTTTGTGAGCACTCTGGATTTTTCTTCAGTGTTTTATCTTGATCAAAGATATAGGAATGAATGTGAGTTTACATAATAGATTTTTCATACTTTGAGTTATTTACGTAAAATAAATACCCATAATTAAGGTTTCTGGGCCAACAGGTGTGCATTTGTTTTGCTCTTGACATGTACCTCATTTTGTTGAGCTTCACAGATATTGCGGGTTTTTTACTAATTGGAAGTAACCTTTTACTAATTGCAGCAACCTTGTGTTGAGCTAGTATCAGCACCATTTTTCCAACAGCATTTGCTCACTGCGGTCTCTGGGTCACATTTTGGTAAGATGTGCATATTGCTTTTTTAGACATAATGCTACTTCACACTTAGACTATAGCATCCTGTAAACATAACTTTTATGTGACAGGAAAACAAAAAAAAATGCATCTGGCTAGTGTTATGGCGGTGTTCTCTTGATCGCTGTGGTCTGGAGCTGAACCACAATATCTCCGAGGTGCGCCTGTCCTGCCAGCTGCTCTCTGAAGCCACTGCACCTTCATCCCTACCAGTGGTGTATGAGCATTTGTGTTCTCCTAGAATTATATGTTATTCATTTAAAAGCAAAATTAATAGATATAAAATAATACTTAGCTTTTAAAGTTGAATCTCTTTAGTCACTACAAAGGATTCTCCCATATATCTAACACTTATATAATTTCTCCTTGTGGGATGGCTTAGATATTTGAAAATCATTTCAAAGTCATTTTCTGACTATGGGATTTCCTTGTGTCACACCATGATGTGCAGTTGTTTATATAAGAAGGAAGGAAAGGGGTGTTGTAAGGGGTAAGAGGGTTGTAAATATTTGCAGAAATTTCACTGTCCAGGTTCCCTCTCCCCCAGGGCATCAGCATTTAGTACTTAGTGAAAGACAATGAAACTCTTAAGAAGACATTCCTTTGGGGGAAGACCTAATTTCCTTTTTGTTGCAAAATATGTAGTATTTATGGGTAAAATTTAGATCAAAAATAGAAAGAAAAGAACAGAGTTTTCCAACTTTACTGTAGCATGCTCCTGAAAAATTTTAGCAATATTAAGATTATTGGCTTCTTTTTATAATAGGACACCAACTAGCTCCTTACCCAAACTAAAATAAAATTTTATTGTGAAAACATTAAAACAACCAAGAAAATGTATTTATAGTTTTTACAAATTTTGCTTTCTTGAGGATAGTTTTAGTTCTGATTAGTAAATATAATTGCATTTTCATAAAAATACATTTTATATCTCAACAAGAGGTACTTTTAAGGGAGTATAAATATTACAAGTATGAGTCTCAGAGAAAACTGGAAAAAAAAATGCTGAGAGAATGCATAACGATAGACACACACATACACACACACACACACACACACAGATAGTTAGAAAGCTATTCCACAAGAATACCCACTAGTATAGATGTTTATTTGTAGGAATCAAAAAGCAGAAAAATATATTACAAAATCAGTGATATTTAGCAAACATTTGAATCTTAGATAATGATATATTTCCACCCAGATGGGGCCTGCAATCATGTCTATATGACAGCTGCCAAATAGGCCTGAAGTAAACTTGGCTGACAGCATTTAAAACAGCTCATCCATTTAGTCTAAGCAAACAGCAAGACACAGAACTATCAGGCTCAGCATATACGATTGCAAAGAGCAGTGTAGATGGATTGATCATTTCTTCTACTCAGGGCTGCCCATGGTTCTGCAGCTTTGGGCTAGGACACAATCATACAGGCTTTGGCTTCACCTGGCACGGAGTTTGGGGTGTAAGATGACAGTCCCCTCAAGGGCATGAGAGAAAGGTCAGAAATACGGCGAAGCACAGTTTCCCCTTTTTAGTTATTCTGTGGTTCCTGTGAGCATCTTCATTTTCTCTAGTCTCCCTGGTGCTGATGCTGCCCCTTCACCTCACCTCTTTGGACCTCACTTCACACTCTGGACCTGCCTAGTCATTCTGAGTCTTACGAATAAGAATTCTGCATTGTACTTGGCAAGAAAGATTAGAATCAAGCATTAAATATTCCAGCAACAGCCAAAACCTGTTTGGCTCAGTGCATAGAGCTTCGGTCTGCGACTGAAAGGTCCCAGGTTTGATTCCGGTCAAGGGCATGTACCTTGGTTGTGGGCACATCCCCAGTGGGGGGTGTGCAAGAGGCGGCTGATCAATGATTCTCTCTCATCAATGTTTCTAACTCTCTATCCCTCTCTCTTCCTCTCTGTAAAAAAATCAATAAAATATATATAAAAAATATTCCAGCAACATAACACAAATTCCCTTTATCACCAGTGTCATTATTCAACACTGTCTTAGAAGTCCTGCCAAATAAAATACAAAATAAACACATACGTGATCATATTATCGGAAAAGAAAAGAATTCTTCCTCTAAAAGCCAAGAAAAATCAATTGATAAGCTGATAAATAACATTATCCAGCTTACCATATAAAATAAAAGCAGATGAAAATTTTATAAAAATGTATCAGCAATAGACAATTTTAAACTATGAGTAAAAATGCCCAAATACCTAGTAATAGACATAAAAATTAGTTAGGAATAAAATTGATGAGAAAACTGTGAGTTCTACAGAAAGAAAACCATAAAATTGTATTTAAGATGTATAGACAAAGATGTAACCAATAAACCTACACCTCAGGTCAAGTTAAAGAATTCAATATAATATTAGTAGAGATGGCTATTCTCCATAAATTAATCAATTCAATTCAATTTTTAAAATTAGCATGTTTTCCAAGAAACTTGACAAGTATAACCTAAGCTCCATTTTGAATAATGAGTTTAGAAAACATAAACAAAGGCATATATACAAATACATATATTATATATTAGGCAAATTCAAAGAAGTTTTTGAGGAAAGATAGGATTGGGAGGTAAAGGTATAGATAGGACTGGCCCTTAGAGATATAGCAAGCATAGCCTAAAGTTGTGGGAGTGATTCAATTAATATTTAATTGCTCTTTTAAGAGTGATTTTGTTATAGGAGAAGACAGTGCAACAGAATAGAAAATACAGACCTATGGGTACAAAACTAGTTAGAAGATAATAAGGGTAATTTTTCAAAATGGTAGGAAAAGGATGAATGGGAAAAGTCAATAAATAGGATTTGAAAACTTGGTTATTAACTGGTGGAGTAAAAATAAACTTATAGCTCATATGTTATATTGCAAGTTGAATAAAAATATTACCAGGAAAAAATGCATTTTCAGAAATATGGAAGACCTTATAACCAATAAAGGGGAAAACAATAAGGAAAAGACTAACAAATCGTCTGCCTAAAGTACCATAAGCAGAAATAGGAGAAAGCCTGGAAGAAAAAATGTTCCATACATGAAACATACAGGGTGGCAGGGTGGGGAAAAGTATGTTTACAGTTGTTTGTATGGAAAATAATACAATAATTAAACAATAATAATAATACCAGAATAAACTCCATTTTATTATTCCTCGTACTCACAACTGTAAACCTATTTTGGCAACACCCTGTATATGACATGTCTCGTCCACTATTGTACATGGGTTAAGAAAGTTGACTGTGGGTTTGTCTGCTTATCTGAGTTTGTACCCTGCTCTGCCACCTATTATGACCTTGGGAAATGTCTTTCAGTAGTCTGTATCTCAGTTCCCTCAGCTGTAAAATGGGAACAATCCTACTAGGCTCATTGTAGTAAAAGGGTTAAATGAGTTAATTTTGACCAGGACTTAGACAGTGCTTGAACTCAGTAACCATTAGTTGATACTATTATGTGCTAGTCTCTTGCTTTCAAGGCACCAAGAGTCTACTTTTCTGACAACCAGAATGTCACTCTGCTCTAAACACATTACCATTTTTGCCCAGCTGGCATAGCTTAGTGGTTGAGCGCCAACCTATAAACCAGGTGATCATAGTTCGATTCCATGGTCAGTGCACATGCCTGGTTGCAGGTTCAATCCCCAGTGGGGAGGTGTGCAGAAGGCAGCCAATCGATGATTCTCTCTCATCATTGATGTTTCTCTCTCCCTTTCCCATCCTCTCCGAAATTAATAAAAATATATATTTTTATAAAGCAAAACACACATTACCATTTTTCAAACTATTTTTGTCGAACCAAAGTGAAGTGAAAGCTTGCAGTTTCCAAGTGCCCAGGAATGACTCTCTGGATGAATTGGAAATGAGAGAAAGGCCTCAATCCTCTGCTTTACTTTACTTCAGCAATTAAATACGAATGGAATCACTCCCACAACGTTTTGCTACGTTTGTTATAGCTCTAAGGACCAGCTCCTTGCCTTTGCCTCCCACTCCTAGCTTTACTTCCGTAGACCTAACTACCACAGAGCTTGGTATTTGCAAGGGAAGTGTTCTTTAAGACATAAAGAGAAGGAAGAGAATTCACATTTTAAGGGCTGTGTCTTTATTTTATTTATTTATGCATGCTTCATTTTCCTTTCTAATGGATCAGATTGATATGCTAGGTCCATAACTTGTTTGCAAAAGGCAAAAATAAATTGCCACAGGTTTTTAATTTTGATTGTTAAAAATGTTATGTAGGTAACGCTGATTTGAAACCTCTGAAAACAGGCACTGCAAAAGTCAAATTATTTCTAGATAAAATCTAATTTTCTATGACAAGTTTTTATCACAGAAACATCAGTAACATTGGGTCTGTCCTTCAGCTTGAATCACAGAAATCTTAGTCTTTTCTTTTTTCTTTTTCTTTTTTTGTCTGTCCTTCAGTAAAAGATATAAGGTCAACAGTTTGGTATATTACACTTAGTGTAATGGTTGTATTCAATTTATCCCTTTCTCATCTAATGATAATTCTTATTAATGTAAGTTATATGGAATAGATGGAGTCAGGCCAGTCATACACTCCCTTGACTATAGTTATGAAATAAGCTCAACTTCATAATAATGTAAAGTTATAACAGGAAATTCCGAGGGTATCTTCAACTTGGAAGTTAACTTCTTCAAGTAAATTAGGATTGTCCTTGGCAAATGGTGAAGGACCTCACTACATTAAATGCATAATTAGATTTACACTGACATAAAGGTATTACTCTATGCCTCAATTTGTTCATTTTAAAAGTCAGATTGGATTAGATGCTCTAATTCTATCTTCCAGTTATAAAAAAGAACTCTTAACTCTAAATATGTGCTTTCGTATAGAAATTATTTCATATAAAATTAGACAAATTCTAAATAAATGGTAAAGAAGTAAATAAAATATAGATATATCCCTGAAAAAATTTCAGAAGAGATTATCAAAGATGTGGTTTATTAATACTTGACAAACAGAAGGAAGATAACAATAATAATGATTTAGCAAGGGTTGCATAAAATTTTTTTTATCAAACAATAGCTTCTTTTGTAAGCAGGGTGATTGTACTAATCAATGAAGAAAATGCTGGAAATATTACATGCCCTCAGCTGGTTATCAAGATATTTGAAGATTTTTAATATGAAGATTGAATAATGTGGACAGGAAGGTATTTTTGTGGCTTGTGAGACAAAAAGGATTGCTTCTTAATTCATTATCAAGCCAAAGTTTATTATCAAGTTAAAGGATTCATTACTTGTTCATTATCTGTTTTCTTCTAAAGTTTTTATCTATGGTTCTGACCCAGATCATATTTTTCCAAAAACAATAACTTTAAGATATAAAGAGTATCAAATTCATAATTCATTTATATCAAGAATGCAAAACTGTGCTTCCAAAAATGTAATAAGCTACAGTGATGAGATTAAAACAATGAGGTTAAATATAGAAAGGATATTAAAAAAAAAAATCTTGACTAAAAGTGAAAGGAAAAATCCTAGCTTGTCATAGTCTCTATGAATTAGACCCAGTACTATATTAGTCCAGAGCAAGTGAATCACTAGTGTCACTGGTTGCTTCCCTCTCTTCTGAAATTACCACAATTTAAACTAAACCCAATTGTTCAAAACACACGAAGATAAAAAGGCATTTGTTTGGTTAGTCTACACCTGGAAACCTATGTTGAGTTTTGGTTACCAGACTTAAAATATAAGGGTTACCTTTTTAGATCTGGTTACCATATTTAAAAATATAGTAGAGATATTTGCAGACCAAAGGTAATTTTATGTAGGACAACTCTATTGGGAACTGTGTCACATGAAAAATATTGCAAATATTTTTAGCTTAGAAATTTCTGGGCACACTTTTTTAAAAGTAAAGGAATGACATGACCATACAAATATTTGTAGGACTATATCTTGGAAGACATATTCTTAGCCTTTGTTTCTTTTTACTTTCTCTCTCTTTTTTTCCCCAAATATATGTTTAACAAAGAAATATTAAAGTGATTCTGCACAGCTACCACTTTTATAATCAGAAAAAGAAAAAAATGACAAAAAGAGATATATAAGCTTAAGCAAAACAAAACAATAGTATCTATGTGTCTCCACATTTATTTAGTTCTGTATAATCAGTGTCAAGTATATTGGCAGATAAACAGAAAATATTCAATAATTATTGGTCATAGGAATGAAAAATAAAAGAATGAATAAATATCTATGGAGTGAGTGACCTGTGAGGCTCCAATCACTGGAAATATTCCAATAAAGACTGGATGACTATATTAGGGGCCTTGTTTAAAGGATTTCCAAAAAAAGTTGATAGACCTAGATCAATGATCTTCAGTAGATGTGCCACATGTTTTAAAATACTTGACTTATTAATACTTGACTATTTAGTCAGGGGCACTGATCTATTTTCCTAGATTGTCAAATAAAAAAATGATTACAGTCAACACAACAATAGCCATGTGGTGTGAATACACTGTCTTAAACTATAAATATATAGATCATGTAAATCAATCAAAATTATAGCTATTTTTTGTCAGATCAGCAAAAAGTATATTTTTTGGTATGCCACAGAATTTTAGTAATTAGATATATGTGCCATGAGATGAAAAGGATTGAAAATCACTGGCCTAGATAACTTCTAAGATGCCTTTTAAATGTAAAATTATTTAAGAGTTCAATAAATTTCATACCTGGTTATTATTATAATTTAAGCATTGGGATTGCTCAAGAAAGCTTGGAAAACAAACTGTCTTGTCTATCAAGGAGTGAGTATTATATAAAAATTGTAAATAAGGTTAAGATTTCTGGTAAGTAAAATTTGGTGTTTATGCATATGTAAGTAGATTATGCCAATTGAATTTTATATGCAAAAATAGGATGCCCTTCAGAAAAGAAATATTTAATTAACATGGGAATGCATTATTCCACTTTTGCCACATACTATGAAATCCTTTCTATAGTTTTGGCAATATACATAGAAATTAAATTACAACATTAAAATAATACTTGTGCATTTCATTTGGAATCCTAAATTACCAATGTACCTTTAATGTATTTTAAATTATAATTAAGTTTTTTTTTTCTAGAGCAGTGACTGCTATACATAAGTAGCTAGTTATATTTTACACTTGTCAAGATTTTTCATTTTAAATATTTTAATACTGTTCTGTTCTATTAGTTTTATTTTCTCTCAATAGAGAGAATTTTGTTAAAATATTTAAAATAAACACTATTTCATAATATAATAAAAATTCTCAGATGTCAGATAAACAATGGTGATACACTTAGATAAACAAAGGCTTTTTAAAATACATTATTGAAATGTATGGGTTTGAATACACAAAAGAGTAATAAGTTTATGTTAATAATAATAATGTAAGAAACCTGAGAAGCTCCAGAACAGCATAATAATGTTAAAAAAAAAAATACTGAAATAACGCACACATACATTTTAATGGTGTTTGACTTCTAACTAATGTCCTGTTATAAAAGACAATTTAATTTAATATATGGCTTAATATTCATATCAGGGATATATATATATATATATATTCTAAATATATATAAAAGCCTAAGTGACAATTACAACAGAATTATTGCTATAATGCGCACTGGCCACCAGGGGGAAGATGCTCAATGCAGGAGATGTCCCCAGCCCACAGGCCCTGATCACCAATGGGGCCTGCCGGCCAACCTCCTGGTCCCTCCCCCTAAGCTGGTAGGTCCCAATCACCTTATCTAGGCTAGGCCCCCAGACTGGGATTGGGAACCTGGGGATAGGTGGCAGCAGAAGCAGTCCTTTCCCCAAGCTGGGATGGGAACTGGGACTGGGTGGTGGTGGACACGGGCTGCAACAGAAGGAGAAGGTGGGGAGGCGGGGAACCTGATGAGCCCTGATCACCTGCCTGGCCCAACCTGTGCAAGAATTTTGTGCACTGGGCCTCTAGTGTAGGCAAACATGTCTAATAGTTTAACTTCCATGAATGCACAATATTTTTGTTTGGATTTTATACTGTCATTGCTTAAGTAGCATCAATACAGAAGATAATGTAAATGAATAAGTATCTTACTATTACAACTAAATAAGACAACTTTATTCTGTTTTTATAGCCATTAGTAGGCAGTTCATAAAGACAAGTACAATTAGTCAACAAAATTGTGCTATGACAAAAATATCTTTTACTATGAAAGTATCATCAAATTTCTGATATTTGGATAAAAAAGAAAAAAAATCTTCATTTTCAAGAGTAAGGTAGCTTAAACTTCAACATTTATTTTTGTTTAAAATTGACCTAATTTATATAAATGGACCATGACATAGAACTAGTTTGAGGACTCATTAAGTTAGCTTTTTAACTATCAAACTGGGATTTCTTATACCACCAACACCATGAACTAGTTTTAATATCTTGAAGTTGTCCTATTATTTTTTTTTATACTTTATTGATTTTTTTACAGAGAGGAAGAGAGGGATAGAGACCTAGAAACATCGATGAGAGAGAGACATGGAACAGCTTCCTCCTGCACACCCCCTACTGGGGATGTGCCCGCAACTAAGGTACATGCCCTTGACCAGAATCGGCCTGGGACCCTTGAGTCCGCAGGCCTACATTCTATCCACTGAGCCAAACCGGTTTCGGCAATTTGTCCTATTATTATGACAACAAAATGTGGAGTGAAAGGAGAAAACTGTTGAACTTAATAGAAAATGTAACATGGAAAGTAATGTAATGATCGCCTAAACAAGGTTGTAAACATTACTAAACACAGACATATTGTTATTGCCAGCTTGAAGGAAATTCTAAATTATTATACATTACAGACATATGACAGAACTTAACTCTGAATGCAAATTATGACAGGATTTGGCTAATATCAGGGCATGAACTAGGTTTCAGTTCAGTCCACCTTTAGTCATGCCTACATTTTTCTTCATAGTCGTGGTGCGTTTTCATTTAAAATCACTGACAGTCAGAAAGAGGAAAAAGGTAAATCAGTCCTCTTCTCTGGTTAGTTGGGCACCTGGCACCTGACAGGTTACTTGAGGCTCTCTTATGAGATCAAAGAAGAGGAAATAATGTCACACCAAAGGAATGTATAATGAGTAATATCAGTACAATGAGCACCGAAGGAAGTGGTAATACTTAGCGACTTGTAAAGTGTTGCCCAGTTTTCCAGTGTGGACACATCCCCACTGATGAACAGGGAGTTCTGACACCGGAGACAAAGGGATGTGGGGATGTTGTTTCTCTTTTCCTGAGAATGCTATGTACCCTCCTTGGACGCATTCTGAGATTCAAGCCAACGCATGCCCCTCTTTACCTGTGTCTCTGGACTCCTTGAGGACTTGACTCCCTGCCAGCTCTGAGACTGCATTCCGGGGTGTCCTGCTTCTACCTGCTCCCCCCTGGGCTAAAGCACATCCCCCCTCTGCTGTCACAGAGCAGCTCCTTCCCCCAAATTAACATGCCAGCACACCCTGTCTGCAGCTACTCCTGTGCTCCTAGCGAAGCTTGGCAAAACATTTGAAGATGAAAAGGAAGACTTTGAAACTCTTGATGTTACACTCAGCGTTGAACATTTATTTTGGCCAAACACACCTTTGACATTTGTCTACTCTTCAATTTAGGAGCAACTCTGCTGATGTATGACTTTCATGAGCCACAAGTTCAAAGACAGGAAAGAACTTGTTTTTCCTAGACAATTCTGGCATTTTTCTTCCTAATTAAGTCATAGCCAGATTGTTCTGGCTCCCTAGGATGCAGATGTTCAGAAATGCCAACAAAGTCATCCACATATTTCCAGAATTTGCAAACCCCACAAAATGTCCTGGCGAAAGGTGGTCTCCCACAGGCATTCACATATTTTTGTGGTAAACCACTGACTTTACGTGGTGGCACCAAATACTTTCTTAAAATGCCCTGTAACCTATATCTGTGGTAACCTTCTACCTAAAGTGCTGGTAAGTGAGAAGTACAAATATACATTAAAATATATAATAACTTGCTCACTTGGAAGTGAGTGCTTTATATATGTGACATTGGATATATCAAGGAGCTCTCTTGCTTGGGCACAAAACAATTGTTTTTCTTATTTTATTTTCTCTTGTTTTGTTAAATATATACTTATTGTTGATAGTATTATAGATATCTCCCGTTTCTACCTTCATCTCCCCTTCCCCTAACCCACCCCTCCCAGGTCTTCACTACCACATTGTCCGCGTTCATGGGCTATGCATATAAAACACATTTTAAAAGCAACTGCATTTAAAAAGAAGAAGAATATTTATAAGGATATAAAAATATCCAGCACGCGCGCGCGCGCACACACACACACACACACACACACACACACACACACACACAAAAGCGACTGCATATTTCAGGAAGCTAGATAATGTCAGCTTTTAGAATTATAAATTTCCGCTCAGAGATCACTTTTGGAGTTTTGCAGTTTATTACTTAGGCTACAGAGCAAAGATTCTGCTCGCAGGCTCGAAGTGTGTCGAAGCGGCATCGCTTGAGGTAGTCCTGCCAGGAAACGGTTCCGGTGGCCATTGGAAATGACACTGCACATTGGGTCCATAAAATAAAAGAGTCAATAGCACACACAGTTGCTCATTCTGTATTACAAGTTTTCTGCAGTTTGAAATCCCAGATCCTGTTGCTTTAAAGTTCTTTCCCATAATATGGCATTTTAAAACTTCTCCACAGGGTTAATTTTCCATATATATGATGCATGGCCTTGTAGACGGTGTAGTGTACAATTTAAGGTTCTGGTTAAAGACATTGGCTTGGTTGGCATGTTGCTTTGAAGAGGGGGAGAAAAAGCACCCACAACCATCAAAGAAAGTTTCTTTTCTTTCTTTCTTTCAAAGGAGGAATCATTATGTAAACATAAGGACTTTTATTTAAAAATTTAATTCCACTTTTCTTGAGATTATGATAAGTTAGTCTTTACTTTACATTTTTTACTTGCTATTTTGGAGATTTTGGAGATTGTGTTTTATTTTTTCAAATAGCAATGACTGAGCCCAGTGCCACGAGTGCCTGTCCATTCTCATTTGTTTATTACACATTTGTGATGTGGACGTTTCTCACCATTTTGCCCCACACAGCAGATTGCTAGCTTTTCATCAGTTGTCTATTATGTGATTTTTAAAAGTGCTGCCATCTGATATTCAAATCAACCAGGCTGACTTTTTAAATAATAATTTGTTGGTTTTTTAATTTGTGTAAAGAACTCGTTTTTCACAGCTCTTAAAATAGTTCCTAGATTCTAACCACGTACTCTGTAACAATAAAAACAAACACTGCAGCGTTTATTTTAGGATCTTTCCTCCCAAATTAGAGTTTCTAAATTTGACTCATCACTTCATCTTATTAATCTATATCACCCACAAGTATTTTCAGTATTTTTAGTCCTCATCTCTATCCACATTTCATTTGTGCAATGCAAATTAACATATTTATTCTAGAAAACAGTTATGCTACCCTTCATTTGCTTTTGTTATTCTATGCATGTTTCAATACCACTCTGTCAAATAAATTCCTTCCTATTTCATTACAATTGTATACTATGTACTATTATTACACTTACATATCTAAAGTATATAACACAAATTTAGGGCCCTTCAGCTAATTCAAGGTCATTAGTTAAAAATATTATTCTTTGCTTCAAAAACATTTTTCCAAACAAAAAGAAAATGATTTTTCTAAAAATATATGACTTTTATATCACAATGTTATAAATGTGACATATGACATACTCATATCACTTACTCTCTATATTAATATGACTTTACTATTCACTGTCTTTATTAACATGATTTTACTTTAACTAGAAACACTTGCCCCCCAAAAAGGTAAACATTACAAATACTTTTTATTGTTCACTTGGAAAATTTCCCCCAACACTATTTAAAGAACAGTAGACTACTCAACTTCCATTAAATAGCCTTATAAGACTATCATTTTCCAAGACTGCTAAAACCTCCAACCCTCACCTCACTGTATCCACCATCCTAATTATTCTATCATGAACTTGACTGTCCTAATAAAGACTTGGCTTTGGAAGGCACACCTTAAATTAATCATTTCTATATCTTTATCAATATCTTATTTTTGTCATCCCCCTTCCAAGAAGTTACTAAGATTCTGTCAAATTAGTAAAGCTTTTATTTTTTTAAAATATGCTTTATTTATTTATTTATTTATTTATTTATTTATTCATTTTTAGAGAGAGAGAAAGGATGGGAGTAGGATAGAGATGGAAACATCAATTAGAGAGAAACATCATTGATCAACTGTCCCCTGCACACCTCCCACGGGGGATTAAGCCTGAAATCTGGGCATGTGCCCTGAACAGGAATTGAACCGGCAACCTTTTGGTTTCTAGGTCGATGCTCAACCACTGAGTCACACTGGCCAGGCAAATTAGTAAACCATTTAAACACCATAAGCAATAAGTTCATCTTTGCTTGAGCAAGTTATTTTGATGGCATTTAGCATGATAGATTATAGATAAATGATAGACAGACAGATAGGCAGATGATAGATAGATAGATAGATAGATAGACAGATATTTCTATCTATACATAGTGAAATCACCAGTGTTTCCTTAAGCCTTAGAATGGAGAGTGGGCCAAATGCAATAGGTATTTAATGAGTTAATAGATAAGTCATGAAAAGTGCCATTCTTGTTTCTCAGTGGTATATTGTACACAAAATATAGTGTAAATAATTTTTAATAATTTTTAAAAATATATTTTATTGATTTTTTTACAGAGAGGAAGGAAGTGAGATAGAGAGCCAGAAACATCAATGAGAGAGAAACATTGACCAGCTGCCTCCTGCACACCCCCTACTGGGGGGTGTGCCTGCAACCAATGTACATGCCCTTGACTGTAATCAAACCCGGGACCTTTTAGTCCACAGACTGATGCTCTATCCACTGAGCCAAACCAGTTTCGGCTAATACTTTTTTATACAATTTAGTTTCTTACTGGAATTATTAAAGCAAGAATGGATATCAAGAAATTTAATTACATGGCTATAGCCTGTTAATTTGATCTCTGAAAACTTTTATGTAATTTGCAAATCAAGTGTATAAGGTAAGAGAGAGCTGAGAAGACCAATAGATTCAATATGGTGACCGTACATAACTCTTTGACAAGTCAGGTTAAAGTATGCTTTCCTGGTGATCAGAAGCAAGTTCCATAGTGGAATCTGGCAGTGAAATGTCTAGAGATATAGCATTAAACTGATGAGCATTCACCCAGTGCCCAAAGCGCTTTTTTCACTACCTGAGTGTGAAATGATCTAAAAAATGCTTTAAAGATTTTGAGTAAAAAATATTAATATGGGAATTAGTGTTGCTACTTCTATAATGATCAAACACCGTACTGTTTTATAAGTCAAGGCCAGAAGAGCTAGAGCTGGTCATTTCCTTTTTACTAACAGTTTGTTTATAGTATTCCTTCCTATGACATTCTTTCTATGAAATAATTCTGCTACATATGTTGCCTTTGCTATGAACTTACTAACCAAGTCATTTCTGCCTGATCTGGGAATTCAGTGAAAACCTCCAGCTTTCTTGTACCCTTTTAGGTTTATCCAACATGTCTGCCTGAATACCGTTTGTTTTCTATATTTATAAATTACTAAAGAATAGGATCAAAATATTTTTAAACTTCTTATACAGCATAGAGTTTAATGCCCCAAACACAAAAACAAAATTTTTGTTAAGTGTACAGGCAGTCTAATTCTGGGTGAGAGATGCATAGCCTATATTTTATTATATATAAAAGCCTATATTTTATATAATAAAGGCCTAATATGCTAAATGTCCGGTTGTCTGGTTGGCCATTCAACCAATCAAAGCGTAATATGATAATGATATTCTAAGGCCGCTCAACTGCTTGCTATGACATGTACTGACTACTAGGGGGCAGACCCTCTAAATAGTAGGTTAGCTTGCTGCTGGGGTCCAGTTGATTGGGACTGAGGAAGAAAGGCCAGACACACCCTGGAGCCTTCCCATAGTCCCTCACCAGCTGGCCAACTTCCCGCATCTCTCTCTGGCCCCAAATGTGCACCAGTGGGATCCCTCAGTTTGACCTGTGCCCTGTTGTAATCCAAGTCCCCTTGAGGGATGTCAGAGAGCCAGTTTCGGCCCAATACAGAATGACTGGTCACTATGATGTGCACTGACCACTAGGGGGCAGATGCTCAATGCAGGAGCTGCCCCCTGATTGTCAGGGTGTTCCCACAAGGAGAGCACTGCTCAGCCAGAAGCCAGGCTCATGGCTGGTGAGTGCCATGGTGGTGGCAAGAGCCTTCCCCACCTCCCCCACCTCCATGACAAAACTGAGGATGTCTGATTGTTGGCTCCCATAGGGGAGCAGGCGTAAGTCATCAGTCAGACATCCCCCGAGGGCTTCCGGACTGCAAGAGGCCAGGCTGAATTTCATGCACCGGGCCTCTAGTTTACTTCAATAAATTTGTACTGTGTATCTTGCCAATGCAAAACCCTCTTTTCCCTCTGTGCAGCTGCAGAAATTAGAGGATCGAATAAATAAGTGAAAAATCTCCAAAGCTCTTATTCATTCTGGAATGGCCTGGTTTTGTAATTCTCAGGCTAATCTCCATAGAGTCACAGGACCTGTGCTAATCTGAGCGGCAGCTTGAGATAAATACCAGTAGGTGGCAGTGCCGGTCACATGGTGAACCTATTCTGCAGGCACTTTCCCATGAAGGTAGGCCATTGCTTACAGAAGACCAGGAAGGTGTCTGGACAAACATGTCAACACAAAGGCAATGGATCAATCACGTAAACACTATGAAGTTTTCTTTAAAGAATGTCTTTTAAGTTCTCTTTTCTTCGCATACAGTGTAGGAGTTGAAATTGCTGTTTCCTTGTAGGGAGTCTGCATGTGCCTTGCAGCCCCAGGTTTCGGCTTGGCGGAGTCCTGCTGCAGACCCCAAGATTTCAATGGCACTCAGAAACCTGGACATAATCTCAAAGTCTGTCCTAAAACCACTGCCTGTATGGTTCTTGCTGAAGAGAAGTTTCCCTAAAGGCAAAGTGAATTTAGGGTGAGTCTCCTCACAGAGGCTCAGCAATCACACCCCCTTCCTCAGCAGGCTGCTCCCACCTCGCAGTCTCTGGAGCAGACAGTCCCCTCCTCTTACCCCTCCCTATTCCCTCTCTAGTTCCTCCAGATGCCCCAGGGCCCCTTCCCCTTCAAGGGAGCCTGCTGCCCCCTTCCCTCTGGCTGGGAAGAGGCTTATATAGATGATTGCAGGTGAGTTGAGAGGCAAGTGTCAAAGTTAGAGACTAGGCAGTACATACAGTCTGAAAAACAAGAAAGACAGTTTCTCTTGAAAATAGACGTGTGAATATAACTGTGTTTTCAAAATGCACATATATAGGGTGTCCCCCCCCAAAAAAAATGTATACACACTTAGACTAATGATAAAGGAAGTGTTTATTAAAATATATATTTTTTCAAAATACAATAGAATCTACAGACATTGTATGTATACATGTGGAGGGGGGCACCCTGTATTTTAATTTGTCTTTAGTAAATTCTCTCTTTTCAAACCTATTTGATAAAGACTGTCTTTTCTCACTTAAGGCTTCTTATCCTTGAACAAGGGCATGTTCTGAGAATTTCATTAACATGTTCATAGTTTACTTAAACCTTTCTTTTAAATATTTGATTATATAATATTAGTCTTTCTTCATTATAAAATTATTTTTATCAAGACATTCAAAGTTACCAAGTCATGTATATAATGATTATGGAATTCAACTTTAAAATTAATAAAATATTTTTTAAAAACAACCCTATATGTTATTTTTGTTGCAAACTCAAAATAGATTAAAATTCTATAACATTTAGATTTGTAATTTATTTGCTTTTTTGGGTTTGAGAAACCACGGAAAAATGCATCCCACATTTTAGTTTGAGTTTGTTTTACAACTGCTTTTCCCCTGGTTTTATCTTAGGAGATTAACAAGAAGCAAATGTGATATTTATTTCAGCAGGAAGCACGGATCATTTTTGTGAGCTGAAATAAGTGAAAACTTAGTGATAGTTATATTAAGAAGTCAGCTTTGCAAATAAAAACTTCTTTCGCACCCCATCAAAACATGATTGCTTTACTTTATTTCATACAAACGTTTTCCTTGAATACTTTAATCTATTGTTTTAGATGGGAACATAAGTTACTTTTCTTAAAATTTTTAGTTTTGCTTGTTACAAAGAAAAGATTGCTATATGGGCAAAGGTGAAATTGTTTGCTCATTTTTCTATTGAAGATCATTCTAAAAAAAAATACTTTCTAAAGGACTGGAGATAGCAGAGGGAGTTATTCTAATAAAGAGCTTGTATCATAATTGAGAAACCTGTTAAAACCACCATCAAATTTCTTAATTTTTGTGAAAATTTGATTGGGTCCTCGTGGAGGGTCCATTTCCTGGTGAACATTCTTAAATTCTCAAGTAAAAAATAGTGCGAAATCGGAAGCTGAAGAGATTGTGGAAATAATTCGGTTGTATCTTTGATACCGAGCATATCAACTAGTTAAGAATTTTATTGATGGAGAACCAACATAGGTTGATTAAAGGGAAACAAATCCACTGCGAGTAAATCCTACTTTTAAAGTAGTTAACATTAACAACATAAAGCTGAATGCAAGTTTGTGAGAGAAATTAATGGGGCAAAATTGCAGCCCAGCGATTCTGTCTCCCGGCTTTCTTAACATCGCCAAGCCACGCAAATTTGGCTAACAGCGGGTCATTCTCTGCTGGAAAATGGGTGTCTTGGTTTTCTCCATTGTTCCTTCTTGGTGTTCGCTCCCCAGAGCCCTGACCTGCCTCGGGCACTGTGTGCCCAGACCCCCTCTATTCCATTCTCTCAACTGCACCGAGACAATGAAATAAGGCATCGTTTGGGTAATTTCACAAGGCACTTCCATTCTGCAGTCTGGTTCCATTTCTTTCCTTCTAGGAGGACATTAATATTCCAGATTCAAAGAGAAAGGGTCACTGGAGGGTGTGTGAAGGAGTATGCGATGGGAAGAGGCAACGAGAAAGATTATTTTGTGAAAATAGAAGAAGCTATTTTCTACAGATGATTTAATTTTTTTTTTTTTCCAAAAGAAACACAGGGGCAGGTTATCAAAACAGAATCACAAACAAGGTAATGTGGTTTTAAAGTAGTTTATAAAACGTGTCAGGGGAAAATAGAGTGGTGTGACTGCAGAGATCAAGCTTCCACTTTGCAAGCTTATAAAACTCATAGGTCTTCTGTTCCTAGGTGGGCTTCCCGGCTCCAGGGGAAGATGTCAGAGGCGAGTGGCAGCGCTGTTATCATTGAGGATATTTAGTTTCGGTGGCAGGACAGATAAATGGGCCGCGCTGGAGTTTATTCATCTCTGTAGCCCCGGTGCTGAAGGAGGCGGCAGTATCGGTGCTTGACTTATGTGTGTCCTACCAGACAAGGTGCTTTGGCTGCAGGTTTCACGTTTAGAAGAAACATGATCCTTTGGAAAAGTTGCCACCCATTACTTAGTCTCCAGTTTCAATCGGGCGATTGAATGATCTGTCCATACTTGTGATAATGTACTGCGACTCCAGTCAGCACCGGGCCGTTTTGCTATCTTGTGTCTTTTTTTAAATCTTGAAAATAAAGTTGGAACATTCCTGCTTTGCTAGCTCTAGAATTCCCAAATTTCTCTTCACTAAATTTTCCGGGCTCACAAACCTTTAGCCAAGGAAGGATTGCCATGATACACTCGTGTTTTATTTTATTTTTAAAAAAAATTATATATATATATATATATATATATATATATATATATATATACACACACATATATATATATATATATATATATATATATATAATTTTTTTTTTTTTTTACAGAGAGGAAGGGAGAGGCAGAGCTAGAAACATTGACCAGCTGCCCCCTGCACACCCCCTACTGGGGATGTGCCTGCAATCAAGGTACATGCCCTTGACCGGAATCGAACCTGGGACCTTCCAGTCCGCAGGCCGATGTTCTATCCATTGAGCCAAACCGGTTTCTGTTTTATACATTTTTCTTTGAGTATTGTGTCTAGTTTTGTTTAAGAGAAATTTTAAAAGGATGTGGGCCTTTTGACTCTGGCTTGGTGATGTCAGGACATCCTCTCCAAAAGGAGCAACTAGAAAGTGGAACAAAATTGACAAAAACATCCATTTCTGTTCTCTAGCAAGTGTTCAAAGTTTTACAAATATTTGGCAGTGATTGATGCTTTAAAACTGCTGAACTTCCGGTGAGAACAGTGGGAACTCTTGTCCTAGCCAGGGACTGATTCCTCTTCTTGTGGGGCGGGCCTATCTGTGAGGGCAGGTTATCTGCTGATCAGGGGGGTTCCCTGGATTTGGGGCACAAGGTGACACCCACATCCAGCCGTGTTGTGCACAGTCTTGGGAGGGGCAGCAACTCTACTTTGGAGATACTAGTGAGCAATCTTTGTCTGAAAAGGTGAGATAGTAAATACAAGGTGTGCCCCCCCCCCCAAAAAAAAAATGTAAACACACTTACCAGCTGATAGCTTAATTGATGTGTCTTTCCTTTCAGATTTTCTCCATTGGAATGAATACTCATTCTAAGTGTGTAACACATTTGTTGGGACACCCTAAAGTTAGTTGCTTTGTGGTCCCCATATATTACCTGTTTCTCCTCCTCTCCTCCCCCTCTCCTGTCTCTTCCTCATTTTCTCTGCATCACTTTAAGAATGTAGAAAAGGTTTGTAGTGCGCAGGTCATACAGAAACAAGCCGAAAGCTGGGACCAGGACCCTGGGTTGCCTCTGCTACTCTGTTAGTCTGAGGCTGGCACGGGCCAAGTGCAAGGCTGCCTACAGCCCAGGAGACACTAGAGAGGATTCATACTAGCCACACACTTCCTGCTGATCCTGAGGTCACAGAGGGTGACATGAGATGCGGAAAGATATTCAATACAGAGAGAGCAGAGTAGACTTGGCAAGGACTTTAGTCCTGAATGTACTTCTTTACCCACACTCCCGTGCAATGGGGGAGAAGGAAGTGTTTCTAAAACTAAAGGAAGTGTAAAGAATATTGGGGGGAGGAACACTTCATGTAAGCAAATTAGACAACCTAGATGAACAAATATGTGAAAAGATACAAGAGCAGGACAAGGTAAAATAGAAAATCTGAACACCATTATGAGAAACAAAGAAATTGAACGAAGAATTAGAAATTCTCCCCCAATGAAAAACTGAAGCCAGAGGTCTCCATGTTGGACTCTGTCAAATATTTACAGAGAAAATAACACCAATTCCTCACTTGGTCTGATGTTACAGAATAGAGCAGAGGAAGGGACCATTCCCATTTTATGAGCTAATATTACCCTGCAAGCAGAGCCAAAGACATCACCAGAGGAGAAAAGCACAGATGAAATCCTTTATGAACACGATGTAAAAATTCTAAACAAAATACTAATATAGTAAAACCAGCAAAGTATAAAAGGATTATACACCACAACCAGGTGGGGTTTATCCCAGAAATGCAAGGTTCGTCTAACATCCAAATACTAATTTAATGTAATATGTCAATTGTGTTAAAGTGACAAATCCTCTCACTGGATGCAGGAAAAAAAATTTGACAAAACTTAAGACTTCCTCATGTTTTAAAAACTATAAATAGAAGGGAACTGCCTCAAACTGACAAATGGAATTTATGAAAACTCTACAGACATCATAATGTAAGACTGAAAATTTTCTGCTAAGATCAGTAGCAAACAAGGATGTCATGTTTGCTGTAACTATTCACAATTATATTGGCCTAAGTAAGTTTGAAAATGCAAAATAATGGTAATAATAAATACAACGAAGCAACTCATCAATCAGTTAATTAATTAAATGCATCTATCCTATATAATAAAAGCCTAATATGCTAAGTGTCTGATCATCCAGTCATCCGTTTAACCAATCAAAATGTAATATGCTAACAATATGCTAAAGCCTCTCAACCACTGTGACGTGCACTGACCACCAGGGGGTAGATACTCCAACTATTCGATAGTAGGTTAGCTTGCTGCTGGGGTCTGGCTGATAGGTGAGGTCCCTCAGCCTGGCCTGTGCCCTCTTGCAATCCAGGACCCCTCAGGGAATGTCGGAGAGCCAATTTTGGTCCAATCCCTCAGGCCAGCCCAAGGGTGCATGAATTGGTGCACAGGGCCTCTAGTGTTGGAAATAAAGAACTCCTATGTAAGAAGTAAATGGGGGAGGGGAAGTGTCAATTGGGGAAAAAGGAGATATACATAAAATTTTAGACAATAAGAAAAAAAATTTTAAAGAAATAAATAATCCTATATGTAGAAACTCTCAAGGAACCTGTAAAAAATCTATTACCTACTAATAATGCATTTGGGAACTTCTTAGGAATAAAAATCAATTTTATGTCTATATCTAGCAATGAAAAATACAAAAATTAAATTAAGAAAGCAATTCCATGCATGCTTGTAAAAAATATAAAAGGACTTCGCAGCTGGGAATAAGGGTGCAGGCCTTGAGGTGGAGAGGTCATCCTAGATTATTTTGATGGGCTCAGTCTAATTATGTGGGTCCTCAGCAGTGGGGGAGGAAGGCAGAAAAGTGGGTCTGAAAGAAGCAACATGAGAAGGACTTGATCCTCCATTTCTGGGTTTGAAGATGACGACAGTGGTCTTTGAGCCAAGGAGTGTGACCCCACTAGAAACTGGGAATCAGTAAGCTGACTAGCTGACAGTAAGAAAGTGGGGGCCTTATTCTTACAGCCATAATGAATTCAGTTCTGCCAGAAACTGAATTGGATTGTCCCCTTGAGCCTCCAGAATGGAAGGGAGTTTGGGACATTTTAATTTTAGTTTAGTAAGATCGGTACGAGACTTTTCACCTATAAAACTATATAAAATAATAAAATTTGTATAATTTTTTAAATATGTGGTTTTACTGACTTTAGAGAGAGAGAAAGGGATAAGGAGAGAGAGATAGAAACATTGAAAAGAGAAACATCGATAGGCTGCCTCCTGCACAACTCTTGCTGGGGATCGAGCCCACAACCCAGGCATGTGCCCTGCCCTGGAATTGAACTGGGGACCTCTTGGTTCATGGATTGACACTCATCCACTGAGATACACTGGGTGGGCTAAGTTTGTGTAACTTTAAGCCCCTAAGTTTGTGTGACTTTGTTAAGGAAGCAATAGCAAAGTAATATGCAGTGGGAGAAAAATATAATAGACTTATGAAGGGATTTATGAAAACTATATTAAGGGAAATTATTTAAAACTAGGAAAAAGGCAAAAAGATGGCTAGCATCCAGTTTTAAACAAGGATTATTTAATTTTCTACAGGACTGCACCTGTTTTGATTTTGCTAATTTTATTTAATTACAAGTTTGGATTCTGGGAAGTAACATGTTACCTTGCTACATTTCTTCTTGGTAGAAAAGGTATCTCCAAACCTTATGGTTTCATTTCCTGTAACCAGTTTTATACAAACCTAGCAACTTTATGCCAAGAGTCTTTATTTTATAGTGTCTTTCAAATGCTCTTGGAAAGACTTTATATTTTACTAGTTTACTGACTCAGGAATGAGAAAACAAGTCTATCTTTGAGATACATTAATTTTATATTTGATTAAGTCATATTTTTACTTTTTAAAGCATGGTAATCAGACAGTCGTGTTGCACTATTTTTAGGGATGTTGGAAAATTTGGGGACATGACAAATTTATTAGTGAAAACATATTAGAATTTTAAAATATTTTAAAATTTAATTCAGCATATACATAAGTAGATATATAATAAAACATATATAAAGATCAACAGAAAGAGGGCTTGACAATTTTGAAATGCAATATAGAAATCATCTTACTATCATTTTTAATGTTTATTGCTATCAATTTATGAGAAATTACATTAGCATAAACATATGATTGAAATTGGAGGATAATGATGTCATTTTAAGTGAAATTGATAATTTAGTAGGAAGATAAAAGAAAAATTATTACAAATTCTCACCTGAGAACATACTGTTAACATTAAGAGTTAAAATAAAGAGATATATGGTGACCTCTAAAGCTAAGAATGTGAATTTTAACAGAATCTGTGCAGAAATTGTTCTGTAAATTTTCAGTTGATCATTTGAACAACTACGGAGTTGTTTATTATATCTCCATGGCTACTTCTATTTTAAGAACATCCAAATAGGACTTTGAAGTTTAATACATCTCTACAACCAAGACTTTTCTTTCTCATACCAGATCTTTGTGCCTGTAACACTCGTATGATAGAACAACATAAATTTCTTATTAATTATATATTATTACAATGTCCCTCAAACGATGAACAATAAATTTTCCTATTAAATTTAAAAACTGCCCCAATTCTATAGCTGTGATCCGAGGTACTTTATATATTTCACAGTTATACCAGAGAGAAAAATAATATAATAGGAAGTGTGAGTCAATTTTGAAAGTGTGAGTGTTGTCTCATTATCCTACTAATTAGAAAATAGTTCTTTGGCCATTCTTCATCCAAAAGTTTGCTTCCATTATCTATTTTTCTGAACTCAGTTTTTTGTTTTGTTCTGTACTCTCTCACAAAGATTATTGAGGCTAAATTAATATCATGGAGACAAAGATCAGCAAGTGGATTACAATTTTAGTTGTTTAGTATGCTTATCTGTCCAATGAGTCTGGAAGATGGCCCACTTTAACTAATGGTTTTAAATTAAGTAGCTATGATAAAAGCCAAACACAGGCAGGCATTTCTTTTCCTCTAGTCAAGTTTACATCAAACCTGTGTCGTAGCTGCCACTTCTGAAGCAAGAGACTTACATTGGGCCCTGTGCTAAGCATTTTAAGTACAGGTCTAATTCTTGCATCAAACAAAGTATAGAAGCTACTCTCTCCATTTTTGAACACTGATGAGGGCAATGTGGCCCAAAAAAGTTAGGTAACTTGTGTCTGAGGTCTCACACCTAACATTCAAGTCCAGCTCTGTCTGAATCCTCAGATGCTGTTCCTCCCGCTAAAAGGAGAGAATTGGGGGCCTGAGTTCTAGAGAAGTTTTGTGACCTGGAATCAAGCATTTTACTTTTCTACACCTTTGTTTCTTCAACAGCAAGGGAACAAGGTCAGGCTAAATCACGTCAAACATGGTTCTCAATTTAAAATGCAGATTTCATGGGTGTTGCCTTGTTGACAATGGTGCTCCTCACTAGACTCTTTGAGGTAAAAGAAAAAAAAATTTGGAGTGCAAACTTACTCTCAACTTTTGGCCTAGACAACTTGATTTATTTTCTTTAAAAAGAAATATTTTTATTGATTTTAGAGAGGAAAGAAGATGGAGGGAGAGATAGAAACATCAATGATGAGAGAGAATCATTGACTGGCTACCTCCTACACACCCCAACTCTGGGGATAGAGCCCACATATAGAGCATGTGCCCTGATGGGGATTCAAACCATGACCTCCTGGTTCATAGGTCTACGCTCAACCACGGAGCCATGCAGGCTGGGCTTGATTTTTCTTTTTAGGAAGTATTATCACACACAGACACTTTCTCCATACTGTTACCTTATTAAAATCATACTAGAATTGTACCACTGATCCCCATAGAAGTGCATGTGAGCAGATTCACAATTTGTTGTGTAAATAATTTTAGACAAAACAGTGTGATTAAAGTAAACGGTGTTAATAATTGCTTTGAAATCCATATTCATGCAATATCGAGTCATTTGAAAGAAATATAATATACTTCCAAAATATTTTCTCATTTAATTTGAGATGTGATGTGTTTAATACACTCTAAATTAAGAACAATTCTTATTTCCTTAAGAATTGTTCACGAAAACGTGTTAGGTAGCTGGTAACTCCAATTTGAAATTCAAGAACTTAGAAATAGATTGTGATAAAAAATAAAAATACATAATTCCAAAGGGGGGGAAAACAGTTAAAATTGAACTTATAGTAAGTTACATGTACCCACTTGGAGCTTAGTTTAACAAAATATGATTTATGTGCAAAGCATTTCTGCTACATAATTTATGAGGCAAAAATGTGGAGTATTGTCAGCATGTGGTGACTTGGTTTGGAAAAAAGGATTTAAGCATAATAATTTAGCGTCTAGTTTATGCCATATTTGATGAAATATGTCTCCCCCATGTCCCTCCCATCCTCAGTGCTCAACCCCCTGCACAGACACACTTACTCTCACATCTTATACATTTTCTCCATTGCTTTCATTATTCATTGTTTTTGACCTTCGAAAAGTAATGGCCTCTTATTATGCACTTTTCTGTCACGCAACTCAGATGGGGTGCCGTATGCATCACCTAAAATAAATAACTGCTGGCGCTGGTTTGCTTTTATTTATTTGCTTTCAAATCCCAGCTTTCTCAGGGCCCTTGGTGAACTCCACAGAAAGAAGAGAGAAAATGGGTTCTGGCACCCTGGTTTCATTATTTCAGACATGCATGGCCTGCTATACGATTTGCTTATTGATCTCAGTAATAAAGACCAGAAAATTACATCCTCTCTTGTCGGTGGCACTTTGAATCACAGATTGCCCAAGCACTGTCACTTTCAGCAACTTGCCTGTGACTGATAAAGGGTTCATGGAGACACTGAAGTGATGGTCAGTCTTCTGTTTAACCCAGTGTATCACTTACGTTAAATACAGTTAACATTACTCCAGACAGCTGAGCCTCCTCCTTCAAATCAATTCCAATTGCCCTCCTTCTCAACTATTAGCATTTTTATGAGGTTTTCATAATATGTTTCTCGAAGAAAATTATGCCAGATATGTATTTCCTAAAACTAAATACTCAAAAACAATTAAAATAAAAGTCAAGTCAAACAAAAAGCATTAAAACAAAAACACCCACACAAAAAACACACACTAGTTTCTTATCTAAAATGCAGTTGAAAACTGACACTGGAAATACTGCTTTCTAAGGCAAACATTTAAATATCCAAGGCTTTCCATTGATTTATGCCATTAAATCTCCAAGATTAAATTCAGACTGAAGTTAGTCTTCAGAAGCAGACTCGCATTCTAAATCACACAATCACCAGGTAGCTGGTGTTTAAATGGATGGAACTAATAGTGGTTTCTGGACTAACAGAATAACTGCCCCTAAAAGTGTGGAATTCAATGAACAAGAGCATATTTATGAAACTGATAAGGGTTGAAAGTCCATTCTTTTCATCATATGTGGAATAATGATGGAAATTGCAATGTGCAATTTTAATGTCAATTTAGCTTGAAACCAGAGAGAGCCTCTCCAACAAGTTTTGTGGTTTTTTTTAGACTCCCCGAACTTCAATTTCCTCATCTAAACCTGAGGGTTTTATGATGTCTTAGGTGCTTTAGGAGTTCTAACTTTCTATATTTTAGTGCCTAGATAATCTCTGAGGCCCATCTTAATTCCAAAATTTTAAAATAATTCTTAAAGATTTCAGTGAGTGTAAATAAGCTTCAGGTTTAGACTTACATCTATGTACATAATTATTCATGCAAATTTAAATGTGTTACTTCTGCCCATGTGATCTTAAATTGGTATATTCATCTAATCTAGATAAATACTTAGCCTATCGCCGAAACTGGTTTGGCTCAGTGGTAGAGCGTCGGTCTGCGGACTGAAAGGTCCCAGGTTCGATTCCGGTCAGGGGCATGTACGTTGGTTGCGGGCACATCCCCAGTAGGGGGGTGTGCAAGAGGCAGCTGGTTGGTGTTTCTCTCTCATCGACATTTGTAGCTCTCTATCTCTCTCCCTTCCTCTCTGTAAAAAATCAGTAAAAATATATTTTTTAAAAAATACTTAGCCTATTAACATACATCTAAATGAAATTCAATAATAAACTTCTCTTGACCAGAAAGTTTCCCCTCTGATCTAAATTTTCTGTTTCTCTTCAAACATTTCTATTGAAGAGGACAGATGTTAATCACCAACATTTTAAAAAGAATCTTTGTAAAGTAAATTTTATCAATTACTAATTTCTATTGCCTTGTTTCATCAAAACAATATAACACAATTGCTTAACTATAAAATAATTCGAATAACTTTTATCTTGATCCAGATAGCATCTGAGGTATATGCTCTTGATTGGTAATCAAACCCCAAGATCCTTTGGTCCACAGTCCTATGCTCTAACAGGTCAGGGTTCAAATTCTTAGCAAGATATTCTTTGTCACTTTTCCACTAACTCAGCCTTTTTCCCAGGAGGACCACATAGTTGCTCACTACCAAAAAAAGTTACTTTCAAGAAACCGGAAGGGGACAGCTCTATGCTGTGTCACAGCAGCTCGGTCTTCCCTGGCTCAGTGCACATTGTAGACATTTCCTGAAGGGCAGTGTCTTGTTAATGGAATCCATTCTTGATCAGATGATAACTTGGCTATGGTGTTAACTGGATTGAAAGAACTTGTGTGGCTTTGCTGTTACAGTAGAAAATACTTTAAGCTTGAATTGTTTTCATAACTAGAATTTGTATTATAGAGGTTTTTAGTAATACATAAAGAAAATAGTACATTTTGATACTTTAAATATACTTTTCTTATTATTTAAAGAATGGCATTGTCAGTGTTACTAAAATTAAAATGGCCATCATAAAAATTCTAATAGAAAAAAAAATACCACATATTGTTAATTGTATTATTTGTTAGAGCCTTTCTGATAATCCTATATCAGCTTAATATGCTAAGTGTCCAGTCGTCTGGTCATCCATTCAACCAATCAAAGCAAAATATACTAATACTAATAATATGTTAAGGCCGCTCAACTGCTCACTATGATGTTCACTGACCACCAGGGGGCAGATGCTCCAACCAATAGGTTAGCTTGTTGCTGGTGTCCACTCAATCAGGACTGAGCGAGACTGGACAGACATGCCCTGGAGCCCTCTTACATCCTTCTCCTGCCCTAATCCTGCACTGGTGGGATCCCTCAGCCTGGCCTGCACCCTCTCACAATCCAGGACCCCTCAGGAGATGTTGGAGAGCCAGTTTTGGCCTGATCCCGCAGGCCAGGCCAAGCCAGGCCAAGGGACCCCACTGGTGTATGAATTCATGCACCAGGCCTCTGGTTTTATTATAAATATACTAGTTATGGATTGTTACATATCTTACCAAAAACTTCTGCTTTAAAGTAAAACAGATATTGAATACTTTGGAATAAAGGAGATTTGAGGAATCATTAATGTTATTCTTTTTTTTTTTTTTTTTTTTTTTTTCAAAAATCTATTGAACAAAGAATTCTTGAAAGAACAGTGATATCTTTTGAGCTAAAAATTTTATCAAAAGAAACTTAATGGCTCTGCTGAAATAATATTCAGCTTCAGTAATTTCGTCTGCCAAACTATTTTGCTAAAAAGATATTGCAGCAATAATCCTCTTCTTTAGAATAAGCAGTAAAACTCAAGAAATTATTATAAATACAGGTAAAATAATGTCAGTTTCTCCAACTCTAGAGCACTTGGCTTGTAAAACAACAGTTATGATTTCTATTTTGATTGGGACTTTGATAAAAGCCAGCCAGATTCATTCACTACATAAATTACTCACAGGAGTCAATGGAAATATTTCTGCAACTGCAGTAACTCATCCAGACTATTGCAAAACTATCTAACAGCTCATTGCAGTCAGAACGGGCTGAATGGCAATTCAAGAATTCAAGTGATTCCACAGATATACACGAGGTTTTCACATCACCCTGGAGTCTTAACACTGATAATCCAAAGAACTGTGACTCTGTCCACATTAGCATGATGATTAAATTACAATGGTCCATCTAGTCTGTAGCCCTAAACATGCCACAGTGTCCTTTCTGCTGTTATGTGCTGGACCTGCCACTTCATCCCATACTTGCTTTCAGTGACAACTCTTTATGCTTCTGTCCATTATTTGATGGTAGGATCTGATTCCTATCTGACATAATGAGAGGACCATCTATATATATAAAAGCCTAAGCGACTGAATGACTGGTAGACTGGTTGTTATGATGCACACTGACCACCAGGGGGCAGATGCTCGATGCAGGAGCTGCCTCCTGGTGGTCAGTGAACTCCCACCGTGGGAGCACAGCTCAGCTGACCTATAGCACCAGATGCAGGGCTCACAGCTGGCTAGCACCACTGCAGCAGCACAAGCCTCTCCCACTTGGGACTGAATGAGCGTGAACCCGCAGCAGGCACAGTGGGGCCAGGATGAGCGGAAGCAGCAGGCAGGAGAGGCAGGTGGCTTTGGACTACCAGTTTCAGCCCAATCCCTGCAGGCCACGCCAAAGGACCCGACCAGTGCACGAATCCGTGCACCGGGCCTCTAGTATATATTTAAATGCCATCAAAGAAAAACGATACAGAAATAAGTAAGGATGCCAATAATTTACTGGCTGCAAAATATTCTTCCATCTCTTGATTTTCTACTACAGGAGATTTCCATGTTCATTCTCAACTTAGGTTTTTAAGATAATAATGCAGTACTGACCCATATCTGTAGGTGATCCAAAGGTAAAAAAAAAAAAAAAAAAAAAATCTATAGCGAATGTATACTATGCTCAGGTCCCCCTAAGTATTGAAAGACATATTCCCTCAGCTTCTTAGAGTGTTGCCAATGGCAGTTCTCAACTGTCTACTCTCTTGGAAATAGTGGTCAACCGGGGAGAGCTGCCTCTGTCAATGCCACAGTCCCTTTCTAGGAGAAGTGTTTCTCCAATCAATAGGTTGATGAAGCCAGGCTTCTTCTCCCACTCAGGTGTGGCTTTCAGAGAGTGCCATGGTGATTAATACACTTAAGGAGGGGTTGAAAGATCCTGTGATTGAGTCATCACAGACACCTTTAATTATAGCATAGTAGTGCGTTGACTCTTCTTGGCTTTTAGATGATGAATTTGCTGGAATCATGAAATTACCTGCCTTTAGAATCCTGAAGGTAAGTCCAAGATAATTTACTTAACTCAAACACTACACTAATCATATTATGTGACCTGTGGGAATAGAAAACAAATTATGTCATTTCATGAGGTCACCTTACTGAGGATGACTGCAAGACCCATGAAATAACCCTGTTTTCTTTAAATTTCTATTTTCTAGATTTATTATTATTCACAAAATAATTTTAAGGTACTAACTGTAATTCTTGGTATAAAATAATAATTGTCCTTTAAAATAGGCTAAATTTTTTTGTTATGACTCTATATACCTAACACAGTAATAGTATTATATTTAAAACTTCTGCCTGGGTTCATATTCTGGCTCACTATGTTAGTAGACAAGTCATTAAACCTTTCCTCACTGAATTTCTGGGCTGCATTTGTGGGAAAAGAAAAAAAATACCAAAAAAAAAAAAAAAAATCCCTAAGGCCTCCAAATATGATATAGCTTCTTAGGACTGATGTGAAAATTACTAGTATAGAAGTCAATATTAAAAAGTGTTTGTCCCAGAATGAGAATTTAATTTACTACTGTTTTTGAATGCCTATTATATGACAGACACAATGAGAAGGTTGCAATGGACAACTGTCATACATGCAGTCTCCCATGTAATCCACACAGTAATCCTGGGGTACAGCCACCTCTATCTTGCTTGCAGGAATTTTCTCAAGGTCATGCTGCCAGACAGTGATCAAGTCAAGGCAGCAAAGGTCAAAGATAAAGAAAATAAACCTTACAGCTATCTTAGCACTTTTTCATAACATTTCTCTGCTCAGATTTCTTAGGATTCTTTTTCAGTTTTGCACATCATCTCTTTAGCCCATTCTCCAGAAGTCATGAGATTAGATCTTAATCTCAGTCAATCTTGTCCTTGATGCAATAGGGAACTGAAATTCTTTCTTAGAATGTATACCGATATACAGATTGACTCTTCCAAAAGCCCTGTGAGCCCTCTGAGTTTGCTGAGGAGATTTCTGTCCTAGCTTATGCTATAGATACTGCTCTCTGTTTGTTTTGTTTTGTTTTGCTTTTTAGTTCAAAGGAGTTTGCACACCTTGGTCTATGTGAGAACATGATTCTCTGCAATTCCATCGGAGACCTACAATACATGCATGTGGATTTTACACTGAAAAGTAAATTCCCCTTCTCCCCCTCAGCCTTTCCTCAAAGTCTCTAGCATATTGAGATTTGTGACCTCAAGGGTTGAATGCCATTTGTTATGTCACAAATAAAGGTACGCATTTACTCACATATACTTTTTAAAATACTTCAGATAATTATTTTCTCTGCAAAAAATGTTTAACTTTCAACATTTAATTCAATATTTCACTGGATTTATTTAACATCTTGTCACCATCACTTCATACGGAATGTCCTCCTTTGAGCTGAGTCAAATATTAACAGAAAAAATCCATGTTTTTAATTTAAAAAAGTTAAAATACACAAATTTTTTTTAAAAATCTATGATAAATCTAAATTCTTGATTGGCTAAAATCTGTTTTCCAAATGTACATCTCATAAATTTTTCTATCAGAGAATACAGTATCCTGAATTGAGGAATATCTAGTGCTTTTTAATTATTAAAAAATGTCCAAAGCTTATTCATGACCTTGATAAAACCATGAGTGTTAAATCTTAAAAACCCCAGACAGAAAACAATTAATGTCTACATTTTCAAGAAAGGAGAATAATGCTTAGTTATGTCATAATCTATCAGAAACATGATATTTATTTTAAAACCACATCTATGAATAAAGTTGAATTATTTCATTTTTAAAATGTTGAAGAAAATCAATTATCAACATAAAACATTGTGAAACGGAGTTAATATTTCATTTGTAATGTTTCTGGGCTTCTTTTTAAGACATAATTAAACAAATAGAAACTACTTTGCTATCAGGAAATGCAAATAAAAACCACAATAAGGTACCACTTCATGCACACCGGGATGGTTATAATAGAAAAGACAAATAATACCAAGTATTGACAGGATATAGAAAAGTTGGAACCCTCACATACTGCTGGTGGGAATGTAAAATGATGCAACTGCTTTGGAAAATGAAGAGTCTGGCAGCCCCTTACA
Source organism: Pipistrellus kuhlii (assembly GCF_014108245.1). Lineage (NCBI taxonomy): Eukaryota > Metazoa > Chordata > Mammalia > Chiroptera > Vespertilionidae > Pipistrellus > Pipistrellus kuhlii. Next base: position 179,729,620 of record NW_023425529.1, on the reverse strand, counting down.
TGCTTAAACACAGATTTACCATGCAATCACGCCATTTCACTCCCACATATGTATCCAGGAGAAACTAAAACAATGTCCACACAAACACTGTACATAAACGTTCATAAAAGCATTATTCATCACAGCCCAAAGTGAAAACAGCCCAAATGTTCATCTGATGAATGGACAAATCAGTGAGGTATACCCAGACTAGAACATTATTCAGCAATAAAAGGAAACAAAATAATGATACATGTTAGAACATAAATAAACTTTTAAAAACCATTAGGCAAAATGAAAGAAGTCAGTCACAAAGGACATATTGTGAGATTCCATTTATATCAAATGTTGCAAAAAAGCAAATGTATAGAGTCAGATAAGTGCTTGCCTAGGACTATGGAAGATAAGGGAAGGGTGGGGAGTAGCTTTCTGCTGGAGGATATGAATAGGGCTTGGATCTGCAGGCCTTGGTGTCCATGGAATAGGTGCAAAACTCCTTCCAGAGCAGGATGGAACCCAGGAGCAGAAAGACAATGAAAGAGGACCAGAAGACTAGGGCCAAGCACCAGAGGCTGGTGCTGCCTATGCTTCCAGAGTATAGCATACAACTCCAAGGGATCTGAGAATTCTACATTCAAACCTGGCCACCTGGATGGTTATGGAAATTACATTTGTCAAGGCATAAGAATAGAAATATATTATGTACTTTACACAATAGTTTGTTAGATTGATTTATAACTTCCAAATATTAAATTTTATAGGAGATAGGCCTCCATATGTACTGTGGGCTCTTGCAAATGTTGCCATGGCCTGGTCCATCTAACAAAAGTATCTCATAATTCCTTCTCCTTTGCATTTTTTTTCCCAAAATTTAAAGTTCTAGAAATTAAACTGACTGAGCCCAGTTAATGAGTAGCATCCTTGCTGACAGACATTGAAAAAAAAGAAATCTGACCTCCTACAATTCCCACAAGGAGGGAGGTGGTACGTAGGGGATGTTGGGAGGATTAGGACCCTGCTGACCCACAAGAGCATACACAACGGTAGTAGCCTACTCTTGCCTCCATCAATTAGGAAAGGGGAGTGTATGCTAATAGCCAAACAAAACCAAATACAATTATACGTACATTGTATTGGGAGGGAGAAGATAGCCTCACTCAACTAGCTATCTTGGGTCAATTTACTTAGCCTTCCTTTCTTTATACATGAAACAACCATAATGATCCCATTTCTTGGGATTGTTGAAAGCCTGGAGAAGATGATACATGTGGAAAATGCTCTGCAAACTGTAAAGTTCTACCTGAATTATCATAGTAGTGTGGTCATATTCTAAAGAGAGCTCTGACAGCTGCTAATCAAGAATCAAGAGAAATATATTAAGTAGGGGAGATGCTTGACAATGATGAAGAATGATACCAGGCATGGCTGTACTTGCTCAAACACTGTCCTATTCAAATCTTTACATTCTGCCTGCTACTGCTCAGCCCTGAATTAGAATGACTATCTATCTCTCATACAATCTGCACAATTGACTTACAATAAATTTTCAAGCTTCATTTAGTTATCTCCATAAGCTCAATATACTCTAAGCAGGTTGTTAAGTACATTCAAGGATTTTACAATGAATAGTAGAGATACAGTTATTAAAATGAAGCGCTGACATTGGAATAAGGCCACAAGCAAGTGTTTACTGCTACTGCTCTGGAATTATAATTACTTTTTTCCTTGGCCTTTAGAGGACTGATGGATATTCATCTTGTTTACTAATGAGATATTTAAAATCAGAATGTTAAAATGCCCATGGAAATATGTTTATCAGAACTATGGACTATCTTAGCATTACTTTCACAAACATCTAGCTTCTTTGTTAATTGCCTAAATGTATTATCTATCCTGGATGCAGCAAATTTTAGGAAATGGTTATCATTTTTCAATTTAACAAACGCTTAGATAAACAGTATTGCAGAGTTTGAGAGGACACTCGTATTGAGTAGGAGGCAAAATAAAAGGAAGGGTCTTGTCTTAGGAGAAGATGTACATCCAAAGTCACTTTCATCTTAGGAGACAGGTGAATTTTAGATGGAAAAGAGGCCACAGACAAACATCCCAGGTGATGAACGAATAGGTAGTTGAATCAGGATGAATTTTAAGACATTTAGAAGAAGCCAGAAAAAGAACATTGGACTAGCTTAGCCTGAATTTAGAACTAGGAATATTCAAAATCTTATCTACTCCTTTTGAGTACAAATAGTTTGAAATGCAGTATCCACAAAGACTCAGTAAAATAAAACAAATGTGTAGGCAGTTATTTTTCCTCAAGCCACAGATTGGGTTTGATATTCTCAAATTTCTTTGCACAAACTATCACTTTATGAAAATGACTATTTGAAGCAAGGAGAGAGAAACCTTGGAAGAACCATTGTAATGTCTTACCTTCAAAACACCTTTTTTTTTTTTTTTTACCCTTGTGTTGTTTTAGTGTTGGGATCTGGAAAAGCTAGGTTCATAAAATATCACCTGACAGGCAAATTTAAATGTCACTCAACATCCTATGTTCTGTTTTTCCATTCCACATCAACGAAGCTCTTCTAAAAATGTGTGCGATGCAGCTGCTCTGGGAAATATGGTAGTTGGTAGGTGGTTACTACATTCAAGCAAGTATGTTATCTTATTTGACATAATATCAAATATTATTTATGGAAACATGTATAACTGCCACAGGTATTAGTGAAAATATCTCTCCAGCATGGCATCACAGCAAAGCTGGCCGTGCAATCCAAAATTAGAGTAAAGCCATCAGCTAAATGAGGTTCCAAATCAAATGTCACCTCATTGGTGAGTTCCTCCATAACAATCCTGTACAAAATGGCCACTCCAACCTGCAAACAATTACTTTTCCTATTTCTTTCTTTCTTTTTTTTAATATATTTTATTGATTTTGTACAGAGAGGAAGGGAGATAGAGAGTTAGAAACATCGATGAGAAAGAGTCATCGATCAGCTGCCTCTTGCACACCCCCTACTGGGGATATGCCCGCAAGCAAGGTACATGCCCTTGACCAGAATCGAACCCGGGACCTTTCAGTCCCCAAGCCTACGCTCTATCCATTGAGCCAAACTGGTTTCGGCTACTTTTCCTATTTCTTACCCCAGATTATTTTTCTCTGTACAACTGTGGCCATCGATGAAGTACATACATGCATTTGGCTCTCTGTGAGCCGTATCTCTCTTCCTATACCCTTGCATATCCAGCACCACTGGCCCCGACAGCATAGTCTGATTGGGACTTGAACAGCACTCAGGGATGGTTCTCAGATGACAGTGACCTCTTACAGGCAACTGCAGGTGGATGAGTCCAGCATCTCCTGGACCGTGTAAGCGTTTGCCACTCCATTGGGTGTCCCAGTAGAATGAAGCTTTAAGGGAGATGTGGCTCACATGTGAAAGTTAAACAAGTCACAATATTTGATCATAAATCATTTTATTTTATTTTTTTTCTCTTTTAATTCAAAATAAAGCTATTTAAAAAAAAAAAAAAAAAAAAAAAAGATAAAAGTCTATGAGCTACTGCCCTGGTGGTATAGCTCAGCTAGTGGTCAGGTCACATATGGGAGGCAACCAATTGGTATTTCTCTCTCACAAAGATGTTTCTTTCTTCCTCCCTCTACCTTTCTCTCTCTCTCTCTCTAAAATCAATTTTTTTAAAAAGTCTGTGAGCTACTAACAAAATCTTTTAAAAATAGATTTAAAAACAAGACCAGGCAAAGGCCTGTCAATTTATTATCAGAGTCTTTTGCTTCAATTCCCTTTTTTTGCCTGTATTTTTACATCTATAGTTTGGAGGAATAACTTCATGGCTTATTATAAACAATAACAGGTAGATTAAACCTCCATTCCATCTGGATGTCTAAGGCAGACTCTGCTGTTTCAATTCAGCTTATTAATGCCTTCTCTGACCTTAGAAATTTCCTTGAAATTTTAGATTCTCCTGTTTTACCTCTTAGCATTCAGGCTGTATGTTCACTGTAGGGCTTATTACATATCATTGTGTTGTGATATGATTTGCTTGTTTATGTTTCCCAAAGAATTAAAGTATGGCCAATACACCTTTTTATCCTGCAATGTTAGACACCCTGAATGTATCAATAGTAGGTACACAGTGAAAGATTATTAAGTAGATGGGTAAATATGTTAATATTAAGTCTACGTTATAGAGCTAATGAAATTTTCTTTCCCAGCTCGCTGTAACACTCTTGTTCTTACTTCTTATGGCTGACTTGGATAGGATCCAAATTAAAGGTTTAAAACTGTTGGGGTCATTAGTGGGAAAGTAGTCTACCTCTCCTTAGAAGCAAGAATTCTCACTATGATCTACCCCCAAATCACTTTGTTTCAGAAACAAGTAAAAAGGAAGCAATTTAGGAAAGATTATTCCTATTCCTGTTTCTTATCAGCAAGAATAAAAAAAACCCTGAACTTAGCACCACATGGAAAGTGTCCACTTCTAGGTGAAAGATTCAACTGCTCTGTTTTGCATGTGGTGCTGATAAAACTCAGAACTGATCACAAGGCAGAATGTCATGACAATGACATCAGATTCGGGGAGGCCAAGTACTTTTCTCTGCTGCAGGATTATTTATTAGATGCAAACTGGGCTTAGAATGTATTCATCTTTTTTTCTCTCTCTCTTTCTTTTATTAGTGTGGGTCAGAGGGATCTGGGGGGATGGATCAATAGATCACCCCCCCTTCTCCTACCAATCAATGTCCCTTCTGATAGAAAATAGACATTAGGTAAGCTCTGCATTTCCTGTACTCCCTTTGGATCAATAACTCATTATCTGCTATATTTGCCTATATGTAAAACCTTCAAGGGCGTTGCCATGATTAAGTGAAAACCTTATCTTTGCAGAATGTCCTATGATTTGAGATTTGAAAAGATTCCTCCCTCTTTTGTTTTTGTAGTGCTGGCCTTGACCCTCCTCCTGCTTGTCAGTGTTTCTTTAAGGAACAGGCAATCTGAGGGCTTCTCATTTGGATAGTAGCCTTGTCACGTAATACAAGTAGAAGACTCACCTTTTACAAAAAAAGTTAAGCTACTTATCAGATTTCCTGGCTTCTCAAACCACTGTTTTCTGTCAGGTAGGAAAGACTATCCTCTTGGGAGATCAAGAGCCATTAGATATAATTAACTTTCCCCATTCCTTTCCTCTTAGGAGACAGATTTTAAACAAGTGCCTCACATCCCACCATGGTTTGTGATTACATTCTATTAGACGTGATGGAGCATCTTCCGAGGAGAGAGCCATCATTATGAAGTGAGTGCAAAACAAATTCCCCTGAGATCTGATAATTATCTCGTGCAGTAGAGATTATCTGCCTACAGTGAGAGGATTTATTTTGTTCATTACTGCGCTCGTAATAATAGCTTGCCTGGTGACACAGAAAGGAGAGGGAAGCGTGCCGTCTCAGGAGAACAAAGGTGCCACTTGAGTTCCGCACGGGAGACCATAGCCATCGGACTCTGGACAAGAACTTGATCAACCTTTAGGTATGTTGCATTCTCACGCTGATACGATTAAACAGAATCGCTCATTGTTTTTGTTTTTGTTTTTGTTTTTTAACATATTTTATTGATTTTTTCACAGAGAGGAAGAGAGAGGGATAGAGAATTAGAAGCATCGATGAGAGAGAAACACCGACCAGCTGTCTCTTGCACACCCCCTACTGGGGATGTGCCCGCAACCAAGGTACATGCCCCTGACCGGAATCGAACCCGGGACCTTTTCAGTCTGCAGGCCAAGGCTCTATACACTGAGCCAAACTGGTCTGGGCAGAATCGCTCATTGTTAATACCATCCAGGATCTCTCGCTTTCATTCTCACATTTGTTCAAACCAAGCAGTTCATTAGGGAAGTAGTGATGTGAAACCCACTGAGGAAGGGAGAGTATAGAAAGAGGAAGGGAGAATGAAAAAGAGTAGAGGAGAGAAGAGTGGCTTACCTTGTCCTTGTCATCAGAAAGGGGCATGATGGGACTTACCCCTTCCACATGGAGCAGGAAGCCAGGGGCAGTTTGGAACAGAAGGCAGGAGGAAAACCTGAATGAGGCTTTGTCATTTGCTGAAAGTACATTTCCAAAATCTCATATTCATACACGTATTAAAGCAGACAAGACCTTCCCAAGCCAAACATAAAGGTATTTTTGAGAAAGGATAGGGGAATGGATAATAAACACCAGTGAGCTACATGCAAACATTCCCATAAAGAAATCAGGAGATGAATATTGCAGCAATAAATATTTGAATGGACCCTTAAAGAGCATTTGGTTCACCTTCTCATTTTGCTGAGAAAGAATATAAGCCAGAAAGACGAATCATAACATTATGATTATGATCAAATTAGACGGTTTTGCCCTGTTAAACAGGTGTTTGTGTGTATGTGTGTTTTTCCTTTTCCTTTTTTTACTCTTTTTTGAAATATTTTTTATTGATTTCAGAGAGGAAGGGAGAGGGAGAGAGAGATAGAAACATCAATGATGAGAGAGAATCATTGATGGGCTGTTTCCTGCATGCCCCCCAACGGGGATTGAGCCCACAACCTTGGGCATGTGCCCTTAACCAAAATCAAACCCGAGACCCTTCAGTCCACAGGCAGATGCTCTATCCACTGAGCCAAACCAGCTAGGGCTGTGTGTGTTTTTTCTTGATCATTTTAAGGATATAGTGTTTCTTTGGGCTGGTTGTATCATATGTCTCAAAACACACAAAGAGATTTAGAATCCTAGTAGTTGGCATAATATAATAAAATAATTAATAATAATAATGTTAATTGCACACCTGATGGGTATGCAATGAGTTATGTTACCTAGATTATCACATTTAATGTAACTGAAATGACGTTGAGAGAAACACCAGGAAAAAAAATCCCCTTTCCAAATCAATTATATTTATTCTAAGATTATTTATCATTAAAATGGTCCAATAAAAATCGCCTCATCTATCGAAAGCAGGGATCCACACTAGCTAAAGCAGGCACTGAGACATTGACGAGGCAATGGCAGAATCTGAGTTTAAACCTGGGTTCTTTGAATCCCCATATGCATGGTCTTCCTTCCCTCTGTGCGTCTGTTCGCTGGCCCTCAGGCAGCTCTGCTTGTGAAGTTCCTCCTTGTGCTTTAACAAGTGAACTGCTTCGTGAGCCCAACTTGTGACTTGTCATGAAATAACCTGTTGGCTGCATGAAAGATGGGAAATCCCAAGGGCTGTGAGAAGAGGGCTTGATCAGACTCAGTGGCAACTTCAAACATCACTGCTCTTCGGTGTCTCTGAGGACTTCGTTGGCACTTAGAGCAAAGCCCGACTTTTCTCCAGAGAAGCCACCGCGTCGCTGGGGGCTTTCTGGGCGGGAATCCCAGAGACAGTAACGCTGGCAGCTGCCTTTGAAGCTTGTTCGCACAGGCCCGGTGTTGAAGTTAGGTGCAGAGTGTGTCAGGACTGTCAGTGTGGGGGTCCGACAAAGGAGTTGATGAGGTTTCACTTGTGAATAATGAAAGAAGCAAGTCAGTCTGTTTGCTGTTTTTCTGAGCCAGAAAATAGACGGTTGGTCTGCCAGTCTGATTCTGGAAAGAATAATTTATCAGATGATCTCATGGTTGGAGCACAAAGATCAGAGTGGAGACCTTTGAAACTTGGTCAGCATACATTTTCTACCAGCAAGCAGCTACATATGTCTTTAGAAATGCTAGCCAAGGCACTTAATGGGATTCCACCAGGGAAAACAGGTACCAGACATAAGCTCATTCAATGTCTTTGGCCCATACCTGTGTATACTAAAAAAAAAAAAAAAAAAAAAAGCCTTTCCAAATCAGTACTATGTATGCTAATATTATTTAACATAAAAAAAAAAAAAATGATCCAAGCAAAATCACCTCATCTATCTAAAGCAGGATCCACAAACTTTTTCTGTAGAGATCCAGATACTATTTAGGCTAAATTTGATAAACCAAAATATTGGCAGCAACATTTTTAACATGAGAAGGGTTTCATTGCTTAAATTTAAGAGGAAAGTGGGAAGGGCATTTCCATGAGATGATTTGCCTAGGCAAGGCTGCTGATGTGGTGGTAGAATGTTCCAGAACTGTTGTTTCCTTGTCATGAGGAACTTAGCTGCGTGGCTCTGCTTGGGAGAGATTTTAATGGGTCTTAAGATCAGACACAGCACAGGGGATTTTCTAGAAAAGGGGGGAGTGCAGGGGCATCAAAGGGAAAGGACCTAGAACCTCTATCTGTTCTAGGCTCCGCCCCCTACATCTCTGTGATATGCTTTTTTTGAGACATCAATACCGATTTTCAACACTTGACTTCATCTCAAAGTGCATCCTTTATTTAAAACTCTTAAATTTAGTTACTACAGGAAGTGGCATTTTGTATTCAATTGGCTTACTTTCCCTTGGCTATTATCACACTTGACCTTGACCTTTCATCAAATAGCAATGCCCTACAATGGAAGGAGGCATGGAGAGACGGAGGAAAGATGGTGGTCTTTGGGGCCTGTGTGAACAAGCTTCAAAGACAGCTGCCTAGGCAAATCATCTTTGGGGTACAGGCATTTGCACATGCAAAGTATCTGTCCATAGTTTCTCTCTGAATCCCACTTGCCTCAGGTATGAAATGGGTCCATAATTTCCAAATTCTATGGTTACTATGAAAATTAGACCTAACGGAAGTCAAGTATTGGGACAATGGATGGCCCATCACAGACAACTCATGGATAGCTGTGACTGAGTAGGAGCAAGGTGCTCCTACTTTCAGTACTGTGTCAGGTTTATTTCAATTGCTTTGTAAAGCAGTTGACAATCATGGCCACTATATGTATGGTCTCTTCTTTCTCCGCAGTAATATAACTCTAACAAAATTCATGTTGTGAATCTTTGGGATGGAGCATGTCACTGTCCATAACTCATATTTCTCTTTAACTTAATATTTCTCTTCTTTTATTTATTATACTTGATAAAGCAAGTTTTTAGTAATAGTTGAGGAGGCAGGAGCCATTTTTCATGCCTAGACAACGGTTCTGTTCTGCAAAGACATCAAAAGGCTTAATTTTATGTGCCCATACTTCATTTTTTTCTTGGACTCCGCTTCTTCCATGTTGATGGTGAGAGCACAGAGGCTCCTCTGGGTTTTATATATAATATATTTATTTTTGAAAGTCAGAGCTCAGAATAAGCTTTGCTTCCTTTAAAATATAAATAAGAATTTGGCCCTCTACAGCACAGCCCTCCCATACAATTAAAATTAGCTGTCTTGTCAGGTTAAACACCCTTTCATTTCATAATGATTGAACTCCTAAGCCCATTTGCCTCATTGTCACTCACCTGCCTCTTGTCAATTCTTTTTTAAAGAAAAATCCACTTTACAAGATTCATACATTCAAAATGCTAGAAAGAATTATATCTAGGGAAAAGACCAAACATGACTAGCTATGAGCTAGCCTCTTTTGGTTGTGCAAAATTATCTCAGAAAGGATACTGTTCATCTTTTATTGTAGTTGTTGTTAATCCTCACCACAGGATATTTTTTCCATTGATTTTTTAGAGAGAGTGGGAGAAGGAAGGGAGGGAGAAAGAGAAAGAAACATCAGTGTGAGACACATCGATTGGTTGGCTCCCACATGCACCCTGACAGGGGCTAGGCTCGAATCTGCAACCCAGGTATGTGCCCTTGACTGGGAATCGAACCCACGACCTTTCAGTGTGCAGGCCGACGTTCTAACCACTTAGAAACATTGGTAAGGACTGTTTATCTTTGGAAAGTGAGCATTCCTTTTCCTCACATCGTACCCTGGGAGCAGTGCAGGCCCTAAGGCAGAGCTCAGCTACTGCCACCTCCTGCTTCCAACTCACTCCCTGAAATGTTTTCTATCAGCACACCCTGGACAGACACAGGGAGCATGCACGGCAGTCCTGGAGGGGAGAAGATGTTCCTAGAGAGTCTGAGATGCATGGAAACATAGAAAGATACCATCTCAGTGGTTTTGAGAGAAGAAATGGAAGAATGGTGAGCAAATTTCATTCAAGGAAGCCTTAGCCATGTCTTTTATGTTTTAGCACAACTTGATGGACCTACCTGATGTAAGTCACGTTTTAATTCGTGGTGCTCCCCTAAAACCGAAGGCCCAGGGGAAATAGCCCTGGATTTCAACAACCTCATAAAGGTTCTACCTGCTACTAATAACATGCATTTGGGGCTAAAGACTGACTCAGAGACATCGGACGTGACCTGACAGGCCTCTCAGAGCAGGAGTGGACATGCTTCTGCACTGCCACCGTGCTGCCTGGACACAGGGAGACATTCCCTCTCAATGCCCGTGTACCCATCCATGTTTTCTTTACCTTTTCAGTATCTTCAGTTTCTGCCTTTCTTTCCAGGCATTAACTCCCTAAAGTTCTTCTCAAATTGAAAGATACCACCCCAGGATTCACCTTCTAGTCTTTATAACTTTCCTATGACTCCTAAAAGTCCTAAATAAGTGATTTATGGATGCTAATTCTATTTTCTCCCATCTATTCTCTCCTCACTTCCTACTATCAGGGTACTCTTTTCATCATGCTCCAAAATCAATAAAGTCCCCCGTTCTTTACAATTCTCGAACCTTTCATTTGTTCTGGCTTTCCTCCACATTTCTTTTAATAAATTGATTTTACAGGCAGATTCTGTTGGCTTTTCAATATCAAGAGGAAAAGCAGAGAGTTCAAGGTTTTTATCTGGGGTTCACATCAGCATTGTGCATATCTACATTGTCAATAGCTTTGGAAATCAACCAGTATTACCAAAAATATATGGTAATACTCTCTCCTTAAAGTTAATGAGATTAATCAAAAAACATGCCCATATAGATGGTATTCCAAATCTCTGGACAAAGAGAGGAGACCCATTGCACAGCTCAAGGTGAACAGTATCCAGTGGAGCGAGGCAGCTGCAGCCTGCATAGCCAGAGGTTAGCCCTCTGCAAAGAGGTGAGCTCAGATAATATTATAAAAGACAAGGCCAAAATCTACCTCCAAACCCGCTCTGGGTCTGCCATAATGAGGGATAAGCTGGTGAACAAGGGCTCTGTGGCCTACTCAAGGCCTCCACATAGTCATTGATGGGTGAGTAAAAATGAGCCACAGAGAATAATAAGAAGAGTGAGATAATAAGAAGAGCTGAATGAACCAGCTGTCCATGGCAAAGTATGGCTACAATTCCATTCTTAATAGAGTTAGCATCAAATAATAGATTTTAACCATAAGTCATTTTTTGCTATATTTTTTCTTTGAAAGGATCAATTTGGGAAATGGTTAATGTCACTAATGTTTTTTGTGGATTAATTATACCTTCAAAATCTTTATAGAAAAAAGGATTAAGACTATTACACATATTGGTTATGTTGCACAAAAGAACATTTGGCACAAAACTCATTTATTTTCTAATGATAATTATGCAAGGTTCTTTTCTCTGAGGATGCAAACTAGAATTTAGAGTTAGTCTTCAAGAGTACCCACTCTAGTCCTTTATAAAGAGGCTATAGGTTAAAATTTTCAGATGTTTCCTTCATCCTAAAATATTATAAGATTCTTAAATATGTTATCTAATAGTGAACTCCAGTGTGAGAATTTTGGATTTTTTAAATAGAAATATATTACATGGAAGATAATGTTCAGTTCTGATAGAATACTACAGGAGAACCCTTCCTACTGACATGTGCTGATAATGTCTTTGTTTTCACTTTCATTTGCATTAAGTACAGTTTGTAACAGCATTCACCAGAGTTTTAGCAATTCTTTAATTTTCAGAAATACTTATATCTTTGAACTCCTTTTTAGTAGTCAGATCTTTTCAGAAAAAGGAATCCTAAAATTTTAAAATGAATGCTTAATGATACTTGTTTTACTTTTCCACTATTCCCCTGGTCCAACACACACACACACACACACACACACACACACACACACACACACTCATACACACTGAATAGCCCATGATCTTTTTTTTCTCTCTCCTCTCTGTGGATTTTCTTTAATGTCACCCAGGCTGTAAATTCATTCAGGATTTAGTTTCTTCCTCAGGGGCCCACGGAGTGTGTCAGGAGCTGTAATCAATCTGTATTATACCCTCCCTCTTCAAGTCACCTTCTTGTCCATGGACTCTATTTATAGTTCATGATTCATTATATTTTTCCATGTAACTTTCAAGTTCTTTAGAGCTTCTTAAATGCATATTTATGCTTCACTCATACATATTTCCTCACATATCTCTTTAATTCTAAATGAATAGAGAATAAATGCTTCCAGTGTTTTCTTTCTCTGATCACATTTCCCTCTTCTTGTGTCAAGATCTTAAGATTCAGAAAATAAATGGAAGATAATAGAAAAAAAACTTTGTAAACACTGATGTTTGTCAGTGAAACACCCTCTTTTAAATGTTCGGGGTAAATAAAAATAATTTGGTGCATACATGATTTATAGGTGCTTTATATATATTTAGCAATTGATTACATGGGGCATGTATTTTTTCCTAGGAGATAAATTCAGATTTTCATTAAACTCAAGAATTACTATCTGCAGAACAGGAGGAGGATAAGGGAGATAAACATTCTCAGGCAGTGCTGGTAATAATACCAATTAGTAAAGCAAACAGACATGAGAGTAGGGAAAGATATAGCTGTAAGGATGGTCATCAAGTGTTGCTTATAATAGCAAATAACATTGGGAAACCTAATTTTGGAACTCAACTACAGAGGATTAATTATGGGGAATGTGTAAAATGGAGTATGAGCCAATCATTTTAAGTTATGTTATATAAAACTAATAATGTATTATAAAATTATTTGGTAGAAGTAGATTTTGTTAAAAAAATATGTATAATTCAATTTTGTAAATATACACAATCACGAATGATAGATAAGTAAGTTAAGCCTATCCTTCATAATCTTAATATGTATTACTAAATAAATGGGAAACCAAGATTTTCTATTTTCTTCCTGTTTAACTTATCTGACTTTCTAACTTTTCACATTTATATACAAATATAAATGTGTATATCTTAGCCTTTTGAAATCTTCTTGGGAAAAATAAATTTCTTTCAAAATACCATAATTTTTCTGCATATAAGATGCTATTTTTAAAAAAAATTGTTAAACTGAAAATTGAGGGGTGTCTTATACATGGAAGTCAGGCAAGGAGGGAGCTGAGCAGGTGCATAATTGCCCATACCTTGTCAAACAGGCTTCCTTCAATCACAAGCCTTATTGTTACTGACGTCAGCTGATGCCATAATTGGAGGTGGAGGTGGAGAGAGCAGAGATGCAACAGGCACCAGAGCATTTTGAGCCCATAAAGATGTCAAAAAAATAAAAAGATAAATACCATTAAGTGGATTGTCTTACCCTGCAAAATTCAACCTGAATGTTATTAGCTATGCAAAAGAGCATGGGAATATAGCTGCAGAGAGACAATTTGGATGTCCTCTCACTGTATGATCAGTGGAGAAAACAGGAAGAACAACTCCTGAAGATATCAAAAAAACAGAAGGCCTTAAGAGGAAAACCAGCAACATGTTTAAAATACTGACTTCTTAATTTTGGGTTGGAAAAGTGAGCAGGGATGTCTTATTTATGAGGGTGTCTTATACACACACAAAAATAATACAGTAAGCCTGGCAACAATGAGCATGTGGAAAAGATAACTCATAAGTTATTGAATAAGAAAAAGGCCTTTTATGGACCCATGATATAAATCAGCCATGAATTGAGGAGTATCAATTAACTTAAAATTTTTATAGAAAAAGTGTGTGTGGGGGAGGGGGGAGTAGCTCTTTTCACAAGAAATTATTCAGGTCAAAGATGAACAAGGAGGGAGAGAGATTGAACAACACAGATGCAGTAGCAATGGGGCCAGAGCTTACATACGAGGATTGACCTGAAAGTTTCTCTATAAAAGATTTCAACTAATTCAGTGCAGGAAGTAGAATGGAATGCAGGCGGGCTGTAAGCATCTCTTCAGTCATAGGAAAAGCTAAGGCAAAGATATAGCTAGAAGGAAGGTCACCATGTAGACATGGAGATATCAGTAATTTTCTTTTCTGCTCTTTAATCCTATATAATAAAAGGCCAGTGACCATAATGGCATAACAACCAGAACAACCAATCGACCAGTCACTGTGAAGTACATTGACCCCCTCTTGGTCCCTCCCCACAGCCTGCAGGCTCTGATCCCTGGATGGCCAGTGGGGAACCATGGGAAACCAGGGTGGGTGACAGCGGGGTGGGACTGGCGAACAGGCAGAAGGCAGATCTCTTGGTCCTTCCCCCACAGCTCACAGGCTCTGATCACGCAGATGGTGAACAAGGAACCACGGGGAACTGGGGTAGGTGATGGCAGTGGGGCAAGACTGGGGTGGTGGGGCAAGCAGGTGGAAGATGGCCCTGATTGCAGGTTAGGCCTAGGGACTCTACCTGCCCATGATTTCGTGTCCTGGGCCTCTAGTTTGTATATAATTACTGTAGATAAATAGATAGATAGATTCTATCTATCTATCTATCTATCTATCTATCTATCTAGATCTAGATCTAGATCTAGATCTAGATCTAGATCTAGATATATTCTTTGCAGACCTTTCAAATTCAACTCATGGTTGTTGTAAATTCCCGAGGCTCATCCAACTGGAGAGTGGACTATGTGCTTGAATCACACCTGAGTTTCAGATGCCCATGTGTTGTCAGTAATAATTCAGTTTTGGGAGTAAAGTGGATACAATACTGAATAAAGATGGTGAACTACATTTCCTCTAAAAAGAATAAAGTCCAACATACACACCTGAAAGATGATGCTGGCACACAGACAGAATCATGTAGTGAGCTTATGAATGTTAATATTCTGAATGTGTAAAAAATGAGTTTTCTTATTATTAAGGATGACATCCTGTATATTCTGTCAGTACAGAGGAGACAAGAGGGACTCAAGCTTTAAAAATTGCCATCTACATTTTTAGCTTGAATAGATGGTAGGAAATTGATGCATGAATTGTGTGGAATAGATAAAAAGGTAAAATTGAAAAAAAATGGAACAAGTCCCAAATCTGAAATGAAAAAATTGAGTCTGTTCCCTGAGTTTTCAGCAAAAGAGCTATGTGATATTTGGAGGAAATTCTTAACTTCTTAACAGCCCAGTTTATTTGGCTATAAATTATGGATAAAAATACTTTATAGGAAGAGCAAACAAAAAACATATGTGCAAGGTTTGTGTGTAAATTGTTCAATTATTGATCTTAACTCTTATCTCCACAGTGTTGTAGGTAACATGCTTTTCTATACATTATATATACTAATAAAAGGGTAATATGCTAATTAGACTGGATAGACTGGGTGATGGGGATGGTGCCTTCTCCTGATTGACCTGGTTGCCTCCCATAGAGGGAGACCAGATGATAGCTTAGGGAAGCAGGCCTAAGCTGTCAGTAGGACATCCCCTGAGGGCTCCTGGACTGTGATAGGGGGCAGGCCAGGCTGAATCTTCATGCACTGGGCCTCTAGTCTATATCTATAAAAGCCTAACCAACTGTTATGACTGGTTGACTGAACGACCGGTTGATCAGTCACTATAATGTGCAGTGACCAGTAGGGGCAGATGCTCAATGTAGGAACTGCCCTATGGTGGTCAGTGTGCTCTCACAGCCAACCTCCCATGGCCAGCCCACCTCCCACAGTCCCTGCCCACCCCACCCCAGCCAGCCTTGATTGGCCTGACTGGGACTGGGCAAGAGGCCCCCCATTGGCCCCAATCACAGACGAGGCCTAGGGACCCCACCCATGTACAAATTCATGCACTGGGCCTCTACTTTCATATAATCACGCAATGCTGTGAGATGTTTGTGGATGTGGTCTAAGGATATAATATTCCTATTTTAATATGGGAAAACAAGAACTACCATTTAAAACCATAATACTATAAGGACAATAACTTTTCTTTAAGACAGTTGGTACCAACTTATATTTAAACACATTTTTTACTATTCACTTCTAATTTGCTGCTTTGTGAAAGAACCATTTGAATAATCTCTTAACTACCGTAAGTTCTTTTATTCATTTATTTGTAGAAGATAGATTTATCTTATGTGCTTAACTATTCTTCCCCCCCCCCCCCCCCATAATTACCTTATTGCAAAAGATTATGTTTGCAAGAAACAGTACGGTAACTTTACCTCACTGCTTACCACAAATTCTAATAACCAGACAGTGAAATGAGACCCACCTAAGATGATTAAAGAGAGAGAAAATATGGCCTAAGCAGAAAAGTTAACACAATTATACTGGATAATTTTATCATTCTTTTTAAAGCGCGAGTTGATTTAACAACTGTCTCAAATGTCTGACAGTAATAATCTCTATCTCCATTTTCTACAGATCAAGAAAATTTGAATCTTGGAAGAAGAAATAACACTGGAGAGGAATAGCCCAGCCCAAACACTGTAGCAATCCTAGCTAACTCATCAGATGTGGCCTCTTCTCCAGTACATTCTTTGGACTGGTGATAGCATTTGTGGGCTTGGTGGTGAAGAACTGAAGAGAGCTGGGGCTTTACAGAGGAACCATATTTTTTTGATCCTGACAGCTTGCTACTTTGAAGCAATCAAAGTACCATTACCTTTGCCTCCTTCTTCCTGGATGAATGAGAGGGTGATGCAATAGTGATGTCAGCATCCTGAACATATTCAAGTGGGCAACGTTTGGCTATGCCTTCTGTTTGACTTCATGCTGTGTTTTAGTGGCCTGAAGCTTTGAAGTGTTGCTTGACATGTCCTTTCTCTCATGGAGCTCTCACCATTCAAACACAACAGATTCAGGAAAGTACTGATTAGGTTGAGTTTTGCTTGCCTCCCATCAGTCATCTTTGTATGAATCCATTGGGGTGGCTTTCTTCCGGGGAGGAGGGGTCTATCTAAAAAGGTATTTTCCTGATTTTCATGAAGAGCAGTGTGGAGCTAGAACTATGTCACTAATGAAAGGAAATCCTGTCTGAGAATTCTTATTAGAGATGGGTTGTATCACCCTGTGGGCTTTCTGATGGGAAAATAGAATCAAGTCTCAAATTCAAGTCTCAAATAATGCCTTTTGAATTATCGCTAATATTATTGATATAGGATGGTGCTGTATCAAATTTCTGTGAATGTGAAATATCTCATACCTGCTTAGGAAATGCTTAGTGACTGTGCTTTATAAGAGCTATTTTGAATGATACTATTCTAGAATGTGTTCTTTCCAAATGATGACTGAAAAGCCAATAAAAAAAATAGCGCCAGGTATAACACCAGTAACAGAACTTTGCTGTTTTCTGAGGATTTGTTTTTTATTTTTATTTTTTATTTTTTTTAATGGAGTATGCTGGATGTCTATAATTTTGGTGAGGTGGCTGCAAACCCTGGAACAGCAGTTGATGTTATTGATTTATAACATACTGCTATTAGATTAGTATGTGTGCATATATATATATATATATATATATATATATATATAAAAATTGAATTCTTAGAAACTTAAGCTGTGCTGTCATCTTTGGACAAAGAATCCCACTTGTGCTATGTTAGATTGGCATTGTATAGAAATTAACAGCCATATAGGTTCAGAAACATTTAACAGATATTTCCCATTTGTACAGGCGTAACACACTGTATTAAATATCTTATCTACATGGGTTTGATTACAGAAACGAATAAAGTATTATCAAAGTTTTTTTAAAAAGAAAGTTAAATCTTTATTACTATAAGAGATCTAGTTTAGGGGGAAAAATTCAAACAGTATTTATCTAGAGTCAACATGATTTCACTGAAAGACCTGGGAATTCGAAGACCTGTCCAACTCTACACCTTAATCAGCAACTTGATCTTGGCCATGTTTTCAAATGGGCCTTGCTTATCCGTAACAGGAATAAACTGAGTGAGCTTCCTGCCTCACCAGTTGTGAAAATCCAAATGAGAAAAGGTGCGAAAAGCACTTTGTAAACTGCAAGGGCTAAACAAATAAAGCTTTTATTGAGTGTGGACTTGGTGGCAAAATCCTTCCCTCTCTCCCACCTTAAAAAAAAACTCTCTGGAAGTGAGTCAGAGACTCATCATTCTGGGATGATTACATATTCAGGCTTTTGCAAACACAGCCAGACAGATTAGATCAACACCCTGAAAATACTTTGTCAAGAGAGGATATTATTTTACTTGCAGATGTAGCTGGGAACTTAGACCCTCTTATGCTTTTACCTGACAACAAGATATTCAATCACCAACGCTTTGATTTTCTGGTATAAAAGCCTGATAGGGACAGTTGTCCTTTCTCCTGATTTTATTTCCTTTTCAATTCTCTCTTGCAAGGATGGACTTCCTTCACTGGGTCATGCTACAGTGCAGTACTATGCTGCACTCATCACCATCTCATCTGACATGCCTTTACACATTCATTCATGAGACATTTACTAACTAAAAATTGTGTATCATTTGCCTCCAGCTTCTCTCTGCCTCGGTCCTGTTGTGGATTCTTGGCCTATATTTTTTCCCCTCTATTTTCAAGTAGATTTCACAGTCATTTTAGCTAACAATCTGAACCACATTCTCCCCAACATTAGATGTAGTCTCCAGGAGTCAAAAGGAAGTCATTTATATTTCATGCCCCCTAAAGTGAGATGATGAATTTCTAGTGAAATTGAGGACCTGGGTTATAGAAGTGATGGCCTTAAGTCAGTCCATCCATTCTGGTCAATCAAAGTGGGTGAGCCATCATCCAAATAGAGTGAAAAGTTAAGAAGGGTCCTTATACTTATCAATGAAGGATGAGGATGTTTGTCTGAAGAGGAGGGGAGGGGAAGGAAATATCCCCATACTTTTTATCATTAATAAACCTTGATCTTTTTATCTGACTCTTAAATAACATTTTTGTTAAGATTTGGCAATGGGCCTCCCTGGCATGGCTCAGTGGTTGAAGGTTGATCTATGAACCAAAAGGTCACAGGGCCAATGCCCTCCTGGGTTGTGGGTTCAATCCCTGGTGTGGGGTATGCAGGAGGCAGCCAATCAATGATTCTTTCTCATTACTGATGTTTCTATCTCCCTCTCCATTTTCCTGCCTCTCTGAAATCAATAAAAATATATTTAAAGAAAAGACTTGACGATGGATTTCCCTAACTATACCCTTTAACACATACACACAAGATAGGGACTTCTGGTGCTGCTACTTCGTAGGTATGTGATCTCTGTCTTAATTTTCTTGTCTGAAAATTGGGGACAAATAATAGTAGCTGATAGTTAGGGTTATTATAACATTTATATACCTTAACACAAATGCATTTTTGAACATTGTTTTTGTTGTGGTTTCTTATCTCAGCAACATTTCTGTTAAATGTTATGATGTCAATTATTATTTTTAGAATGTGGGCTGTAATGTTCTATAGTAAATGCGCCAATAGAAAAAATATTTTCCTGACTTTTATTTGCATTGCTCTAGACTGAAATATATCTTGCTCATTTACTGTTCCATTCTCTGTGTAATCACCACTACCCAAAAGAAAGATCTTTCCTTGTTTGAGGGCTCTGACAGAAGAATTGGAATGAGATTAGAAATCACAACCAACAAATCTCCATAGGTACAGGTTAAAAACTTATTGACCTCATCAAATTAACAAAATAGGAACTACTCAAGTTGAAGATGGAATATGGACAAATGAAAAGGTCAAATTAACATAAAGAAATGTTGCTAAGATAAGAAACCACAACAAAAACAATGTTAAAAAATGCTAAGTAGATATTCTGAAGAGAAATAAGTGCTAAAATAAAAACTAGAAATATGCTTCAAAAAATTCAGAGGGGATGGAAATACAAAATGAGCTTGCAATAAAGCAAGTCGTGTTCTCTAAAACTGCATTGAAGGACACATGAAAGTCTTATAAGCTTCCTGAAGACATTAAATGTGTCTGGTCTTTAATACATATATCAATGTTATATGATGTTATATACATTTTTCTGAACTACCTGGTTGAGGGATGATAGTAAGAATAGATTTTATAGCCATAAATCTCTCCTTAATGCTGTTTCCAAATACTGTGCCTGTGTGTGCCGGTTAGTGAATGGTTGGATACCGCTACATTAATCATATCACTTTGTCCTAAACACTTTGATCCGGTTGAGAAACAGCTTGGGAATCAAGCAGACTTCAGAACATCAGCTTTATTGCTTGTAAACTGAACTAGAAAACTCAATTTCCGTCCGTAGGCTGCTCACTCCTCTTTTTAAACCAGATTCACTCTCCCAGGCACAAGCACCAGTGTCCATGGACTGTCCATGCACAATGCTTCCATTTAATGGTCTGAGACTAGTGCTTTAATCCTGGATTATAGGAAAACTAGAGGCCTGTTGCACAACATCCCTTAGTCTGGCCTGTGCTCTCTCGCAGTCTGGGATCCATTGGTAGAGGACCTAAGCCAGCAGGTGGGTATTCCCCGAGGGGTCCTTAGCACTGCAGCAAAGGCCAGAGAGGCCCCCACCACTGCCACTGCCCTCCCCAGCCATGAGCCCAGCTTCTGGCTGAGCAGCGCTCCCGTGTGGGAGTACACTGACCACCAAGTGACAGCTTCTGTGTTGAGAGTCTGCTCCCTGGTGACCAATGCATGTCATAGCAACTGGTCATTCTGCCATTCAGTCTATTTCCATATTAGTCTTTTATTATTATATAGGATATGGTAAATGAATTATGGATCCTTGAGGTCAGACAGATTAGAGTGTATGTATCCAGTCTAAAGTTCTTGAATAAGTTATTTCAAATCTCTGAATTTCAGGTTACTCTTCTCTAATGTGGGGAGAATATATTTATCCTTGATAGAATCCCAGACTTCGAATTCCAAGTGTAAGAATATAATGTGTTTATTACTTAACTATATTTTTCATCTGCACACATTCCTAGTGTTAAAAACAATGTTCACAAAGCTGGTGGAATAATGAGCCTCCATCATGTTGAGAATTCTTGCCCATCAGGATGTTGTGGCACAGTTTCAGTGTCTTACATCTGTCAAGGGAGTGGAGGTGGTGAGGAGAGAAGCTGTTCCTGAATCATCAGTAACTGGGTAACAATTAAGATTGCTGTTGACTCACTCCAAAGGGCCCCATGCTGTACCACAGTTGTGGTTGATTCTCTGCCACTTTGTCAATAAGGAGATCTTATTGATTCTAGTGCTACCTCCCTTTGCCCAGCTGCTTTGTGTATCCCCTCCTCTGTGCAGGCTCTTCTAGTTTTTGGAGTTTAAAATACATATTGCTAAAAGTCGTCTGAAGATTCCTCAAAAAATTAAGAATAGAGGTACCATAAGAATAAAACCCAGTAATCTCCCTCTTTAGTACATACTCAAAAACCTCTAAATCATGTATTCACAAAGATATATGCACCCCTATGTTATTTGCAGGATTATTTATGGTGGCCAAGGCATGAAAACAACCAGTGTCTCATGATAGAGGACTGGATAAAGAAGATGTGGTATATGTACACTACTACTCAGCTGTAAAAAAGGATGAAATAGTGCCATTTGCAATAATATAGATGGACCTTGAGAATATTATGATAAGTGAAATAAGCCAGTCAGAAAAAGCTAAGAACTATATGATTTCACTCTTATGTGGGATATAAAACTGAAATTCATGAACACAAATATCAGTGTGATAATTGCCAAGGGTGAAAGGGGGGCCCTAATATAAGGTGACAAGAGAATATTTGACTTTGGGTGGTGGGCACATGGTGCAATACACAGATCTTGTAACACAGAAACCCACACCTGAAATCTATATGTTCATGTTGACCAATGTCACACCAATCAATTTAATAAATAAATATTTTTTTAAATAAAATTCACATCCTTCTTCTCTTTTTTCCCTTGAGTCCTGCATGTTATTTTTTTCCCCAACAGTTTGTGGTGGGAGAACAGCCCTTCTTTTCTACTTGTTGCTCCAAAATACTTTTCTTTTATCAATGAACTAGAGGCCAGGTGCACAAAATTCATGCAAGGTAGGATCCCTTGGCCTGCTCATCAATCAGGGCTGATCAGGTTCCCCATCTCCCTGCCTCTCCATCTCCTCCTTCCCTTACTCCCTCAGGGCCCCACCACAGCCACTGGTCACCCACCATCTTCCAGTCCACCCCCTGGTGATCAAAGCAAGCCATCAAACTCCCGGTCCAACCCCAGAGGGGACACTTTGCATATTAGCCTTTTATACATATAGATTCTGTTTTGAAGTTCTACTTGTCTAAAGATTATAATTTCTCCCACAAATTTAGACTTCCCTATGGCCTCACCTGTGACATTGTGGTATCTTTATGAATGAAAGGAAGAAGTAGGTGGGAATACTGGAAAGGAAAAACAAAACAAAGCAAAACTCACACACACACACACACACACACACACACACACACGTGCATCCACATGCATTAATACTGAACATATTCCCTAGCCCTAGCAACTCTGTGCTGTTGGTTGAGATGAGATAAAGTAAATGTGCCTTGCATAAAAGATGTTAATTGACTAAAGTGTGTTACTAGAACTAATGTATATAAGTAATGGATCATTTACACTGAATGAGATGCAAAGCATTACAGTGAAAAGAGAAGACTTCAGATCTAGAAATGTGTTTATGTGTATGCATTATCTGTCTCTGAATATATGTTTAGAATATTTAAAACAAATTCAATTTAATAATGGCTTATTAATTTCCATGCACTGTTTGCTATACTATGCTAATATGATAGATATAAAATAAGTTGAACATAGATAAAATATAAAAATCAGTTGATCCTAGAACAACATATGTTTGAGGTACATGGGTCCACTGAGATGCAGATTTTTTCAATATTGTGAATATTTACCTCTTTCTTATGATTTTCTTAATAACAGTTTCTTTTCTCTAACACTTTGTTATAGGAATACAGTATAAATACATATAACATACAAGATATGTGATAATTGTTTATGCTATCAGTGAGGCTCCTGGTCAAGAACAGGCTATTAGTTAAGTTTTAGGGAGTCAACAGTTATACTAGAATTTTCGACTGTGTGAGAGATTGGTGTTCCTAACTCCCACATTATTCAAGGGTCAACTGTATTCTTTGGTTATTATGAGGAGCAAATATTGAATTATTTGTCAGAGCAGTTTTGATTTCAGTCTTAAAAAAACTCCTGTGAAGCCTTGACACTTTGGTCAAATAGATTCAAACATTATATCAACTTGTAAGAGTGAACTAGGACTGATATAGAATCCAAAATAGAAAAGTCATTCTGAATGACCCGAGTCACCAGTCAAATCTCCTTGCAGGTATAGCTGCTCCAAAAGACACCAAGGCCCTCCTGACATGTCCAAGCATAGAAGGCAGACATTTTCTGAAAGGAACATTTTTTTCTAATGTGACTCAATGTTCCATTTAGAAAGTCATTGAAATGAAAATATATCATTTATTTGTGTTCAATAGTCTTCCCAGTGTTTTCCCCTTTGCTGAGATGAGTGAGAGAGAGAGGCATGTGTGTGTGGGGGGGGGGGGGGGGGGGGGGGGGGGTAGCAGGCAATCCTTATGAGACTAAAGAAAATTGAGGCTAATGAAAATCAAAATCCAACATCTATAGAAAGAACAATCAAGGGACATTTGGCCAAATACAAGTTTAAAAAAGATTGGTAGCTTGACAATCTAAAAACAAATCATTTTATTCTAATGGTCTATAGACAAAAGGGGGAAATGGAGGACGGCCTAGCCTATGGGTTTCATGGAAATAGGCACATCAGAATCACATAAAAATAGTTACATTGCTCCATATTAGCTGCTCACCAAAATCAAAGTCAAGTTTCATTTTTATGAACGCCAACACTCCTTTCCAAGTTTCTTGGTGTTAGTACACTCTAGTGGTTGTTTAAATTGTTTAATGGATTAAGGCTGTCCCTTGCAAATTCATAATTTTATTACACAGGCTTTCTCTCAGAGATGCTTTGTGAATATTCTTTCCTATTTTCCTGTGTTGTAGTTCAGAAATTCTAAATGTGGACATGTTGCTTCCCTTGTTCCCCAAAATGCCCTCAATATCCACACCTAGCTGGTGTTGCCACTGGCTCTCTGCCTCTGTATCTAAAGGAAACTCCTAGGGGAGAGGAAGAGCTCTTAGTTGGCAATCTCTTAAGTGGCATCCATCTCTTACAGAATCCAGGCCTCGCTCGCACCAGATGTGGAGAGAACAAATGGGGAAAATTCAGAAATCATTAGGATCTCAATGCTCGGGGCTTTTTATTCCCATTCAGGGACAGAGACTCACTCCGTCCCCACTGCAGAAGCACCTGCAGGTGATTTCCTTGTGTGCATTTCCTGGAGCCCAGTTCCAACCAGTCGGGTGGAGACTAAGGGACTTGGCTACAAACCTTACATGCAGTGTCAACATGCTGAGACCATGGCCCTGAGCGCCTGTTCCTTACAGCATGGGAGAAAATGACCCTTTAATATGTACTCAGTCACAAACATATTTGTATTAAGAGCATTTCCCTGAGACTTCCGTGCTGGGAATTAGAGCTGTGTCTATACACATAGAATAAACACACTGCCCCATGGCGGAGACGCTCATTCCAGCTGTCTTAATGATCAATGTGGATGGCTGCACAATCGATTCAACTGCAGCCATCAGTATCCTTCACGAACTCCAGAAAATCTGCTGCAGATGCAATGGCTGGGATATTGGAAAGTGCTCACACTTATCAGATATGTGTTTGATTTAAGGCACTCTGACATAGGAAAAAATCAACTTTTACTTATTCCATTTTCTACAGTCTGCAATCTTGTGTTTTTGAATCACAATTTGGGGCCTATGTTATTAGAAAAGTAAGAAACTCTCCTCAAAATCTAATCAATGATAATTTCTCGAAAATTTTACCAACAATTTATTCTAATCCTTATCATGCTAAGCATATATTTAAAACTGACAGGAAGAATGCCATCAAATTTGCAAGAGAGTAAAGCATACGTGTCTAAAAACACATTGTTTGGCTCAGAGAAATGTCTAGTATCTTAGACTGTAAATTTTTTTCTAGTATGTATCACAGGCAAAGGTGTCAAATCTGGCAGCTTTTCTAGGTATTCTTCCAATAATCAGAGTCAGACTGCAACCTAAAAAGATTCAGTAATTCTTATAACTGGGGTTTTTCAAAGACTATCTTGAAGAAATCTTCCTCCCCCCCCCCCCACATTATGAATATCAAAGAGATGCACTTCCATATAAGCCACTGTGTTTGCTAAAAGTAAAGTAGACACAAAAGGTATCAGGGAGCCCAGCCAGTATGGCTCAAGTGGTTGAGCATCCACTTGTGGACCAAGAGGTCACTGGTTAGATTCCTGGTCAGAGCACACACCTGGGTTTTGGGTTTGATGCCTAATAGGGGATGTGTAGGAGGCAGCCAATCGCTGATTCCCTCTCATCATTGATGTTTCTTTCTCTCTCCCCCTTTCCCTTCCTCTCTGAAATCAATAAAAATATATTCTTTTAAAGAAAGGCATCAGGGGAAAATATGTGCATAGGGATATATACTGGGCTCACAGTGAACTTATGATAACATCAAATGTCCCCAAATCAATTGAATTCCAAGTGGATTTTTGTAATAATATTGAATGCAAGAGATAAAAGAGAGTATTATCTATTTTCATAAAAATATTTTACTAGTTAATGTAAATATAACTGGGGCTGTTCTGCTGGACACATAACGTCTATCCTCTGGGAATGAAGAATTTCTCTGCTAAGATAGACAGATACTGATATCCAAAATAATCCATGCCAAGGAGGCACAATAAGCTGAGAAGATCACAGGATATCTGTATTGCCAATTTATTTCTACTAGAAATGAGTCACATTTCCTGTGAAATACAAGGCACATATTCCTTTAAGGCAGCCGTTTTCACAGCTCTCAGGATCCTTTATACCTTTAACAATTACTGAGGAACTCCAGAGTGCTTTTTGTAAATGTGGACTGTGTCCACCAATGTTTATCCTATTAAAAATTAAAACTGACAAGCCTGTAAAGCAAAAGAGTACACAAGCATTCATTCCAAAATCCCTCATCTTTCAACCTGTGGAAACTGCACTGTGCACGTGTGGGACAATGAGAGTGAAACTGGTAAACAGTGTCTCATTATTACAATCCTCTCACCTAACAAACACCATCAAGGGGTTTTGGAAAATGCTAGAAAGATCATGGGGACCTTAAGGGTTTCAGACCACACTCATTATGAGAACCACTGTTCAGAGTTCCCTTTTTGTTCCTCGTCAAAGAAGGATAATAATGATCATGAAGATTGTTGGTGTTGATGTACATTTCACCCAAAGTAGGCATCAGAAATCTGTAAAACTTATCTAATTTATTTAGCTTATTCCTAATGAATAATGTAGCAAATCTACAAAAAATAATCACTGAGAAAGAGTTTTTATATGAAAGATCACACAAAAGAGAAACATGAATAACCATCACTTTATGACTGTTGCTGCTATCGAGAATGTGCTGAATTCGCTGTACTAGATACTGAAAGGACTGGAACAAGAACATTTTTTTCAGGTTCAGTTCTGCAAAGGAACACGGAGTTTCCTGGGCCTAATGAAGCATGAGCATAACACTTCCCACAAAGCATGACGGGACATAGCACCAGACGGAGGAGCTCAACAGTCTTCACTTTGGTCGTCCTCATGTTTGCGTTCTGAAAGTGACAGCCAGCCCCGACCCCCACTCGCACCCTGACACTGGCACCCTAGATCACATGTGTCAAACACAAGGCCCGCGGGCCAAATCTGTCTTGCCAGGCCTTGCAATGTGGCCCGCACCGCGCTGTCATCACTGCACTCTGCTGCGTTTCCATCACAATGACAGTTTATGACTGTTCAGTAAACCATTCGGCCCGCGATTTAGGCTGGATTTTAGATATTGGCCCCTTCTCTGATTGAGTTCGACACCCCTACCCTAGATCAATGATATCACTGCAGCAAAGAATGGCTCAAAAGAAATAAAGGAGGGTATTAAATGTGGATATCTACCAACAAAATGACCGATTCCCCAGTCAACCTATGGGGAGCCCCTTCCATCAGTAATCACACCCAGGTGCGGAGAGTTTCCTAAAAGCTTTTAGCATCTGACTCTTAGATTTGATTAGCCACTCAACAAAGGTTACTGGACATTTGAGAACAGCTTCTAACATATAACAGAGAAAGCAAGCCTCCTCATAGCTAGCCAGGTAGATATAGTAGATTCTAGATTGATTGATTGATTGATAGGTAGGTAGGTAGGTAGATAGATAGATAAACAGATAGATATAGATTGATGATAGACAGATACACAGACACATAAAAGAGTTCTGCTTGTCAGACTACTGTTGAGAAGGAATCTGCCTCTACTCTTTGCTAACTGAGCAAGACACTGAAATCATCAAGTCTTAATTTTCCTCATTCTAAAGGTGATGATTACATGAAATAAAGTGCTTTGTGGAGACTAAGCCCTCAAATATTTTCATTACAATTGACAAAAAAACAGGGCAGGATATGCTTGAGAAACAGGACTTCTCAGCTTGGTGGAATTACCGGAAACATAAAGTAGAGAGTATGGAGCCAGAGGGAGATATCTTGACTATTACGCATGAACTTAGTGTTAGAATACATGAGAGTTCTTCACAGAAAAAAAAAGATTTCCTAACCCTTTTCCCACCTGCAAGTTCCAAAGAGTCACTCACTCACTGCCTTGCACCCTTTGCCACCCACAAGGAACAGACCTCGACTCTTGAAAGCACCGTGTATGAAAAGACCGTAATAATCTACTATGTCTCTCTAAGTACATTGTATAGTTCACATTAAGTGTGAACACTCAATACATGCAAAATTAATACCTGATTAATTAACAACAACAAAAACCTCTCCTCCCTCCTGCCCGAAAAGGAATTTATAGCTCTTTCAGGATCCCTGTCCAAGACTCAGAAAGTTCGATAGTATGGCAATTAATTGTTTAAACACATTATGAAGGATTATGATGAGAGGCAAACATAAAAGATAATAAACACTTAGTAAACAGTTTATTTTAACAGCAGTTTCTCTGCCAAGCTGGCAGATTTTTCTAGAACATCACTCTCTTCCATATTCTACTCAGAGAGATCAGGCGAATTGCCTTTAAATGGACCCACTCATCATCCCCCACGCAGCCAGGAAAAGCCCACTATAGAGCATTGAAATAGTCGAAGTTTCTCCAACTCTTTAGATCACATGTGTCAAACACAAGGCCCTCGGGCCAAATCCGTCCCGCCAGGCCTTGCAATGTGGCCCGCACCGCGCTGTCATCACTGCACTCTGCTGCGTTTCCATCACAATGACAGTTTATGACTGTTCAGTAAACCATTCGGCCCACGATTTAGGCTGGATTTTAGATTTTGGCCCCTTCTCTGATTGAGTTCGACACCCCTACTTTAGATCATAAAGAGCTGGCTTTTCAGTAAAGATAATGCCATAATCAGGGGTTTCATTAAAAATATCATCAAGGGACAAAGAAAATGGAAACTGACACTAAGGAAGATTAGATATTGCTGCCTAATGGGAGAGCTTTTATTCATGAATAGTCTCAGGTTTTAGATATTTGTCTCTTTCCTTACAAGGATGTCATCCTTAGAGCAAAAACAGTGACAGGAGCAACATAGCAATAGGTTAAATTGATCTCAAATCCTCCCTCAAAAAAAGTGTCATAACTAATTAGTTTTCCACCAGTAACGTAAGTTGTTTTAGATTCTTAGACTCCTAGGTCTCAGGGTTTTCTATCAGGGTTCATTATTTATCCCCAGAGAGTTTTGGAGGGAGGAAACTTGAGATAACATTGAAGAAGATGGTGCTTCATAAGCGATTAGGTACCATTACTGTGGGCCCATGAGTTCATTTGGAGAAAAAGCAACTAGTGGAAGACCTCAACCTTCGGTGGGCTAATATAATATGTATGTGTATACATGCCAGTGAGCCTGTGAGTGTCCGTGTATAGTCTCCCATTACCTGTCAAACACTCATCTTTTATTGTTTCATACATTTCTACTATGGCCCAAAAATTACTGACAGGTAATTAAAAAACATGGTGAGCATCGATCCTATAGAAGCTTCCCTAGACCTCCACAGAGAGACCATTGTCCTGCTAAGAATCAAATAAGAGCCAAAACCGGTTTGGCTCAGTGGAAAGAGCCAGCCTGCGGACTGAAAGATCCCAGGTTTGATTCTGGTCAAGGGCATGTACCTTGGTTGCTGGCACATCCCCGGTAGGGGGTGTGCAAAAGGCATCTGATCGATGTTTCTAACTCTCTATCCCTCTCTCTTCCTCTCTGTAAAAAATCAATTTTATATATATATATATATATATATATATATATATATATATATATATATATATAAATCAAGTGAGAACTGAACACCAATAAATTATGATAAAAAGTGGTCCTGGCTTCACTCTATGAGTTTTATCGACAATGTTGTATTCTAAAAAAATTACAGCCCAATTACATGGACTAAGAAAGAACATTTCAAGAAAGCTCCTTTTTTCCCCTCCCGCCCTAATAGCCCTTGCCTGCTCAAACCACTACAACAAAATGCATGTTAATTTAAAAAATAAAATTAACCACCAACTGGAAGCAAGCAGTTTATGTACAATCTGGTGAGATGAAAATTTTGTGGCAATATCAGTTGTAAACTTAGTTTCTTCCATAGCTGGATTTCAGTTTATCAATATTTTATACCATATTTTGCTCATAGTTGTTGCTAATTTTTAACATTTAGAATAGTTCTAAATATCATATGTTTATCTTTCTTCATAATGATTCTTAAAAATATAAAAATGAGTAGTTACCTATAATTTTTAATTGTTACAATATGATGAAAACAGTGGACCAGAGTTTCCAACAAAGCTTCTTATGAGCACTGTGCTACTGAGTAAAGTCCTCATCCTTATTGATAACTAGCTGTTCAACACGAGGACAGGACTCATGTTTAGATAACAACTTGTTTTAAAACCAAGCTACACATACACACACACACACACAATCTTTTTGGATACCTGTATGTTTTGAAAAGGCTAGAATTTTGCAACAGTTTCGATTTTAAATGTATTTTCCATTGTTAGATTATAGTTGACCATGTTTTCAAATATGGCTGCTCCATACTTTGTGTTCTTATTACTTGAGATAAAGCCTGCTTCCATATACCTGAACTCAATATTCACAGATTGTTAAGTTGTGTGAAGATCTTTAACATCATTTCCAAACATAAATAATGGATAATAATAATAATTTATGGCTCAATGGTCATAACCTTTGCTATTCTTACATTTCCTAATGTTCTTCTGCATATTAATATTCATTAAACACTGGCTTAATATGAATAGTATGTTTTAGGAGAGTATTTCAAAATAAGGAGCATTTGGGGGTTTGCAGAAAATCCTGAAGTGGCATAAAGAAACGTTTGAATACAAATGACTTGACCTATACTTGATGATCCTTTTTGATTTCATTATCCAATATCTTAATGTGAAAGACCTTGGCAGTTCAATATTAGTTTTCTGTTGTCTTTTCAAATTTCTTTTCTTTTTAATTTGGAGGAAATAAATGTCATTTTATTTTCTGCTTTTTGCGGCTCAAGAGTCATAAAATTGTAAAGAGGAGAAAAACTGTCAATGTTTTAAAGGTTAAATGCGGGAGAATTAGAGTGTCTGTAAGGGCGGACTCTGAGTGGAGTCAGTGCAGAGAGGTAGGTAGCACCGGAGAGCAAACTCACAGCCGAGGACTGAACAAAAGGGAGGGAACCGGTGAGATGTAAAAACCTCCTTGGTGACACTCTTTCAGGGATTCCTTGTAGTGTGGCGATTACACTGAGTTGCACAGAGTACATGCATCGTCTGACCACATAATCCAGAAAAGGGAATGTGTTTCTAAGTGGACCCTAAGTCTGGGGGGAATCTGCAGAAAGGGCACACTTCCCTCTCTTCTCTTCCAGATGGTTCCTTTGGAGACAGGATGGCAGTCCTGGGAGGGGAAGAAACACCTTAGGAGGAGGAGCAGAAAACTACCTTCCAATCGCTGCCTGGAGCAGGGATAGTGCGCTTTTTAAATTTCACCGGGAAGAATTACCTAAACCAAGCTCCACAGATAGAAGTTCCAGTGTGGGAAATGCATGATGAGCTGGAAGACAAGTTGGATGTTTTTTGTTCTTCCCATTGCTTGACACTGTGGGGAGCATAGGAGAAGGAAGAGACGGTTCCTCCTGTGTGACTTTCATGAATAAAATTACCTCCCTCCGACAGAAACCCAGGCTTGGGAGCATACTCAGGGACAGATCTCGCCGCTGGCCATCTCTGTGACAGACAATCACCGGATGCTTTGGAACTTAGTCTATCCTGGCAACGTTTGCACATTCCCTTGGGTCCTCCTGTGCTCCTGTTTCTGCCCTCATATCAGTACTGAGACTACCCTGTGGGAGTATATTAAAACTGAAAAATAAAAGTGATTTTCCCCCAGCCCTCAGTGTTAAAATGCAGGAATTCATTGAAGTATTATTTGGTAGAAGATTGTCACTCTATGAATCTTTAAGCAAATTTGTGCAGAAGACGTGTAAATGCCCATTTAATGATCCAGATGCTTCTCGTGTGTAAGCTATATCTCGGGAATAAAAGGATTCTTTAGGACATTAAAAACTGCTCAGTATGTTCCAAAGCATCTGTCTTATTCTACAGGAATAACAGAAACACCCATTTAATCTGAATCAACTGATATTGACAAGTGGGGGAAGAAGTCTTTCAAAGACATATACCATCACCATCAACAGAAACAAGATGTAGAAAGCCTGTTATGTACAGGAAATGCTCCCTGGTGTACTAGGAAGCATAAAAATAATGCAATATACAGTGCCTGCCCTCAAGGAACTTATTATCTAAGTGAAGAGAAGAGACATCTGGAAAGATAAATAAAAAGGGCTGTGTAAGTTACGTGCAAAATGGGAGGTACTGTGATAATGTGACTCATAAAAAGAAATATATATTTGGTCTTCACCTCTTTTTTGGCACATAGCTCTTAAACCCTATAAAACGTCATAAGTGATGAGCTATAAAGGTGTCTTTTGTTATGCAAATGGGGTGATCTGGTTGTCAGGGGAACGAACCAAAAACTGAAGACTGGAACTTTTCAGTCCCACTCACTGGTTTCCCTTGAGGGGAGAGGGGTTGGAGGCTAAATCAGCTGCCAATAGCCAGTAATTCAGTCAGCCATGCCTATGTGATGAAGCTTCCATAAAACTCCAAAAGGATGGGGTTCAGAGGGCTCCCACATTGGAGAACCAGAGCACACCCACGTGCCACTGTACTAGGCTCCACACTCCATGAGGACAGTAGCTCCTTGTTACAGGACTTCATTCTATGTATCTCTGCATCTCACTGTTGGTTCATATCCTTTAGTATCCTTTGTAATAAACTGGTGATCCAGTAAGTCAACTGATTTCCTGAGTTTTCTAAGCTGTTCTAGCAATTCAGTCAAACCAAGGAGGAGACCGTGGGCACCTCAACTTCCATCAGAAGCACAGGTAACTTGAACTTGTGGTTGACATCTGATGTGGATGGTGATCTTGTGGGAGTAAACCCTTAATGTGTGGAGTATGATGCTATGTGCAGCTAAATAGTGTCAGAACTTAAATTACTGGACACCCAGCTGGTGTTGGGGAATTGCTCTGTTATATAGGAAAAAAACCCACATGTTGAAATTGGGTGCAGAATCTTAGCTACAAAGATTTTAAGAAATACAAATAGCATATAGACCTGCTGGCATAGCTCAGTGGTTGAGCATTGACCTATGAACCAGGAAGTCATGGTTTGATTTCCAGTAAGGGCATATGCCTGGGTTGTGGGCTTGATCTCCAGTGGGGGACAAGCAAAAGGCAGCACATTTCTCTCATTATTGATGTTTTTCTCTCTCTCCCCCTCTCCTTTCCTCTCTGAAATCAATATAAAATTTTTTTTTTTAAATAGCATATAACTCCCAAATTGGAAAGGGCCTTAATAATTTTCCAACCCAATAACTTACCAACACTTTATTCTATTTTAAAAATAGGAGTTTACATTTATTAAATGTATGTTATTGTGACAGGTAATTGTTCAAAGTACTTTGAAAATGTTTATTAAATATATATATTCATTGTTTTATTTAATTTCATGAGGTGAGGCTTTTTTCCAATAAATAAATTAAAAATCGAACAATGTAAATAACTTGTCTAAGGTCCCATTGTTAGGAAATGATAAAGTAGAGATTTAAACTCAGGACTTTCCACCTAAGGCTGTGCCTTCCCTGGGCCCAACAGACTTGCCAACATGTATGACAGTGACGGTGGCTCCTTCCCCCAGGTATGGCACGCAGCACATTCCCAGTAGGTTGTTCTGTCACTGGTTGCTGGGCAGCCTGGTAAGAGCTGCATGGAGGAGTTCATTAAATGGATAAGAACTAAAATTTTAAAAAGCAGATGAAAAACTACTTGCCTAATGTGTGGAATATACAATAGGTTTGAACTCCACCTGGAATAGCCTTTGAAGGAATTCACCTTCCAACTCTCAAAAACAGTCTTAGTAGCTAAGAACTGCAGATTGAGAAAACTGCTAGTTTTCAAGAACTTTGTTTCTATGACATTTTAAAAGATAATTGAAATAGGGAGGAACATATCAGGAGGTAAATGTAATCTAATCCAGAGAGCTACAAATGCAAATTTAGAGGGTTTAAATCCCTGAGTGATTGACAAGGCATGCAGTGGTAATTACTGAACATCTGACTAAATCCTTTAGTTTTGGAATTTATTTTCTACTCAACACAACTTTTCCTACATTTGTAGTACTCCCTTGAGTTTTATCTCTCCTCTTGTTTATTGGTTTATTTAATTTCAAAGACAATTAGATACGCTAAAATAAATGTTTCCACAGATGTGTAAGTGTATCCTGAGCTGAATAAATTACGGACATTTCAATACGTAACAAATGGAAGGAGAGCAGCTGTTTGCTTGAACACAGATGGATTTATTGGTTGGAATAAACTTCATCTTGTCTCTTCTTTTTCAACTGAGCAATTTTGGCCCCTTTTGTTGTTTTGTGAACAATTAACCAAAGAGCATAATTCTTGATGTATTGCTCCTTGACAGCCAGAACTCAATCCAATGAAATAAAGTGGGGTTTTTTCTCTGTGATGTAAGCATGTGGGCTGAGTCTCTATATGGGAAACTTAAAACCAGAGGAAATGTGCTGTAGAGTCTCTGAGAAAAGTCTCCATATGTGATGCAGGCCGTAACTTTGTGGTGGGCTTTTCTACAAATGCAAATGAAAAGATATGTTTTTCTCATACAATCTTTCAGTTCATTAGGCTCTTTTCTTTATAACTAATAACAATTCAGTCTAGCTGTGTAAAATAAGAAGAAATGTTGTGGTGGAGAGTTTTAATAATTCCTGTACAAGTAAAAATTTATTTTTAAATATATATTTTTTAATTACATCACTTTACTGCTCCAAATAGCAATGGACTCATGGTTCTATACAAGAAAATGAAAAGTCCAACATCACGTGAAGTGTCTTGCATAATCCTACTGCATCACAACTGATTTGGGTTAGTTAGTGAGGAACTTAAATGGTATCATGTATACAAAGATTATTTTGGGGAAAACAGAGAATAGGAGAGGGAGCTTGGTATCTAGAGTCCTTTATATCTGAGTTAAATGGTAGCCCAGCACTTCCTAGTTTAACAACTTTAAGCAAATAATCTGTCTAAGCTTTGCCCTCCTCACTAGTGTTTGTTATTTGGTAAAAACAATGCTACTTTAAGGTGTTTTCAAATCTGTTAAAAAATTAGTGAATCGTATTGTATACCTATGACCAAGCTACAAATTACTCTTAATGGGCATTTTTAAATACCTTCAGAGTTACCAATTAGAATGTGACTAGATAAACAGCAGTTACTTTGATATTAATTTTATATGCACTGGTTCTTTGTTAAAAAATTAAAATTCTGATAATTAGTTTAAGGATAAATATTATTAAAAAGGAAGTATGTTAAAAAATTGATAAATTTCTTTATGCCAAAAAATATTGACAACAAATTTTGGAAGACTCATAAACAATAACTCTATAAAGACAAAATAGAGATATGTAGACATAAGATACAGCCTTTTATGTTCTGTTTCATTTTGTTTCTTGACAACATAGGGAAAAAAAATAGAATGAGTAGTAAAACTGCCAAAACAATCTGGTCTTATTTTATCATGAGTTACAAAGGGAAGAAATACCTTTTTTTTTCTTTGTTGAGCTTATCTATCTGTAAACACTAAAAATAGCAAGAGTTTGTTTGATAGCATGCCATCCTCATTTCACATAAGTTTAAAGGCATTCAAAAGTAATAATCATCTAAAAGACACCCATCAGAAAATTTCCCATTGCTATTCATTTTATTAGCTCTGTTGAATAGAAACAATAGCAGACTGGCATTTAGGAAAGTTAATGACGGGTTTGTTTTCTTTTTAACAAGGAAGGAAAAAAAAAAAAAAAAAGAAAACTTAAATGCACAGTATAGCTGGAGTCAAAACAAAGAAAATTCATCAAAGCATCCCTGAAAGCAACCCTAGAAACAAAGGACTCACTCTGCAGAGAAGATAATGAGTATGGGTCACAATGGTCTGCCTGAGAATTCTTGGGGAAGAGTCACTGTGAGCTCAGCACAGTGCAGCTGGCTAATTGCTGCTCAGTACAGGGATGTCAAGATCACAGCTCTGACTCAGATTCTGATTGGTCAAGTTTCCATTAGGCCTGAAGAGGGATGATCAAATATATTCTTTCTAGAAGCTCCCCCAGTCATAATGACTTCTTTGGTCTCGGATAATAAGTATTTCTGAAGTAATCAATTAGATTTCCTTCTGTCTACCTCCACTGCTCTTTAATTCAGCAAGTGCCCTTTTACTGTGTTGTGATAGAATAATAATAAAAAAGATGAACTGATGACTTTAAATAGTGGCTTGCTTTTTACTAGACTATATTATTTCTTCTTTAGAAGAGCTGAAAAGGTTCTTACTATTTGGGAAGTAAATCCAGAGTCATATGTATGTTGAGCATGGATGTCAACCTCTTGTAATCAAAAGGTGATGTGGCCCAACTGGTATGGCTCAGTGGTTGAGCATCGACCTATGAACCAGGAGGTCACAGTTCAATTTCCAGTCAGGGCACATGGCCAGGTTGTGGGCTCAATCCCCAGAAGGGGATCTATAGGAGGCAGCCAATCAATGATTCTCTCTCATCATTGATATTTCTATATATATATATATATATATACATATATATATATATATATATATATATATATATATATCCTCCCTTTCCCTCTGAAACAAAATAATAACAATAATGATAATCTATAATAATAAAAGCGTAATATGCTAATTAGGCCAGACAACCGAATGACCTTCCAAACAAAGCTGGGGCTGCAAGAGCCAGGGCAAGCTGACATGACTGCATGATGTTATAGTAATAAGAATAAAATACAATGTAGAATAAGTATTAAAGTGTGGTATCTGAAAGTATGGAATGGAATGTAACCAAATTGATAAGCAGAGGAGTGGATTAAAAAACTGTGGTACATATACACAATGGAATACTACACTGCAGTAAAAAAGAAAGAATTCTAACCATTTACAAGAGCATAGATAGAATTTGAGAGCATTATGCTAAGAGAAATAAGCCAGTTGGAGAAAGATAAATATTACACAATCTCACTCATATATGGTATATAATGATCAACATAAGCTGATGAACTAAAATAGATGCAGAGAAAAACCTCGTCAAGGGAGAAACCAAGATGGCGGCATAGGGTAGACACCCGAATGCAGCCTACCACAACAAATTTGAATTTAGAACTGAAAAACAGGGGAGGCATTGCCCTGAAGCGCCAGACGGCTGGCTGAGAGGAGGCTCTGCCATCTGGGAAGGAGAGAGAAGACACGCTGAACCTCAGGAACTGTGAAGGTACGGAGAACTGTGTGCGCGAAAAGGCGCTGGCTTAATCCCGGTGCGGAGAGGAAGGGCCGGACCGAGATTGCTGCTGGCTTACTCCCTGCACGCAGAGAGGGCAGGCCAGGCTGAGTTCGCTACTGGCTTACTCCTGGCGCGGAGAGGGCGAACAGCTAACGCGACTGGCTTTCTTGTCCGAGGGGAAAACAGAATCACCCTATTGCTCTGATAAACGGCCCCAGTCAGGGAGAGGCCAGACTGTCAGGCAGTGGGCAGAGATCTCTCAGAGGTGTGTGAAGCCAGAGGCCATTACTGTGGGACTTGGGGAGGAGCCGAAGGGAAAACAAAGTTTGTCTGCACCAACCCGAGACTCCACCCTACCTGTGGCTGAGCACAGAAGCTCTCCCAGGGGCTGGCTTTCTCTAAGGAGGGACTTGCAGGAATCCAAAGCTTGTCAGCGCCTTTACCAAAGAGGTGCGCGCGCCTGCAACCAATCTTCCAAAACTCTCCACGAACAGGACTTTTCTAAGGCGAGACTGACAGGGAACCAAAGCTTGTCTGCGCCACCCCAAGCCTCCGCCCCAACCAAGCAGAGCACGGAAACCCTCCTAGCTGAGACACTGCTGATCCTCACAGCCAATTGGCTTGGAGATCAACGCTTCCCAGTGATACCAACAATAAGCAAGGCTTAACAACAAGACTGCACACACAGCCCACAAAGGGCTACACCAAGACTGTCCACTGCAGGTAACTGGGAAGGCTGTGCTACTGGGCTCTACCAGAACACCTAGCACACAAAGCTATTCCATCAAATCAGGGAAACAACTAAATGCAGACAAGAAGAAGGACACAAAGGAAGGAGATGGAGGAAAAGAAAAGAATGGACATTGAGTTCAAAACTACAGTTATAAGGTTATTCAACAATATCCTAAAAAAGGCCAATAAAATAAATGAGACCTATGAGGATATGAAAAGGGAGCAACTAGAAATAATAAGGGATCAACAAGAAATGAAGAAAACATTGTCTGAAATAAAAAAAATATTATACAAAGTCCTAAAAACAGACTGGAAGATCGCAAGAATCAAGACAAAGATTTAGAACACAAAGAGCCAGAGGACACTCCTCTGCAGAAGGGAGAAGATAAAAGAATCCAGAAAGTTGAAGATAGTGTAAGAAACCTCTGGGACAATTTCAAGCGAACCAACATCAGAATTATGGGGATTCCAGAAGAGAGAGAGCAAGATACTGAAAGAGTACTAGAAGAAATAGTGACAGAAAACTTCCCCCACCTGGGGAAAGAAATAGACTTACAAGTCCAGGAAGCCCGCAGAACCCCAAACAAAAGGAATCCAAGGAGGACCACACCAAGACATATCATAATTAAAATTCCAAGAGCAAAAGACAAAGAGAGAATATTAAAAGCAGCAAGAGAAAAGCAGGTAGTGACCTATAAAGGAGTACCCATAAGATTGTCAGCTGATTTCTCAACAGAAACCATGCAGGCCAGACGGGAATGGCAAGAAATATTCAAGGTGATGAATAGTAAGAACCTACAGCCAAAAATAATCTACCCAGCAAAGCTATCACTCAGAATCAAAGGACAGATAAAGAGCTTCACAAATAAAAAAAAGCTAAAAGAGTTCATCACCACCAAACCAGAATTATATGAATTGCTGAAGGAGGTTATTTAGGAAGAGGAAGAAGATAAAGATAAAAATTATGATCACCAAATACGTAGCTATCAACAAGTGAATCTAAAAACCAAGGGAATTTAAAAATCTGATGAAAAATATTAACTGGTGAATATAATAGAATCAGAGGTATGGAAGGGGAGTGGACTGACGATTCTCAGGGAAAAGGGGAGTGGGGGTGCGGGAAGAGACTGAACAAAAACTGTGCACCTATGGATGAGGACAATGGGGGATGGGGAAAGGACAGAGGGTGGGGTGGGAACCTGGTGAAGGGGAGCAATTGAGGGGGGGAAGAGGATCACATTTGTAATAATCTGAACAATAAAGATTTATTTTAAAAAAATAAATAAAAAATAAAATAAAATAAATAAATAAATAAAATAAAATAGATGCAGAGACAAGGGGAAGGAGAAGGGGTGGTTAGAGACCAACAAAAGGGCTTGTATGCATGCATATTAGCATATCCAATGGACACAGACACTGGGGCGGTGGGGGCCTGCTCTCCAAGGTGGGAGTGGTGGGGGAGGGGGAGTAGTAGGAGGGTGGTGTTCAATGGGGCGAAAGAAGACATATGTAATATTTTAAACAATAATTTTTTAAAAATCCTAGGAAATGTAAAGATAGTATTTAGCTAGTCCCATGACGTTTTCTTTCCCATAGTTTCTACAGATGTATTGCTTGGAATTTTAAAGATGAAGCAGTATAATCACCTTCAAAAATGAAAGAAGTTTTAGGGATAAAATAGGCAGGTTTGGGGAGTTTTGGGAATAAAGAGGGTCCATGGAGGAGGAAGGCATAGGTGAGAGCTTGGGGCTGCCAGGAGGCATACATTCACAGGAAGAAAAGAAAAAAAAGAAAAGAAAAAGAGGTGTCACAGGTAAGGGGAGAGGAAGACATCCATCCACAAAACAGGGAAAACCGCAGGGTATGGGGGGAAAGAGGAAGCAAACTTTCACAGAGGATAGAGAAATGCTGACAAATGGGAGAAAAAGGAAAATGGATTGTCACAGGAGATAGACAATTCTACCACTGAAGAGGGAGAAAAAGAGGGGGCACCACACCTGGCTTGGAATTTGAGCTGATATTTTACCAATTAGAAGGAATTATGAAGAAACAAAGAACAAGAGCCTTTATAAACCTTAGGGAAAAAAGAGCTTAGTGAGTTACACCCTTGGAATCCCCTCCCTCCGTAGGAATCTGTACTTGCTTCCAATCAATTTCCACCCTTTTAATCTACCACTGTTTGTCCATGGCTTCATTCTTTGAATCTATCTGGACCAGGACCCAGGAAAGAAATCACCCTTGCATCCTGCTCAGGAAAACAACCCGACTCAAAAATAATGATGACAAGATAGTTCTTTTTCTTCTTAATCTACCCCTTCCCATCCCCCATTACCCCCCACCACCAACACCATCACCCTCTACCCCCTGCAATTTCCTGCAACATCAAGGACCCTTCCAGTGTCTTTCTGTTCAGCGTTGTTATTTTTCTCAAGTTCAGAAAATACTGGCTCTCAGCAACATTGTGACTTAAAAGAGAAGGGCCCTCTTTCCCTTGACCCTTTATCCACTGTATTTCCTAAAATGTTCATTTTTGCTTAGAAATAGACAAAAATGGGTGACCTGTGTGGTTATAGTTTTCTTGAATTATCACCTAAGAATTTGTTAGGTATGCTAATTCTCATGATGTTATGCTGGAGAAATATTAAAAGAATTTAATTTTAGAAATGCTAATCAAATCCAGTAAATTGTGTCATTGTCAGATTCTGCATATATCAGCCATTCTTTTTCACAGGATCCAGGGGGTTCTTTTTCTGTACAGTTTCATAATAGAAGTTGCAAGAACAGCCAAGTATGAGAATTAGCAGCACTGAAACTAAGTTAGGTTAAAAGTCATCAACTCTAAGCTGTAACTAGGCCACTCTGAGCAGACATGCAAAAGAAGACAATCACAGCCTCAGCAGATTGGCAAACATACAAAGGCAAGCCCTTGGCTAAGGATTAGGGGTCAGTGTATTGGAATTCTGCCCTCTGAGAAAGAATGTTTTTAGCCTTAACCCAATGTTTTATATACTTATTTCAGGGGGGGAAAGCGGGGGGGTGGGCTTGTATGTGTTGAAACACAGTTTGGGAAAGTTTGTTGGATTGGTAAATCATACTTTTGCTGAAAGTCCCAATTGTTCCTCTCTGGAATTAATCTGTCCTTACATATGTCAGTTGCCTGCCAAACCATGTGAAAATCCAAATGGTATATGAATTTGAGCACAAAAAATGTGCAAAATAGCAATTTATTTTTTTGCCTCATCTATACTAATAAAAGGGTAATATGCTAATTAGAGCAGATGTCTTCTGAACAAAACCATAGTGGTGGGGCCGAGATAGAGTGGTTAGGGGCAATCAGGCTGGCAGGGGAGAGGAGAGCAGTTAGGGCAATCAGGCCAGCAGAGGAGAACAGTTAGGCAGCTAGGGGAATCAGGTGGCAGGGTAGAGCAGTTAGGGAGATCAGACCAACTGGGGATAGCAATTAGGGGGATCAGACCAACCAGGGAGAGCAGTTGAAAACATCAGGCTGGTGGGCAGAATGGTTAGGGTTAGGAAGTTGAGCAGTTAGGAGCCAGTGGTTCCAGATTGTGAGAGGGATGTCCCAGATTGGAGACGGTGCAGGCGGGGCTGAGGGACCCTCCCCCGTCTGGTGCACAAATTTTGTGCACTAGGCCTCTAGTTTTCTAATTTTAGTACAATATTATTTAACTAATAGAGACTCAGTGCATGAATTCATGCACCAGTGGGGTCCCTTGGTGTGGCCTACAAGATCAGGCTGAAACCAGCTCTCCTACATCCCCCAAGGGGTCCCAGATTGTAAGAGGGTACATGTCAGGCCGAGGGACCCCACCAGTGCATGATCAGGGCCTGGGAGGAACAGGAGAGGTTGGCCAGCCAGGGAGGGACCATGGAGGGCTTCAGGGAGTGTCTGGCCCATCTCACTCAGTCCCAATCCGCTGGACTCCAGCAGCTGCTAATCTACCCATTGGAGCATCTTCCCCTGGTAGTCAGTGCACATCATAGTGACTGGTCAACTGGTCAACTGTCAGCCTCCTGGTGGTCAGTGCACATCATAGCAAGAAGCAGTTGCATGGCCTTAGCATTCATTAGCATATTACGCTTTGATTGGTTGAATGAACGACCATACGACTAGACACTTAGCATATTAGGCTTTTATATATAGGATGTGTCCCTATGTGGGAAAGGGAAATAAATGAGTTCAAGTGTATGAAGGTCATTGTCAACTATTCCCTTTAAGAAATACTTAAGCTTCTCTTAGAGTTGGGTCCCAAACAGCATATAATAGTCCAGCAAGGGACTGGTTGGTGAAGACCATCGTGGGTTTCATACAGCAAATAAAACATTTGCTATTGAAAAAGCATAGCTGGCCAAAACCAGTTTGGCTCAGTGGATAGAGCGTTGGTCTGTGGACTGAAAGGTCCCAGGTTTGATTCTGGTCAAGGGCATGTGCCTTGGTTGTGGGCACATCCCCAGTAGGGGTTGTGCAAGAGGCAGCTGATCCATGTTTCTCTCTCATCGATGTTTCTAACTCTCTATCCCTCTACCTTCCTCTCTGTAAAAAAATCAATGAAATATGTTTAAAAGAAAAAGAAAAAGCAGAGCTGGTTTTATCCGAAGTCACATTCCTGCCATTAGGTATCATCTCTTTTTCATCCCAGCAGCCGGACGCTAGCTGTGTACTGGACGGAACACTGCATTTTAACCAACACACAGTCACCACCACCTGGGAAGAGAAGTACAGAAAAGGCTCTACACCAGACTCCATGGCTGACAAGTTCTCAAGGAGGACTGTCAGTCACTTACTTTAGTTTACAATAGATTCTCTAGTCGCTCCATAACTTGTTAGACCTGGAGCAGTGGGAGGAGTGCTCCTGGTTTTATCATAAACACCACAAAGATGGCACCACATGGCAGCCAGTTTGGCACCAAAAGGCACCTGGCTCAACACTGTTTCTTATAAACATTTTTTTTTAATCTATGGAAGCCCTGAGAAAGCAAATTTAGGAGCTGAAAAAAATTTAGTATTTTTCACAGCATCAAATGTTCAATTTCACTAGGTTTCACAAAAGCAGATGATAAGATGGACAAATTGCCTGCCAAGAGCCTTTATTTTCATAACAAGTATGTACTGCAAAAAGTTAGTACTGACCAGTCTGTAAAACACAGAGCTATGGAAATCTTATGCCTCATCAGACCAGACGCTATCCAATAGGAAGACATACTACTTGCTGTTTTTAAAAAATAAAAACAATTACAATAAAGAATAATTTTATCTGAAGATTAAAAAGCAGCTACATTAAATATATATACACATATATACATATATAAACATATATATATAGTACTCCTCTTTAAATAAATTAAAATGTTTTCTCTTTAAACTTATCTTCAAGTTAATCATTGCTGATGAATAAGTTGTAAAGGGCTGCTGT
Organism: Pipistrellus kuhlii; assembly: GCF_014108245.1. Lineage (NCBI taxonomy): Eukaryota > Metazoa > Chordata > Mammalia > Chiroptera > Vespertilionidae > Pipistrellus > Pipistrellus kuhlii. The sequence continues at coordinate 179,686,362 of NW_023425529.1, read as the reverse complement.
GCGAGACTGTGTCTATGTTAACAAGTTTTGTGCACTTAAACGTTTCTTGAGGGTAGATCTCATGTTAAGTCTTCTTATCACAATAAAATATACATGTTTTACAGTAATAGTATTTAAGACAACTTCAGAAAAATATAACTAAATTTTAAGATAGAGAATTTTTGATATTTTCCAGTAAGCTAATTAAATATTTAGTTATCTTGTCTGGTGCCAATGCATCAGAAAGGCCTTTATTTCCTAAGGTGTTACCACAAACTATTTTGTCTAATGCATTCATTTGAGCTTTATCTTTTCAAAGCAATGCTTTCAGAAACAAGTAATTTCTCAAAACAAAGTTTATGCTATTTTTGGACAGTATATAAAGCATTTTGGCGCTGATACACATACCAGAAGAAATATATAATTATGATGTTTATTAATTTATTCAATAGACAAAAATAATATCATTCCTGTAGCTAATATTTGAATTCTAATCTGCTTCAGATGATCTTCCTGTCGTAGGTTCACACACACACACACACACACTCAAACACACACACACACACACACAGGCTTAGCGTAAAATGCCAAATATAACTTCATGTAATCATGTTATATCAAACAAGATTCTAGTATGATTTTGGCAGATTGATCATGAAAAAATTGTTTGAATCTCCCAAATTATTTGGTATCATCTCTATGATTCCAATGACTAATTAGATTTTTTATAAATATTTATTGGCTACTATGTGTCTATGTGTCTTTGTTGTGCTGAGACTGATGGAGAATAAGAAAGTATTCTTAGGGGAGATATTAAATGTTAGATTTTCTAATATTAATTTCTAAAGCACGTCAGAGATGTCCACAGTCATATAAATTTTGGTTAAAAAAATGAAACTACACATATTGTTATCCCATATTCCAGGGTAGAAAAAAATTAATAATAAAATTGATGCAAACAAATTCCTGTGATCAGCTTCATGAAGATGGTGTTGCATTCCTGGCACACTGAAGAATCACACATGATATTCTTTCTTTAATGATTCAGATATTCTGCATACTTTTTTTCTCAAGGAAAAACTACTATATTAACGTTTATTTTTTAAAAAAAAACTCTAGGCAGGCTTTGTGATTTTTTTCTGGGCCCATTATGAGCAAATTCGAATATGTTTGTTTCAACTGGGGACACATGAACTCTGTGGTTTTTAAAGATAGCTCAAGCAGACCTGCACAGTAAGATAAGGCTAGCCTTCCGAGATGAAATGTTATTTCCAGCAAAAATTTTGCCCAATTTGAATAATGAGAGTTAAACTCAGAATTGCAGCAAGATCTTCTAATGCTTCTAATTTTAATAAGTGCAAGAAATATCTTTAGAATGTATGTGAAATGGTCCAAGGAACTTTTCATTATTGAACCACAAAGCAGAAAAGGAGGACTGTTTGTGTCTTGTACCATTTCCTCCCCAACATAATTTTGAAATATGAACTTCACAGTGTTATTTTCTGTTGTGTGGGAAACCAGTGTTTCTGCGAGATAAAAACACAGAACTAATTGTTCATATTAGAGCCTGTAGGACCGGTGCTATTTTATATGCAAATGTACTAAAGCAATTTGTTTTACATGTGCATTAAGTCAAATGGATCAAATTATCTGAGTGGGTTGAACCAAGATGACAGACCTGTTCGTTCTATTTGAAAAGAATTTGCAACTCAGCATTTTATACAAATCTAATTGAAATGTATTCATGCCTCTGTAAAGCAGTGATAAACTTAATAAGTGAGGACAGTTATTAAGCACCAATAACATATCAAAAACCCAGCAAATTATAAAATAGTTATCAGTGTGACAGTTTAAAATAACATAACTACTGTAAGGCTAGGCCATACATAATTATTCCAGCCATTGGGCAATCTAGCAGAATGAACTACATTGGTCTGAATATAGGTTTCTTCATAGGATGACAGTAGATTCCATTGAGTGGACTGTATGCATCACATGTTAGAGTTCAGGTAGATCACTGTTACCTAGGCCAGGGCCAGCATCAATGCTCAGACCCAGACTCAGGACTAACCATCTATGGCAGTGGTCGGCAAACTCATTAGTCAACAGAGCCAAATATCAACAGTACAATGACTGAAATTTCTTTTAAGAGCCGAAAACCAACTTCTGTGCAAGGGCCATGAAGTTTCAATCACACTGTACGTGTGCGCCCGCACGTGGTATTTTGTGGAAGAGCCACACTCAAGGGGCCAAAGAACTGCATGTGACTCGCGAGCCGCAGTTTGCCAACCCCTGGTGTATGGCCTGCAACAAGCAGGCCTCTGCTTTTTCATAAAGTGAGGCGTTGTGCTATTATTGCCGTTGAAGAGGTCAAATAGCCTTTTGTTGATGGGGAAATCATGAGTCACTTAGAACTATGTGACTAGGTATTTTCAGCTGTTTTTCTTTTCCTTCTTTCCCTCTTTGTGGTCAGTGTTAGCGTGAGCCTTTTATTGAGGACGGGCCTGCAGGGTAAGAGTGGGCCCCAGGGGCGACTTAGGAGGACCAGGGTCTTGGACAGTTTTGTTGCCAGAAGAATAAGAGTGTGTAACAAAAAGAAGGTTCGAACACCCCGATGGCATTTTGTGTCTTTATGTAATGAGATGCTTTTTTTTTTTAAGAGCCTCTTAATGTTCTTTTAGATTTTTTACACTAAATTCTCCTCGTATAAAAAATGTCAAATCTAACTTAGTAGCTGTATAAGAAACTTTTGACTCACTAACAAGAAAAGTAAGTGATGGTGCACACTGAAAAGCATGCCATTTAAGGGAGTATAGTTTGCAAATGTTGGCCTTCTCAGGGAACTTTGGAATATTTTCCATTTTAACAGTCCTTAGTAATAGTTTTACAATGTGGTTGCAAATATAAAAGCCAAATGATAAGAAACTTCTGTTTGCTTTCTATTCATTCATCTAAGCCCAGAATTCCAACAGCAGATCGATGGCAATCCTACCTAGATGCCATGCGACCTCCGTGTTAACAACAGAATGCTGCAGTTTGAGTCCAGATGCCCACACTTCAGAGAAAGGCAGGCTCCTTATTGTACATGAAACATGTACTAAAACCCACATAATCATCAACTTTGGGATTTGTCCATATCAAAATGTTGGAAGAACATTTGAGAATAATCTACTGGCTAGAACCTTCCATTGTCTTTTTTTCTTTTTTTTAAGTTAAGTTTATTGGAGTGACATCCTATATAATAAAGGGCTAATATGCAAATCTACCAAATGGTGGAACAACCGGTCGCTATGACTCACACTGTCCATCAGGGAACAGACGCTCAATGCAGGATCTGCCCCCTGGTGGTCAGTGCACTGCCACAGGGGGAGCACCACTCAGCCAGAAGCTGGGCTCATGGCTGGCAAGGGCAGCAGCGGTGATGGGAGCCTCTCCCACCTCCTCAGCAGCACTAAGGATGTCCAACTGCCAGCTTACGCCATCAGTCACACATCTCCCAAAGGCTCCCAGATTAAGAGAGGACACAGGCCAGGCTGAGGGACCCCCTGAATGCATGAATTTCATGCACTGGGCCTCTAGTTGGTTAATAAGATTATATAGGCTTCAAGTGTACAATTCTATGATACAGCATCTATATAAGCATCATGTGCCCACCACTCAAACTCAAATCTTTTTCTATCACCATATATTCGACCTTCTTTACCTTTTACACCCTATCTCCCCACTTCTCTCTGGTAACCTCCAAACAGTTGACTCTCTCTAGCATTTTTGTATTTTTTCTTGTTTGTTTGTTGATTTTTGTTTTATATCTCACATATGAGTAAAATCATATGGTTCTTGACTTTTTCCTGTCTGACTTATTTCACTGAGCATATTTTCAAGATCCATCCATGTTGTTGCAAATTACAGTATTTCTTTTTTTTATGGCTGAGTAGTATTCCATTGTATTGTTTTTTATGCTATTTTGGGGCTTTGATGGCCCTGGATAAGAAATGAAAGCATCAAAGCATAACGTTTAGAAATGTGTCTCAGAAATAAATGCTAAATGCAACAACAAAATGTGTCAGACAATTCTCTCTCACAGTGTTCCAGGCAACGTCTTCTAATTAGAAAGTTTATTATTTTTTTAGTTTTCTTTTCAGACATATTAATAAGCTTTCAGCCAGAAAAGGGGCACTCATGAACTATATATTTCTTCATTATAATTTTCCATAGTTGGAAGAATTTTTGGTTCTATACATGTGTCCGCAAAAGCAAAGGTGACCTCCAAGGTTACATTCTAGCTCTGTTTCCAGGAGTCTATGAGTTAGGATTAATAAAAACGGGCAGCAATTCCAGTCATGGGAGAGGGGCAGACTAGCGACGTTAATGGAAGTTACAATTAACACTGTCATAACTGCTGCAAGGACATGATTCATGCCTCGCACCAACCACACATCTCCAGGACCTGGGAATGTTAGGTGCTATGTGCACTGAGGAAAAGCAATGCACAGATTTCAAAACTTTGTGATGGCAACATTGCTTAAAAAAAATTGATGCTTAGCTGAATTGACTGGCGTGGCTCAATGGTTGAGTATCAACCCATGAATCAGGAGGTCACAGTGCAATTCCCAGTCAGGAAACATGATCAGGTTGTGGGCTCCATCACTGGTGTGGGGTGTGCAGTAGGCAGCCGATCAATAATTCTCTCTAATCATTGATATTTCTATCTCTCTCTCCCTCTCCCTTCCTCTCTAAAATCAATTAAAAAATATTTTAAAAAATTCATGCTTAAGTATTTATGTGCAGAGAACACTCATGTTTTCAGTTGACACAAACTGTTGAAAAATATGTAACTGAGCTTTATCTCAGTATAATTTCTTTTCATGGCCATGTCTGTTAATGCGCTATTCTGCCCTTGCTCACTTGTCCTCAAATCCATGCTTTTGTTCAGTTTCCCTCACGTGTCCTCCTTCTCCTCAATAGGAGCAGCGTGTGTCTGCGAGGTTTTGATAGACTTTGTTTACGGACAAATACAAGCCAAGCAGCCAACTGAGGAGAGAGGTCATTGGTTTTAACACTTCATAAACAATAGGACCTGCTCTTCTAGTCATCTCAGTAAAAACAAATCATTCTTATAATCCAAGCTTCCCAGCAGACCAAAACGCCAAACAGGGAAGCTGATGTGCAAATGAAAGAGCAGGTGTTGGTTCTAAATTAGAGAAGAGTTGTTTAAGAAATATTAAAATAGATTTGAGAAAAAAAGGAGAGTAAGTTGGAAAAGCAAATGCTCTAATGGTCATTTAATCTGCATCCATCCTTGAAATAGAGAAGGAAGAGCTGGTGGAAATAGAAAGCATGGAGGTGATAGGGAAAGACCTCATTACTGAGATAATACTGAGGGGCTGAATGAGGCAAGAAGGCAAAGATCCAGAATCAGAATAGGCAGGGTCCTTCTCTAGGCTTCTGGCTTCATTCTTGTCTCCTCAGGCCACACCCATTTGGCTGAGAAAGGAGGGAATCAGTAGGGAGAGGAAGGGGACATCTGTAATACTTTCAATTATAAAGATACATTCTTAAAAAGTAAAATAAATTAGAAAATTTAAAAAAGAGAGAGAGAGCCCAGATGGTGTGGCTCAGTGGTTGAGCTTCAACCCGTGGATCAAGAGGTCATGGGTTCGATTCCCAGTCAAGGCACATGCTGGGTTGCAGGCTTCATTTCCAGTAGGAGTGTGCAAGAGGCAGTCAATAAATGTTTTTCTCTCATCAATGTTTCTATCTCTCTCTCCCTCTCCCTTCTTCTCTCTCAAAATGCAATAAAACCTTTTTTAAAAAGAAGGTCATGATCTCTAAACCAGCATTTGTCTCGGACCCACAGACAGATATAAAATCTCTAGAATTACAACATAGGAAATATTTTATCATGTGAGAAAAAATAATAATTGTGTTTATAGCTTTAGCATTGGTTTTAATTCCAAGAACTTTTTGGTAACATACAGAGTTTGTTTTAATCATGAAAATTAAATGTGTTGTTTTTTTAATTGCCAGATTATATAAAATTTAATGTATATGTGTTGTTGTTTATTATAGAACATGGTAGTTACGCTGTGCATTATGTGAAATATGAACTGCTTCTTTAGCTATTCATCTATTGGCCTGGGCATGACTTTTATATTAAACTAGAGGCCCAGTGCATGAAATTCACACACTCAGGAGAGGGGAGATTCTTCAGCCCAACCTGAGCTCTTATAGTCCGGGATCCCTCAGGGGATGTCTGACTGATGGCTTAGGCCCGCACCCCTACAGGGAATGGGCCTAAACTGACAGTTGGACATCCTTAGCACTGCCCCAGATGCGGGAGAGGCTCCCACCACCACTGCTGTGCTTGCCAGCTGTGAGCCCAGCTTCTGGCTGAGCAGTGCACCGCCTGTGAGCTGACCATCAGGGAGCAGCTCCTGCATTAAATGTCTGCCCCTTGGTGGTCAGTGTGCATCATAGCAACCAGCTCTTCTGCAGTTCAGTTGATTTGAATATTACCCTTTTATTATATAGGATGCTAATTTTCAGAATCTTTTTGGAGGATGTTATGTTGGTTATTTCATCCCATGGTTCTGTGAGATTTGTACAGTGTTGACAAAATTCTGAAGTGTGAGTAGATTTTTTTAAGTACCACATATAATTAAGATTAAATATTCACATTATTATGAGCCTGTTCTTAGATATATAAAGCAAAGCAAATTCCCAATGGATAATGCTCCAGGAAATATTTGCATTCTTAACTTTTGTAGCATTAAATCTGTCTTGCTAAATTAAAGTTAAAACTGTTTTAGTGATTAAGTTTGAATGCTAAAGGGTAAATAAATAAATAAAACAAAAATATGTCGTAAAAGGTAACAAACCATGCTAAAGAAATAGGTATGCAAAATAAATTACTGATTTCATTTTTTTCTTTCAACTATTTCTGCCATTAGTTAAGTAAACTATGTGTATACATCTATAATATATAAAGTATATATGTGTGAATTTATATATAATATATACATATATATGTAGACATTTTGCCACTGTTAAAAAACAACATTTAAAGGTATTTTTAAAAGAATTTAATACTTCATGAACTTAAAATTTATAAAATCTTTATCCCAGAAAACCTGGAAAACAAAATAAAAGTTCTTTTTTTAATATATATTTTTATTGATTTCAGAGAGGAAGGAAGAAGGAGAAAAAGATAAAAAAAAGCATCAATCATGAGAGAGAATCATTGATTGGCTGGCTCCTGCATGCCCCACACTGGAGATCAAGCCCACCACCCAGGCATGTGCCCCTGATTGGAATTTAACCTGGGACACCTCCAATCCACAGTCTGATGCTATTCAGATAGGGCAAACCACTAGGGCAAAACACTGTCTTGTCTTTTTTTTTTTTTTTTTTTTTTTTTATTTTTACATATTTTAATGATTTTTTTTTTTTTGCCCCCCTCCCTCCCTCCCCCAAAACACTGTCTTTTCTAATGCCACAGTTCTGTATGATCATGGGGACTCTCTCATCTTCATGTTTACCTCAACTTTTAGAATCGCCGAAGACAACAATAAACATAATCTCAATTTGCAATTTACATAATGTTGGGAGAAACCACTGGAACTATGTGACCTATCACTTGACTAGAAATGCTTGAAGAAGATGCACTTATCTAATAAGTGACTATTTAAATCTATACATAGAGTACAGATTAATTCAACCAATACATTCTGAACATTTTGTACGACAAAACAACATACTAGATTCTTTTGAAGATGCAAGTCAAGTGGAATCCTTATCCTCAAATATTTTCATATATGTGCACTTTATAAAGAGATATATGTCCTAGCCAGTGGGGCTCAGTTGGTTGAACATCATCCCATGCACCAAAGGTTGCTGGTTCAATTTCTAGTCAGGGCACATGCCCACGTTGTGGGCTCAATCCTCTTCAGGGGGCTTTGATCTATATACAGTGGTTAGTGAGAATAAAGGAGGAAAGAATCACTGGAGTTATGAGTTATTAGCCTATAATGGAACTGAGCTAAGGATTTTTTTCTCACTTTCTGAAGCCAATTTAGAACTCTAAGAGATTCAATAAGGGACATCTCATAGAAAAGCAATGATAAACTTTTGTGGTGAGGTTGTTTATATAATCCTACATAATAAAAACCTAATATGCAAATTGACTGAACAGCAGAATGAGGGATCACTATGATGCACACTGACCACCAGGGGGAAGACTCTCAATGTAGGTGGGCGGTAAGGGGTCCAAGACTGCGAGAGAACACAGGCCAGGCTGAGGGAACCCCCATCCCAAGTACACAAATTTCATGCACCAGGCCTCTAGTATCTGAATAAATAGAAAGATAAGCATTGTCATTGCTTTCTCTAATATCTTATTGTTTTCCACAAAGTCCATTGTTTTTTGTAGTACCTGTGATAGGTGTGGAGAGTCAACTCTAGTCATAGATGCTGGGGCAGGACTAAACTAATGAAGGTTGGACCCATTTGAGTTGTGAAGGGTGAGGATAAGGGAAGGGATTTAGAAGAAAAAGAGGAAGATGGCAATTTGAAGCTGTCTGGAAAAAGGACAAAAGAAAAGACCTATGGTGATGGTTTGAAGACCAGATTTTGGTGGAAAGACATGACTAATAAGGATTGCTCCTCCTATAACACCAGGAGTGTGTAATATTTGCATTTTCACTGAAGCAGGGGGATTTAAAGAATTGCTGAATTGTTTGTCAAAGACACATGTGGTACACAAGGATATGAATAGTCCTTCTTTTTATCAACCTGTACAGGATAAAGTCAAACAATTTTGTTCTCCAATTGTGACCTTTAATAAATATTATTGAATGAAGGAGACCCTAACAATGACACTAACTCCAGACCTTGTCATAGCTGGGTCCTTATTATTTGGAGTTGAGTGCAAATGCTCCTCCTTGATGCTGCTGTAGAAAACATGCTCACAGTATTATGCACTTCCTGGAATGATCTTGTCCATTGCCTCTCTTCCTACATTGTCATGTAAACTTTTTGATAGTGGGGGCCTGGCATGGCTTTCTCACTGTTGTCTCCTAGTCCCTACAACAGTGCTTGCCACCCAATAGGTGAATGTTGAATACTTGTTAAATGAAGAAAGGGGTAAATTAATAAATTGAGCAGGTATTTTGAAAACATTATACTCTCATTTTCAGAGAAGCTCTTGACATGAAAATTAGAACACATGAGGGGAAATTATATGTAGGAGGAGATACCTAAGTCAACAAATTAATATTTCTTCTGGAATTTTAATAAAATATTTTAGTTTTAGACCTAATGAACTAGCTTGCATATAATTTTAAAAAGATAGGCATTATAATTTCAAAAGATACTTATAGTCAAGTCTAGTTGTTAAGAACTAATATATTTTAAAAATTAAAAAAAATAAGATGCCCTAGCTGGTTTTGCTCAGTGGCTGGAGCATCAGCTTATAGACAGAAGGGTCTCAGGTTCAATTCTGGTCAAGGGCACATGTCTGGGTTGCTATGGGCTTAATCCCCGGTAGGAGGCATGCAAGAGGCAGCCAATCAATGATTCTCTCTCATCCTCGATATTTTTTCTTTCCTTCTCCCTTCCTCTCTGAAATCAATAAAAATATATTTTTAAAAATGATAAAATTATTTTAGAAAATTTAAAAATAAAAATAAAATACCTTGATTTGAAATACAGGATCTCAGGTAAAAGTATTAGTAAAGAAGGAGTTACCATTCACTACTTTCATATCATACTCCCAAAATAAGTAAGAAAGACCTATCTAGCTTATCTACAAGATCTAAATTGAAATCAAAGTATTTTGTGTCCAGAAACTTCATCAAAATCCTACCTATTGCAATGTTTATAAATGATGTATAATGAATGGCTTCAACTCAAAGTCACAGAGAACACTGTTTGACCTCCAGCCATGGTCTTCATCTTATTATTGACCAAAGCCCCTAAAATAAACACTGAGATTCAAAACTTTAAAGAGCCTTTCAGAAATCTCTTTTGCCCTGTTATGTCTCATTCCATGTCTGTATACACCTTAGCCAGCACTGTATCAATTCTAGCTGATCATCTTTAAAATGAAGTGGAGTGCCAGCTAATAATAAGAAGGTCCTTGACTGTGGATATCTCTGTTTGCAGAGAACAGAAGACTAACTGAGCTGATCAATATTATAGTCTCAAGTGCATTACATGTGGGCAGTGTAAAGCTGCTAACTGGTCTATAGAAGCATCGTTCTAAGTGCTAAGTAATAGGAAGAATATGTCTCTGTGATCAATTATGAGTTGGAATTCACACTGCAGAGTGCTATTCAAAGCCACAATAACTTCATTCCTAACAAGTGTAAATCATGATTTCATTTTAGAAGAGGGACTCTACTTCTTGACTATTATAGCTTTGCAAAGAATCTGACACAATGAGAAAATGGACATTTAATAAATACTCCTTTCTGCACCTGCACACTGGGAACAGGTAAGAAATTCTATTGTCTGGCCTTATAATGATGATGCCTGGCTCAGTGGAGAGACAATTAATGAAGGTTTGTTGATTGATGATGAGACAAGCAGTACAAACAAGAATTTTTCTTCTTTGTCAGTATTCTCCAAATAGTTCTGAACAAAAGCACCATGTCCCCAGCCACAGAAAGAACTTAATACTTTAGGATCTTTCTTGCTGCTATGAGCTTCATCTAACAATAGATATTTATATATCTATAAGCTCAGTACATGAACATTCATGCACTGGAGGAGGGGGGGTCCCTCAGCTTGGCTGCCCCCTCTCACAGTCTGGGAGCTCTTAGGGGCGGGAGGTGACCTGGCAATCAGGGGAAGGCGATCCCATTACACCTCTGCTGCTGTCACTGCCTACAGTGCAAGACTTGGCTGGCCCTGGGTGGCTGGGGCGCCAAGAGGACTGGGGGACTCCAAAGGCAGGAGTGCCAGTGGGGCTGAGAGGACTGGGCACCCCCATCTTTGAAGGCATGACAGTCAGTTAGCAT